>NW_024070186.1:78299803-78899803 GCF_014754425.2 Oryx dammah | reverse complement strand
CTAAGAAAGCTCAAGTCACACTACTTTAGCTTTTGTTAGAAATTTTCCCTTTTTCTCTTGTGTTATGCTTGGTATTCCCAATATTAACCATATTTATCATAGAATTCTGTAAATATTAAGGCTAAATAAATCAGGATTGATTGCTTATAGTATTCCACAAACCTTCCTTATATGAGTGATCTTGAGAATTTATTTGCCTTTTCTAGGTGTACATGTTCCTGGGAATAGGGATGTTGGATGCCTTCAAGCTTTATTGCTCTTTTGTGTTATACTCTCAATGACTGATGATTATCAAGATTATTGCTGCTTCTAGTATATAGGTAAGTAAGAGTTAAACAAAGATGCTTATGCACACAGGATTCACATACACGTATTATGCTCATAAGATGATCCATAAAAGCATGTTTGAGCTCTTGCCTTTAACATTTAATTAGTATTATATTATGATTTATTTAATTTTGAAGGGTGCAATGGATAGAAATTGTAGAGTTGGAATTTTCAATCCTATTATTTCATCTCAGCTTTGTTATTTAATTTTACTCTATGGCTCTTAGCAAGTCATTTAATTGCAATGAGCCTCAATGATTTCATCTGTGAAATAGGGGCAGACTGTAGGGTAGGGAAAGAGGAGAGATTCCTCTAAGAATGCTTTTAGTTCTACCATACTGTGAGCTAGGAATGTGAATAACTTTCTAAATACTCATATCTCCATGTTTAGAAATATCTAGATTATTTGGACAAATAATAAAGGATGAGAGTAAAGAGAGACAGAGACAATGGCAGCCACAGTAGAAGTTCCAGGGAGCCCCCTCCTTTGTTTGTGAAGTTGTGTATTTGCTGAGAGCAGCATGGAGGCAACAAGAAACCAAGCGTTAATGTGAGTCTTCTCCTTTTGGGGACTTCTGGTTCACCCTTCCTGTGCTCTGGATACTCTAAGTCTGGCACTAAAATTCACCGAAAAGGTAGAAGTCACTACCAAAAATGACTCTTCTTTTTTAGTGAACATTACATAGAAATAGCAACAAAAAATAAAATGTGCCTAGGTTTTTGGTTTCAAATACAACCCATACCTATAAGCTGAGAGCCTTTAGATACAAAGTTCACATCAGTACAAACCAGTTTGCTAAGAAAAATGCCACCATCTCATACTTTGTGACACGTACACACCTACCTGAACCATCAAGAAGTAAGGGTAGGAGTACAGAGCCCAGTAAGGAATTTTTATCACCAGGCAATACTAAGCATAAATGGATTAAAATACCCAGGAGTCACCTTTCCAGTGCCGATGACATATGCTGTCAGGAGATGTTCTTCAGGCAGAAGGGTGTGGCAGTATAGTCTACTTCAACTCCATCTTTCCTCCTCCCTCAGCCATGAGCACATTCTTGATAGCAAATCAGCCAATTCTGGTTTTGTGCAGAGCTCAACGGGAGTCAGCACCTTATATTTCAGTACTCAACTGCTACAGATTGCCTGATCTGCTCTGTGAATAGCCGGAAAATTAGTTAGACAAGAACAGGACAACCAACTACATATAGGAATTCTAATGAACTATGAGTCAATATGTGTGGTCAAAAGACAACCTGTTTGCTGCATGATTGTGAGGAGGTCATATCCCCTCTCAGAACCTCAAAAGTACTGAAGCAGAGCAGTTGGTCCCGCACATCCTGCACATTGGCCGTACATCTAAATCCTCTGGAGACCTTTGAAAACTGTGTTGCCCAAGCCTTGCCCTCACAACACCAGGAAATCAGAATCTCTGATTGCTGGTGCAATCTGGAATTTGGTGTTTTTGAAAGCTCCCTCAAGGGTTTCTGATGTGCAGCTGTAACTGAGAAACACAGGTTTCTTCTGAAAGTAAGCAGAGGAGCACATCAGTCAGTGACAGGACAGACTTGACCTTGGAGTTCAACTTTGACTCTAAAATATAAAAGGGAAGAATATTTGGAAAGCAGTGTGCCTATTTTGGGTCTGCTCATAGGGGTCATGCCCCACAGTCTTATCTCTGTGTAGAGGACAAATTGAAACCCCCTCCAAACTAAATAAAGTTGCACAAGATCACTCAATTTGTTTGAGGAAAACTGAGATTACTGCTTCTTGCAGTAATATTCCAGTGCTTAGGTTTTTTTCATTTTCCATTAGAGAGGTTGCTTGAGAAATAATACACCACCCAACAAAATAGCACCCCAAAAGTGCTATTGCCTCATTCTGGCAACAAAAGCTGTATTTCCCCTTAGGCTTTGCTTCGTAGGCTGATGTTGCCATGGGAAGGAAGTCTTTATTGGGATGCCAGAACAAACAGGCTCTGAAACCAGCCCAGCAAAACTTATAGAGCTGCCTATAAATCAAAGAGAGCCCTAGGGTCAAAGCCACTTAGACACACACACACTCTCACACATAAACATAGTCCCAGAAAAAATTACAAAGGAGAAGGTGTGTCAGGGAAATCCAACTAAAATTACTGCACATAAGTAATCATAACCAAAATTTATGTGTCCCTTTCATCCACAGTTCTCAAAAGACACAGAATGTGCTAAGATTACTTGTCTTTGAAAGTTTTCCAATATTCCAAGGGATAAAAGATCAAGGATTCTGCATATAAAATCAGGCAGGTGGCAGTGGATGTGAAGGGTCACCCCTTCTAGTCTTCTGGTTTTAGACAGAGTTACAGTGAAACTAAGCCATATCTTTCTCCATCCCATGGACAAAGTCAGTGCTACACCATTTCAGAGTAGCATTATCCATCCATTCTCCCTTTGCCTAGGGGACTTTTGACCAGCAATGATTCTGCTGGGACAGGATTTTAATGCAATCTCTCCTATTGTAAGTTCAAGAGCCAGGTGGAACTTTGGGCAGGCTAACTACTGCTAAGCTGGTGCCTCTTCTCCCATCCTCCCCATCTATTTGGTTTCCTTTTTCACCAAGGATGCCTGTCTCCCACTTAAGTCAGCTCCTTTGACTCTGGGGAAGAGCATCTTATGATCCTTAGAAATCTGGCCAGATAACTTTAATATTAAAAATAATATTTCTTTGGCTACCTCATATTTCTGACACTAGAGGTGAGGCCTATGTGCCCCTGCTCTGCCACGTGAGATATGGAGTAGCCAAGCACTATCCTGAGCTACAGGGAGCTCAGTAGATATCAGTTTTCCCCACTTCTTTCCTTCAGGGAGTTCCACATTAAAAAAAAAAATTAATAATGTGAAATTGAAATGTAAGATTCTATTTGGAAACCTAAAAGGAAATTTTTTAAAAATTTAATTTAATTTAATGAAGGATCATGTTGCAGATAACCACACAATGTGAAGGCTACCTGAATGAATGCCCTCAGACATTTACCTGTCCTGTCACCAGTTTTTGAAGCCCCCACCCCTACCTAAAGGATACAGACTTGCCCTGCTCAGAGCTCTGGCCTCAGTCCCAACCCTAGCCATGTTGTTGATTTAGTTCACCTTAAGGGTATTACCTCAAGGGAAACTCATTGCCAACCTACCTCGAGATTGTGTCTTTGTGTTAATAATTCTTTCTGTCTCATCCTTGACACCCAGTCACCACCATCACCTGAGCCCCTGTCAGAGTCTTCATGTCTGATGTGCTTTTTTGGTAACTTGTTGACTGTACCAGCCTCCTGAGGAGCTTGCTTTTTCTCATCTTCCCAATTCAACACCTTCTAAATGATAGAGCTAGTGAACAGAGAGGAAGGAAGCCGACGGATAGAAAGCAAACTGGAACCTTTCCTGAGTCCAATGACAGACTCTTGCATATGCTTTTATTTTATTCACATCATGCCTGGCTTTTGATTGGATGTTAGTCAATGCAGAGCTTAAACTAGAATGTAAGTTCTTGAACGTTGTACTTTTCTTGTTTTTAATTATTCACTTCTTTATGACATCCATGACTAGACCAGGGTTTCCTCTCTGCTAAGGTGAATTCTGACTCAACTTCTCCAACTCAAGAATAGAGGCAGCTAAGTCCCTTTCACTTTTCACTTTCATGCATTGGAGAAGGAAATGGCAACCCACTCCAGTGTTCTTGCCTGGAGAATCCCAGGGATGGGGGAGCCTGGTGAGCTGCCGTCTATGGGGTCACACAGAGTCGGACATGACTGAGGTGACTTAGCAGTAGCAGCAGCAAGGTGGAGTGAAATGTATCCTGCACCATTTGCCCGAACGGCTTCCAATTTGTCTATTCATTGGCAGAGAAACCTTCGGCTAATTACTTTACCTTCCTACACTTCATATTTACTCATGGTGTTTTTATGTGAATCAAATGAGTTGTGAAAGCTTTGCTGCTGCTGCTAAGTCACTTCAGTCATGTCTGACTCTGTGCGACCCGAGATGGCAGCCCACCAGGCTCCCCCATCCCTGGGATTCTCCAGGCAAGAACACCATAAATATGCTGACTATTTTTTTCTCTCTTGGTATGGTTATGAGAAAGAGTGGTAACACATACAAAAATCTTACGTCCCTCCTCAGAAAAGTTAGAGCGATTTGGGGAGTCCTTTAATGTCAAGGTTTTTCTGCTCAGGTTTGTTTTGGTCAGTTACTAAACCACAGTTTTGCAATTACTCATACAGTGCAAAGGTTTGCTATCTGCATTTATTTCTCTAATATACATTTTTCCCAGGTCTTTGACCTGGCACTTTAGCTAAAAGAAAACTTCAAAGAAGTCCTGAACTAGTGGGAGAACTTCAAAGGCTTCCTGAAGGGTCAATTAGCACCTATAAAATTTATCTCTGTTGTCACTAATGGCTATTATGCTAAAGTGAGGGCTAATGAAGACAGATCACCACCTCCTCCTGAGATTGTTATTTAAGTGGAAAATAACTTGGAACTCTCTACACTGAACATCCAATTCATGATTAGTTTAAGATTCATAAACTATTGTATAGATTTGAGGTTATTGTTAAGATTCTTTCAGATAAGGAGCTCTGCTGAGTACCTGGTAACATGCACAGTTAGGTGCCCGCTTGGCCATTAAATTAAGTTGGCAAGACTGCCTAATGATATGATAACTGACCTCCCAGATGTATGGGAGTTCTGAAGACTTCTGAAACTCAAGGGGTACTGCAGCACCAGGCAGTCCAGCATACTGTCTAGACTGTGAAGCAACACTGAGGTTCAATCTTACCTCTGCTGTTGTGTACTCTCTTGATCTTGGACATGTTAATTAGCCCATCTGTGCCTTTGTTTGCTCACTTATTAGACAGGACTCATTGAAGTACCAACCTTCAGGAGTTGTAGTAGATGAAAACAATGAACAGAAAATACTCAGTGGGCAATAATATTTGGTGACTATGTGAATGGTTTTTTATTGAGAAAAGCAAATAATATCTGAAGTCAGTGGTGAAATTTTTTAAAGTTTGAATTGCTATTATGTTTAAAGAATCTTTTCTTACATGAACATCTCTGTCAAATTATCATGTAATTATAGGTATACATTTCTATAGAGTAGGTAAAATGATTCAGTATGTAGATTTTTGCTTTGTGTCTTATTTATATCTTCTGATAAAATTAGCACATTGTAAATCTGTTTCTGACAAACCCACAGAAACAAAGAAACAAAAATAAAAAAGAACTTCACCTATATACAGTCACCCAAAGACATCTGTTACCTTGTCACATTCTCTTTTAAATAATTTTTATCATCAGGAATACTACTGAAATAAAAATAAAAACGAATATTTTTGGATTATATAAGTATTTGGGGTATATGTAAAGTTTCTGATCAATATCAGAAAATTACTCTTTCTTTTGCTCATAAATATTTGACTGTTGTAATTATTATTTCAATTTTGTTTTGATTCTTCCACCCCTTTAAGGCAGGGTTCTCAATAATAGCTGTACATTAAAATTATGTAGGGAGCTTTAGTACAGATTGAAGGCCAGGCTTAACCCCTGATGCCTTACAAGAGAAGCTGGGGTAGAGTTAGGCGTTTGTGTTTTTTGAATCCCATCAGAATTCTCACTTATGGCCTAGATTGGAAAACACTGTTTTAGAGGGTCTGAATACTTCCCTGGGCTCACAAAGAGACCCATTTTTCCCATCTGAAATCAGAGGTGGCAAACCTTTCTTTGGAGCTGTTATCCTGTCAAAACAACCTCTCCTTGGCGTGGAAACTCCTGGAAAAGCCCTCACAATTATGATCCGCAGTTCCTTTGCTGGCCTCCTGTATTATCCTTTCATTTTTATCCTTCCACTGTACCCTATGAAAGGTCAGAGATGATCACCAATCAGTATATTCAATGACTTAAAAAGAAAAATCAGTCATCAATTTTTTTTTCTCCCTTCACAGCAATTCTCAATTTCTATACCCCCAAACTCTGGTTTTCCATTTATCTCTTTAAAAAGTGCTCTGAAGGAAGATGTAGGTGAGTTTGGGTCTTAGCCCCACCACCTACCACATGATGGGAGAGTTGAATAAGTAACACAGTACTGCCCCTTGGGCTTTCCCCAGCACGTCGTAGGAGGCACATTTGTTCACTCCCCATTTCCCTCTCTACCTCTCTTTCTGCTCCTTTTCTAGAGAAAGCAGATACTTTTATTCACCAAAGTAGCATAGGAATGTTTCCTGGGGTGAAATCCCTGCTCCAGATCGTTTAGGGGGGGATGAAGAATGGAAGGAGCCAACTTTACTTCCTGCTCATTCTCATGGTGAGGAGACTCATCACTCAAAGAAGGTGGACCTAGAAGAAAGGGAGCAAGAGTCAGAACGTTTCTGAAAATTTCAGTATGCAAAGGGCCATGGAAATCCCTATAGGACCTATTTAAGAGGATAGTTTAAAAGTACATTTTTTAAAGGATATGTCAAGTTGAATGTTTTTATTTGTTTTTGGTTGGTTTGGGGCTCAGAATGTGTGGATGGGCAGAAGCAGCCCTCAGGGCAGCCAAGCTGTATCCCTCTTCTCTCCCAGCTGGATCTACTGCAGGTTACTATGCGCTTCCTTAGGGACTTAGTGGTAAAGAATCTGCCTGCAATGCAGGACACATGGGTTCAATTCCTGGATCAGGAACATCCCCTGGAAAAGGAAACGGCAACCCACTCCAATATGCTTGCCTGGGAAATCCCAAGGACAGAGGAGTCTGTCAGGCTATAGTCCATGGGGTCACAAAAATGTTGGACACGGCTTAACAACAAAACAACAACAGTGTAGTCATCACGACTTTCAGTGTGCTGAGATCAGACTATATAGTGTTCTAGATTGGTAAATCTGAAAACAGCACACAAAAGGAGAATCTGTTCTGTAGTAAAAGAAAACCACTTGTGTTTTCCATGTATGCAACATCATTTTCCACCCCAAAGTCCTTGCCTATGCTTCTTTCAGAAACATCTCCCCTTCATCATCTCTCCAACACCGAATTCCCCTCAAAATTTCAAATCTCAATGGTAAAGTATATTTCTCTTCTAAATGTTTATAACTATTTACCTACATCTCCCTTCTGATCCAATTTTCTCTTCTACTTCCATTTGAGTTCCAATTATTAATGTCCAATAATGTTTTATAACTTCTGATAACTATAAACCTCATGATACACTTTCAGAGCAATGCTTAGCACAATACCTGGCCCTTAATTCAGTTCAGTTCAGTTGCTCAGTCATGTCCGACTCTTTGCGACCCCATGAATCACAGCATGCCAGGCCTCCCTGTCCATCACCAACTCCTGGAGTTCACTCAAACTCATGTCCATCGAGTTGGTGATGCCATCCAGCCATCTCATCCTCTGTTGTCCCCTTCTCCTCCTGCCCTCACTTCCTCCCAGCATCAGGGTCTTTTCCAATGAGTCAGCTCTTTGCGTGAGGTGGCAAAAGTATTGGAGTTTCAGCCTCAGCATCAGTCCTTCCAATGAACACCCAGGATTGGTCTCCTTTAGGATGGACTGGCTCGATCTCCTTGCAGTCCAAGGGACTCACAAGACTCTTCTCCAGCACCACGGTTCAAAGACATCAATTCTTTGGTACTCAGCTTTCTTCACAGTCCAACTCACATCCATACATGACCACTGGAAAAACCATAGCCTTGACTAGATGGGACCTTTGTTGGAGAAGTAATGTCTCTGCTTTTGAATATATTATCTAGGTTGGTCATAACTTTCCTTCCAAAGAGTAGGTGTCTTTTAATTTCATGGAGGCAATCACCATCTGCAGTGATTTGGGAGCCCCCCAAAAATAAAGTCTGACACTGTTTCCACTGTTCCCTCATTTATTTCCCATGAAGTGATGGGACCAGATGTCGTGATCTTAGTTTTCTGAATGTTGAGCTTTAAGCCAAATTTTTCACTCTCCTCTTTCACTTTCATCAAGAGACTTTTTAGTTCCTCTTCACTTTCTGCCATAAGGGTGGTGTCATTTGCATATCTGACATTATTGATATTTCTCCCGGCAATCTTGATTCCAGCTTGTGCTTCTTCCAGCCCAGCGTTTCTCATGATGTACTCTGTATATAAGTTAAATAAGCAGGGTGACAATATATAGCCTTGACGTACTCCTTTTGCTATTTGGAACCACTCTGTTGTTCCATGTCCAGTTCTAACTGTTGCTTACTGATCTGCATATAGGTTTCTCAAGAGGCAGGTCAGGTGGTCCGGTATTCCCATCTCTTTCAGAATTTTCCACAGTTTATTGTGATCCACACAGTCAAAGGCCTTGGCAGTCAATAAAGCAGAAATTGGTGTTTTTCTGGAACTCTCTTCCTTTTTCGATGATCCAGCGGATGTTGGCAATTTGACCTCTGGTTCTTCTGCCTTTCCTGAAACCAGCTTGAACATCTGGAAGTTCACGGTTCACATATTGCTGAAGCCTGGCTTGGAGAATTTTGAGCATTACTTTACTAGCGTGGGAGATGAGTGCAATTGTGAAGTAGTTTGAGCATTGTTTGGCATTGCCTTTCTTTGGGATTGGAATGAAAACTGACCTTTTCCAGTCCTGTGGCCACTGCTGTTTTTCAAATTTGCTGGCATATTGAGTGAACCACTTTCATAGCATCATCTTTCAGGATTTGAAATAGCTTACCTGGAATCCCATCACCTCCACTAGCTTTGTTCATAGTGATGCTTCCTAAGACCAACTTGACTTCACATTCCAGGATGTCTGGCTCTAGGTGAGTGATCACACCATTGTGATTATCTGGGTCGTGAAAATGATTTTTGTACAGTTCTTCTGTGTTTTCTTGCCTCCTCTTCTTAATATCTTCTGCTTCTGTTAGGTCCCTCCCATTTCTGTCCTTTATTGAGCCCATCTTTGCATGAATGTCCCCTTGGTATCTCCAATTTTCTTGAAGAGATCTCTAGTCTTTCCCATTCTGTTGTTAGTTCCTCTATTTCTTTGCATTGGTCGCTGAGAAAGGCTTTCTTATCTCTTCTTGCTATTCTTTGGAACTCCGCATTCAAATGGAATATCTTTCCTTTTATCCTTTGCTTTTCACTTTTCTTCTTTTCACAGCTATTTGTAAGGCCTCCTCAGACAGCCATTTGGCTTTTTTGCATTTTTTTTCCGTGGGGATGTCTTGATCCCTGTCTCCTGTACAATGTCACAAACCTCCATCCATAGTTCATCAGGTACTCTGTCTATCAGATCTAGTCCCTTAAATCTATTTCTCACTTCCACTGTGTAATCATAAGGGATTTGATTTAGGTCATACCTGAATGGTCTAGCGGTTTTCCCTACTTTCTTCAATTTACGTCTGAATTTGGCAATAAGGAGTTCATGATCTGAGCCACAGTCAGCTCCCGGTCTTGTTTTTGCTGACTGTATAGAGCTTCTCCATCTTTGGCTACAAAGAATATAATCTATCTGATTTCGGTGTTGACCATATGGTGATGTCCATGTGTAGTCTTCTCTTGTGTTGTTGGAAGAGGGTGTTTGCTATGACCAGTGCCTTCTCTTGGCAAAACTCTATTAGCCTTTCTCCTGCTTCATTTCGTATTCCAAGGCCAAATTTGCCTGTTACTCCAGGTGTTTCTTGACTTCCTACTTTTGCATTCTAGTCCCCTATAATGAAAAGGACATCTTTTTGGGGTTAGTTCCAAAAGGTCTTGTAGGTCTTCATAGAAGCATTCAACTAATAGAGCACTCAATAAATATTTTTTGAATTAATGAATGAATTTATTCCCTGTGGTTCACAGTAGTCTTTCTCTTATTCACTCTTACTCTCTTTCTCTTTAATGAGAACTGTAGGTACATAGATGAAGTAGGGCTGTAGGTATTAACATTTCTCCTGATAATAACAATGCTTACTA
Source organism: Oryx dammah (assembly GCF_014754425.2). Lineage (NCBI taxonomy): Eukaryota > Metazoa > Chordata > Mammalia > Artiodactyla > Bovidae > Oryx > Oryx dammah. Next base: position 78,889,567 of record NW_024070186.1, on the reverse strand, counting down.
TTATCATTCTAATTTTTATTATTTGATATTAGACAATAGTTTTTACATATGTTTCTTAAAAGTTATGAAAACAAAACATTGTTTTTGACTTTAGCTAAGTCATGTTGAAAAAGAAAATGTCTTGATTAGGGAATCATGAGAAGGAAGCTCTTGATAATCCCTAAAAGATTTGTCTGTTACTGTCATAAATTAAGATTAAATATACAAAAACACAGCAATTTAGGATTTATTTGGTGAAAAAATTCCAACTTCCTCCCTTTTATCATTTAATATTGATAAGACATGTAATTGGAAACAAGAAATTTCATAGTTAATAATCATATTTAACCATGTTTTTTCACACTGACAGAGTTCTTTATGTAAATACACCACTTTGCACTCATGGATTAAGAATCCAGATAAGGTTGAAGACACAAGAACACAGAGAGAGAGGCTGGGTTTCCTGACCTTATTTAGCAGTTGAATACTAATATTGCAATAAGAAACCAGTGTGGGTATGCCTGGTAAGATATGCACATCTGAGATTTTTTTTTTAATAATGAAGTTAAAAAAATTACTTCATTGAAGAACTGTTCAACAATCAAAAAAGCAAGAAGAAAAACTCACCATTAAACTATTACTCTGAGATGAATAGTTTTACAATGTGGGTACATTCTCTTCTATTTTATTACTCATACATCTTATTAGTACAATCTCCAGTTATATTTGGTTAAAGCACTAGAATCATTACAAACATATACAGTTTTATATTTTGCTGTTATAATTTTTAGTATATTTTTTATCAATATGTATCATTTGGAAACATAATTTTCTAATTTATTTTTATTGGAGTATAGCTAATTTATAATATCATGTTAGCTCCAGATATACAGCAAAGTGATTCTGTTATACATATATACATATATGTATAAATCTGTATCTTTTTCTATTTTTTTTCCATTGTGGGTTATTACAAGATATTGAATATATTTCCCTGTGCTGTTTATATTATACATGGTAGTTTACATCTATTAATCCTATGTTCCCAATTTATTCCTCCACTCTTTGGTAAACACAAGTTTTCTCAATGTTCACAGTATAATAACTTATTTCATTTCAACTCATGCTGTGAACATTGGGATGCATGAATCTTTTTGAATTAGTTTTTTCTTTTGCCCAGCAGTGGAATTGCCGGATTACATGGTAACTCTATTTTTAGTTTGTTTTTTGTTTTTGTTTTTAAGAAAACCTCCATACTTTTCTTTTTTTACTATAATAGCCAAGATATGGAAGCAACTTACGTGTCCATCAGCTGAATGGATAAAGAGGTTATGGAATAAACCATAAAAATGATGAAATAATGACATTTGGAGCAAATTGAGTGGCTAAAAACTGTACTAAGTGAAGTAAATCTTGCTCTACTTCATCCAGGAGAAGTATGAATCTCTCCTGCATTCCTCATTTTAAGACCAATTTGAGCAGGGACTTTTGAACTTTAATTTGTTTTTTAATCATCAGGAGGCATATGTAAAACAGAAACTGCCAGGCCCTAGTCCCAAGAGTGCCACTTTCAGAAAGTCTGGCTAGGGTCTAAGAGTGTGCATTTCTAGTAATCCCTAGATATTGCTGATTCTCCTGGCTTAGGAACAACACTGTTGAAAGCAACTGAATTGGAGTATCTGTTTAGAAGATGGAACCAGGATAGTAAGGATACAAGGAAGATGTCTTCACTTATGTAAAACAAAGCACAAAATGTAAGAATCCAAGCAGAACCTTTTCCTGAAAAAGAATGGAGAGAAGGCCCACCAGATTCTCTCACCATGCCCTCGGGGACTCCTTTTGATGCCTTCCCTCTTAATGCCACATCTCAGTGATGAGGAACTTTCCTGTTAATGTTCTAGGCCCATACCCCATCTCTTCATACCTTTATAAATAGCTGAGACAAGATAGAATTGTTCAAAATCACTTTACTGCCAGCTGGAAGAGAACAAAGGACAAGAAACAAACAAACAAACAGATTCGATGCAGGATACAGGATGCTCGGGGCTGGTGAACTGGGATGACCCAGAGGGATGGTACGGGGAGGGAGGTGGAAGGGGGGTTCAGGATGGGGAACACGTGTACACCTGTGGTGGCTTCATGTTGATGAATGGCAAAACCGATACAATATTGTAAAGTAATTAGCCTCCAATTAAAATAAATAAATTTAAATTAAAAAAATAAAAACAAACAAGTCTAATTTACATAGTACGGATATCTGATGATACTATTAGTTAGTGGGTTCTTAAAAACTATAGCCCTGAGTCACTCCCACCTCCTGTCCCAGCTCAGTTGCATTGCAGCTATAGGGTCTTGGCCTCTTACCTTAGCTATCTTGCTTTCCAGAACCCCATCTGCCTCCATATTGCAAGAACCATGTCCCATTTTCCCTGGCACACGCTGTCTTCTGTTACTCTGTGACTAATGATGGTTATGGTCAATCCACTTGGTTTAGCTTGAGGGATATTCTTCTTTCTCTAGCAACTAGCAGGCTAAAGCCACCAGAGCCCAGACCCTTCTCAGTAGATATGAATACACAAAGCAGCATCACCATTTAATCACAACACAATCCCTAGCATGTGCAAAACAAAAATTGTATACCTATGGTAATTAGGTTGTGGGGGAAGGGTAATGGCTCTCTCACTAAGTGAATATGAAGTTGTATGCAATTAGACTGATTAAAGGACACTGAAATATTCAGTCAGTCTTTGTATACTCAGTGGATTTTAATTAGGGTCCTTGAATCACTATGTGTGGCCAGAAAGGATGTATATAGGATGCATGCATGAATTCTATAGGGCAAAAACTGGAGAAATGACACTTACAGAGCACTTACTGTATACTGTGATTGAATGCAGCATGCAGTTTCTAAGAGATAGAGTTGTCTCAAATAGAGTAGACTGCCTTAAAAGATAACACGGGTTGTCTGTTACTGGATACGTTCAAACCAGATTTCCCTTTTCAAATTTCACTTCTTCCATCAAGCATTCTGATTTCATTCCTTTCCCATGTTCCTGGATTTTCTCCTGAAGCACTCATTTTATCTTCTCTGACTTGCCTTTCTGATTTTACTCTTGCCCCTTATAATTCATCACAGTTAGAGCAGTAGTTCAAAAATGTGAAATAGATCATTATGCTTGCATGTGTGCTAACTCACTTCAGTCACACCTGTCTCTCTGTGGTCCTATGGACCGTAGCCTGCCAGGCTCCTCTCCACGGGATTCTCCAGGCAGTAATAGTGGAGTGGGTGCCTTGCTCTCCTCCAGGGGATCTTCCTCACCCATGGATCGAACCCGAGTTTCTTATGTCTCCTGCTTTGGCAGGTGGGTTCTTTACAGTTGGAATACCTGAGGAAGATACAAAGAGGAGACATTTTAGTTTTTAAAGATTTTAAAACTGGTGGTTGTTAAAGATCAACAAACTGACACATAATCTAATCGTTTACTTCTTCTCCAGCCAAATTGCCTTGTTCAATCAGTGCTTTAGAGAGAAAGGAAAAGCCCATGCGATTGACTTGCCCAAGGTCATGTGGCAGAGCCGAGACAAGTTCTTTCCACTGCATCATCCTGGAATTTCTTAAACACTCCAACCAGACTTACACCTTTTCTCTAAAGAAAGCAAGGCAGAGTTCAGAGCCCTTATTTTTAAACCCACATTAAATGGAAACCTTTGGAAGAGCAGGTGGTGGTAATGCTATGAATCTGGCTCAGCAAGGGAACACTGAGGTCATGATATTTTTCACATTTAGTAACTTCAAAAATATAGGGATGATGTAAACTTCCTAAGACTTGTTTCCAACCTAGTGATACTAGTAACTCTGGACAGTGAGTGTGTACCATTGGTCAGAGCAGGGACCTGTGTGGCCAATGAGCTCTCTCTAGTCAAGAAAGATGCTCCGGTAATGCTTTCAGATGGCTGTCTTGGATTCACATCCTGCTTACAGTAATACTAGCAAGCCTGCTTGAATTTCCTATTAGATACATGACAAAAATATCCTATGATGCTAAGAAGTCGCTAAGACCAAAAAGAACCTACTTCATAGGGTTGAAAGATATAACGAGTGAATACATTTCATGTGCTTTGCACATACTCTGGCACTTAGTAAGTGCTCACTAAATGTTACTTTAAAATAAAAACAGGTTGAAATGAGAGTGAATTTGAACGTTTGATTTTTGAGTTAAATTGGGCTACTCTGCCTATCCTGAGCTCTGTATAAAGGAACCCACCCTCAATAGAAGCATTAGACAATCATGGATCAGATCTGAAAGGGACATTCCTAGTGATCACCTGGTTACAAATGAGGTAATTGAGGAAACAAACAAAGAAAAACAACAGTAACACCAGATAGACAGACTTAACCCAAGGCAGTGGCAAAACTGGAATTAGAAAGCAGATCTCTTTTTTCTCAAGTCCATTGCTTTCTTCCTTTTTATTATATTATACTTTGCATTTGGCCCACTTTAAAATTTTTTTCCACATTAAATACTCTTAGCTCCCTGTTGTCTGTTGTGGTTATAGCTCCCTAATGATACAAGAAATAGCTACACTTTTGGACTAGAGGACTTAAGTAAGTTGATATGCATTCTACCTATCCTACCAGAAGACCTCATCACCATACCACATAGAGTTCATTACATAGGGGATCACAAGTAGTAGATCTTATTTAAAGACACTTCAAGATCTAAAATTTGGTGAATTCTATATTCATAATGACAATTCTGACCCGGTTGGAGTGGTTCCCAAATATACTATTCAAGAAATAGATAAAATAGTTAACATTCAAAATGCTTGGTTAAATGGCCTTTTAAAAGATAAGTATCAATAATTTAGAATCATGTTCATACAGTATTTTGTTCCCAAACAAAAAGGATAAATGATGAGCTAATATGTGTTTTACTAATAGTTCTGTTGCTAATATACCTTAAATTGGGGGCAATTAACATTTTCCATTTGAGGAGAATAATCCTTGTGCTAATTTTAATTGGAAACTGTTGTTCATTTTGTAAAAATGTCCCCGTGAATTTATTATCAAAAATAGAAAAAAAAACTAAAAAAATATTTTTAACTAACTTGACTCCAGCCATGTACCCCTATAGCTTTGTGTGTATGTGTGTGTGTAGTAAGTTGCTTCAGTCATGTCCAACTTTCTGACGCTATGGACTGTAGCCTGCAAGCCTCCTCTGTCCATGGGATTTTCCAGGCAAGAATACTGGAGTAGGTTAGCAGGCCCTCCTCCAGGGGATCTTCCTGACCTAAGGATAGAACCCACATCTCTTACGTCTCTTGCATTGGCAGGTGGATTCTTTACCACTGGTGCCACCTGGGAAACCTCTGTAGCTTTGCATCTTTCCATAAATCAACTAAATTTTCCTTTTAATTTATACATAAACTACAGGATGTTTTGGCTCTACTTGATTGATCCTCAACTGGTACTTAGCTTCAAAAGAAAAGCTAAGCAATTTGTTTCTGTGTTGAAGGAGATGGACAAAGCTAATGTTTCACCCCTCAGCTATTAGAGATGCCTGCTTGCATTCTCAGCAGTTTATTACATCGAAGGAGTAAAAAGAATGTGAAGGGTTAAGAATAAAAACCTGAGTCTGAGTTCAGGCTCTGGTGCTGTATACCCTCTGATTCTCAGATAGGTCACTTTTCATTTCTGAATTCAGTTTCTTGATGTGTAAAATAAGAGGAATCCACTTGATGATTCAGCTCCCTCCCTCAATAAGTCAGGAACCTGTCAATAAATACCAAAGGTTTAGGAGTGGGCACAATAAAATTCTTTCTACACTCCCACGTGCCTAGGAATGACTTAGCGGCAGAAAATAGCTATGTTCCTCTCAATGTGGATTTATTTTCTTCCAATCCCAAGCAGCTGGACAAGTAAGCAGATGTCTAGGTTCTACTGCAGAAGGAAATACAAATTTGCCTACATTTCTCAAATTTTCCCTGAAAGATATTTTGAGATTTTTCACTTCCATGTTCAGCAGTCACTAAACCCTTCCAATCTAATATTTGTATGTGGATGACATTTCTTGTGGGTCCATTTGCTGCTTGTAACACATAGTCAGTGCCAAGTTTAAATTCTAGCTTCCCTGACCTGGATCACTTCCACAGCCTTCCAATCAAAACTTAGCTTCATTCTCCCTCAATCTCTTCTTCTCCCTGTCCCAGGTTGATCTCCGTAGGACAAAAATCTGACCTTGACCAAGACCTCTTCCAAAAGTAGGTGACTACTGATTGCCATCAGGATAAAATCTAACCTCACCTTTGATTGATTTGGTCCAAACCAATGTTTCCAATCTAAGGTCCCCTCGACCCTCATCCACACATCTTATGTTCTACCTCAATGAAACATGTCTTCCTCTGGAATAGCATCATATTACATTTATCAAATAGTCTCAGGGTGCCAGGTATTTCACATATATTTTCTTATTTAATCAGAGAAAGCTATTATCAAAGCTATTCAAGATAGGTATTATCTCAGTTTTCAAGAGAGATTTGGCAGCTTGCTCAAGGACACCTCAGGTCTCAGAAGGGTGAGTAGGACTCAGACATAAGTCTGTATCTGTATGCTCTTCCTACTTGCCCATGCTGCCTTCCTAAAGACACCTTGCACTTTCACGTCTTTATACTCTTTCTTCATTCTGGAATGTTCTTTCCATTTCTACCTGTTCCACTCATTTCTGAGGCCCATCTACAATGTCATATGCTCTGAATATTTTTTACATTATTCTAATTAAATATTCTCTTTTCTGTGTTCCAGTATTTTGTTCATAGACCCACATAACATTAGGAATTATAGTAGAGATATTTGTGTGCATTTTTTAGACTCCTACGGAAATGTAAGGTCTTGGGGGCAAAAGCCATGTTAATTCCTGGAACTTGGTTTGGAATACACAAATTAATAAATATTTCTATATTCTCTTTGTTATACTCATTGCTAAATTTAGATCAGACAAAAATATGGCAAAGCAAACACTGAACATTGCACAGTATTAGCTACAGGTTGGCGCAGAAAAAACACTCAGAAAAGAGCAAGGCTCCAACTTCAAAACTAATGAATCTGTACTCAAGATAAAACTGATTACTCCTAAAATAAACTGCAACCATTTCCCTGTAAATGATGTTTTAAAAGGTTCTACTGATACCATGGTTAAAAATAGCCATTTTGTCTAAATTGCTCAAACATTATTTGGCTTCTAATCTGGGAATCAAATAAACTCCCAGATTTTCCATGGGGATAGGTGGTGGTGTTTTCTCACACAAACTAACAGCTAGGCAGAGGGTTGGGTGTGTTCCAGAGTGAGCACCACATTTCGACTTTATTACAACAACAATGACAATTACAAAGATACAAACACATGGCTACATCTAAGGCTTTTGCGGAAAGCATTTCTGCAGTCAGGCAACCAGACTTCCCAGACTTAGTCAGACATGACTATTTACTCACTGAGGGAAGAAAATGTCTTAGCAATCTAACTTGCCAAGAAGATATCATTTGTATGGAACCTGCTAGCTGTTTCAGAGAACGTAAATAAAGGCACATCCATGCCAGCAAACTGAGCTTCATCTCTGAGATAGCATTAATGAAAGAACTCTCTGTGGGGAGCATTTGTTAAACACACCAAGGCTCCTCTACAGCATCACTCCTCTCTAGGCTCTCCTCTCTGCCCTAGTAGGGAGGGATCTATGCCATCATCACTTTCCTGTCCCCTCTCCCTCGCATGAGGGCCAAAAGATTCCTAAAACACAGGTTGTATCATGTTACAAGTGTTCATGTGAATCTAAAACACCCTCAACCACCTAGAATGATGGAACAAGGCTTTCAAGGCCTACCTGACTTCAAGCATGAATGCCCTCTTCCATCCCATAAAACTCCTACAAGTCACCATCCTTCAAGCTACAGCTGACTTATCACTTTCCCAAAGAAGTAGTCCAGCTTCAATTCATTCAAAACCTTTCTCTGAATAGCTATCTCTATTTTCTTCTGGGGTCTGTATTGAGTTCCTCATTTTTAAGTTATAAAAGTCAAGGGCAGAAACCATGTCTTTTTTTTTTTTTTTTTGTATCTTGCAAGGCACTAAATGAACTAGATAACCAAGCAAATTTTTATGTTTTCTTAATGAATGACTAATAAGCAAATGAGTTTCTTTCAGTTAAACCTAAGAAAGATTTAGGCATGACTGCCTTTTTCTCATAGAAAAATTCCTGATCTCAAAGTATAATCTCAATAAAGAAGATCTGAGTAATGGTGTGGAGAACTATGAAGCCTCAAATATTAAGAGGCAAGAAGTCACATCATACCCGTGGACCTTTCTCATGAATCCAAATGGGATTTTGTACTAGTCTGGTTCTCAGTGTCCTGTCGAAATCTACTTTTGTAAATTCCAGCAGGCTAGTCTTGTAAAGATTAAAAAAAAAAAAAAAAAACAGGATATGAAGGAAAGATGAATGTCATGGATAATAAAAATCATTAAAAGTGATGGCTGATAAATGTTTTTCAAAATGGTTCTTTCTCTTCCTATCTCCCAGAGTCTTTTGGAAGCAGAGCACCCTCAGTGTTTCATGTTACAGGTGAAGAAACGGGTGCAGAGAGAACAGCTTACCCAAGTGCATGGGGCGATAAGTGACAGAAAAACAATATGAAAGCAGGAGTTGGGCACTGGACCTTTATATTGGATTCATATTATTATGATTGGAGAAGGAAGTGGCAACCCACTCCAGTATTCTTGCCTGGAGAATCCCAGGGACGGAGGAGCCTGGGGGGCGGCCGTCTGTGGGGTCGATGATACCTTGACTAAACTACACTTTCAGCTGCCTCCTCTGTGAAAGGCTATTCATTTGTTTACTTTGCTCCTCATGGAATAATCTAAGAAGAAAATTTAAGACTTTGCCCCAGATTTACAGCTTGTTCAAGGGCCTATACTGCTCAGTCACTTCAGTCATGTCTGACTCTGTGCAACCCCATAGACGGCAGCCCACCAGGCTCCCCCGTCCCTGGGATTCTCCAGGTAAGAACACTGGAGTGGGGTTGCCATTTCCTTCTCCAATGTATGAAAGTGAAAAGTGAAAGTGAAGTCGCTCACTCGTGTCCAACTCTTTATGACCCCATGGACTACAGCCTACCAGGCTCCTCCGTCCATGGGATTTTCCAGGCAAGAGTACTGGAGTGGGGTGCCATTGCCTTCTCCATCAAAGGCCTATAACTCCAGGGTATATTATTGAGATGTTGATATGTAACTTTCACACATGAAATTTGACTTTCCTAAGATATATTTTAATTTAGACTAAATTATTTTCAAGTTGAAATAAAAACATCCTAATTTTGCAAAAGCTAAACATATTTAGTATCCATCAAATGAATTACATATATATGGATTATTAGTAATTTGTTAAAGTCACTGATATGGAGTGAAATAAAGGAAGCCAGGAGCTAGGCCTGGCTAAGGATCTTCTCCAGAGACAGGTGTCAGTGGAGCTAGAAGAATCCCAGACTGAAGACCAAATTTGCTAGTTTCAAAGAGCAATATTATGAAATCTATTTATTATTAAGTCTACTCTTTTCCTGTTTCCCAATCCATTGGTATTTGATTTAATCTCTATTTAATCCTTTCTAATACTTTTTTCAAGTTCATTTTTTTAGTGTTTATCTAACTTACTATCTTTTGTACTTGGTTACTTCCTTCTTTGATTTGCAAGAAAAGCAGTAAGAAATAGTCTGCCTTTGAGTGTAGTTTTGACTCTGAATCAATGAATAAATTATTACAACTATTTTCATGTATGAATAAATAGTGATATATTTCTATGATGTCATATTATACAACACAAATCTTTTTAAATGTTTTTTAAGCTTTTCATCACAAGCAAAAATTTCTAAACCATTTTATACAGCATTTTTCCAATTTTTAACATATTTTTATGCTTCAAGGAAACTCATTGTTACTTTTCTTTAAATGATTGTTTTATAGATGATTTTTGTTTTCTTCCTGTGCCTTTATATTTTCCAACTTTTTAAAAACATGATTAAGTTATAATCACTTAAGAAAATTTTTCTATTCAATTTTCTATCATTTTTCTAAAAGATAATTAAGACAATAAATAGCATATATGGAAAATGCTTGCATTAAATTTAAGAACATATTAAGTATGTACTACAGTCTCAACCATGGAAAATTTAATTACACAGACAAAAAGATTATAAGTAAATAGGCAAAAATATTAACTATTGTGTTCCTTTAATTGGGGAGTTATGGATTAAATTTATTTTCTTCAGCATTTTTCCAAATTTTTGCAATAAGATAAAATGAATTTTATAAAAAAGACAACACATGATTGTTGTTTGTTATAAAGGCTTATCCCTCATCTCTGCATGAACACAAGGCTGCTATTCAAAGAGAATTTCAATGATTCTCCTTGCCTCTTTCCTTGTTCCTCCCAGTTTATTCTTGACACTGCCAATAGGTTCTTTAAAATCACTTTCTTTGTTTAACTTTCTAATCACAGGGGATCCCATTATCAGAACCCTTCAAAGATTCTATCACTGCCTATGAGATGGAGTTCGAAATTTTAGATATCAGAAACTAAGTTGTCAATCTCTATATCCAGAGTGCATGTCTATGCTTATAGTCATTTTTTTCTAGACAAGTTCTACATTCAGGTCAAACTCAACCCCAAATTCAGGTCTCCACTAGAAAATACTTCAGTGCTTGCAAGAATAATACCATTTCTTTTAATGATATCATTCTCCAGTTGTCATGTGTCAAAAAGCAATCAAAATATCCCAGATCCTTCCTGATCATCTCAACTAGAATAAGTAATTTCTTATACATTTTAATAGCCCTTACATCATACTGGCTTTAATTGTGTTTACTCCTGTTGTTGGTACATATCAAGGCATCCATTTGCATGATTTTTAACAGAGTTCAGTGCCTATTTCTCGCTTAGTACTCTTTGAAGTCCTGTGTCTTACACAGATCTCCTGGCTCACTACTAACATTACACAGTGAAAGTTTCCATCAAGTAGGTCCTTAGCAAGAGAGGACTGAAAGAACTTATTACTGATAAATAGCTCTTTTCATTTCTAAGTCATCCTGATGTGAAATACCAGAAATCTGTGTTATTAATTTTGTTTATGGATCAGAAAATGATTAAAAACTTGAGCATTCAAACACTGGAAGTAGATAACTCTTTCCCTGTTTGGGGGCTGTGAGACATTGAGTTCATCCAACAAAGAGAATGATATAAAAGTCTCTAATCCAGAAGTATGGGTGACCACATAGGTGAGAGTTGATTGTGTGTTTGGAGAAAGGTGTATATCTATACAGTGAGGCACCCTGAGCAAGAGATCATTATATGGACAGAGCCAGATAATAGAGACAAGGTGATGAGCAGTAAGAGAGACTCTGGCAAGTCAGAAGTCCGATCCTCAGCAATCATTCAAGAGAACCAGTATTGCCCATGGCTGCCTTTCACATGCTCCCCAAGTGTGACATATAGGAGAGTCAGTAGCACTCATAGAGCCAGTAACAACATGGGCCCTTCACATTTATTTCTCCCTTTCTTGTATAGTAATAATGAGAGGTTCAAATTCCCTGGTGGCGCAGTGGATAAGAATTCGTCTGCCAATGCAGGGGACATGGGTCCAGGAAGACTCCACATGCCATGGAGCAACTGAACCCGTGCACCACAAGTACTGAAGCTCATGCTGTAGGTCTTCAAACTGCAACTACTGAGCCTGTGTGCCTCACTTACTGAAGCCTGCATTCCCTAGGGCTGTGCTCAGCAACAAGAGAAGCCACAGCAAAGAGAAGCTTGCACACCACAGCAGAGTAGCCCTACTCACCGCAACTAGAGAAAGTCCACATACAGCAACGAAGACCCAGTGCAGATAAAAATAAGCAAATAAAAGTGATAAGGAAAATAAAACAAAAAATGATGAGAGGCATGTTGAATTAAAGGGGGTTTGTTCTTGGAGTTAATATATGTCTTTTAAAATCTTGAAGTCTTGGGACAAGAAATAAATTACCAGCACATTTGATTAAAAATATCAAACACAAAAATAGGAAGGGGTGGCTGAGTGGCACGCTGCCTCAGTCATTGTCATCCTAACCATCTTATAGGCACTGTCCAACTCTGCAAACAGAAACTCTAGGACAGGTTTCTCCAAGATGCTGAGACACTGTAGTGCTTCCTCAGAGCCCATGTCAAAGAAATAGTAAGGAGGGAATTGTCCCTATTTCTGCAAAGAAACCAAAATGCTTTTAGTGAAAGTGGACTCTAAACCTCTTGGGCCACTTGAAAAGTGTAGTGTGTAAGTTCCAGAAGAGGTATAGATGGATCCCAGAGAAACCCAGTAGGTCTGCAGACACCATGAAAAAGTGGAAGTTAGCAGCCTCAAATAGAGTAACATCTTCTGTGATGCTAGAGCAGAAAAAACAAGCAGTGACAGGTGTGATCTGATGAAGGCAAGTGAGGTTCATAAACACAAATGAGAGCTAGTCCTTGGAGGTTCCTAGAAATAATGGGGATACCTTAGAGTTTTTAGGTTCTATACATTAGAAGATGGTAAGAGTCAATAGGTGATACCAATAGGCAGTTGTGAAAAGTAAAGGATATAGAGACAAAGAATGTGTCTTTGAAGACCACTTTCTAGCCACTTGAACCTCTGTAAAATAAGAAAAGATGATGCATGGATGGCTCTCTATCCTCTGTATTCACTAACTTGCCTCAATCTACACAGAGGGCAACTCTACTGTTTCTCTTACATCACAATCTTCTGTCTGACCTCATTGGAATTTTCCTAGGGAGCAAGGATTGTTCATCTCATTGGTCAGGATTTAAGAGGATAGTTGGGCAGAATAGCAATGTCTTAAAATCAAATTTCATGATGCTTTTTCCCCCACTCTTGGCATCTGTGTAGAAAGCCAACCACACTTTGTACTTTGTTCCTACCTTTATTCAAGATGAAGGCTGGGTGAGTAGACACTGGGTATGCTTCTCCTAAGCCCGAGGCCTCTGTTGTGTTCTCCAATTCTGTTTCATAAGAACTTTCCTTTGTGGACTTTCCCAGACATTTTTAATATCAGCAGTTTCTTTCCTACTTGGCTGCTAATTCTTTGATGAATATGCTCTTTGGCTGGGAACTCTGGAGAAGGGGAGGGATGAATTACCATTTGGATTTGGGCACCAAACCAGCCGCACCCTAAACCACACCCAGAACACATCATTGTGCCTTTTTCATAGGATTTGGGGAAGATTAAATAAGAAAAATTCATGTAAACTGCTAAGCGCAGTCCCTGGCATATAGTACCCACTCAATAAATGTTAATTATTGTTAATAATACACGCAAATCTTTGCCATTGACTAGCTATAACCTGGTCAGAGAGCTTCTAAGTTTTGAGAAAAGTGCTCTGGGGCTGGACACCTGACTATTTGATGAAAACTGGAGCAAAGCAGATATTCTGTGAAGAAGCAAGAGTGTTTCTTTGAGGTACACTATTATCTCTTCTGGGAAAGTTTTGATTACGCACATAAGTACCTACTCTTTGGCCTTTGGTGAAGAGACACACATGCACATTCCTCAGCCCTGCCTTGGCAGATTTTGCTTAAGGAAACATGGGAGTTGGGGGATGGGGAGTGAGAAGTTCTTCTTGAAGATTTTTTCTTTCTCTCTTTATTAAAGGTTCATTTTAGATTTCCCTTTGCAGGACTAAGGAACAGAATTGGAGGCAGGGGACTGATACTGAGGGAACAGATCTGGTAGAGACCCTTGCAATGTGGTGGAAAGCCATCCAGAAGCTGAGGACAAACACAGGAGCCATAGCCCCATTCTTAAAAAAAAGGGGGGGGGGGCGGGGGGGGGAGTGTAGTTGCTTTAGAATGTTGTGTTAGTTTCTACTGTACAGCAAAGTGAATCAGCCATTCATATACATACTTCCCCTCTTTTTTGAATTTCCTTCTCATTTAGGTCACCATAGAACACTGGATAGAGTTCTCTGTGCTATATAGTAGGTTCTCATTAGTTGGCTGTTTTGTACATAGAATTTTGTTTATATGTCAATCCCAATTTCCCAGTTGATCTCATTGCCTTTCTTCCCCTTGGTGTCCGTACATTTGTTCTCTACATCTGTATTTCCTTCTGAATGTGATGTAGCAGGTAGGTTCCAGGAATCCTTGTTGTCTAAATCTAGTTTTCTGATTTTGGCTTTGCCATTCTCTTTTTCCATCTGCATATCTTTGCTAAATGTTTTGCACCTCATGGCTCATGCTTAGGGAAAAGTAAAAGAATGTGTTCATGATCAGAGAAATCAGCAAAGGGAGAGGATGAGTAGCCCAGAAAAGTGACTGCGAGATTGCAGGGGTGAACCAAAGAGCGGGAGGTAGTCACAGTCTGGGTAACTGGAACATGTAAAAATTTCCAAGAAGTGCTCAGAGGTGCTGCTAGAGGGGGCGACACCTCCAGTAATGTAGACTTAATTATCTTCATATATGACCAAACAGGGTGATTTGGGAAGACAGGGAACATGAGCATTCCAATAGAAATGCAGGACTGACTGAGCAGCCCAGACGAGCATTTGGAAAAGTGGACTTGTGCGTGCATCTTGTTCTTTCTGACCTCTTCATTCTCTTATCTTCTTCAGAAAAATGATAGTCAAGGTACGTTACCTTTTAGACATCCTTTGACTCTCAATACCACTGACTACATTATTTTGTATTCAATCAAACATTTGTGTTTACCATGTTCAGGTACCAGAAAATAAAAAGATGATTAAGACATAGTCCTTGAACTCAAGGATGTTATCTGTAAGGAAGGGAGAAAAATGCTCAAGTAGGTAACTTAAGTACAAGGCAAATGTGTGCATAGGACTCTATGAGAACAGAAAGAAGGGAGGGTCGGAGTCCCAGATTGTGGCTGTCAGATACAGCTTCCTAGAGAGGATGCTCAAACTGATTCTTAAAACAACTTCATATGTCCATTTGGGGCATGTGTTCCTTTTCCTCAATTCACTTTCATGGAATATGATGAGAACAGGAGAGAGCTCTTCTTTCTGGTAGCCTTTTGGGCACAAGTTCATATCAAGAAAGAACAGATTGCTATGCAATAGGAGAGATATCTGTGGATTTGAGAGACAGCACAGGGCAGGCAATGGGCTGGTTTTCAGGAGACACAAGTTCTAATTTTGACAGCCGCTTATTTGCTGTATGCTGCTGCTGCTAAGTCGCTTCAGTCATATCCGACTCTGTGCAACCCCATACATGGCAGCCCACCAGGCTCCCCTGTCCCTGGGATTCTCCAGGCAAGAACACTGGAGTGGGTTGCCATTTCCTTCTCCAATCATGTCCGACTCCTATCAACCCCATGGACTGCAGCCCACCAGGCTCCTCCGTCCACGGGATTTGCCAGACAAGAGTACTGGAGTGGGGTGCCATTGCCTTCTCCTGCAATTCAGGAGACCACTCCGAACCTTACTTTATTTTTCACTGAAAAGGTAACTTGGAGTCATCCCAAAGGTTTGTTGTGAGGAGCAAATGAAATACTAGATATGAATATGATTAATAAAATATAAGGGAGAATCCTCATGGGTGGGAAATAGACTTTGAAGCATCTGGCCCTCCCTTCAAGGCATAGGGAGAGTGCAGAGGAGGAACTCCTGCATAGAAACAAGCAGATTTTACTGGAATGGTAGTTTCTGTCAATTTCCTGAATAAGTGGCTAATTCCAATCCTAGGACAAGTACCCAGGAGACTGAGGTATTTTTCCCCAAGTAGTTCCATAGACCTATATGCCATCCACATTTGTGTGGAAAACAGGGACAGCAGGGGATTGAAAAACAAGAAGGAAGGATGGTGTCAGCAAAGGTCAGGGTGTCACACATCAGTCACGGTAGCAGCTGCCAGGGCTCAGAGGGTTCCAGAGCATGGTAAGGATGGCCACTGGGCTGGCTTCAGCCACATTCCCCAGGCTTTGCATCACACACCCGGGATGGGGGTCTTTGCTCATCTAAGCTCCTTCTCCTTCTCAGCCTCCCCGGACGTGTGCTTTCCAGGCTGTGGTATCTGCTTTCCTCCCAGAAAGGATTATTCATCTGTCCTCTCACAGCCATGCCGTCAGCACCAGGGAGAGTCCCTGCCTCCCCGCTGGACTGGAGACTCCCCACAGCCACAGGTCACGAAACACAGAAGCTCCCTGGGCCGATTCCCTGGAAAGCGGACAGGGCTTATGCGGCATGTCCCTCACACTCTCAGCATACCTAACACTTTCCATCTTGTTTGTATGTATTTAGAGAAGCAGAAAAGCCTTCTAGAAAGGGTGTTGGACTTTGAGCCGCTCACCTCAGATCACCTTGAGGGGAGGGAGAGTGACTTATCTTGGAACAACTAGTTGTTGTGTGGTACAATAGCTGTGCTCTGCTCTCAGATTGCAAAGTTTCATCCTCAGAGCCATGCTTTGGGGTAGATATTTTTGATTGTGTTGGACCTAGAAATTTAACCCAAATCGGGGCCACAATAAAGTCCATGCCCTTGCCCACACCCTCATCTAACAAAAGAGAGTGGTGGTGATGTCTGGGGTCCCTTCAGTTTCCAAAATTCTGTAATGCTTTATAGTCATATGCTCTCACAGTAAATTTTTTCTTTTTTTTCTTTAACTGTAAAGACTATTTATATCTTACTATTCAATGTGCTCTCTCTTCCTGGCATGCATGAGGGGTTTAAAAAATCTTAGTTGAATTGAACTAAAACTGAATTTTCAAATCCTCATTTTCTTCATCTTTAAACTGATGATAATGGTCTCTGTGTCATCACTTTCAAGAAGCTCCAAAAATCCTATGTTTGGAAACACTTTTTGGAACTATATTACCAGAGTATTGTATGGAACATATGATTGCATTGGTATATATATTATGCATGCCTGCAGATAAGTATATGTGTCATAACTATACTTAATGACTATTATGAAATGAACACTCAGCATCCAGAATAAGAAGCAAAATATTGCTAGAATTTCAGACATCTCATTGTGCTTTCTTCTACTTACTTTCCCCTTCAGTTCAGTTCAGTCGCTCAGTCATGTCCGACTCTTTGCGACCCCATCAATCGCAGCACCCCAGGCCTCCCTGTCCATCACCATCTCCCGGAGTTCACTCAGACTCACGTCCATCGAGTCCGTGATGCCCTCCAGCCATCTCATCTTCGGTCGTCCCCTTCTCCTCCTGCCCCCAATCCCTCCAAGCATCAGAGTCTTTTCCAATGAGTCAACTCTTCTCATGAGGTGGCCAAAGTACTGGAGTTTCAGCTTTAGCATCATTCCTTCCAAAGAAATCCCAGGGCTGATCTCCTTCAGAATGGACTGGTTGGATCTCCTTGAAATGCAAGGGACTCTCAAGAGTCTTCTCCAGCACCACAGTTCAAAAGCATCAATTCTTCGGGGCTCAGCCTTCTTCACAGTCCAACTCTCACATCCATACATGACCACAGGAAAAACCATAGCCTTGACTAGACGGACCTTAGTCGGCAAAGTAATGTCTCTGCTTTTGAATATATTATCTAGGTTGGTCATAACTTTTCTTCCAAGGAGTAAGCGTCTTTTAATTTCATGGCTGCAGTCACCATCTGCAGTGATTTTGGACCCCCAAAAAATAAAGTCTGCCACTGTTTCCACTGTTTTCCCATCTATTTCCCATGAAGTGATGGGACCGGATGCCATGATCTTCGTTTTCTGAATGTTGAGCTTTAAGCCAACTTTTTCACTCTCCTCTTTCACTTTCATCAAGAGGCTTTTTAGCTCCTCTTCACTTTCTGCCATAAGGGTGGTGTCATTTGCATATCTGAGGTTATTGATATTTCTCCCAGCAATCTTGATTCCAGCTTGTATTTCTTCCAGTCCAGCATTTCTCATGATGGACTCTGCATATAAGTTAAATAAGCAGGGTGACAATATATAGCCTTCACGTACTCCTTTTCCTATTTGGAACCAGTCTGTTGTTCCATGTCCAGTTCTAACCGTTGCTTCCTGATCTGCATACAGATTTCTCAAGAGGCAGGTTAGGTGGTCTGGTATTCCCATCTCTTTCAGAATTTTCCACAGTTTATTGTGATCCACACAGTCAAAGGCTTTGGCAGAGTCAATGAAGCAGAAATCGATGTTTTTCTGGAACTCTCTTGCTTTTTCCATGATCCAGCGGATGTTGGCAATTTGATCTCTGGTTCCTCTGCCTTTTCTAAAACCAGCTTGAACATCTGGAAGTTCACGATTCACGTATTGCCAAAGCCTGGCTTGGAGAATTTTGAGCATTACTTTACTAGTGTGTGAGATGAGTGCAATTGTGCGATAGTTTGAGCATTCTTTGGCATTGCCTTTCTTTGGGATTGGAATGAAAACGGACCTTTTCTAGTCCTGTGGCCACTGCTGAGTTCTCCAAATTTGCTGGCATATTGAGTGCAGCGCTTTCACAGCATCATCTTTCAGGACTTGAAACAGCTCAACTGGAATTCCATCACCTCCACTAGCTTTGTTCATAGTGATGCTTTCTAAGGCCCACTTGACTTCACTTTCAAGGATGTCTGGCTCTAGATGAGTGATCACATCATCATGATTATCTGGGTTGTAAAGATCTTTTTTGTACAGTTCTTCTGTGTATTCTTGCCACCTCTTCTTAATATCTTCTGCTTCTGTTAGGTCCATACCATTTCTGTCCTTTATTGAGCCCATCTTTGCATGAAATGTTCCCTTGGTATCTCTAATTTTCTTGAAGAGATCTCTAGTCTTTCCCATTCTGTTGTTTTCCTCTATTTCTTTGCATTGATCGCTGAGGAAGGCTTTCTTATCTCTTCTTGCTATTCTTTGGAACTCTGCATTCAGATGCTTAAATCTTTCCTTTTCTCCTTTGCTTTTCACCTCTCTTCTTTTCCCAGCTATTTGTAAGGCCTCCCCAGACAGCCATTTTGCTTTTTTGAATTTCTTTTCCATGGGGATGGTCTTGATCCCTGTCTCCTGTACAGTGTCACGAACCTCATTCCATAGTTCATCAGGCACTCTATCTATCAGATCTAGGCCCTTAAATCTATTTCTCACTTCCACTGTATAATCATAAGGGATTTGATTTAGGTCATACCTGAATGGTCTAGCGGTTTTCCCTACTTTCTTCAATTTAAGTCTGAATTCGGCAATAAGGAGTTCATGATCTGAGCCACAGTCAGCTCCTGGTCTTGTTTTTGCTGACTGTATAGAGCTTTTCCATCTTTGGCTGCATAGAATATAATCAATCTGATTTCGGTGTTGACCATCTGGTGATGTCCATGTGTAGAGTCTTCTCTTGTGTTGTTGCAAGAGGGTGTTTGCTATGACCAGTGCATTTTCTTGGCAAAACTCTATTAGTCTTTGCCCTGCTTCATTCTGCATTCCAAGGCCAAATTTGCCTGTTACTCCAGGTGTTTCTTGACTTCCTACTTTTGCATTCCAGTCCCCTATAATGAAAAGGACATCTTTTTTGGGTGTTAGTTCTAAAAGGTCTTGTAGGTCTTCATAAAACTGTTCAACTTCAGCTTCTTCAGCGTTACTGGTTGGGGCATAGACTTGGATAACTATGATATTGAATGGTTTGCCTTGGAGACGAACAGAGATCATTCTGTCGTTTTTGAGATTGCATCCGAGTACTGCATTTCAGACTCTTTTGTTGACCACGATGGCTACTCCATTTCCTCTGAGGGATTCCTGCCCGCAGTAGTAGATATAATGGTCATCTGAGTTAAATTCACCCATTCCAGTCCATTTTAGTTTGCTGATTCCTAGAATGTCGACGTTCATCCTTGCCATCCCTTGTTTGACCACTTCCAATTTGCCTTGATTCATGGACCTGACATTCCAGGTTCCTATGCAATATTGCTCTTTACAGCATCGGATCTTGCTTCTATCACCAGTCACATCCACAACTGGGTATTGTGTTTGCTTTGGCTCCATTCCTTCATTCTTTCTGGAGTTATTTCTCCACTGATCTCCAGTAGCATATTGGGCACCTAATGACCTGGGGAGTTCCTCTTTTGGTATCCTATCATTTTGCCTTTTCATACTGTTCATGGGGTTCTGAAGGCAAGAATACTGAAGTGGCTTGCCATTCCCTTCTCCAGTGGACCATGCTCTGTCCTGATATTAATGATAAATATTCTTTGCTTTGTCCTGTGAAAAATGCTATATTAAATAATGGACATGCCCTCCCGTGTCTGGCTTCTTTCACTCAACATCTTGATGTGAGATTCAATCCATATTTCTGGTTGTTCTATTTTTTCTCATTGAAGTAGAATATTCTATTGTGGGACTATGCTGCTGCTGCTGCTAAGTCACTTCAGTCATGTCCCACTCTGCACGACCCCATAGATGGCAGCCCACAGGCTCCCCCGTCCCTGGGATTCTCCAGGCAAGAGTACTGGAGTGGGTTGCCATTTCCTTCTCCAATGCAGGAAAGTGAAAAGTCAAAGTGAAGTCACTCAGTTGTGTCTGACTCAGCAACCCCATGGACTGCAGCCTACCAGGCTCCTCCATCCATGGGATTGTGGGACTATACCAGAGGGTATATATCTAGTCTACTCCGGACAGGTAGTTTCAGTTTTCAGTAACTGACAATTATGAATAGTACACCTATGAACATTCTACTATATGTCTTTTATGGACATACAGATTCATTTGAATTAAGTGTATCCCTGAAGTATATGTGTATATTTAACTTTAATAGATGCTTTAGCTAGAAATTAAGTACCTTAGGTAGGAGATATGTAACCATAGATGAGGCTAGCATTGCAGTGGGGCAGGATGGAAAACTTCAGGCATATTCGTTCCTTATAGGAGACCTCCAACTAAATAAGAGCAATGTAAACCAACAAGTTTGGGCCTTTTTCACAATTTGGGTTCTCAGGAAGTAGAGTCAGGTATTTTGCAGAATGGCCCTCAATATGTGCTTGTCTTATGGCTTTTTTATTATTATAATTTTACACAACTATAGGGATTTTGGATTTTGAAGAAAATTATTAATCCGACAGAGGTGAAATGTGCTTCTCACCACTTTCAGCAGGAAGGAAGTGACAGGTGGTGATGTTAACCTTCATCACTTCATTAAGTTAGAGCCCACCAAGTACTCCTCTGTAAAGGAGTACTATAATTTTCCTTTCTGTATTTTATTATTCAGAAACAAATTCCTAAGTCCAGCCCACATTCAAGAAGCAGGGAATTAACCTGTATTTTTTGGAAGAAGGTGTATCTATGTATATTATTTGAAATTCTTATATAAAGAAGATGTGTTTCATCTCTCCCATTTATTTATTTAATCATTCACACGTATCAGTATGGAGTTAGGCTGCTTTATACTTTTAGTAGTCATCCCATACGGCATTATTTGGGTTTTGCTGGTGGCTCAGACAGTAAAGAATCTACCTACAATATAGGAAACCCAGGTTCGATCCCTGAGTTGGGAAGATCCACTGGAGAAGGGAATGGCAATCCACTCCAGAGTTCTTTCCCGGAGAATTTCATGAACAGAAGAGCCTGGCTGGCTACAGTGCATGGGATTGCAAAGAGTCAGACACAACTGAGCAACTAACATACACACAACTGCATTATTTGTTTTGTTGCTCAAATTATCCAAGGTTTGTCCACCGGAAGTACATTCAGGTTGGCTTCTCTGTTCCTCTGACATGCCTCTTCCTTTCTGTTTTTTTTTTTTTTTTTTAGCACTTCCTTACTTCCTGGCACTGCCAGATGCTCCAGGTTTATTTTATATTTTCACACCTGCCAATGCAGGAGACTCAGGAGACTCCGGTTTGATCTCTGGTTCAGGAAGATCCCCTGGAGGGGGCAAGGCAACCCACTCCAGTATTATTGTCTGGAGGATTCCATGGACAGAGGAGCCTGGCTAGTTACAGTCCATGGGGTTGCACAAAGTCATGACGGAGCACGCACATGTGTTTGTCCTAGAATTAGCGATTTGCCTTGGAACTTTGGTTCATGTCTCTATGTAGATCCATGGTTCTGACCTGAATCATTTTCTCTTTACCTAAAGAATTTATTTTAACATGCCTCGCAAGCATTTTAACATTCTGCTGGCAATGAATTGCTTCGATTTTTCTTTGTCTGAAAAATCATTACTTCTCCCTCAAATTTGAGGCATAATTTCTCCAGATATAAAATTCTAGGATAGTTGTTTTGTTTTTCCTTTCAAAGCTAAAAATGTCATGCTTGCCACTTTCTTCTAGCTTGCTTGGTTTTTGATGACAAGTCTGTTATAATTTTACCCTTTTTCCTCTATAGATGAAGTTTTATCCTTTTTTGGGTTTTGTTTTTTCTCTGACTTCTTTCAAGACTTTATTTTTTCCTTTGGTTTTCTGAATTTCATCATGATATGTTTAAAGGTGTATATGAATATATGCTCGTCTGTTTGTTTATCATTCATCTTGTTCTGCATTCTCTGAAGTTCTTGCATATGTCGTTCGGAGTGCCTGACATTCATTTTGATAAATTCTCAGGAGGAGAAGGGGGCCACAGAGGATGAGATGATTGGATGGCATCAACTCAATGGATATGAGTTTGCACAAACTCCGGGACATAGTGAAGGAAAAGGAAGCCTGGCTTGCTGTAGTCTACGGGGTCGCAAAGAGTCGGGCATGACTGCCCTGCTAAAGACCAACAGTCATTATTACTTCACATTTTTTTTCCCTTTTTTATTCTCCCTTTTTTTCCTCCTGGTATTCAAGACAGTGTCCCACTGTTTTGGTGGTTCTGCTATTTTCTTTCTTGCTTGCTTGTTTTTCTTTCCTTCATCCTTCCTTCCTGCCTTCTTTCCCTCCCTCACTCTTTCTTTCTTCTTGCTATCTTTTGTATTCCTCTTTACCTTTGAATTTAATTTTGGGAGGTTTCTGTTTGCCTGTCTTGAAACTAACTTATTCCTGAGCAGTCTCAAGTTTATTGATGAGCCATCAAAAGGCATTCTTCATTTCTGGTACAGTGTTTTTTATTTCTAGAGAGTCCTTTGGTCTTCAGTGTGTTCATCTCTCTGCTTACGTTTCCCATCTGTCCCTGCATTTTGTTTACTTTTTCCTTAGAACTCCTAACATATTAATCGTGGTTATTTTCTTTTTCTTATGTACTAATTCCAGTATCTACATTCTGAGGAGGGTTCTGAAGATGATTGTATCTTCAGCATGTGTTTATTCTTACTTTCGGCATGCTCTAAAAGCTGGATATGTTTATTGGGTAACAGGCACTGAGATAAATAGGACTTTAGTATAAGGATTTGTGTTAATCTGGCTAGGAGTTGCATTATGTTTAATGTTTGCTGTAACAGTAAGTGCCAGAAGATTCAAATTCTTTTAGTGTCCTTGTTTTTGTCTCCTCTCTTGACTTTGGGCTTCCTCAAGTATTCCTCTTAAGAGGGAATCTGTGTCCTGTAGCTTTTTAAGTTGTAATCCACTGTTATTATACTGGAGCCCTATTGGTGTGGTGATAAAGTGTGTGAGAAAGGGGACTGTTCCTTAATCCTCTGATTAAAATCTCAGTCTTTTAGTAAGCCTGTGTCTTGGGACTGTGGCCTTCACAAATGTTTCTCCAGGAGAATAGCTTGTTCCCCTTGGTCCCCAACTGCCTTTCCTGGCTACAGCATTTCCAGTCTATTCTCTGAAAGCCTGTTACTCCTGTTGAACATGTTTTATTGTTTTTTCTCTTGGTGAAGCAGAAGGCTCAAAGGGCCTGAGATGGAAGGAATTCTCTTTCCTCAGTTTTGTTAAGACTCTAGAAAACTCCTTTCTCTTGAATGTTCTGGGTGTATTTCATAATGATTACTGCTACAGGTTGAATTTTGTTCTCCCTAAAAAGATATATTGAATTCCTAACCTCCAATATCTGTAAATATGGTCTTATTTGAAAAAAGGGTCTTTGCAGATTTACTCAGTTTAAGGTTACAATCATTAGGGTGGGTCTTAGTTTACTATGATTGGTATCCTCATACAGAGAGAATCCCATGAGATGGCAGAGGCAGATACTGGAGCAGTGCAGTCCCAAGCCAAGGAATACCAAGGGTCTAGGGCCGGCACCATAAGCCAGGACAAAGCAAGGAAGGATTCTCCGCTACAGGTTTCAGAGGGAGCATGACTCTGCCGACACCTTTGTTTCAGGCTTCTAGGTACCAGACCTAGATAAGAATAAAGTTTTGTTATGTCATACATATTTGTAACACTTTGTTAAGGCAGTTCAGTGAGCAGCACAAACCATCTGACTTCACTGACCAGGTCAACACTGAGTTGTTATCATTCCAACAGTCACGAGATTTCTTAAGTTACTTTTCCCCAATCATACATCCATGTCATTTGGGAGAGAAACCAGAGTGGGAATAGCAGACTAGAAATCTGAAGAACTCACCATGGTCTTAAGTTCTTCAGGAAAAGACTGAGTGATTAAGTCTGTCTAAAATTATATGACTGGAATTAAAATAATATTTATTTCAAAAAATAGTTAAATATAAATAAATATAGTAAAAGTACTGTCATCAGTGATACGGCAATGTTATAAGAGTTTTGGTAACAGTGAAAAAACAGATGCTATAGAAACACTGGAGAAATATATATCAATCCTAACCAGTACACTTAGAAAAATTTCATTAAGTGGATAGTGCCTAAAATGGGTCTTAACAATTTGGGAATGATTTCAAATAAAGAAAAAAAGAGTGAGACATTTCAAGTAAGTAAAACAACCATAAATAAAGTCAGAAAATATTAAAATGTTTCAGGGCTAGCAAATAATCCCATGTGTTGAAAGCTCAGGGTCTTGGAAAATGCATTTATTAAAATGTATCAGAGTTAGATAGAATAGTCTTAAGTGACATATTAAGAATTTTAAACTTTTTCATTAATAATATTAAAATAATTGTTCTTAACACTGATTAGAATAGCCCTGTCAATTAGATAATATCCTTATTTGGGGCTTTCCAGGTAGCACAGTGTTAAAGAATCCACTTGCCAGTACAGGAGACCAGAAGACAGGAGTTCGATCCCTGGATCAAGGAGTTTCCCTGGAGGAGGAAATGGCAACCCACTTCAGTACTCTTGTAGGGGCAATGGAGAGAGAAGCCTGGTGGGCTACAGTGCATGGGGTCACAAGGAGTTTGACAAGACTGAGCATGCACGCATGCATCCTTATTTAAATAGTGAGAAAACTGAAATAAGAAATCAAGCTTATTTCTCCTTATATAGGAATTCAAGGCTGGGCGTCTTCTGTGTAGTCATACAGGAACCTATGTTTCTATCTTGTACCTCTCCCAGTCTTGGTGGTCTCAAAGTCCTCTCACTTCAGCCAAAATAGAGGAAAAAAGAGGGAATGTGGAATTATGCAATGCCTTTCTGACACATTTTCAGGACTAATCATCTTAAAGAGTTATTGTCATGATTCTCTCTCACCATACAGTATCCACTCTTGCTGCTGCTAAGTCGCTTCAGTCGTGCACGACTCTGTGCGACCCCATAGACGGCAGCCCACTAGGCTCCTCTGTCCCTGGGTTTCTCCAGGCAAGAATACTGGAGTGGGTTGTGGTTGAGAATAAACAGACTTTTATGTGGCTTTAACTCCATCATTTACTAATTGAATAACCTTGTAAAAATTACTTTCTTCTCATCTCAATTTTCCCACTTTTCTGTTAATTCCTGATATTTAGGTTTGCTGTTGCAGTAATTTACCTAGAAGGAATAATTCAACCAAATTCAAACAGTGTGTCACAGTCAAAATAGTGTGTAAACATACTTTAGCCACCTGGTAAAAAGAGCTGACTCATTAGAAAAGCCCCTGATGCTGGGAAAGATTGAAGGCAGAAGAAAGGAATAACAAAGTGCGAGATGGTTCAGTGGCAACATCGACTCAATGAACATAAGTTTGAGCAAGCTCCAGGAGACGGTGGACAGGGTAACCTGGTATGCTGCAGTCCATGGGGTTCCAAAGAGTCAGACATGACTGAGAGATTAAACAACAAAAATAAGCATATCAAGTGCAACAGAGGAAAGCCTGAGCTCAGAAACCAATAAACAATATAACTGAAGAGAAATAACTTAATCTTTCTTGAAAGTGAAGTCACTCAGTCTTGTCCAACTCTTTGCGACCCCATGGACAGTAGCCTGCACCAGGCTTCTCTGTCCATGGGATTTTCTAGGCAAGAGTACTGGAGTGGGTTGCCATTTCCTTCTTATCGTTAGCTTAATCACTGGCAAAATGAGGGAAATATCTCCTACTTTAGAGGGCTATTGAAAAGACTAGTTGATATAATTTTATGGGATCCTTAAACAATTACAGAAAGATTGGCTACTGACGGTGCACAGTCCAGGAATAGTTACAAGGTGGTGCCTAAAAAATCCTCTGTAGAGGCTGATTGGCCTATTTCAACTAACTTGAAGTGACTTGCTCAAGGGTTCATTCTTCTCAAATTCTTATTAAAAAAAAAAAACTATTCTGGCAGAGGGCTTTTGATTCTTTGGCTTTTCCTTGAAAAAATGTAAGAGATAATTAAAAATGATCTTACACGGTATGGCTGTTCCAGGAAATGCTGCAGGTGGCAAACACCAAGGCATGGTTTGGCATATGCATGCTTAAGTATAGACACTGCAGTCTTAGATGGATACACACAGGCACTGATTTCCTGGTAACTATGGCAAAGCCAATTCTGTTTGCTAAATATTGGCAATGGCCAGGCAAACAGTCACCAAATCCAGAGTACTATCTCTTCTTTTTGGTGATACCAAGCTGTAAACAATGTAGCATGGACCTCAGAATATGAATAGTGGCTGTGATACTATGATTTATAATTAGAAGTATACATCTGGTCTTCATCCCAGTTTCTGGCACAAAGCCCCTAAAACCCATAGGAGCAATCAAGTTGTCTTTTGCTATGTTAATGAGGTGAATTTTAGAAAGCATCTAAGGATGGGAGTTGGTTGCCAAAACAACCAAATGTGTGATTAAAAAGTTGAAATTTTCCTTGCTACCTCTGACCTCCAAGGAGGGGACAGGGGCTGAAGATTGAGCTTAATCACCAGTGGTGTCACTTGCTGGTGTCTGAGAACTGCTTGGTGTTGTGTGGAAACACCCCCATCCAAACACACACAAGCACACATTGGAATTTGGTCCAGGGACAAAAAAACAGTGCCCAAGAGAGACATTTTAAGAAGAAATTTTGCTTAGAATGAAAGGTCTTGAGTAATGAAAGTGATAGAATAGTACATAATTTCCAATTCTATAAAATAGCAAAAGGGAATTGTATTAGTCAAGGTTTTTAAGATCAAGAGTACTAGAACCAAGAAGATATGTGTGTGCTGCTGCTGCTGCTAAGTTGCTTCAGTCGTGTCCGATTCTGTGCGACCCCAGAGACAGCAGCCCACCAGGCTCCCCCATCCCTGGGATTCTCCAGGCAAGAACACTGGAGTGGGTTGCCTTTTCCTTCTCCAATGCATTAAAGTGAAAAGTGAAAGTATATATATATGTATATATATATATATATATACATACACATAAATATGTATATTAATATATACAGGCATATCTTGGAGATGTTATGGGCTCAGTTCCAGACCACTTCAATAAAGTGAATCTCACAAATTTTTTGGTGTTCCAATGGATATGAGTTGTGGTTATACTATATTTCAGTCTATTAAATGTGTGGTAGCATTAGGCTAAAGACATGAACATACCTTAGTTAATTAAAAATTAAATAATTAAATTTATTGCTAAAAACTGCAAAACATCCTCTGAGCCTTTAGTGAGCCGTAGTAGTAAGATCGCTGATCACCATAACAAATATAATGATGAAAATGTTTGAAATCTTGTGAGAATATTAAAACGTGACTCAGATACAAAGGGAGCAAACACTGTTATTAGCATCCATAGATTTGCTCGATGCAGAGTTGCCACAAACCTTCAAGTTTTAAAAAATGCAGTATCTGTGAAGTTTAATAAAACAAAGCATGATAGAGAGTGCTAGTTCAAGTCTGAAGGTCTGAGAACAAGGAGAGACAATGGTGTAAGTCCTAGTCTGAGAGTAGGAGAAAACCTATGTCTCAGCTCAATCAGTCAAGCAGAAAAGGGGGCACATTCTCCCTTTTTCTACCTTTTGTTCTATTCAGGCTCTCTGCCATCTCACACTGAGAAGGCAATCTGCTTTACTGATTTTACAGATTCAAATGCTAGCATCATCATAAATACCCTTACAGAAATACCCAGATGTTATGTTTAGCCAAACATCTGGGCACCTTAGGAGCCAATCAGGTTGACGCATGCAATGGATTTAATACTTCTGAAGCTCCGCCAAGTCGCTTCAGTCGTGTCCAACTCTGTGCGACCTCATAGACAGCAGCCCACCAGGCTCCCCCGTCCCTGGGATTCTCCAGGCAAGAACACTGGAGTGGGTTGCCATTTCCTTCTCCAATGCATGAAAGTGAAAAGTGAAAGTGAAGTCGCTCAGTCGTGTCCGACCCTCAGCGACCCCATGGACTGCAGCCTTCCAGGCTCCTCCGTCCATGGGATTTTCCAGGCGGGAGTACTTCTGAAGCTAGTGCTCCTTAAGTGTAGCACTAGCTTACTACCCATGATTATGGCTGGCAAACCCCACGGCATGATGATTCTCTTTATGGATATTTTATTCTGAATTCACTTCTCTACACTGAGCTGTGTTATATTCCAGCACAACTCAAATTCAATATTCCTCAAAGTGAATTCATCACTTCCTCTATCAATTAGGTTACACAACAACAAAAATCAGCACAAACTGGCTTGAGATTAGAAGGGAAATAATAGACTTATGTAACTGGAAAGTCTAATTACAACATTAGAAGCAACTTAATTTAAGGGCTAGTATAATGAGACCTGTTCTTTCTCTATTTCTTGGTCCTATATTGACTACATTTTAAAGCAGATTCCTTGTAGAATAAATGACAGGCAGAAGTGCCACATCTACATACCGTGTCTCAGTAATGTCAACCACAGAGTAACATTTTTAAAAGTCAAGTATTTAATATAATACACAAAGCAATAAAATTTTAAATCAATTTCAGAAACATCAAACTCCTCAATATATTAGCAAACTAAAAAACATGCTTCAGAATAAATTATAAATCAAATAGTAGCTTCACAATATTGAAAGTGAGTGATATATTTATGCTTCTGGCCAAGATGGATAAAGAAATTCAAAACTTCTTAACAAGTAGAACAAGCAATAAAAGGTACAAAATCAGTTTTTGAAACCTAATAGCTTTAAGGTATAAAAACACTATTAATAAAGTCTTTTCTAGGATAAAAGACAGTCACCCTTATTTCCATGCTTGGTAGAGTGGCTGGAAGTAGAGGATTTTTCCATAAATGAGAGCAAGCACATTTTGCATTTTTTAAGGTCTCTCTCTCTCTATATATATATATCCTGTAAAACTACAATATTTTATTATTATTTTTGTGTTAAACACTTAATAGCCCTCTAAATAAATTTCAAGATAAATGCTTATATAATAGGAAATAATAGAGATCTTTCTTTTTTTTTTAAGATATTTACCTTTCTGATACTTTCCATTCTTTTCTGAAGATCTGGACTTCCATCTGATTTAATTTCCTTTTCTCTCAAGAGAAATCATCTTTAACATTTCTTACAGTGCCAAAATAATGATAATGTATTTATAGTACAGAATTCACTCACCCTAAAGAAAGCAAGGAAATATTAAGAGAAAATCAAGAACAGATTACCAAGATAGTAGTCTTAAACGCAATTATATCAGTCATTATACTAATGTAAAGGGACTAAACATTTCAATTAAAAGGCAGAGATTGTCACAGTGAATTTAAATGTAGGATCCACAACTTGCTGTTTACAACATTATAAAGTTTTAAATTCATCCCCAATTTTAAAAATGCAATTCTAATAAAAATCTCATAGCAATCTTAAAATTAAACATGACAAATAAATTCTAAAAGGCATATAAAGAATAGAGATCCTTGAAAAGTTAAGACAATTTGAGACAAGAAAAAAATATGAGGGGTATATTCTTATCTCTTTTTAGCATATTGAAAGCTACATGAACAACACGGTAATGTTGGCTAATTCACACAGTTCTGTGCAAAAATTATGTAAGAAGTCTGTTG
This sequence comes from Oryx dammah, assembly GCF_014754425.2. Lineage (NCBI taxonomy): Eukaryota > Metazoa > Chordata > Mammalia > Artiodactyla > Bovidae > Oryx > Oryx dammah. Next base: position 78,859,409 of record NW_024070186.1, on the reverse strand, counting down.
GAGAGAGGATTTAGGGATCTTTTCTTTGCTGATAAATGGGAACAGATTCAACATGAGAGTATATGAGCCATCTCTCTGCCTCCCCCTTTTACTATTAAACATTGGAATGATGTCATGGCAATCATCTTGCAACCACAGTATCATAAGCATGAATAAGAAAAGACAACATACTTAGGATAATGCAACAGAAAGATGGCTGGGCTTAATCATCTTGATTACATTAATGATCTGCAAAAGCAATGCTAGCAACTTCTTACGTGAGAAAAATAAACCTCAATTATGTAATCACTGTTATCATGAATTCTTTTGATTGCCATCGTACCTATTTTCAGCTATTCTGATTTCTAAAAAGAGAACTGCAAATTAAACAGTAACTTTCAATTCCCCTACCATCATAGTGACAAAATTAACAAATTCCATAATGCCAAAGGGTCTTCCCAAGTGGCGCTAGTGGTAAAGAACCTGCTTGCCAATGGAGACACAGATTCGATCCCTGGGTGGGAAAGGTCCCCTGGAGGAGGGCATGGCAACCCACTCCAATACTCTTTCCTAGAGAATTCTATGGCAGAGGAGCCTGGTGGGCTACAGTCCATAGGGTTGCAGAATCAGACATGACTAAAGTGAGTTAGCATGCATGCATAATGCCAAAGAGTGAAGCAGAAAGGTGTAAAGGAATCATCGTGTTGTGTAAGTGGGTTTGCAAATTGACAAAATCACTTTGGAGAAGAATTTAATAACATTTAATAAAGTTTAGAGTCGTGTATATGCTACAACATAGAAGATAATCTTCACTTCTCTAGAGAAATGTTCTCATATTTATTCAAGGAAATATGAAAAAATACATTTATTGCAGAATATTGCAATACTGAACAATACTGGAGTGGTTTGCCATTTCCTACTCCAGGGGATCTTCCCAACCCAGGAATCAAACCTGAATCTCTTGCATCTCCTGGATTGGCAGGCAGATTGTTTACCACTGTGCCACCTTATTTGTATACCTGTTTTAATCTAAAGATTTCAAAGTAATTTATTGTTGTTTTTCAGTTGCTAAGTCATGTCCAACTCTTTGTGACCCCATGAACTGTAGCATGCCATGCTTGCAATTAACAGTAATTATGTACATATTGGCATTTACAATTTGAAATCATGTTAACACTCATTAATTTCAATAATGTTAACCATAACCCTGTTAACTAGACAGGGCAAGAATGATAAATATAATAGCGGAATTGAGACCTCAAATGATAAAGCATTCAGCTCGAGGCCACAGAACAAGTTATTGTTTCCAAGGTGATGTCAAAGGATTTGTCATATTTTCATCCTAAAACTCCTTCATTTGAAATTTCCCAATACTTTTAGTATTTAGAATTCCCAACACTTTAAGTAATTTTCCCTTACTTTTAGTAGCCAGAAGAGGGTTGCATGCCACTCCAAACCAATTATTGGCAAAAGTGTTGTCTTAAACTAGTGATAGATAACCCTTTAAATATTTCTGAAGATTGGGAGTCACCTTTCCTGAGCATATTGTTCCTGCAAAGCCCAACAGAAGCAAATTCTGTTAACAAAAAATAAATAGGAAAAAACTGCTAGATGGGGAATCTAACAGAGTCTTCCACAGCAACCACACTGTACTTCTTTTACATTTAAGCCATTTCTTTGTGCTAAAGGATATTAGGTAGAAAAAAAGAGTCCACGAGGCAGATGCTATTCTCTGAATAACTGATAAGATGTCCACCATTCCCTTAACTGGTTAAATTTTCGTCAGCATTTCCTTTTTTTTAGCTGCTTTAAACACACTTATCAGAAACTACATACAAGTATAGCTAGAATTTTGCATAAAATGAGAGACATTACACTCATTTAGCTCAGCTAAATGTCATCATCTGATTGTGAATTCTTTTAGGGCAAGAATTTTCTTCATCATTTTATTCCTAGAGTCTCAGCCAGTCCCTTCTACAAAATATGGGCTTGACTTATATCCGAAATTGTTAAATCTTGCTTTTCGTACTGTTCCTCAGCATCTTCTTGTCTCCACTGAAACTCTTGCTTCTAGACACTTTGTTCTTCCATAAAATGTCAAAAGCAATAACCAATCCTTATCTAGTACTGATTTCATGCCAAGCACTCTTCTATTTTATTTGTGTGATGTGTAGTCCCCCTAGCTAAATTAATCAGAATAATCACCTAGAAAAGCCCCAGCCAAATCCCTGAAAGTCATGAAGTCATATATTTTATGCATCCTTAGTCTTAGACCTACCAGTCACAGAGAGAGGAAAATAAAACACCCTACCAAAATATCCTACCTACGAATTATTTTCATAGTGAACAGATAATACGGAACACAGATAAATGTTATTGAGAAAGATATCATTTACACCTCAATTTATAAGCCCTGGAACCCACCCCTTCACTAAGTGGGCCAGGCAGTTACCTCACACCAGACACAGGACACCCGTGGCTGTGGAAAGTCCCCTGAAGTCACCGGAACATACACAGGAGTGTGTGACTGTGGATATAAATATAAAGTGCTTCACTCACCTCGGCCCCCAAATCTGACCTTATTTGTCAGTACTACCTTGGCTGGATGTAGAGGGCAAGGACAGAAGAACATCTTGACCAGCTGATGCTTTGACAAATGCGGGAGAGGCACGTGGAGGAAGCTGGCATGGTGTGCCTGCATCTTTACTGCTGCTGCCCTCAGAGTCCTCTTGGCAGAGGAAGCCATCCTGACCCAAGTGCCTTCTTTCTCCAGGAAATTCTAAACACTTTCTGCTCTTATCTTTTTCTCTAGCATAACCACTCCTTGTAAAAATAACTTGACGTCAAGTTTTAAAATGAAAATTAGAGAAGAAAAACAAATTCATAATCTCTATTACCTAGCACAATCCTTTTAGTACTTTAAAAAAATATTTATTGTCTCTTCCTTGTACTTTTAAAAATGGAATTGTGTTTTGTCTCTAGTCTTTGACTTGTATGTGAAGCAGCAATATGGAGAAATTCCTCTGCTATATCTAGAGTAATCATAAAATATGTTCAATCCAGAGTAATTTTGAGAATAAAAAGGGAAATTAAAATTAATTATAAACATTTTAAAAATCTTTATCTGTCCATAAAATATTATATGACAGTGATGCACCTACTACTCAAAACTTATATTCAAAATGAAACTGCAATATTTTTCACTAAAAATTTTAAATAACATATATCCATATACGTTAAAGCTGGAAAAAAGTCTTCATATTAATTATCTGAAATTAACAATCCAACTGAATGACCATTTTTTATATTATGTTCACAAACTTTGCTAATTTTCTTAGTTACATCTGTTTCTAAAAGCCTTGACACCGATGCTTTTTGAAGAATGCATTCTTCAATATGATATTATTTTAATTTGTTCAGACATTTAACAAATATTTCTTGAAAATTATATTTTAAAATTAATAAATTTGAAATTGTCATTTTCAACTGAATCTTCTCTATAGGCATAGTTTTACTTGAGAAAATGTTCTCTTCATAGCAGTTGAAGTATTTGATAAACAGTGCAAAGTTTGTAAAATGGAAGATATCTTCTATTATAATACATTTTATATAAAAATGTATAAATATTTCAGCCCAAATATCTTCTATACTATGTTTTACCTCTATTTAGAATATCTTTCTTTGATAAATATTTTTACAAGTCAAGGATCATTAAATAAGTCATCTCTTTTTTCATTCATTTGAAAGTTTCACCAAACTTATATACTACAAAAAAAGACTTTCTCTATTTTATTCCATTTTAAAACAGAGTACAAATTTATTTAAATATCAGGAGTTTTATTGAAATTCTTTCTACAAGTTTACATATTTTAAAGCACAATTACATAATTTCAAAATTAAAATTTTTACACTGTTTGAACTTTCATCATTTAGTTTGTTTTGTTTCACTCTTGCTTTTATATGGATAAGTCTCAACCTCTCCCTGTTTATTAACTTGATTTTCAATAATTATATTTATCCAAAAGCACTTAAATCAAAAACTTCCAACTGATTATGAATGAAATGCAAACAAACTGTATAGTTTTCCTTTACAAAAAGTTTAATATCATTGTAAAACAGGTTTATCTGCAAAATAGATCTTAAATGTTACCATGTTTTCAAAAATCAATGGATGACAAGCAGTGCAAGGAAAAAAGGCTCAGATGCCCATGCTATAGTTGTATGTTTTGGTTTTTTGGCTGCAAGGCATGTGGGATCTTGGAGAAGGAAATGGCAACCCACTCCGGTATTCTTGCCTGGAGAATCCCAGGAACAGAGGAGCCTGGTGGACTGCAGTCTATAGGGTTGCATAGAGTCAGACACGACTGAAGCAACTTAGCAGCAGCATCTAAGCTCACTGACCAGGGATGGAGCATGCACTCCATGCATTGGAAAGTAAATTCTTAACCTCTGGATCACCAGGGAAGTTCCCACACTGGCTATTTAATAATGTGATAATTTCTTTGATTTGCTTAGCTCTTTCAGGCTTCCAAAGTTGCTATTTTATACATACGATTTTAATTTTTCATCAATGCCATGAAGTATTATCAATTCCATATTATAGCCAAACTGAGACCCAAAGATCTTAAGTGCTTTTCTCACAGTGGATGGAAGGAGCAGAGAAGTATAAAAGAAGGTCAGTCTGAATTGGGATTCTGATTTTCTTATGGGTTCTGTTAGTTGGAGGACTTTTTAGCATCCTTATCTGTCAATCAAGATTAACAAAGTTCACTTCAGAGTTGTAACAAATGATAGATATCTCCATGTTCATAAGAGACTTTCGGTCCAGAGTTTGAAAGGTAAGAACTTGTTAATTAATGATTATTCTCATTCAGTAATAATGCAGTGCTCTTTCTCTTGGGTTTCCCTGCTAGCTTAGCTGGTAAAGAATCTGCCTGCAATATAGGAGACCCTGATTTGATTCCTGGGTCAGAAAGATCCACTGGAGAAGGGATAGGCTACCCACACCAGTATTCTTGGGCTTCCTCAGTGGCTCAGCGGGTAAAGAATCAACCTGCAACATGGTAGACTTGGGTTTGATCCCTGGGTTGGGAAGATTCCCTGGAGAAAGAAATGGCTACCCACTCTAGTATTCTGGCCTGGAGAATTCCACGGACTGTAATTCTATAGACTGTATCATTTCAGTCACTCAGTCTTTTCCGACTCTTTGTGACCCCATGGACTGCAGCGTGCCAGGCTTCCCTGTCCATCACCAACTCCCAGAGCTTGCTCAAACTCATGTCCATCGAGTCAGTGATGCCATCCAACCATCTCATCCTCTGCTGTTCCCTTCTTCTACTGCCTTCAATCTTTCCAAGCATCGGGGTCTTTTCCAAGGAGTCAGTTATTTGCATCAGGTGGCCAAAGTATTGGAAGTTCAGTTTAGGCATCAGTCCTTCCAATGAATATTCAGGACTGATTTCCTTTAGGATGAACTGGTTTGATCTCCTTCCAGTCCAAGGGACTCTCAAGAGTCTTCTCCAACACCACAGTTCAAAAACATCAATTCTTCAGTGCTCAGCTTTATTCACAGTCCAACTCTCACATCCATACATGACTACTGGAAAAACCATAGCCATTTTTAGATGGACCTTTGTTGGCAAAGTAATGTCTCTGCTTTTTAATATGCTGTCTAGGTTGGTCATAGCTTACTTTCCAAGGAGCAAGTGTCTTGGACTGTAAACTCCAGTATTCTCTGGTTTTTTAAAAACTTTTTACTGTTTAGCCCATCATGTAGCATGTGGGATCTTAGTTCCCTGACCCAGGGATCAAAACTGTGCCGCTTGCATTGGAAGCTCCGAGTCTTAACCACTGGACCACCACGGAAGTCTCTACTCCACTCCTTTTTAAACAAATAAATCTTTTTACATTTAGAACAATATCTGACTAATTTGTATCTCATTTTGTCAAGGATCAGTAGACGTAAAGAAAAAAATAATTGAACCCAAAGGGATTTTACACTTGAATTTATCTAACAAAATAACAGAATCACACAAAAAAAGAACTAAAATAATAACATGTATTAATCTCTCTAACCACCTTCAGAAACATAGGAGTAGAAGGGGATAGGAGCGGTATGGAGTGCCATGGGGAGTAAATTTCATACTGCATTCCTTTTAAAGTCCTGGTCTCTGAAATCATCCAAGACTTCCAACACAATGTATATTTTCTCCTTCTCAAATGGGGTGAGAAGAGCAATAAGTTTTTTTTTTTTAATTTATTTATTTTTAATTGAAAGATAGTTGCTTTACAATGTTGTACTGATTTCTGATATACATAAACATAAAATAGCCATAAGTATATGTATGGCCCCTCCTTCTTAAACCTCCCTCCCACATCCCACCCCATCCCACTCCTCTAGGTTGTCACAGAGCCCTGGTTTGAGCTCCCTGAGTCATGCAGCAAATTCCCAGTGGCTATATGCTTCACACATGGTAGTGAATATATTTCCATGCTACTCCCTCCATTCATCCCATCCTTTCCTTCCTCCCTCCCTTAAGTCTGTTCTCTATGTCAGCATTTGTGTCAGTTCTAATGAGATGGATGACCCTAGAGACTATTATGCACAGTAAAGTAAATCAGAAAGAGAAAAACAAATATTGTATATTAATGCATATATATGAAATCTAGAAAGATGGTACTGATGAACCTATCTGCAGGGCATCAGTGGAGAGCAATAGGTTCTTAACAAGGAAAAATGAAGAGGCCTGCCAAAATTCCATCCAACCCTGTACACTTACTGGGCACTATGGAGCTTCAGGGCCTGGACCACGGGCTCTGGGGGACACAGTTGAGTGATGCCTGGTCATCGCTCTCTCCTCTGGTGGCAGAAGCAGACACACACACAAGTAACTTGATTCCAAGGCAGGCTTTGGTAAGTGTTATCTTAGATCAGTGGAGCAGACAGGTCACACGACTGGAATAGCATGCAGTCAGGCCGGAGGCTGAGGCCATGCTGTTATTTAGGAAGCCTATCGGGTTCATCTCACAGTTTGGCAGTGATCCAAAACCCCGTAGCTTCTTGTCCTGGGTGTGGTGGGTCAGAGGACACTTCCTGGAGTCTACTGTTGAGGCTCCTGGAGTCTAAGATTGGTTTGTTCCACTTTTTTCAAATAAATGACCCCAGAATGCCTGGCACTGTGCCCATGTCTGAACTTTTCCTCCCATAGCATGTAACGGGAAGTGCCAAACATCAGAGCTTCCAGGATTTTATCCATTCAGGATGTGAACAAAACCAAAAATATTGCTAGTTTTTTCTTCTCTGGCAGTTCGCTCTTCCAGCTCTGCCGTAGCTGCTTGCTAACATCTGTCTCCCCGACAGGGAAGTGAAGTGCTGGAGTACAGAGCCCCCTGGATCTCCTCATCTCCCACAGCACTCAGAAAAGGTTTATTATATGACATCCTCAATCCAGATCATGGAATGAAATTCAGTTCTTCTGATGTTCCTTCAACTCTTTACCATTTTCCAACTTGCTGGCAACTTTTGCAAAATGCCTTAAAGCTTAGAATTAAACATGAAGAGGAAAAATGACACCTTTCTCTGCTAAATATGATGTTGTGTTAAATAGATTGCAAAATATCAGGGGTGGGGAGAGGAGTTCACTTGTCCAAAAAAGGAAAGAAGACCTGATTGAAAGGCCAGAGATTTGAGTACTACCCTGGCTCTGTCAGCAAGCTGGTCTCCTCTTGGTCATCTCAACTAACAAATGAGGGCCCAACAGACTTATTGCTAAGAATTTATTTTTTCTGAGCAATTTATCATTTTAATATGATTCTTCTTTATACTATCTGAAAGAACAATAACCTATAATTTGCAAAGCACTTATAGATGCATTATTCATATGTGGATGAATGAAACTGTGCTTTCAACTTTGCAATTCTACAACTGGGACTTGACCTTATTGAACAGACAGCAAGGTGAACTGAGGCGTCTTCCACTCCACTCCATCTCTGAAGCAAAGTTGACCTCTAGCCTCTGGAGTTTACTCTGGCCGAGAGCAGATTCTTGTGGTCACACTCTGATCCAAACCAACAGTTGGGGCTTTGGGATGCACTAATCATTGATGTGAATGTGTCGAAGAAACCTACAAATCTGTGCTAGTGTGTGTGCTAGTCAGACCCACCCACCAGAGTTCAAAGGAGGTTTCAAGGAGAAGCCATTTCTCCTCTTTCTTCTTTACTCAGTTTTCACTGACTACCTCTCTCACACACTTATGACTTAAACACTGCCTAACCATGATGGTCTTGATCCCTGTCTCCTGTACAATGTCACGAACCTCATTCCATAGTTCATTAGGCACTCTGTCTATCAGATCTAGTCCCTTAAATCTATTTCTCACTTCCACTGTATAATCATAAGGGATTTGATGTAGGTCATACTTGAATGGTCTAGTGGTTTTTCCTACTTTCTTCAATTTAAGTCTGAATTTGGCAATAAGGAGTTCATTATCTGAGCCACAGCCAGCTCCCGGTATTGTTTTTGCTGACTGTATAGAGCTTCTCCATCTTTGGCTGCAAAGAATACAATCAATCTGATTTTATTGCTGACCATCTGGTGATGTCCATGTGTAGAGTCTTCTCTTGTGTTGTTGGAAGAGGGTGTTTGTTATGACCAGTGGGTTCTCTTGGTAAAATTCTATTAGCCTTTGCCCTGCTTCATTCCATACTCCAAGGCCAAATTTGCCTGTTACTCCAGGTGTTTCTTGACTTCCTACTTTTGCATTCCAGTCTCCTATAATGAAAAGGACATCTTTTTGGGGTGTTAGTTCTAAAAGGTCTTGTAAGTCTTCACGGAACTGTTCAACTTCAGCTTCTTCAGCATTAATGGTTGGGGCATAGGCTTGGACAACTGTGATACTGAATGGTTTGCCTTGGAAACAAACAGAAATCATTCTGTCGTTTTTGAGATTGCATCCAAGTACTACATTTCGGACTCTTTTGTTGACCATGATGGCTATTCCATTTCTTCTGAGAGATTCCTGCCTGCAATAGTAGATATAATGGTCATCTGAGTTAAATATACCCATTCCAGTCCATTTTAGTTCGCTGATTCCTAGAATGTTGATATTCACTCTTGCCATCTCCTGTTTGACCACTTCCAATTTACCTTGATTCATGTACCTGACATTCCAGGTTCCTATGCAATATTGCTCTTTATAGCATCAGACCTTGCTTCTATCACCAGTCACCTCCACAACTGGGTGTTGTTTTTGTTTTGGCTCCATCACTTCATTCTCTCTGGACTTATTTCTCCACTGATCTCCAGTAGCATATTGGGTACCTACCAACCTGGGGAGTTCCTCTTTCAGTATCCTATCATTTTGCCTTTTCACACTGTTCATGGGGTTCTCAAGGCAAGAATACTGAAATGGCTTGATATTCCCTTCTCCAGTGGACCACATTCTGTCAGACCTCTCCACCATGACCTGTCTGTTTTGGGTTGCCCCACACGGCATGGCTTAGTTTCACTGAGTTAGACAAAGCTGTGGTCCATGTGATCAGATTGGCTAGTTTTCTGTGATTATGGTTTCAGTGTGTCTGCCCTCTGATGTCCCTCACAACACCTACCGTCTTACTTGGGTTTCTCTTACCTTGGATGTGGGGTATCTCTTCATGGCTGCTCCTTACCTTGGATGAGCTGGCCCTTCCTGACCTTGAATGTGGAGTAGCTCCTCTTGGTCCTCCTGCACCCACACAGCAGCCCATCCTTGGATGTGGGGTTGCTCCTCTCAGCCGCTGCCCTTGATCTTGGATATGGGGTAGATCTTCTTAGCCGCCGCCCCTGACCTTGGAAGTGGGACAGCTCCTCTCAGCTGCTCCTGTGCCATCGCAGCCTGGCACTCTCAGTCGCAGCCCTTGACCTTGGACGTGCGGTAGCCCCTCTCGGCCACGCTTCTGCGCAGTCCGTCTCAGCTTACAAATAGCTGTGAAAAGAAAAGAAGCAAAAAGCAAAGAAGAAAAGGGAAGATATAAGTATCTGAAGGCAGAGTGCCAAAGAATAGCAAAGAGAGATAAGAAAGCCTTCCTCAGCGATCAATGCAAAGAAATAGAGGAAAACAACAGAATGGGGAAGACTAGAGATCTCTTCAAGAAAATTAGAGATACCAAGGGAACATTTCATGCAAAGATGGGCTCAATAAAGGACAGAAATGGTATGGACCTAACAGAAGCAGAAGATATTAAGAAGAGGTGGCAAGAATACAAAGAAGAACTGTACAAAAAAGATCTTCAGGACCCAGATAATCACGATGGTGTGATTACTCACCTAGAGCCAGACATCCTGGAATGTGAAGTCAAGTGGGCCTTAGAAAGCATCACTATGAACAAAGCTAGTGGAGGTGATGGAATTCCAGTTGAGCTATTTCAAATCCTGAAAGATGATGCAGTGAAGGTGCTGCACTCAATATGCCAGCAAATTTGAAAAACTCAGCAGTGGCCACAGAACTGAAAAAGGTCAGCTTTCATTCCAGTCCCAAAGCAAGGCAATACCAACGAATGCTCAGACTACTGTACAATTGTACTCATCTCCCACGCTAGTAAAGTAATGCTCAAAATTCTCCAAGCCAAGCTTCAGCAATACATGAACCATGAACTTCCAGATGTTCAAGCTGGTTTTAGAAAAGGCAGAGGAACCAGAGATAAAATTGCCAACATGTGCTGGATCATGGAAAAAGCAAGAGAGTTCCAGAAAAACATTGATTTCTGCTTCGTTGACTATGCCAAAGCTTTTGACTGTATGGATCACAATAAACTGTGGAAAATTCTGAAAGAGACGGGAATACCAGACCACCTGACCTGCCTCTTGAGAAATTTGTATGCAGGTCAGGAAGCAACAGTTAGAACTGGACATGGAACAACAGACTGGTTCCAAATAGGAAAAGGGGTACGTCAAGGCTGTATATTGTCACTTTGCTTATTTAACTTATATGCAGAGTACATCATGAGAAACGCTTGGCTGGAAGAAGCACAAGCTGGAATCAAGACTTCCAGGAGAAATATCAATAACCTCAGATATGCAGATGACACCACCCTTATGCCAGAAAGTGAAGTGAAAGAGGAGAATGAAAAAGTTGGCTTAAGACTCAACGTTCAGAAAACTAAGATCATGGCATCTGGTCCCATCACTTCATGGGAAATAGATGGGGAAACAGTGGAAACAATGGCAGACTTTATTTTTCTGGGCTCCCAAACACTACAGATGGTGATTGCAGCCATGAAATTACAAGACGCTTACTCCTTGGAAGGAAAGTTATGACCAACCTAGACAGCATATTGAAAAGCAGAGACATTCCTTTGCCAACAAAGGTCCGTCTAGTCAAGGCTATGGTTTTTCCTGTGGTCATGTATGGATGTGAGAGTTGGACTGTGAAGAAAGCTGAGCGCCGAAGAATTGATGCTTTTGAACTGTGGTGTTGGAGAAGACTCTTGAGAGTCCCTTGAACTGCAAGGAGATCCAACCAGTCCATCCTAAAGGAGATCAGTCCTGGGTTTTCATTGGAAGGACTGATGCTGAGGCTGAAACTCCAATACTTTGGCCACCTCATGCGAAGAGTTGACTCATTGGAAAAGACCCTGATGCTGGGAGGGTTTGGGGGCAGGAGGAGAAGGGGATGACCAAGGATGAGATGGCTGGATGGCATCACCGACTCAATGCACATGAGTTTGGGTGAACTCTGGGAGATGGTGATGCACAAGGAGGCCTGGTGTGCTGCAGCTCATGGGGTCAGAAAGAGTCGGACATGACAGCTACTTAATTGAACTGAACTGAACCATGATGGTAACCAACTCAGGTGTTCTAATCTGAACTGGAATTTCAGCTCCCAACCTACTTTACCAAGTAACTACCCCACATCTGAAGCATGTCCTTGATGCACAAGATATCTACTATGGCTTTACTTCATTCCCTCATAGTAGCAACTCTCCTTGACCTCTCTGTCTCTTCCAGCATCCGCCTTGTTAACATGGTAGAAATTTACCATTAAGCTCTGATTTCTTTTCTTGTTAACCACTGGCTGAGTCCAGCAGATTTTCCCCTTGCAGTATCCCCCCTGTAATATTTGGTTGTCATCATTTCTTTCTTAGAGAGATACTTAATTCTTTTAAGTACTGTGAGCTATTCCATCATGCATGTTTTTTGTTTCTTTTGTTTTGTTTGTTTGTTTCTAATCTCATCACATTTCTAATCTGAAACATTCAATCTCTTTATTGCCTACCACAGAGACCATATTTTTAACACTGGTATCTTAGATCTTCCATAATCCAGCATCATCAGCTATTCCACTAAGTCAATGGTGTACCATTCTCCACGCATGCCTACCCCATAAATACCTTTGTATCATTGTTAAGTCGTTCAGCTTGCCTTACCTTATTTCTCCACACTATTCTTATTAAAACACAACTCTGTCCACAAAGGTGCACCTTGAATGGCTCCTCTTCCACTACATCAATGCCTTATTCGGGTTGAATGTGTGTTCTTCATCTTCTGAATGCCACAAAGGTTTGTCTTTTTCTAGAAAGAAAGGGCACTGATCTTATTCTGCTTTATTACTTGGTTGTTTGTGAACTTATTTGTCATTGCTCTTCTGCTAGACTATCAATAATCCAAAAGCAAGGTCTATACTTTACTCACCAGCATACTCTTGGTGAGCAAGAGTGAGTTGAGCTGGACTAGAAGCAGACCAACATGGATAGCACATAGTCAAGCAGAAAGAAACTGGATAGAAAGTCAAAGGAGAGACAGCTTTGTCAAGCCAACTTCTGACTTTCTGGTTTACCTGTGGGAGTACACTTCCAGAATCATTTTTATTATTTCAGGCTGCATGTTAGTGAACATCGTTGGAGAACATGACATAGAAAAGAACTCATTGTAGCTCAGATTTGAATGGGGTTACAATGAGGAATAAAAAAGATAAGGTTCAAGAAAGAGAAGAAAGAAATCAAGGGCCGTAATGGTCTTTTACCTATGATTTATTCTGTGATTTCAGCTGGGATGATTCAGGTGTTAACATGGCTATACTTCACTGACTTCCACAGATATGCTATTTTTAGAACCAAAAGAAAATATGAGAACCAAATGGAGTTGGAGAAAAAACTGAAATTCAGTGCAAAGTAGTAGCTCACCCTAAACCACAAATTTCAGTCAGCTGCTAAACCAGTATGAGGACCACTTTTCCAGGGATCTATGGTATCCTATATCTACTATTATTCTTTTTACCAGCCTTACTACACCAGAAGGCAGAAGACCAAGTGTCTATACTTAAGTTGTATTGATCTTAGAGAAACAGGTGACCAGCTGGATTCCTAAAACTCATGGCAGGGTCTCCCTTCACCATTGTCAAATCATATGAGCTGTGGTGCTGGAGAAGATTCTGGAGAGTCCCTTGGATGACAAGGAGATCAAATCAGTCAATCCTAAAGGAAATCAACCCTGAATACTCACTGAAAGTACTGATGCTAAAGCTGAAGTGACAATATTTTGGCCACCTGATGCAAATAGCTGACTCATTGGAAAAGACCCCAATGCTGGGAAAGATCAAAGGCAAAAAGAGAGGAGGATGGCAGAGGATGAGATGGTTGGGTAGCATCACCAATTCAATGGACATGAACTTGGGCAAACTCCAGGAGAGAGTGAGGGACAGGGAGGCCTGGTGTGCTGCAGTCCATGGGGTCACAAAGAGTCAGACATGACTTAGCGACTCACTAACAACAATAACAATGAATTGTTTATATGTCTGTCTCCCAGGCAGAAACTGGAAAGTCCTGCAGGACAGAGTCCCTGTTTGTCTCATAATACCTAGAAGGTGCTTCGCCATATTAAATACCCAATCCATGGTCAATTGAATTGATGTAACCTTCTTCTATTCCATAGCTCTTCCACAGGTCCCAGCTTTCTTTATAGTCACTACTGAGTTTCTAACTTGTACTTGCCAAGGTAAAATTCCTTTTGTAAAATAATTAATTTGTTTCCTGCATTCCTAATAGTCATTCGACCCCACAGAATAGGAATCTGGCTCCTCAAACATAAAAGTCTGGCTTTGGCACAGGAAGTGAGTGCACTGTGCCCAGCCAGCCCTCCGTGCACGGACAGCATGTGCCCCTGGGCAGGGCCTGGCCCTCTACCCAGCAGCTGCTCCCCAAGCCCCAGGACCAGGAGCATGGCCACCTGGTGCTTATCCTCTCGTTCCACCTGACAGGAAGATGGTTTAAACTTTCTCTTGCACAATGTACTGGAGGCGGAGGAGGCAGGCAGACAAAAAGAATAGGTCAGGTTGATTTCATCAGCCGTTGCAGCAGCTCCTCAATATTTCTTTGAGAGATGTTTGGCAGCTTAAGCATAGCATGCTCAGGCAGATTCCATTTACCAGGACACATGAGCACTCTTCAGCTTCCTCCTCCCCTCTCTGGCCTCTCCTTTTTCTCCTGGCCCTAGGCAAGGGTTTTTTCTCTTGAGGAGTGGTGGGGGTAAATCGGATATTAACAGAGAGTCTATGGAATTTTGATTAAGGTATACTTTTCTTCAATACTGAGTTCTCAACATTAGATCTTTAGAAATAAGTATGCAATGTATTCTCCTCTTCTAAGATTTTTTTTTTTTTTCTTTTCCTGGACACAAAGTAATGTGTGGCTTGTAGAAATTTTGAAAATTTTATTATATAGGCATGCATATGTACCCATGGGCTTCCCAGGTGGCTCAGTGGTAAAGAATCTATCTGCCAAGCAGGAGACATGGGTTTGATCCCTGGGTTGGGAAAATTTCCTAGAGAATGAAATGGCAACCCACTCCAGTATTCTTGCCTGGGAAATCCCAAGGACAGAGGACCCTGGAGGGCTACAGTCCATGGTGTTGCAAAGAGTCAGGCATGACTTAGTAACTAAACAACAATATGTGATCATAAATATACATATATATGTATGCATATATATATAAACATGCCTGTTTATGTATACATATATGTACATATATACACGTGTATATATATACATATGTCTGTATACAAAACATTTAATGGATCATTTGATAAACAATTTATGAATTTTTCGGAGAAGGCAATGGCACCCCACTCCAGTACTCTTGCCTAGAAAATCCCATGGACGGAGGAGCCTGGAAGGCTGCAGTCCATGGGGTTGCTGAGGGTCGCGCACAACTAAGTGACTTCACTCACTTTTTGAATTTTTAATTAAATATATGTTAAAACATTTTTTCATGCTAGTAAATTTTCTTACACAGCATAATTACTTATTGAACATAGTACTACATTATAAATCTACAACAAAATTTGTAGTTATATTCTGTTGTACATTAGGATCTATTTCTTGGTTAGCACATACAACATCAGGATAAATACCTAGTACACAATATTTTCTTCTGTTGTGTGTATTCATGTTGGTTTTCTTAGAGTGAATTCTCTTTTCACTTTGTGAGATATGGCACTGAATCTGTTTTCTCAGATTTAGCCAACATATCCAAGAGAGGTTTGGAAAGCTCAGGAAGAGTGAAAAAGGAAAGAACTGAAACTGTAACTGCCAGTTCCTTGGGCTCATTAGAGCCCACAGACTACTGTTGCCAAAATTCCTGCTTATTAAACAAACTACCCTGAGACTCTCAGACTTTAATTGATCCTCAGTTTCACTCACCCCTTTAATTACAGTTCTAAAGCACACAGAGACCCATGTGGATCAGAACATAAGATTGATCAAGTTCAACTAGCAGAGTTCAGCAGGTGAAAACAATTAAAGGTATTTCATTTTTTGCTTTTATCCATATATGGAGTTTAGATGAACCCCAAATAAGCAAACCAGAGCAACACTCAACATAATTTTAGCCACTTTCCTTAATCTTGCAACTAGTATAATACCATTTTCTTAGACTGTTTATTATGTAGATCAACTTAATCTCCTTTTCAGTAAAAGAATCTTTCCTCACTAGAAGAGAATATAACTGAAAGGGGAGTAGAGGATTCTATTCGGTGGACTAGGCTGAAGAACTGAATCTTAGAAATTTATAAAGAACTAGTTGAGGAGGCTAGCAACTAGTGAACTGACAAGACGGTTGCCTGCATGCTCAGTTGTATCCAACTCTTTACAACCCCATGGACTCTAGCACCCCAGGTTCCTCTCTCCACAGAATTTCCCAGGAAAAAATACTGGAGTGGGTTGCCATTTCCTCCTCCAGAAGATCTTTCCAATCCAGGGATCAAACACCCACCTCTTATGTCTCCTCTCCAGCATTGGCATACAGGTTCTTTACCACTGTGCGACTTGAGAATACAAGAGGATTAGCCCTCCACTACAGGAAGACAAGGGTTATGGGGTTTTGGTGCCTTGACTCTATTGATTCAAATTGAGAAGGGGACAAGCCTCAGATCTTTAGTGTCACAAACTTCATTTCATTTAATAAATGTGGGCAAGGAAGGCCCTATGGAGGGTGCAAACACACTTGACTAACCTCCAGAGATTTATAATCTAGTTAAGTAAATGAGAGATGTACACATAAAATGATGAATAAGCAGTTATTAAGGGAACTATATAAGCAGGAAGTGTCAGCATCTTCAAAATAGAAAGGTAATGTTTCTAGTGGGGTTGGTCAGGGAGGGTTTCAGGAAGGGAAGTGGGAGAAAACTGGACTTTGAAATTGTTTTCCTTCTTTGTATTTAGTTCAAGTAGAATCGCTAAGAATACATAATTGAAGTTGCAAGGATGATTTTGAGGTTGTTATTCAGTCGCTAAGTCATGTCTGACTCTTAGCAACCCCATGAACTGCAGCATGCCAGGCTTCCCTGTCCTTCACTATCTGCATCTAGCCAGTGATGCTATATAACCATCTCACCCTCTGTTGTCCCCTTCTCCTCCTGCCTTCAATCTTTCCAAGCATGAGGATCTTTTCCAATAAGTAAGTTCTTCGCATCAGGTGGCCAAAGTATTGGAGCTTCAGATTCAGCATCAATCCTTCCTTTGAATATTCAGGACTGTTTTTCTTTAGGATGGACTGGTTTGATCTCCTTGCAGTCCAAGGGACTCTCAGGAGTCTTCTCCAACACCACAATTCAAAAGCATCATTTCTTCAGCACTCATCCTTCTTTATGGTTCAACTCTCACATCCATACATGACTACTGGAAAAACCATAACTTTGACTATACGGACCTTTGTCAGCAAAGTGATGTCTCTGCTTTTTAATACACTGCCTAAGTTTGTCATAGCTTTTCTTCCAAGGAGCAAGTATCTTTTAATTTCATGGCTGCAGGCATCATCCACAGTGATTTTGGAGCCCAGGAAAATAAAATCTGTCATTGTTTCTACCTTTTCCCCATCTATTTGCCATGAAGTAATGGGACCAGATGCCATGATCTTAGTTTCTTGTATACTGGGTTTTAAACTGGCTTTTTTACTCTTCTCTCTCACACTTACAAAGAGGCCCTTTAGTTTCTCTTCTCTTTCTGCCAGCAGAATGGTATCATTTGCATATCTGAGGTTGTTGATATTATTCAGAGCAATCTTGATTCCAGCTTGTGATTCATCCAGCTGAATCTTGAGATAACATTACTCAATGTAATGAACTTGGACTCCATTGAATGGTTTGCCTTGGAGATGAACAGAGATCATTCTGTCATTTTTGAGATTGCATCCAAGTACTGCATTTCGGACTCTTTTGTTGACCATGATGGCTACTCCATTTCTTCTGAGGGATTCCTGCCTGCAGTAGTAGATATAATGGTCATCTGAGTTAAATTCACCCATTCCAGTCCATTTTAGTTTGCTGATTCCTAGAATGTCGACGTACACCCTTGCCATCCCTTGTTTGACCACTTCCAATTTGCCTTGATTCATGGACCTGACATTCCAGGTTCCTATGCAATATTGCTCTTTACAGCATCGGATCTTGCTTCTATCACCAGTCACCTCCACAACTGGGTATTGTTTTTGCTTTGGCTCCGTTCCTTCATTCTTTCTGGAGTTATTTCTCCACTGATCTCCAGTAGCATATTGGGCACCTAATGACCTGGGGAGTTCCTCTTTTGGTATCCTATCATTTTGCCTTTTCATACTGTTCATGGGGTTCTCAAGGCAAGAATACTGAAGTGACTGTGAAGAAGGCTGAGCACCGAAGAATTGATGCTTTTGAACTGTGGTGTTGGAGAAGACTCTTGAGAGTCCCTTGGACTGCAAGGAGATCCAACCAGTCCATTCTGAAAGAGATCAACCCTGGAATTTCTTTGGAAGGAATGATGCTAAAGCTGAAACTCCAGTACTTTGGCCACCTCATGAGAAGAGTTGACTCATTGGAAAAGACTCTGATGCTGGGAGGGATTGGGGGCAGGAGGATAAGGGGATGACCTAGGATGAAATGGCTGGATGGCATCACGGACTCGATGGACGTGAGTCTGAGTGAACTCCAGGAGATGGTGATGGACAGGGAGGCCTGGAGTTCTGTGATTCATGGGGTCGCAAAGAGTGGGACACGACTGAGCAACTGAACTGAACTGGACTCCATTTTGTGTTCTTATTTCATGCATGTTTGGTGAGTGTTTACAATTAATGAGAAAACGTCAAATTCTAATGATATGACGCTTCATGGATGTGAAACCATTCAAGTTACAGTGAGGGAAAGACAATTGTTTTTGTATTCTATTTTACAGATTACAAGCCTTATTCACACACATTATTTCAAGCTCAATAAAAACTTTGTATGTTTGGTATAACTATCACTATCTTACCCATAAAACAAAACATACCACATCAAAAACTAAAAACAAAAAATCGAGATCAAAAAAAGCCCAAAGAAACAAAAAAGCCAAGTCGGGGTTTGTCAGTTACTCTAGATTACACAAGGCTCCAAATAATTTCACTTATCCTACACTATAGCTACCGCTGCAGAAAGTTTTGTACAAATGAAATAAAGTTTGGTCTTTGATAATCCATGATTAGTTATTCAGTTTAATTGCACTGATCATTTTTATAGTTTACTTCTTAGATATTTGTCTTTTCCTTATTTTAGAAATTCATTATTCCAAAAATTAGGTAACAGAGATCCTAGCATCTGGGAGTAAATTGTCTGCTTTCTATGACATTTACTAAAAGCCAAGGAGTTGGCTTAGCTAGTTAGTCATCTTTGCATAATTTTCCATTTATTTTCATTAAATTTTGTACTGAAACATTCATTTAAACTTTTTCTTCAAAGTTTTATAACTTTAAATAAGTTTTAATCTCCTATAATTTTGATATCAAAATGTTAATATATATTTAATATATAAACATTATATATTATAGTCATTAATCAACTAATAATATAATACATAAAGAGATTATTATAACATCTTATAGTTTGTTGTAAGTGTTGCAGGAAATGGGACCCCTTCCAGGGCACAAAGCTGGGCTCTTGTCTAACACTCGGAAATGAATTGTCCGAGGAGACACATGTTCTGACAAAGCAAGTGATTTTGTCAGGAAAGGGCTCCTGGGTGGAGAGCAGTAGGGTAAGGGAACCCCGGAGAACAGTTCTGCCATGTTGCTTGAAGTCTCAGGTTTTATGGTGATGGGATTAGTTTCTGGGTTGTCTTTAGCCAATCATTCTGACTCAGAGTCCTTCCTGGTGGTACAAGCCTTATTCAGCCAAGATGGATGCCAGAGAGGATGATTCTGGGAGGTGGTTGGACATGTGGGGTCTCCTTTTGACCTGTCCTGCACTCTTCTGGTTGGTGGTGGCTTTTTAGCCCTGTGTTCCTTACCAGGACCTCCTGTCGTAAAACAACTCATGCAAATGGTTACTATGGTGCCTGGCCAGGGTGGGCGGCTTCAGTCAGTGTGCTTCCCCTAACATAAGAAGCTTCCCTGCTGGCTCAGATGATAAAGAGTCCACCTGCAATGCAATCCCTGGGTTCGATCCCTGGGTTGGGAAGATCCTCTGGAGGTGGGCATGGCAATCCACTCCAGTATTCTTGCCTGGAGAGTCCCCATGGACAGAGAAGCCTGGTGGGCTCCAGTCCATGCGGTCACAAAAAGTTGGACATGACTGAGTAACTAAGCACATAACATGACTAATTTTCTTTTAAAAATTCATCTTTATTAATATCTGATGACAAATCAAGTGACTATAAATACATATTTTTATATTTATATTAAAAAGTGAACAAGATCTATGATATCCAAATATGTGGCAATTGCTTTAAAATTCAGGGACAGATAGCCATACAACTTTTAGGAAATATTTTTGGAGAAATAGTTGTACACCATGTGTCATACTGCATGCTTTTGTATACCTTGTTGCACTTAGTTCTCAGAACTGGCCTCTAAATTTGAAGTACTAGTTCTATCCCCTATTTTACAAATGAGCATATGCTTTCAGAAATATTTGTAAAGTTGGCTAATCAGGGAAAACCAGGGGAATTCAGGATGTGTCCTGTGACTTTTATCCCAGATTGGGAAGTAGGAAGGGGAGGTATTCAGAACATTATTTCCTTATACTGCATGAGTTGGTCACATTGAACAGTCTAACACTATGAAGGACATGTTAGCAGACCACATTGTCCTCTTTGCTTATTTGCTAATAGAGCTGCGTTGTGGAACTGCATTATGGAAGCAATAAGTCCATTGCTACTGTAACAAACTTTACTTTTCTTTCTTAAGGATTTGCTTTCACTTTTCAATTGATTTCAGCTTTTCTTATGCAAATATGTAGCCTCATCATCTAGGCCACCAGTAATCCTTTCCTTTCACCTTCACAATTTCCACCCCAACAAGGTACTAATCTTCAGTAAAAACAATTGTCCCAACAGGAGGTACTTGTGAGAATTTCATCACAAATAATACTGCTGCTTGAAAAAAAATGATGAGTTGTAATAATTTATAGTAAAAACAATCTGAAAAAGAATATATATCTATAACTGAATCACTTTCCTATAATCCTGAAACTAATACAACATTGTAAATCAACCACACTCCAATAAAATTTTTTTAATTAAATAATGACAACTTTCTTCTGATGAACCTAAGGGATTCTTGCAAACATTATTGATAAAATCTTCACACAATGCTTATGACATAACTGGAGGATATGACATCTTCCATTTATTAGGCATATGTGGTGCATTTCTTTTTCAATCATTGCAGTTAGCTATCACCATACAGATAAGGAAAGGAAACTGTCTGATCTGAAGACTGCTCTATCAGGCG
Source organism: Oryx dammah (assembly GCF_014754425.2). Classification (NCBI taxonomy): domain Eukaryota; kingdom Metazoa; phylum Chordata; class Mammalia; order Artiodactyla; family Bovidae; genus Oryx; species Oryx dammah. Next base: position 78,838,225 of record NW_024070186.1, on the reverse strand, counting down.
AGTGTATGCTTCTCGGTTCTTGTCTCGTCAGAGCAATGATTTGAAGTGACGGACATTGAAGCCCTCGGCGTGTTACAGCTCTCGGGTCTTGAGCAAACCGTGTCATAGCTCTTAGACAAATCAGTGTTACAGCTCTATTTTATTTAGAAGATAGCAGGAGAATCCATCCTTGAAGAAGAGAAGAGAGTGGAGGAGCATGCTAGCACGCATGCGGGGTGGGGTTTGGGGTGAGGAGGCAGAGAGAGAGCTCTTTGGCTCCTCTATTTATATGTTTTTTTCTTGCCCCTGGGCCTGCCCTATGCAAATTGGGCTTAGTCAGGAGTGCTGTTCTACCTCACTCTGATCCTCGGACCTTCCTTTGACCTTCCTCTGTTCTAATTTCCCGGGCTTTTCCCTTCCTTGTCTTTTAGCCACCGCCATTTTGGACTCCTTTTCCCTATTCTAACTACCTAAAAGCTCCAAAGTCAGATAACTAGTTAGTGATAGAACTACATGCAATTCTTGATCCTAGAAACAGTGTCAGACTTTATTTTGGGGGGCTCCAAAATCACTGCAGATGGTGACTTGCAGCCATGAAATTAAAAGACGCTTGCTCCTTGGAAGAAAAGTTATGACCAACCTAGATAGCATATTCAAAAGCAGAGACATTACTTTGCCGACTAAGGTCCGTCTAGTCAAGGCTATGGTTTTTCCTGTGGTCATGTATGGATGTGAGAGTTGGACTGTGAAGAAGGCTGAGCCCCAAAGAATTGATTCTTTTGAACTGTGGTGTTGGAGAAGACTCTTGAGAGTCCCTTGGACTGCAAGGAGATCCAACCAGTCCATTCTGAAGGAGATCAACCCTAGGATTTCTTTGGAAGGAATGATGCTAAAGCTGAAGCTCCAGTACTTTGGCCACCTCATGCGAAGAGTTGACTCATTGGAAAAGACTCTGATGCTGGGAGGGATTGGGGGCAGGAGGAGAAGGGGATGACAGAGGATGAGATGGCTGGATGGCATCACGGACTCGATGGACGTGAGTCTGAGTGAACTCCGGGAGTTGGTGATGGACAGGGAGGCCTGGCGTGCTGCGATTCGTGGGGTCACAAAGAGTCGGACACAACTGAGCGACTGAACTGAACTGAAAGAACCTAGAGAACCATTTATTTATTATTTAATTATTATTTAATTAATTTATTTATTTTAACTGGAGGCTAATTACTTTACAATATTATAGTGATTTTTGCCATACATTGACATGAATCAGCCATGGGTGTACATGTGTCCCCATCCTGAACCCCCTCCCAACTCCCTCCCCATCCCATCCCTCAGGGTCATCCCAGTGCACCAGCCCTGAGCACCCTGTCTCATGCATTGAACCTGGACTGGCAATATATTTCACATTTGATAATATACAAGTTTCAATGCTATTCCAGAACCGTTTATTTTTAAATGAGCTTAAGTTTGATCCCTGGGTCAGGAAAATCCCCTGGAGGAAGGCACAGCAGTCCACTCCAGTATTATTCTTGGAGAATCCCATGGACAGAGAAGCCTGAAGTCTGCAGTCCAAGGGGTCACACAGAGTCAAGCACAACTGAGGTGACTTAGCAAAAGGTAACACTATACTTTAATTTTCCCAAACTTCAAATTTCTCTTCCTTAAAAGAAGGTTGTTAATAGCTGTCCTGCCTACTCCACAGGCCTTATGTGTGTGTGTGTGTGTACATCAAAGGAGTTAATGATGGAAGTGAGAATACTTTCCACAAAGTATAGAGTAGTACTTTTAAAATCTTGAGTTTCAAGCCAGTCTGTCTAACACAATTTTCCTTTTTAAAAAAGTTGAATAAATATTTATTAAGCACCGATTTACAGTAGGAATGTTCTAGACTTTGGGACTATGCATAAAGATGGACCAAATTCTTTGTATAAAAAATAAAAGTTTTAAATTGGAGAAAAGTGAAGTCTAATGCAGTTATGGAGGTTGGGTTTAGAATATCTATTCTGCTTTAGTTCTCATGTGTTGTATCTTTCCTGTGGAGAGCAGAAAGCTAAAACAAAATATGTCCAATTCATTTGCAGCTGGTGATCCAAGTTCAATCCAGGTTCCATATCATGTGTAATCACAGGAGACTTGAAATTTGAGCTGAAATAAATGGGATATTGGGCATATATTTGATCAATGTGGATTATAGCAAATGGGGCATGGCTCTGGTGCCAAACTCTGTCTCTCAGGGTTGCTGACTTAGCAGAAAATGACTTCTTGATAGTAGAAAAAGTAGCATAATGGAGGACCCTGAAGTTACAATGGTGGCTTCAAATTTTGCACATGAGGTTTTCTTGATCAGAGCATGATGATGCTATTCTAGAACCAGTAACTGTAGCTAATAGCAGCTCAGATTGAGGCAGTCCTATGTCCACATATGTAGTGAGTGCTTCCTTATTTGGCAAACAGCTTCCTGATGAGGGCAGGAGAAGCAGCTTCTTTAGCAGTCTGGCTCTGCAGTATAGACTTCGGAATAGATTCTGAAATCTCATCCTACAGATTTTTATCCAACTATTTTTAATAATTCTGCAAACTATCTGACATGGAGAAGATAGGCTGAGTTTCAGTTGTAACATCTTCAAGGAAATGTTTTTTTGAAATGCAATGTCATATTTCTAATTTGCATTCTTCAATTCCTCAATATGCTCCAATGATTTTCATTCAAATCAAACTTATTTTCCACTTTATCTTCAAGTGTGCATTCTCTTACATTTTTCTTTTACTTAAATCTTTCCTGCTAGTGTATTTCTCTTATAGTCAAGGAGGAGCTTTGCTGAGTAGGGATTTTATTTCTCCTGGATGTAGTCATGTACTATGTACCTGTTTCAAAGCAACATTGGGGCTGCTGCTTCCTTGCAAACTCAGTGTAAGGTAAACAGCAGTGTATAATCAGACGTGTCCCATCCCACTCACTGCATCTAATCTTAAATGAAGTGGTGATTTTGTTCCAGTCTAAGGGCATCCAGTGTTTCTCACACCTTAATTTAATTGTGTACAGTTAACCTCATCCTCATAGGAAATGGCGTTTTAAAAGAAAACGCTTCTCATATAATTTGAAAATAGCAAAGTGCCCACCAGGACTATTAGAAAGTATGCTATAATAGTCAAAAGTTATATTGTGTATGTGATTTTGCAACTAATTAGTTGTCTAAGCTAGACTTGTCATCTTTTTGAGTCACATGCATTTCATCTATAAAAATAAGAATGGACTGGATAATTTCTGTGTTATGTTATTTAATTACCATTTATTGGAACGTGCCAAATGCCAAGTCACATGCTGAGTGTTGATATTATAGAGATAGATGACATGATCCCAGCTTCAAGGATTGTGACATCTGGTAGGGGAGACAGATACAAACAAATAATAATACCTCAATATGATCATCTCTAATGACTCTTCCAGTTAAGAATCAAATGAAAGTTTCCCTTTTCCTCATAATGTGTGTGTGTGTGAGAGAGAGAGGGAGAGCCCTTGCACATCCTCATTTAGGAGCAAATTAATGCAGAAAAGTTCAATTAGAGATAGACTTTACATGGATAATCATCAATTAAAGAAGAGCTATCATAGAAGACACAAGAATAATACAGTTTACTCATTGGATTTCATTTACAGTTAGTCTTCCATATGGAGAGAGGCAATCTGTGGGAAGTCCCCAGAACCCTTGATGAAACTGAGTAACCAGAGTGAAAAAATGTTTCCACTTAATTTCATAATTATTGTCATTCCTGAAATCACCTGGATTCTCATTCTCTGGAATGTCACACCATCACGGTCACCCAGGATATGACTTTCTTGGTGACTGTTTTCCTGATATGCAGGAAGGAAATTTGAGGATTCTCTGATAATAATCACATAGGAGGGTATCAAGTCCCAGGATTCAAACTCAGAACCTCTGACAACTGTGTCAGCTACTTACTAAATGTACATTTGGTCTAAAATATGTTTGCCATAGGCAAGTCACTTGATCCCTCTGGGTACTCTTTTTTTTTCATTGAACTGTAGTGACCACTTATGTCTACCTCATTGTAGAGTTGGAACCTTCAAAATGCTTGCACTTTTTACAGTTTCACAAATGCCAAATGAGGCTATATATATTGTGAATTAAAATGATAAGAGTGTGAGTGCTGGAAATGAGAAGTTTCAATGAATAAAGATAGCCATATCAGTTCAGATCTGTTGGGGCCTTGGAAATTACTTATTCCACATTTTCATTTTACAGATGAGGAACAAGGGCCCTTGGAGACTTGCACCATATTCTACTTGCACTTATTTCAGCTAAGTACTAAGAATTGGAAGTAACAATTAATCATGAAGATATTCTTGAGTTCAGGAATGTTTAGGTCCTGAATGTAATAACTGTTTCAATCGTCTTTTGCTATTTCTACAGTGAGTATTTATATATTCTAATTCACTGGACTATTTCTTTCTAGATTTAGCTTTCTCCTCAAAAAAATGTACTCTCTCAGGACAAGATATCTCTTGGGACAATAAGGCGTTAACATTTCTTTTAAAACTTTAACTCTGTAAGTATGCATTTTGGAAATATCTAGGCTTCTGAATTCTGATGACTGTAGATTTCCTCCAGATTCCTTTTCTGCTCTTGAAAGAGTGACATCTTTGCTTTGTTGAGAGAAAGAGCCTACCTCTACACTGAATCAAGCATTTCCAACCTGCCCTTGCAATCCCATGAACTACAGCATGCCAGGATTCCCTGTCCTTCACCATCTCCATACTTGTATTAGGAGAGCCGATATTGTAGTGATGTCAATTTTCTGCAACTGATCTGGTGTTTCAATAGAATACAAACAACATCACAGAAACACTTTCTATAATTTACACAGAAGTAAAATAGATAAAAATATACAGGTGCTCTTGAATAAAAGAGAATAAAGTGGAAGAACTTGTGGTACCAGATATTGAGACTCATCATAAAGTTACAATAATTAACACAATGTTATATTGATACTTGGTTATCCAAATAGACTAATGGAACTGATGTTTTAAAAAGTTTTCGCAAAGGAAATGCTCACTGTAGAAATAGCAAAACATATAAGACACAAATGATTGAAACAGTTATTGACCTAAACATTCCTGAACTCAAGAAATATCTTAATGATTAATTGTTACTTCTAATTATTAGTACTTGGCTGAAATATGTGCAAGTAGAATATGGTACAAGTCTCCAAGAGCCTGCCCTCATTCCACCCATAGACAGTTTCAAGATAGAAAAGTTGTAATAGTTGTTAGGAGACAATTGTCTAGGTCTCCCTCATTTCTGTACTTCCTCGAAGCAGAAACATGAACTACTCTTTATTCCAGAATATTTTCAAGGATGTTCATGTGGTGAAGAGCTTTGGAAATGAGTAAGGGAAGGCTTGTAGGTCATTAAGAAATATTCAGGTTCCCTAAACTCAGCATTCCTCTTCTATAATGTGCCTAAGTGTATGCAGGCATCACCTGGCACTTTTTGCTGCCCTTTGGGAGGCAGGCCTCAGGAAACCTACGCAAATGGCTGGCACACAGAATGTGAGGCAGAAACTGTCCTTCTTCACTGCTCTAATAGATGACCTCACTGACCTAATGTCAGCTCCAGCACCCATAAACTGTGGGAAGTTAACTTAATAGCTTGTAAGCAAAATCTCAGACCCTCCCTAGTTCTCCATAGTAGTTATGGTGACATTCACCAACATGCTTTCAATCAGAAAGAACTAATCCCATTCCTATTTGGTAAAAATGGGTTCACAAATAGGCATGTGATGCTGAACTAGCCAAGTCATTGTGTGGACAGTATGAGAGAAGTCTTCCTGGATGGTTATAAATCAAAAAGGAGAGAGGAAGTCAAGCATGATCCTTGTAAACATTTCAGCCATCTTACTTCAACCCTGGGAATGACAGAAACCGCACATGCAAGAATGCAGGAACAAAGTTGCAGAGATAAGAAATGATTCCTGCCATAAGGAGCTGAAGTCAAGTTACCCAACTGCTACTGTGTTAGAGAATGTATTTTTTTTTAAATTGCTTCAGGTTCATCTGTTTACTCTTATCCAGATGTACTCTGCTGGCCTGGCTGCCTATGAGCAGTGTCTTCTACTGACTCACAGTATATTTCCTCTTTACCCACTAAAATGAGACTTCTGTTCCTACTACTATCCTGGCATACATTTCCAATTACTTTTTTCTGTTTTAGTTTTTGTTATGATATACACAGAGAAGAGTGAAGGCAAAAGGAAAAGGGGCAGCAGATAATGAGATGATAAGATAGCATCACAAGCTCTATGGACATGAATTTAAGCAAACTCTGGGAGACACTGGTAGACAGAGGAGCCTGCATGCTGCAGTTCATGGGGTTGCAGAGAGTCAGACCTGACTTAGTAACTGAACAACAATAACATTACATTCAGAATAGAAGGTAAAACTTATAAGCACGATTTAAAAATTAAAAATAAAGCAAACCCAAATCACCACCCACATTGGTAATAAAATATTGACAGCATCCAACAGGGACCTCTTCACAAGCACAATCCCTCCCTGCCAACTACTCTTAAAGATGAATACTCTTTAAAATTTTCTCATAAACATTTTCCTGCTTTTCTTTATAGTTTCACCCCCTACACATGCATCCCTAATCAACAAGTTTGGCTTTGCCTGTTTCTGAACTTTATATAAGTGAAATCATACTCTATGCATTATTTTACCTAGCTTCTTTGTCCATTTCTATGTGACACAATTATTATGTAAAGCTTTCATTTTTTTTTGGCTTGCATTATTGCTTAGCACTCTATTTCATAAATACGCCACTATATACGTATGTATGTCCATCCGTACATAGAAATGGACGAAGAAGTTGGGCGAAAAATAATGCAAAGAGTACAATTCCACTTATATAAAGTTCAGAAACAGGTAAAGGTAAACTAGTTGACTTTTGAGTTGTTTTAATTTGGAACAGAGACTAAAAATTTGGACATCTACATTCTTATAAAGATATCTTAGCACCCATCTCCAAAATACTTTCTAGGTTATATACAGAGAGGGGAACTTCTGGATCATAAAACATGTTTATTTTCAATTTTACCATAGCAAGCATCTTTTTTTAGTGCCATACCGATGAATCCTTCCACTAAAACTATCTGATATTGTCCATCATAATACATTCTTGAAACATTTGGTGTTGTTAAACTTTTAAACTTTTTCTAAACAATTGAGAAGACAGCCTCATGTTTTTTAATTTGCATATTTCTGATTACTAATGAAATTAAAGATCTCTGTATGTCTTTCTGGCTATCTGGATGAATTCTATTGTGATCTGCCTGTTCAAATATTTTGCCTATTTCTTTATTGAGTTGTCTGCTTTTTAAAGTTTATTTGTAGGAGCTCTTTACATATTCTGCATACTTATTTCAGACACTGATACCAATATTTTCTTCTAACGTCTGTGGCTTTCATTTCTTAATAGTGTTTGAATGATATAAGTTCAAATTTTTAATACAAATTCATCACATTTTCCTTTATGATGCTACTTTCTGGGTACTGGTTTAATAGACCTTAAATCTTAATGAGGTCAAGAAGACATTCTATTTTAAAAAAGCTTTAAAACTTTGACTTCTATACTTTTTTTTAATTCACATGAAATTCATTCTGTGCATGTTGTATAATAAAAGATCAGCCTTTGTCTCAACATCATTAATCTTTACTTACCTGCGATGCCATCTCCATTATAAATCAAGTGTCCATTTATGTGGAGATTTGTTTCTAAACTCCTTACACTCTTCATCCAAGAGATGATAAGATCATAGTTCAACATAAAAGACAAAGCTGTGCTGTTTATTTACTAGAGTAAGGCAGAGATTTGTTCTCAGAGAACAATCTCTGAAAGAACAGACTTGACTTATTAGGGGTTTTTGGAAAATGTGGACTTTCAGAAATTTAAGAGAATTGACATAATCTGGAAATGCGTGCTTAACTCAGGTAAGACTGTTATTGACTGATTGGCACTCAGAGGTTGTTAGAGTGCATACATCACAAACTGGGGGACTTTCAGATGATAAGGATGATACCAAATCTGTTGGCCTACAAAAGTGTGCTCACTAAGGCAAATTTTTGTTGCTTATTTGGACAAGCTTAGAATTGGTTGTTTTCATGGTTACATAATAATTTATCTTTTCCTTTGTGAAAACTTCTTAAAACATCGGTTCCATTAGTCTATTTGAATAACCAAGTATCAATATAACATTGTGTTAATTATGATGAGTCTCAATATCTGGTACCACAAGTTCTTCCACTTTATTCTCTTTTATTCAAGAGCACCTGTATATTCTTATCTATTTTACTTCTGTGTAAATTATAGAAAGTGTTTTTGTGATGTTGTTTGTATTGAAACACCAGATCAGTTGCAGAAAATTGACATCACTACAATATCGGCTCTCCTAATACAAGTATGGAGATAGTGAAGGACAGGGAATCCTGGCATGCTGCAGTTCATGGGATTGCAAAGAGTCAGACATGACTGAGCGACTGAACAACAACAAATTCAAGTACATGATGTATTTTTTTTCCACTCACTAATATCTTCCTTCATGTCACTCAAAAAGTTTTAGGTTTTCATCATCTTGTGCATCTTTTGCTAGCTTTATTCTGAGGTACAGCCTATTGTTTTATAATACAATGAATGGCATATTTATTTTCTAACTGCTTGTTTTCAATTCTTTTAACTTTTCTCTCTTTATCTTGCCTTTTACTTCACCAGTTGAGACTTCTGGCACCATGTTGAATAGAAGTGGTGAAAGCCAGAATTGCCCTGGCCACATTTTAGACTACATTCCCTAGTTTCTTTTTGTAATATCATATGACTGGACATACGACTGAATCTTTGTCAACAGAACTTAGGGATAATTTTAGCTTTCTACTTCCAGGATTTGTTCATCAAATAATTACATGTACTCTTTCAATTTCTGCCTCTCTTTTTCTATTTGCCAGAGGGAGACCACTCTGAGAGCGGTCAACAAGATGAAAGAGAGCAAGCAACAAGATGAAGGAGCCTAGGTACCTGATGCCATAATGATTGCCATATAATCAGGAGTACTCACACTGCACTGTCGCAGATTGAGGACTGAACTTTATTGTTACTTAGTTTTTGGATCTTACCTGTTATATGACCTCAAAGTGTTGCCTTAATTACATGCATGCGTGCATGCTAAGTTGCTTCAGTCATGTCTGACTCTTTGAGAACCCATGGACTGTGGCCTGCCAGGCTCCTCTGTCCATGGGACCCTCCAGGCAAGAATACTGGAGTGGGTTGCCATGCCCTCTTCAGGGGATCTTCCCAACCCAGGAATCAAACCCATGTCTCAAGTCTCATGCACTGGCAGGGGGGTTCTTTGCCACTAGGGCCACCTGGGAAGCTCTCTTAATTACACACGTTTATTTTATTAATTTCAGTCTTTCTTCCTTTCTATTGTATCCATTTAGAGAAAGATTAGACTGATATCCTTCAGAAAGTAGTGAACACCTAGATGAATGGCTATTACATGGTTTCTAGTAGGGAGAATACAGGAGTATAGGAATCAAAGAGTGATAAGAGTATCCTCATCACCCATGACACATCTAAGGAATTCATACTTTATGTCTCTGCAACATGAATCTAAGTCTAATGATCCTCTTTAGTATCAGGCAAGGGGTTATATGAAAGGAATGGTAGACAAAGAAGATACCATCTTTCACAGTTTACAGAGACTGAGAGAGAGAAGAAAAATAAAATATTAATAATATAATAGTATAGGCTGTTATAAAAACATGGAGAAGAAGATTCTAAGTCAAATATAAATACACACACAGTACACACACATTCATGGGCTTCCCAGGTGGCTCAGTGGTAAAGAATCTGCCTGCCAAGCAAGAAACACAAGTTCAACCCCTGGGTTGGGAATATCCCCTAAAGGAGGGCATGGCAACCCACTCCAGTACTCTTGCCTGGGAAATCCCATGGATAGAGGAGCCTGGCAGGCTACAGTCCATGGTGTCACAAAAGAGATGGACATGATTTAGCCAGTAAACAAAAGCAACACACACACACACACATATATACATGTTTGTTTTTTGTGCGTGGGCAAGGGTGAGGTAGGGATTGAAAAAGAATTAGAAGAGGCAGAATAAATTTCCAGGGAGAGGTAACGACTGAATTTGCAGAAAGCAGTTAATTATGCGGACTGAAGATGAGAGTCATATTGGACAAGGAGATGCACAGATTTCCATTTCCAGTAAGTGGAACAGAGTTTTAAAAGGAAAAGGAATGTGCCAGAAGGTTAGGCTGCAGAGGAAGACAGGAGACAAAGCAGAAGCCTTTAATGCCAAAGGTACCTGGGGGTAATGGGAAGTCATCAAAGGGTTTTAATCAGAAGAAGAAGGTGGTTCCCTGAGCACTGAGCAAATTGAACTGAGAATACCCATTCATGCAAACCTTGTCCTCATCCACCCAGAAAAGAAAAACCCTCCCTTTGACAAGGAACCCATATCTTCAAAAGCTTTCTGGAGACATTCCAGTGTAATACTCCAAGTTCAGAAACACTTTCTTATAAGAGAGAGAGGAGAAGAGAGAAGAGAGAAGAGAGAAAACTGCACTTTTGAGAGAGTTACTGTGTTTCTTACTTTTTGGAGGGGGAGAGAGAGAACAGATTTTGGGATAATTAGGCCCTGATTACAGAGACAGAGGGTATAATTGCCTCAGTAATGAGTTGTTTTAGGAACTAGGGTTTCTATTAAGAAAAGAGGACAAGAAAAACTAAAAGAAACTCCTCCTGAGCTGGAATACTGGGTTTTCAGTTTTGCAAAGAATCAAAAATTAGTGATATCAAGGACAACATTTTGCTAAGAGATTATTCTCAGGAAATTAATTAGTTAATTAATCGGATCACTAACATGCACTTGATAATTAGCTTTTAGTTAAAAGTTACTCCATTTGGGGAGCCATTAAGGAACACAACTCGTGGGAAAAGAACACTTTCTCATTATCTTTGGGATTTCAGAATTAAAAGCCTGGATGCCTTAAAAACCTCCTTCCATTGAATGTGTGCTCCTTTGGACTTTTTATTTTTATCATTGACTATTCCATTCTTGGTATTCATGTAGCACTTTTCCACAAGAAATCTTTGTGACTGCCTGAACTGGCAGGATTGTGAATGTACTAGTTAATAAAACATTGTGGATTGCAGAAAGCATGAGATTTTAGTCCAAGGAACTTTGAATTCCAATCCTGCCACTTACTTGTGGCCCAAGGCAATGAAACTTCTCTGGGGCTCAGTTTGCTCACCTGTGAATTGGCAACATAAGGCCCCTGATAGAATTTTCTTAATGAGTTTCTTTGATAAATGATTCTCAGCCCAGGCCAGATAATAGCATCACTTGATAAGCTTTTTGTAAAGACCTTTGATAGGGTCCCATCTTCTGAAATTCTGATTGAATGGACCAGCTCATTAATATTTTTCAAAAACTTCTCAAGTGATTCAAATGTACAGAAAACTGGGCAAACACTGCCTTCAACCAGGCAATTCCAGCCACACATAGGAAACTGCATGCAGAATAAAATGGGCATCAGGCCTCACTGCACAGTGCTGTTTACACTGACCCAGTAAACAGAGCAGAGAGGTAGGTAAGAGACTTTTTTTGATCTGTCTGTTGGTGACATTCAAATGGCACAGCAGCAGGAAAGGAAGAGGGGTCTCCATTTCAGACTAGCAAAGCTTTATTCACTTGAGACGAGAAACAGAGTAAGGGTGGATGGAGCCTGATCCCTTTACCCTGCATGTCATGGTAGAACCTGGGAAGAGCAAGCAAAAGGTCTAGTATTGCTGCCTTTGAGCCCCATCCTCTTCTTTCTGCAATGTGAGCCCTGGCAGAAAGTTCTTTCTCTTACCTGAGGGCCTAGAAAAGCCTCCCTTATTAAGAATGAAAACAAGTATTTTGTGACTGTTTGTTCGGAGTTGGGAGTTCTGGTAAGCCTGTGCAGAGCATTTAAGTCTCAAGCATCAGTCTATAAAGAGGACCTGCCAACTTTCAGTAAGAGTAAGAAGACTTGAAAGTAAAGCCTGAGACATAAAACAGACTTCTTCCGGTCTGCCACACAACAATCTCCCAGTTGCTAGACTACTCAGGCCAACTTGAGGCCAAGTGGGTCTTAACCTTTATGTGTGTTAATCTCTTCAGTTGTGTCTGACTCTTTGCAACCCTATGGACTATAACCCACCAGGCTCCTCTGACCATGGAATTCTCCAGGCAAGAATATTGGAGTGGGTTGCCATTCCCTTCTTTGGGAGATCTTTCTGATCCAGAGATTGAACCCATGTCACTTGCATTGCAGGCAGACTCTTTACCATCTGAGCCACAGGAGACATACTTGCTGCTGCTGCTGCAAAGTCACTTCAGTCGTGTCCAACTCTGTGCAACCCCAGAGACGGCAGCCCACCAGGCTCCCCCGTCCCCGGGATTCTCCAGGCAAGAACACTGGAGTGGGTTGCCATTTCCTTCTCCAATGCATGAAAGTGAAAATCGAAAGTGAAGTCTCTCAGTCGTGTCCTACTCTTAGCCACCCCATGGACTACAGCCCACCAGGCTCCTCCACCCATGGGATTTTCCAGGCAAGAGTACTGGAGTGGGGTGCCATTGCCTTCTCTGGGAGACATACTTACCCATATACAAATCCACAAAGATAAGCTTCTTACGTTTTAAAAATCAGAAAGATAATGTTCAACAATAAAATATAAAATATAAACATGTAGAAATGTAAAAATGCAAATGAGGCACAGACTCCTGAGTCTCACCTCAAAATTCCTGATACAGTTCAGTTCAGTTCAGTCGTTCAGTCGTGTCCGACTCTTTGTGACCCCATGAATCACAGCACACCAGGCCTCCCTGTCCATCACCATCTCCCAGAGTTCACTCAGACTCACGTCCATCAAGTCCGTGATGCCATCCAGCCATCTCATCCTCTGTTGTCCCCTTCTCCTCCTGCCCCCAATCCCTCCCAGCATCAGGATCTTTCCTGATGAGTCAACTCTTCGCATGAGGTGGCCAAAGTACTGGAGCTTCAGCTTTAGCATCATTCCTTCCAAAGAAATCCCAGGGTTGATCTCCTTCAGAATGGACTGGGTGGATCTCCTTGCAGTCCAAGGGACTCTCAAGAGTCTTCTCCAACACCACAGTTCAAAAGTATCAATGCTTCAGCGCTCAGCCTTCTTCACAGTCCAACTCTCACATCCATACATGACCACAGGAAAAACCATAGCCTTGACTAGACGGACCTTAGTCGGCAAAGTAATGTCTCTGCTTTTGAATATGCTATCTAGGTTGGTCATAACTTTTCTTCCAAGGAGTAAGCGTCTTTTAATTTCATGGCTGCAGTCACCATCTGCAGTGATTTTGGAGCCCCCAAAAATAAAGTCTGACACTGTTTCCACTGTTCTCCCATCTATTTACCATGAAGTGATGGGACCGGATGCCATGATCTTCGTTTTCTGAATGTTGAGCTTTAAGCCAACTTTTTCGCTCTCCTCTTTCACACTCATCAAGAGGCTTTTTAGCTCCTCTTCACTTTCTGCCATAAGGGTGGTGTCATCTGCATATCTGAGGTGATTGATATTTCTCCCAGCAATCTTGATTCCAGCTTGTGTTTCTTCCAGTCCAGCGTTTCTCATGATGTACTCTGCATATAAGTTAAATAAGCAGAGTGACAATATACAGCCTTGTAGGTCTTCAGAAGGACTCTCTTATTTGCATCTCTAACACGTTTTCAAGTGAGGCTGATGCTGCTGGTCCAGGGACCATTCTTTGATATCTACTCTTCTAGGTCACTAGTCCAGTGAATCCTTCCAATTGGGTTATCAAGGATCAGATATGTTTGCTTCTAGATATCTTCTGAGTCTCTTCTTTTTAATATGATTTAATTAAATATTAGGTAACTAATGAAATACAAATGTAAATCAAATCTCTGTTTTTCTCTGGATGATAAGTAGCATATTTTGGAAAACTCCATAAGGTATGTTGCTTTAAAAAAATGTCAGGTTAGTTGCTTGTCAGGTAAAAGACTGAGGTGGGGAGAGAGAATTATAAAAGCTTTTAATTTTTGCATTCAGAGTGCTTCACAAGTGTCTTATAATATCTTTGTTCCACTGTAAAGATACTGAAACTACAAAAAGGCTTAGTGGGCACTACTACAAAATATGATCTATTTAATATGTATGTATGTATATATATTAAAATTGAAAAAGTGTTTCTGAAAAACTTTCTGAAAAGATCTACATATTTTTATTCTCTTTAATTCATACACTTCCTTTATTATTATTTAATTCAGAAGTCAACTGACCTGTAAAAACTAAACTCAGATCATACTAAATTTTTGCCTGCATAAGAACCATGGAGATTTCTCTTCATTTTAATGCAAATAGAAACATAAGTTAACTTGGAAGGCATGAATGTGTTCTGTAGCCAAAGAGAAAATGTAGCCATGTTCTGAAGACTTAGAAGACTTTCACACACACACACACACACACACACACACACATACACACAAGCATGTAGTATATCTCTGTATTTCTGTCTAAATTGCAAGTATTGTGACATAGGCTTTTTAAAAAATAAATTGCTTCATAAAGCAACTGTACTCCAGTAAAAATTAATAAATAAGTAAATTGCTTTTTCCTTTACCCAATATTTAATTAGATGAAAGATTTTAATAATCTTTAAATGCTATCATTTTATATTTGTTTATCATAGTGCAGTTTCTCCTTTACTATTGTTAATAAAAAAGTTATTAATAATACTACTAATAATAGTTAACTATTATTATAAATGATACTTGAAGACTTCAGAAAGCACTTTTTTCTTGTATTCAAAGTTGGATATTTATCTAAAAGTCCATTCCATCCATCAGTAGCCATGTTGCATTACTCAGTTGTGTCCCTCTCTTGGCAATCCCATGGAATATTGCCTCCAGGTTCTTCTCTTCATGGGATTTCCCAGGCAAGAATACTGGAGGGGGTTGTCATTTCCTCCTCCAGGGGGTCTTCCCAACTCAGGGATCAAACCCGTGTCTCCGGCAGCTCCTGCATTGCTGATAGATTCTTTACCACTGTGCTACCTAGTAAGCTCCATATCTAATAATGCTATCTAATTAATTGTATTGTGATTATTTCTGATATCTTACTGTATTATAAACTTATAATGTTAAAGTCTTTCCTTATGACCATATCTTATTCTGCCTAAAAAATTCCTGGTAATTCTTAAAGCACCAAGTGACACATTCCCTCCAACTTAAGGACTTAGAACTCTACTAGAACTTAGTTCTAGTTTAGTACTAAATATTTGGTAAATACTTAATTTTGTATATTTATTTATAGTTTATGTTAAATCAAACTCTATATTTTGTCTGGGCAAACTTTTCCTTAATGTTTATTTAGAAGGAAAAAAAAATCAAGATTTTTTAAAATTATGAATAATTAGATTTATATGAGAGGGAAAACCCCTACTCATTATTAGAATATATTATAAAGTCATAATGTGATATTAACATAAGAATATATATTTCAGCGAGGGGGGTTCAGGATTGGGAACATGTGTATACCTGTGGTGGATTCATGTTGATGTATGGCAAAACCAATACAATAATGTAAAGTACAATAAAAAAAAAAGAATATATATTTCAGTGAAACAGAATAATTTATTCAGATGTAGACCACATTATAGATAAAGATAGCTTACAGAAAAAAAAGAGAAGCATTGAAAATCAAATGTAGAAAATGTACTAATCAGTGCATAGAATTGGGAAACATGTTTGCCATTTGGATAAAAAGAATTTAGATACCTACTCATACTGTGAATCCTTAACTTCTAGAGTTAAACCTTTAAAGATATTTGTAAAGACAGAATAAAATCATGGTTAAATATAAGTACAAGTGTATTTTACAAACTTGCATAGAGAAATAGATAATAGTTTTTATATTTTCATACAGTTAAAGTACAAAATGAATAGCAGTAAATAAGACTAAAATAACCTTGAAAAACCCATTTCTGAAAATTTGACAGAAGCAAATACTTACTGATAAAGTTCTACCAAAATTAATACAAAAAAGAAACTAAACTAAATGGAGGGAAAATAAACATAACAAAAAGGGAAACAAAGTTAGCTCACACACAGGGCAATATGTTCCTCTCACTTGTAATCAGAAAAGGCAATCTAAAATGAGATACAATTTTGAACTACCAAGTTAAAAACATTTTAATGACAATTCATAAAATTATCCAGTGCAGTGAAATAGGCACGTCTATCAGTTACGTTTTGAACTCTTTGAAAAGTAAATTTCAATAATGTATAAAAGTATTCATTCATAGTTCTTTATATTTTGGGAAAATCATTCTAAATAATTTAGTAAGAAATGTGGATTTATAAAGGAAAACTATTCCTGTACCTGATATTCATGCTCCCTTTCCATAGGGTGGGATTGTTTCTGGAAAGTGAATTCCTAGCCCATTTTGCATTTAGATGGAGACATCTGGCTAAGTTCCAATGATCGAAATGAGTGTAGAATTAATCTAAGCTACTCCAAGTATTCCAGATTCTCTAGGTTCCAAGCTTAGATTCCCTAGTGTATCACCTTAAACCAGTTATCTTACACTTTGTACCTCAGTTCCCTCATCTGTAAAGTGAATTGTATCATAGTGGCTACCTCATAAGTTTAAGCATTAAAAATAAGTGAATACAGACTAAATTCTTAGACCAAGAGTCAGGAGACAGCAGTTCAGAGAAGTATAAACATTACCAAGTGCATCAGGAATGCCAGTATAAGGTTTCAGCCCAGAGCAGATGTTGTGCGTCTTGGTTTATAAGGGACAAGCCATGGGTCTCAAACTGAAGGAGATTCAGACTTCCCAGGGTACACCCTCCCTGCTCCTGAAAGTCAGCATAGCAATGTTGAGATTATTAGGCAGTGTTCCCAGTGTTATGGACCCTGTGTTTTGATCCAGCAGACCCTCTCAAGGCCATCTGATCTATCGTAGACCTTGAAAGACCAGCCACTCTGACCCCTTCAGGAACTCTAACAAAGGTCATCTAATTGCAGCTTTTCAAGAAGTTTGGGTCAAGTGGGCTTTAGGAAGCATCATTATGAACAAAGCTAGTGGAGGTGATGGAATTCCAGTGGGGCTATTTCAAATCCTGAAAAATGATGCTGTGAAAGCGCTGCACTCAATAAGCCAGCAAATTTAGAAAACTCAGCAGTAGCCACAAGACTGAAAAGGTCAGTTTCATTCCAATCCCTAAGAAAAGAAATGCCAAAGAATGCTCTAACTACAGCAGAATTGCACTCACACACTAGCAAAGTAATGCTCAAAATTCTCCAAGCCAGGCTTCAACAGTATGTGAACCATGAACTTCCAGATGTTCAAGCTGGTTTTAGAAAAGGCAGAGGAACCAGAGATTAAATTGCCAACATCTGCTGGATCATTGAAAAAGAAGAAAGTTCCAGAAAAACACCTATTTCTGCTTTATTTACTATGCCAAAGCCTTTGACTGTGTGGATCACAACAAACTGAAAAATTCTGAAAGAGATGGGAATACCAGACCACCTTACCTGCCTCCTGAGAAATCTGTTGCAGGTCAAGAAGGAGTAATTAGAACTGGACATGGAACAACAGACAGGTTCCAAATCGGGAAAGGAGTACGTCAAGGCTGTATATTGTCACCTGCTTATTTAACTTATATGCAGAGTACATCATGAGAAACCCTGGCCTGGATGAAGCACAAGCTAGAATCAAGATTGCTAGGAGAAATATCAATAACCTTAGATATGTAGATGACACCGCCCTTATGGCAGAAAGCAAAGAAGAACAAAAGAGCCTCTTGATGAAAGCGAAAGAGGAGAGTGAAAGAGTTGGCTTAAAGCTCAACATTCAGAAACTAAGATCATGGCATCAGGTCCCATCACTTCATGGCAAATAGATGGGGAAACAGCGGAAACAGTGACAGAGTACATTTTTGGGCTCCAAAATCACTACAGATGGTGACTGCAGCCATGAAATCAAACAACACTTGCTCCTTGGAAGAAAAGTTATGACCAACATAGATAGCATAATAAAAAGCAGAGACATTGCTTTACCCACAAAGATCTGTCTAGTCAAAGCTATGGTTTTTCCTGTAGTCATGTATGGATGTAACGGTTGGACTATAAAGAAAGCTGAATACTGAAGAATTGATGTTTTTGAACTGTGGTGTTGGAGAAGACTCTTGAGAGTCCCTTGGACTGCAAGGAGATCCAACCAGTCCATCCTAAAGGAGATCAGTCCTGAATATTCATTGGAAGGACTGATGCTGAAGCTGAAACTCCAACACTGTGGCCACATGATGCGAAGAACTGACTCATTTGAAAAGATCCTGATGCTGGGAAGGATTGAAGGTGGGAGGAGAAGGGGACAACAGAGGATGAAATAGTTGGATGGCATCACTGACTCAATGGGCATCAGTTTGAGTAAACTCTGGGAGTTGGTGATGGACAGAGAGGCTTGGGGTGCTGCAGTTCATGGGGTCGCAAAGAGTAGGACACAACTGACCAACTGAACTGAACTGAAGGAGTTTGGGTAGGAATTCATGTAAGGTTCCCTGATGGTCAGATGTTATTTATGTAATATAAGTAATGGCCTGTGGCTAGAAATTGAGATAGAAAGACAGCTAAAGCAAAACCATAAGAAAACACTCCTATTGTACCTAACATAACGTTTGTCTTGAAGTAATTAATATATTTTAAAAATTATTTATTTAACTACCATTTATATAGCACTTAGCATGCAAAAAGTTTTAATCTAAGAATTCTACTTACATTAACCCATTTAATCTTCATAGCAAAGCAGTGGGGGGATATTCTGTTATTACCCATATTTTACCGATGAGCTTAAATAACTTGCCTAAGGTCACACAGATGGTAAATAATAAAACTGTAATTTCAACCCAGATAATATAACTCCTTAGTCTGTTGTCTGAGCTGCTAAGCTCTTCTGACTCTCTCATTATGCCAAAGGAGAGATGGCCATTAAGGCTACTTTTAACACTACTTTATATTAGTGTAGCATAGTTTTAAATTTACATACAGCAGTCACAACGATTAGCCACAGATTCTCACCATCATCCCAGGAAGTAGATAAGACTGTTATTAATTCTTATTTTCCATAAGAAAAAAATTGAGACTCAGAGAATCAAAGTAACATTCAGAGGAACACAAATCTGAAATTCAGATCCCAGTTATTTGACTATTGATCCATTATTCTTTTATTCATTCCATACTAGTTTTCTCGGTTCTCTTTTTTACTTTAGGGAAAATTTAAAATCATAATTTTTTTTCCATTCCCCCAAATGTTGGCAGAATGATTAAGTCAGAGATGAACTTTTATTTTTTTTAAGCCCAGAAAGTTAAGCAATTCTCAAAATTACTCGGAATGTTTGATTTCAATCTTTCTAGGTAATCCATTTACTTATTAAGAATCAGTAGGGCTTTTGAAGGTAGAACATGGCAGCCCCTTTTCCCTTCATCTTCAGCCAGCACATTGAACTGCTTTTTTTTGCCAGCTAGTAAGGAAAGCATTTTGGAACAGTGTAAAGGCAGGGACTGAAAAATTGGGGGAGGAGACCCTGGGGCTGTAAGGAGAGGCCTGGGTTCAAGTCCTATATGTACTTCCCATGTACTAGGGGAGCCTCAGCAAAGCACTCACCCCTTTAGACCTCAGTTCCCTCATCTGTTGAGTCTGGGTTTTGGACCAGGTAATTGCCAAGAGATTTCCTCTCAACTTCCCAATTCCTTTGGTGGCTTTAACTGTTCTTTTCTTTCCATGTGATTTTGGACATGTTGGGCCTCAATTGCCTTTTTTGTAAACTTAGAGTCATGATATTTATCATGACCATCCCTCTGGATTGATGAATGTATCCCAAAGAATGCTAAGTACAAATGCCATTAAAAACAAAATATGTTTTATGACAGGCAAATACTTAATACCATTAACTAAGCAGAAAAAATAGTTAATAATTCAGCCAGTGGAAGCGTCGCTACTGATCTACATAAAGCCATTAATGGGTTAAATGCTTGGACATCTGGTGAAATACTAGCCTCAGCTGTTTAAGTGACATCTTTCTTGGGTCAAATTTCTCTCCTCTCTCCAGTCCATCTGCTCACAGCTTGTTGTGATAAACACTTCTGAGTTACAAAGCAAAGAATACACAGCAACAAGAGAGGGAGAGCATCTTGGATCTTAACTAGACAATAATATCAGAACAAAAACAGCACCCAGTCATCTACTTTTTTTTTTCACATTTTACTAACTTTATTGGTGTCCAATTTAAATCAAAATCAAAATGAGCAGCAAAAACCATTCTAAATTTTTCTTTAGATCTGCAGGGCTTAAAATAAAACACAGCAAACAAAATAAAGATATAAAAACTGAAGCATAGTACAATGACAATCTACCAAGAAAACATTTCTTTAGTAAATTGGTAAAAAAAAAAAAAATCAGACTTGCTCACCTTTCTTTCATTCATTTTTTTCCTATAGATAAATATTGATAATTTGCTCTTGCTAGCCTATTTTAGGGACAGGAGGAGATTCCCACCCACCTGACCGGTTCAGGATGGGGAACACGTGTATACCTGTGATGGATTCATGCTGATGTATGGCAAAACCAATACAATCCTGTAAAGTAATTAACCTCCAATTAAAATAAATAAATTTATATTTTAAAAAAGAAATAATATTACATTTCGGGTAATATTCAAAATACTTCAAGGCACGATTGAACAAACTCAGGCTTCTAGCACAAAGTCTAGATTGATTTCTCAGGCATCTACTTTTCATTGCCCCAGCCTTCCCCCACACTCCCCACCTCTGTCCCCACCCTTCTTTGCTTCTTGTGTCACAGCCTCATGTCAGGCTGGAGACAAGTTGAAGGTAAGAAATCAAAGCCCCCTGGGAGTGACTGAAGAAGAGACAGGCCTAGTGGATAAGGATAATGCTGGTGGAAAATCTAGCTGACACTTGCTCTCGGTTCAGTGAAAGTAGAATGTGTTAAGTGATTAATACCCCCTAGAATGGAATTATCTCAGTGTACTGTTCTGCGGATCAGGACACTTGACTTCCGCAGGCACTGTGGTGATTTATTCTGAGATTTCAGCAAAAAAGTGCTGAATGTCCAGCCTCAGTTTCTTCATTGGTAAAAGCAAGTGGTTTTGGGTGGTAGCAATAAACAACTGCATCACTGTTCTTATTAGACATGAGTAAAAAGACTCTGACAGAGCTTGGCATGTAGTAGGTAGCAAACATTGTATTAACTGAATCTGGCACACTGGAAAGAGCACCACACTAAGTTCTTGCATGCCCAGCTGAAGACTTTGACCTTTCTTTAGAACTTGAGGAATAATCTGAAGTTTCAGAGGAAAGAAGTGTAACCATTATCATTGAGGTTAATATTCTTGACTACGGAAACTGAGGGAATGATTTAAGTGTTCTGTAGTTCTCTCCCTGCTCTGATGTTCTGAAGTCCATGCTGCTGCTTTGAATTACTTTTAAAACCAGGGTTGTGTCATTCCATATGCATTCCATGTGAATAAGCACATTCCCCCAAGCTACTTCCTTTAGCCTTGAAGTCACTACCAAAATGACCTTAGAATAATTAAATAGAACACGGTGCATCCACACAATGTTGACAGTGGTTATTTCATAATGTTGCAATGTCAGATGTACAAAAACTGTCTTTAACTATAGTTTCTTATTCAATTCTCATGAACATTCATCCCTTAAGTACTAAAAATGATAAAAGAAAAAGTGTTGTTCAAGCCAGGAAGAATGGAAGGAACAATGTTAGCAAGAATCAGAGTACAAGCTGTAAAGTAACTCCGCATTTACCATATACAAAAAAAAAAAAAAATGAAATCTTGCCGACAAATACCTTCTTTATCAATAAGGTTATCTGTCACTTTCCATTGGGAGAAAAAAGAGTGTGTTCTATAACAAAGCCTAGAAGAATCCATGTCCTCTTTCTGAGGTTTCTCTTAAGCATCATCTCTCTTCATTGATTCATTTGACCAACAACCATTACACTGGACCAACCGTGGCCCAAGTGTTGTGCTAGGATATCAGGACATATAAATGAAAAAGATGGCTTCTGCTTTCAAGGATATGAAGTAATTGAAATCGTCTCATACACACACACAAACTGCTGGTGGGAGAATTTTGGCACATTCATTTTAAAAAGAAGGCTTCCGTGGTGGCTCAGATGGTAAAGAAACCATCTGCAATGCAGGAGACCCAGGTTCAATCCCTGGGTTGGGAAGATACCCTGTAGAAGGGAATGGTAGCCCACTCCAGTATTCTTGCCTAGAGAATTCCATGGACAGAGGAGCCCTGCAGGCTACAGTCCATGGGGTCACAAAGCATCAGATACAACTGAGTGAGTAACACTCACTTTCATTTTTAAAAAGCAGTTTGATTAGGTTTTATACTTCAAGATGCGATTTTATATTTTAGGACCTAGCATTTCTATACCTAAATATTCCTGAGTGAAGTCACTCAGTCGTGTCCAACTCTTTGTGACCCCATGGACTGTAGCCTACCAGGCTCCTCCCCCCATGGGATTCCCCAGGCAAGAGTACTGGAGTGGGTTGCCATTTCCTTCTCCAGGGATAAATACTGTATGTGTGCACCTACTAGTCACGTGAAAGCACATACACAGCGGCATTGCTTACAGTAGAAAGAAATAAACCAGACACAACTCAAATATACTCACATGAATGAACTACAGTTGTGTGGATCAGTAGTAATGAATTTCAAAAGCATAATGTCAAATAAAAAAGAAATCATAGAAGACTATGTATAATAGGGTTTCGTTTATATAAGGATCAAAAAAGCTAAACAATATATAATTAGGGATACATGTATCTGTGGTGAAACTTACCAAAGAAGAGAATAGAGAATAATTAATGTTCAGGATAGTGGAAACCTCTGGATGAGGGGGAACAAGATTCTTAATAGATGAAGAGCACTTGGGGAATTTCAAATTTGGAATAGAATAGATTTATGAGCAAAAACTGTGCTATCATTCTTTCAGTCACTCAGTTGTGTCCAAATCTTTGTGACCCTGTGGACTGCAGCATGCCAGGCCTCCCTGTCCACCAGCAACTCCTGGAGTTTACTCAAACTCACGTCAGTGATGCCATCCAACCATTTCATCCTATGTTGTCCCCTTCTCCTCAATCTTTCCCAGCATCAGGGTCTTTTCAAATTAGTCAGTTCTTCACAACAGATGGCCAAAGAGTTTCATCTTGACCATCAGTCCTTCCAATGAATGTTCAGGACTGACTTCCTTTAGAATGGACTGGTTGGATCTCCTTGCAGTCCAGGGGACTCTCAAGAGTCTTCTCCAAAACCACAGTTCAAAAGCATCAATTCTTTGGCACTCAGCTTTCTTTATAGTCCAACTCTCACATCCATACATGACTACAGGAAAAACCATAGCCTTGACTAGATGGACCTTTGTTGGCAAAGTAATGTCTCTGCTTTTAACATGCTGTCTAGGTTGGTCATAACTTTTCTTTCAAGGAGCAAGCATCTTTTAATATCATGGCTGCAGTCACCATCTGTAGTGATTTTGGAACCCAAAAATATAAAGTCAGCCACTGTTTCCACTCTTTTCCCATCTATTTGCCATGAAGTAATGGGACCTGATGCCATGATCTTAGTTTTCTGAATATTGAGCTTTAAGCCAACTTTTTCACTCTCCTCTTTCACTTTCATCAAGCGACTCTTTAGTTCTTCTTTGCTTTCTGCTACAAGTGGTGTCATCTGCATATCTGAGGTTATTGATATTTCTCCTGGCAATCTTGATTCCAGCTTGTGCTTCATCCAGTCCAGCATTCTTTAAGCCATATAAATATAATATATATAGTCTTTGTGTACATAATATTTTGATTTTAAAAATAAAACCATTTAAGATCTACTCTCTTAGTAACTTTTAAGTATATAATTCAATATTATGAACTATAATTATGCTATACAGAGATTCCCAGAGCTTACACATCTTACAATTGAAAATTTATACACCTTGAGGCTTCCCAGGTGCTACTAGTGGTAAAGAACCTGCCTGCCAATGCAGGAGACATAAAAGATACAGGCTCAATTCCTGTGTTGGGAAGATCCCCTAGAGGAGGGCATGACAATCCACTCCAGTATTCTTGCCTGGAGAATCCTATGGACAGAGATGCCTGATGGGCTACAATCCGTAGGGTTGTACAGAGTCAGACATGACTAAGTTACTCAGCAAGCAGACATACCTTCACGAACATCTCCCCAATTCCTTCCTCTCTTCCCTACCCTCCAGCCCTTGGTACTGATCACTATTTACATAAGTTTAGGTTTTTAATTTTTTTAATTGAAATATAGTCTCGTACAACACTATGCTGGTTTCCTAGTGACTCAGTAGACAAATATATTACAAAATGACTGCCACATAAATCTAGTAACCATCTGTCTCAACATAGAATTATTACAATATGATTGACTAAAGTCTCTGTGCAATACATTACATCTCTGTGACTTGTTTATTTTATAACTAGAAGTTTGTACCTTTTAATCCCATTCACTGATTTCACCCAAAGCCTCACCCTCCTCCTCTCTGGAAACCACAAGTTCAATTTCTGTAGGTCTGTTTTTGTCTTGTTTGTTTTGCTTTTATGTGAGATCACACAGTCTTTGTATTAAGTGAAGGAATACTGACTTTTTCAGAATTGAACCTTCTGACCTTGAAGAGGCTGTTGGTTACCTTGCTTCTCAACTTTTTATGACCAGGGAGTTGTTCAAGGCCACCACACTTAGGGGTTGATGTAGCAATGGAGAGCATACTCTAAGACATGAAAAAGAATGTCTGTGAAGCTGATGCATGACATATTTGATAGCAATTTAAAAATTAAAAAGCCAGAACCTACTTTTACCTTGAAATGAAGTCATTATTTGTCAACACTTTTCTTAAAATATAAAATTGAAATTTTTTAGACTCACTATTATAGACAGTGCTAAAAAAAACTTCAAAAGTCGACTTCCAGTTTGTTAAAAATATTTTAAAATATGTTCCAAATGTATTTATTGATGTTTTTCTGAACAAAATTTTTTAAAGAGACTAAATAATGAAAACTGCTTTTACTTTATTTTGGATCTTTGTATATTAAAATGCCTATTTTGATTAGCAGTTTTATTCCCAAAATGTTTTAAGATATATTGTTTTGTTAAAACACAAAATATTGTTTGTAAAGACAGAAGAGACTTGGGTTCGATGCCTGGGTCAGGAAGATCCCTGGGAGTAAGAAATGGCAAACCACTCCAGTATTCTTGCCTGAGAAATCCCATGGACAGGGGAGCCTAGCGGGCTACAGTCCATGGGGTTGCAAAGAGTCGGACACAACTAAGCGACTGAGGACACCACAAACACATTGCAAGAGTGAATATTACAAATCCCACTGGGCACAAGATAAATCTGATGACACAGACAGTAGACAGTAAGGGACAGAACCAGTTTCTAACCTAAGTTTATTGACTCTGGATCTCAGGTATTCTCTGTACTATTACATTTGTCACCCATTTACTTTCAACATTTACCTTCGACAGATCACCTCTCCTCTTTGATACTCATGTGTTTTCTTCAAATGTAAAAGCTATGCCTAGGTCATGGTAAGCATGCATTGTGTACTTATTAAATAAATTCATCTTTTATTCAACACCTTCAAAGGGCTACTATACATATGACATTGCATTAGGCACTAAGGCAGAATCACAGGCTATCCCTACCTCCACAAATAGAGCACTATTTTCATCTTTCATGTGTATCTACTCTAAACAAGAAACTGCTTAGATAACTAAAATCTTAAAGATAAAACATGTTTTACTTCTTTACCTAGAAAGTGGGCCCTTTGACATTCCATTCTACAAAGGCAAAGCTACCAGCTTCAGTTCAGTTGAGTTCAGTCACTCAGTCGTGTCCGACTCTTTGCGACCCCATGAATTGCAGCACGCCAGGCCTCCCTGTCCATCACCAACTCCCAGAGTTCACTCAGACTCACATCCATTGAGTCGGTGATGCCATCCAGCCATCTCATCCTCTGTCATCCCCTTCTCCTCCTGCCCCCAATCCCTTCCAACATCAGAGTCTTTTCCAATGAGTCAACTCTTTGCATGAGGTGGCCAAAGTATTGGAGTTTCAGCTTTAGCATCAGTCCTTCCAAAGAACACCCAGGACTGATCCCCTTCAGAATGGACTGGTTGGATCTCCTTGCAGTCCAAGGGACTCAAGAGTCTTCTCCAACACCACAGTTCAGAAGCATCAATTCTTTGGCGCTCAGCCTTCTTCACAGTCCAACTCTCACATCCATACATGACCACTGGAAAAACCATAGCCTTGACTAGACGGACCTTTGTTGGCAAAGTAATGTCTCTGCATTTGAATATGCTATCTAGCAGCTTAGCAAATATACATACAAAATTATAAATGACATTCATGTCTTTCTTAAAATCTGACTTCCATAAATATAAATTAAAACACCTTATGCATCTTTATATCCTCCATGTGCTGCTGCTGCTAAGTCGCTTCAGTCGTGTCCGACTCTGTGCGACCCCAGAGACGGCAGCCCACCAGGCTCCCGCGTCCCTGGGATTCTCCAGGCAAGAACACTGCAGTGGGTTGCCATTTCCTTCTCCAATGCAGGAAAGTGAAAAGTGAAAGTGAAGTCGCTCAGTCGCGCCCGCCTCTTAGCGGCCCCATATCCTCCATGTATCTACTGCCATATCTGACACATAGTAGATGCTCCATAAATATTAAAGAAGTTTGCATGTGTGCTAAGTCACTTCAGGCATGTCCTACTTTTTATGACCCTATGGACTGTAACCCACCAGGCTCCTCTGTCCATGGGATTTTCTAGGCAAGAATACTGGAGTGGGTTGCCATGCCCTCCTCCAGGGGATTTTCCCAATCCATGGATCCAAACCCATGTTTCTTATGTCTCTTGCCTTGGCAGGTGGTTTCTTTACCACTAGTGCCACCTCGGATGCCAGTTTAAGTCTTGACAATTCTGATAAAATAGCCTGAGTCAAGAAAAGAAACAGAGGGCATGGAGTTCTGTGTGTGTGAGTAGTAAACTTTATTTTGAAATAATTTTAGATTTAAAGAGAAGCTGCAAATATAGTAGAGAGTTCTCTTATACCTCTCACTCATTTTATTCCAATGTTAACATTTTACATATTGGTCCAAACCAAGAAACCTACATTAACATATTGCTATCACTTAACTTCAGACTTTATTTGGATTTCACTAGTTTTCACACTAATATCTTTGTTCTGTTCCAAGACTGAATCCAGGGTATCACATTGCATTTAAGAATTTCTTATTTACAGAAATAATTTTTATGATGTGGAAAAGAGTTTCCCATCAGGTGAGACCTGTTGATCTACTGAAGAATATTCATCAACCCAAATAACCAGTTGAAATCTAATTAAATCCTTCATATTTATCTATGAACAGAACAAAGTAGCAACAAGACTTGTAGAAAATGCCGTCAGAAAGGACAAAAGATGAACAAAGAAAAACTGACCCCAAAGACACAAGAATGACAAGAAATAGAAATAAAATTTTTATTTGTAATTATATTGTTAGAGAGATTTGCTGGAGAAGGCAATGGCAACCCACTCCAGTACTCTTGCCTGGAAAATCCCATGGACAGAGGAGCCTGATAGGCTGCCGTCCATGGGGTCACTAAGAGTCAGACACGACTGAGCGACTTCACTTTCACTTTTCACTTTCATGCATTGGAGAAGGAAATGGCAACCCACTCCAGTGTTCTTGCCTGGAGAATCCCAGGGACAGAGGAGCCTGGTGGGCTGCCATCTATTGGGCTGCACAGAGTTGGACACAACTGAAATGCCTTAGCAGCAGCAGAAGCAAAGATTTGAGAAGACAGTTCACACATTAAATAAGAATGAAGGCAAAAAAATAGGTCAGTAATAACAAAATCAGAAAGACTTGTTGGAGATGAAAAATTCATAGGAATAAAAGCTTACAAAAGTATCTAAAGAATAGTTAGAAGGAAGAAATTCTTAAAATGCAGAGATAAAGAAACATAGATAGAAAATAGAAAATACAAGTGACTGGGCAAACCAATCAAGAAGCATGGTAACCACTAAAGAAGTTTCAGAAAGAGAAAATAGAAAAATGGTGGGAACATATTGTCAAAGAAATAACAGAATAATATTTCACAGAAGTAAAAGTGGACAACAGTCTTCATATTTTGAAGGCTCAAAGTGTAGACAGTGTAGGGATAAATTAAATAATATACCTAATACCCATACCTTCAGAAATGAGAATATCAAAGATATGAGAAAAATCTTAAAATCCCCAAAGTGGATAGAGGGAAAAAAGAAAGAAATGTATGGAAGAATGAGGAGAAAACTGGCCCCAGACTTCTCATTATCTAGCATTATAAACTAGAAAACAGTGGAAAAATAGGTTCTAAAGCTATGAGGGGAGAGTATTTTAGTAGAGAATTCTCTATCCTGACAAGTTGTTAGTCCCATGTTGCTACAAAATAGATTTTCTGATATGCAGTAACACCGAAATTTGTTTCCTACACATCTTATATAAGGAAGTCAATTGATAAAATAGTCCAAGAAAACAGGAATGTATTGAAGAAAGAAGAAAATATGGAATCTAGCAAAGAGAGGTTCTGATCCAAAAACACAATGAAGTTCCAGGACAATACCTTTGCAAGTAAGCTTAGAGAACAAGCAGTCCTGATTGTAGTGGGACATCAGAGAGTCCACGAGGGAAGATTTCAAGGGTATAAAGAGGAAGAAAAGAGAATTCCATGTAATTGTGTGATCAAGAGCCTGAAAAATGTGGCGATAAGGTGAAGCCATGCTATTGATTTTTAAGAATAAAGAGGTGGTACTATTTTTAAAAAGCTATATAGAATAATTATGTGAATATAAAGTAAATTAAATAGACCATGACTTTGAGCAATTGATAGGATATAAAAAAGTGAATCCAGTTAACACAGATTCTAAGAAAATTATATACCAAGGAGCACAAAGGGATCATTGTTTTATATTTTTAGACAGGAAAATTTATCCTAAAACACTTTGGCATATTTAGCTTTGAGATGACCAAGATTTATAGAATGGTAATGATGCTATTTGCTTACTGTAGCCAACTTTTAGAGTCAGTATATATACAAAGTACAAAAGTCATTATCTTTAACTTCACAATTATTTAACATAATACAAATGTTAACCTTGAAAGGTACAGCCAGCAGGAATTGAGAGCTAGAAAGGAACGTGTAAAAATAAAGACAAGAATACTAATTTCCTCACTTTTCATAGTGAGCAGCTAAGCAGCACTGTCTGAAATTGGTGAAATAAGAAACAGAGGTGTAAATAGTATATTATAAAATCTTAAGTAGTTTACATTTAAAGCTACAAATATAATCAATCAGTTCAGTTCATTTCAGTTGTTCAGTCGTGTCTGACTTTTTGCAACCCCATGAACTGCAGCACTCCAGGCCTCCCTGTCCATCACCAACTCCTGGAGTTCACTCTCCAGGAGTCGTCCATCGAGTCGGTGATGCCATCCAGCCATCTCATCCTCTGTCATCCCCTTCTCCTCCTGCCCCCAATTCCTCCCAGCATCAGAGTCTTTTCCAATGAGTCAGCTCTTCACATGAGGTGGCCAAAGTACTGGAGTTTCAGCTTTAACATTATTCCTTCCAAAGAACACCCAAGACTGATATCCTTTAGAATGGACTGGTTGGATCTCCTTGCAGTCCAAGGGACTCTCAAGAGTCTTCTCCAACACCACAGTTCAAAAGCATCAGTTCTTCGGCACTCAGCTTTCTTCACAGTCCAACTCTCACAACCATACACGACCACTGGAAAAATCATAGCCTTGACTAGACGGACCTTTGTTGGCAAAGTAATGTCTCTGCCTTTCAATATGCTATCTAGGTTGGTCATAACTTTCCTTCCAAGGAATAAGTGTCTTTTAATTTCATGGCTGCAGTCACCATCTGCAGTGATTTTGGAGCCCAGAAAAATAAAATCTGACACTGTTTCCACCGTTTCTCCATCTATTTGCCATGAAGTGATGGGACCAGATGCCATGATCTTAGTTTTCTGAATGTTGAGCTTTAAGCCAACTTTTATAATCAATAGGAGAAGGAAAAATAATACAAAAACAGTTTAAACATTGAGAAGAAATGAAAATCGGGTAATAATGTTAAATTCTCATCTTGCAAAATTAGAGATGACAGAAGATGTCATAATATTTTCAAATAAAAATAATTGAGGTATAAGCACATTATTTAAGGTTTTGGAAGTAACCGGCAGGTGAACTTAATGCATAATAGAGGAAATGTCCTGGACAGTGTCAAAGGCTAAGATGGTGATTGTCACTGGAAGCCTTTGTGTATTTTGTTTTTCATGATGTACATATAATTTTTAAATATTATAAATATATGTCAATTGCAGAACTTTTAAAAATTAAAAAAGCATTTTTATTTTTTATTTTTTAATGTAAATTTATTTATTTTAATTGGAGGTTAATTACTTTACAATATTGTATTCATTTTGCCATACATCAACATGAATCCGCCACAGGTAAATGTCTATAACATTTACAAAAGGATGTTAGTTGCAGGACGTTCACAAAGTTTCAAATTGGACTTAAAACCTGTAGATCGATAAGAGAATATGGCATGTCCTTATATGGAATTCAATTCAGTGTTAATAATTATATGAGGACAACTGTACTGTCAGCGTTGTTGGTGAGGGGAAGAAAGCAACAGAATATGTTCAGTGTGATAGCATGTATAAGAAGCACACAGCTCCATTTCTACAGATACAAATACATAAGGGACTTCAGGGAATAGGTCTGGACTTGACATCAGTGTGGTATGGCTTAGAAGGGGAACTTGCACTGTACATAGTTTCTTGCTTTTTTTCCCCTATAACTTTCTTTCTTTTTTAAAACTTTGCAAGGAACCCCCATGTGTGCTTCTTTCAGCTTTAATAATTATCAGCTTAAAGCCAATCTTATTATATTTCCACTCCTACCCATTTTCACTGTTTATAGATAATTTTGAAGAAAATTTTAGGCATAATATCATCTGTAAGTATTTCATATGTTTGTAACATTTCATGTTTTGTAACATTTTATTATGTTACAAAATAATTATCCAGATTTTTAAAATTAATCATTTCATGTCATCAAATATCCAATGTTCAATATTCCAAAAGATTTATAAATGCACTGTTTTACAGTTTGTCAAAGTCATTATCCAATGTGCTTGATTTGTTAATGTTTTAATTTGTGTCACAAACTATTTAAAATATACAAAATTATGGAAAATAATTAACAGGCATACACATAAATACCAGCCAGATTTATATGTTGTTGTATTTTGCCATATTGGCTTCAGAATTTTAAAGAAACAAAAACATATTTTGGGAAAAAAAAGTACAGTCTTTCTTTGAGAAATACAAAATGTTTTTTTTTCAAAGATGTAAAACGGTTAAAGAATCAAAAGTTCATGATAGAAATTTATCCTACACTTCTCTAAAATTCTATTCTCCCTTTATTTCTCCCCAGAGATCATATCTGTTCTGTTGTTAATATATGTCTTTTCTATCATATGCATTATAAGCTTAATACATACATAAGAACATTCAAATAATCTTTTATTAATTAAAATGTAAATGCTAGCATATTGTATGTATCCCACCATCTTTTTACCATCAATATTGTGTTTCTAATATTTATCCATCTTGATACATGAAGATGAAGCTCATTTTTTTTAGATTGCTGCCTAGAATTCCACTGTGTTTATATGTCTATGCTTTCATTGATGGATGTTTAAGTTATCCCGATGTCAGTCTTTCAATTCTATCATATGATTATTCTTGAACATATTTCTTCAAGTGATTTCATTTCAAGTGATATGTGAGTATTTCTCTAAGTAATATGCCTAGAAATGAATTTCTAAGCCATAGAATATAGCACGTTCAAATCTGTTTGTTATTGTCAATTTGTGCTGATAATGATTTTTCCAATATGCTCTCCCCGAGCAGTATATAAGTTTTCTTCTACCACATCCACATTAACCTTTTATATTTTCTAGGTTTTCAATGCTAGTCTGATGGTTGTGAAATTCATTGTGATTTTAATGAACATTGCTCTGGTTGCTAGAAGAGTTTTAGATACTTATTGGCTTCTGTTTTCTCTTTCTTCAAAATTCCTATATTTAATATCTGATCATATTTCTATTTGGTTATTTGACATTTTTTCATTAACTTTAGAAGCTCTTTATAAATTCTGGACAGAATTTTCATCATGCATTACCATTAATTTGAGTTGCAAGAGTTTTCTTTCCATCTTTGACTCGCTTTTATTCTCAGCATCCTGTCATAGGAAACCTAGACCTGGGCTCTGCAATAAACTAGAGGGGTGGGATGGGGAGGGAGGTTCCAAAGGGAGGAGACATACATATACTTAAGGCTGATTCATGTTGATGTTTAGCAGAAACTAACACAGTACTGTAAAGCAGTTATCCGTCAATTAAAAATAAATCAATATGAAAAAAAATTTTATGGTTTAAATTTTAATGTAGTCACAACTATTGATATTTTTCTTTTATGCTTTGTGCCTTCTGTGACTTGTTTATGAAGTCCTCCCTAATTCCAATATCACTAACTTTCTATGTGTTCTACTAAATATTTTAGTGTTTCAAGTTTCATATTTTATTTTTATACTAACAATATATTTATCTATTATATCTATAATAATAAATAAAAAGATTAAAAAATAAAGCACGACACTGTGCTCAGTTGTATTTGACTCTTTGAAACCCCTTGGATTGTAGCCCCGCAGGCTCCTTCGTCCATAGAATTCTCCAGGCAAGAATACTGGAGTGGGTTGCCATGCCCTCCTCAAGGGGATTTTCCTGACCCAGAGATTAAACCAGTGTCTCTAGAGTCTCCTTCATTGCAGGTGGGTTCTTTACCACTGTGCCACCTGGGAAGCCCAGAAAAATAAAACCCATCCATAATATGAACCCAAAGAAGCCAAGTGCTGTTAACATTTATTCTACATACTTCTAATTTCATTTCTGGACTCACATGTTATATAATTAAGATGACCTATATTTCTATATACTTTTTTCATTGAACAGCATTTACTAATATTTATAAAAGCATACTAATTCAAAGAAAGAGCAGTAGATGCTGAAGTACTCAGAGATGGAAGGTTTAGAGACTGAACCTGAATGAAAAATTTTCTTTTCAGTGTGTCCAAGCAACCCAAACCATGTATACTAATTAGCTCATTTGTTTTTACATAGGCTTTGTGTATCCCTCCATAGTAGAAACTTACATAGTCTTCTAGTAATTGTTACTATACTCTGCCTCCTTCACTAAATCATACACACCTTTAGGTGAGAGACAGGTCTCACTCATCTTCGCATAACTAATTGCACCCAGCAAATAGTAGGTACTCAAGAAATACGGAAAGGAAGGTGGTAAAGTGAACATTGAATTAGGAGTTGGGAGATTTAGATTCTAGTCCAGTAAGTAGCTACCAAATCGTGTCTTTGAACAAATTTCTTGTGAGATCCGGTCTCTTCATCTATAAACAGAGGGGAAGGGCTTAGATCACGTTTGTTTCCTATACCCTCTGAATTCCAGACTCTGTTTCTTTAAAAAGAAAAGTATTTACAGGGTCCATAAATATTCATAAAAACATACATTTCAAGATAATATTAAGTAGGCCAGGTTTCAACAACCTAGGACATCTAACTGTAACAGGTGTTTACTTAAACACAGATGGAAATTGTGGTCCTTTAAGACTGCCAATTTTTCAATAGCGAGGTCCTGATAGGTTTGGATGGATGAGCTGTTTTCTGGTAAGTAGCCATCAGAATACCAGAGAGTGAGCTTAACATGAGATACCCATTGGAGCTCTGTTACCACCGAGATTTCTGGCAGGATATGGGACCAAGTAATTTCCTGGCTTGTTTGCCTTTCCATCTGTCCCATGGACTCCAACCTGCTAAAGGCAGTTTGTGATTACATCTCCCTCTAGTGACTAAAACCTTTGCATCGTGCAGTCTCCTGTGGCACATGAGAAAGAACATTTGGCCAGAAAAATATAAATGAAAAGAGAATATATTGGTCCTTTGACAATTCGAGAAAGATTTTCTCTCTGTTAGTCTGTGAGAGGAGCAAAGTTCATCCTGTGTTTCTCTTTGCATTGAGAGAACTAATAGTCAGCAGGCTTTTTTTTGCCTGTCTGAGAACTGGATAGTCAGGAGTCTACCTCATTGATACAATGAACCAGAGCAACCATCAGCCAGTCTCATAAACATTTAATAGGATAATCTCCAGTGAGAAGATACATAAAAATAGTAATCTCCCTTCTATTTATTCTATGTAAAAAGTTCGTAAAACTGGTTTTGATCAAAACACCCATAGAAAAGTTTTTTATACTAAAGAACCAAAAATATCAGGAATACAACTTTTCAATTTAGTAATGTACATTCATAAGAGAAATTAGTAATAATAGTTTGCCAAGATTAACTCAAAATCAATAGCTGGAGAAATGAGGTAGACCAGACAAAGGCAGTTTACCTTTTGGGACTTGATTTCTCATAAGAAAGCTGTTAGAAATGGCCCCTTGTGTATTTGTACCATTCCTTCAATGTGATTCAAGGGAAAATACTAGGCAAAAAAACAGCTGTTTTGTTTTCTCCATATTTTGTTTGTGATAAGTCTTCTGATTGTCCAGTATCTATCACAGACCAAATAAGGAGAAAATCTCCCATATCTTGGCAATGAACTTGCCTGTGGTCTTATAAGGCAAGGGGCCAAACCAGTGATATCACTTCGAGACTCTAACCTCAGGATGTCTCACCTTTCACATCAAATACCCTAATCCATCTATTCAGTACAACTTCAGGTCAAGGGATTATGATGTCCTGGATCTTTAAGAATTTGCCTTCTCAAATATATTCATTTCAGGAGCTTTCTCTTCATTAAAACTCTTATCTCTAAAATGGAAGCTAGGAACTGGGCTGTGGGGAAGAAGGGATTTTCACCAGCTCCCTGGGAAGTCCCTCTGGTTTCTACATTCCATCTCTCAGTTCATTTTATGAAGCTCTTAATACAGCTGGTCCTGTAACTTTAGACCAACAAGGTTGGTTTTTTTCACTATTGACCTTGCAGACGGAAATCAAAGAAGTCTGTGATTTCTATGCAATTGTGGTCATTGAATTGACCCAGATGTCAGAAACTAATCTGTCAAACTTCTTAATTTTACAGCACAGAAATCTAAGGCCTAGAATGTATAAGAGTTGAAATCATACAGAAAGAATAGGGCTAGAAGCAAGATCTTAGAATTACAAGGACTGAGTCTTTTGCATCTTGCTATGCTGTGTGTTTTTTTTTTTTTCAAAACAGACCAGAAATCACATTTCCAAATAAACATAGATTTATTTTTGTCCATTCAAAATAGCCTTTTAAGAAGTTTTACATATTTTAATAATTTTACTGTTATTCAAAACACATTTAGAATTCCTGTTTGGGCATCATATCTAGTCTATGGTACATTATTAACAATTTACTTAGCTACCAGGCTATGAGTTCATTAAGAGTCCAGTCTTCAATTTTGCATGTATCTTCTACACTTAGCATATAATTGGTACACGGTAGTTCATCACAAACATATTTTTAATAAAACAGCTCATCACTGTTTATCGTTTGATAAGGTATTTAATTGCTAGAAACATATAATATCACAAGAAAAGATCATAAAATTAGTGGTTGGATTGGATACTCTGCATCATATGACTCAGAGTCCCTCTCTCTCCCGGGCAGAGATAGAGTAATTTGAGGGAAGCAGCCATGTTTTATGTACCTCAGCATCTCACAGCACCACTGCCAATTCTCGCACAGAAAAACAACTCACATAGATAATCAATATGTGTTTGATGAATAATGGAGCAATTAGGTGGAAACTGGATGAAGCCGGTGACCCCTTGTTTCCAGGTTTCTGGAACAAGAACATAATGGTAATATTTCTTGGTTGGAACATAAAAGTTAACTTGAGCTACCGCCAAAGTTCTAGCCCTCAACTGGCCCCTTTGAATTATGACCTTGGATAAAAAGGTATGCCATGGACAATAGATTGTATCATGAGCTTACATCTAAATGTCTTTAGTTGCCAATAGCCTCATCCCAGAGAGTTTCAAAAGACAGATCTTTCTCTTTTGCAAAGATCTCATCTTGTTCTTTCAATGCAATATGTACACATCACCAGCAGTACATTAAAGGAGTATGTATAACTATTTTAAGTTCTTTGTTACTCAGTGTTGGTTGTGCTCAGTGTTTGGAATTACATATGTTTATGCTTTCCTGGAAGAAAGCAATGACACCGCACTCTAGTACTCTTGCCTGGAAAATCCCATAGACAGAGGAGCCTGGTAGGCTGCAGTCCATGGGGTCACGAAGAGTCGGACACGACTGAGCGACTTCACTTTCACTTTTTACTTTCATACATTGGAGAAGGAAATGGCAACCCACTCCAGTGTCCTTGCCTGAAGAATCCCAGGGATGGGGGAGCCTGGTGGGCTGCCATCTATGGGGTCGCTCAGAGTCGGACACGACTGAAGCGACTTAGCAGCAGCAGCATGCTTTCCTGGGATGTCAAACAATTAACAAATGCCATTTGGGAATAGTGAATCATGGGATATTCTCTGAAAACACACACACAGAGACATAATGTTTTATCATTGAATAAGTTTGTGGAAGAGACCAGGAGCTGGTTGCATTTGGTCCTGCCCATATACAAATAAGAATGTTTGGTTGAGGAGCAAAGGAACCTTGTCTTACTCTTCATTCGGTCCTTCTACTTCTCCTAATCTAAGTCTCCATCTACAGTGGAAGAGTTTGTAATATTTCATTATAAATGTTCTAGCACATTAAAGTAGAGTCCATTCGTGGAGCAAGTCAGATGTGAATAAACAAAGTATTAGGCAGGATAAAACTTCTGTTGGGCATCTTGCTGGTTACTGTTGTGTTCACTGGATGCCAAAAAGAAAGATAGATAACTACATCCCTTAACTCAGGCAATGTCCATTTCTCATTCTAATGAAAATTGAGTGAGTGGTCATGGCTCTGATTCTATGCCCATGTGGCTCCTAAGCCCCAGCCAGCAAAGGTTCTATCTTAGGTGCACAGGTAAGATTCAGAGGTCTTTAGCTGCTGATGCTGCTACCCTCTGTGCCCCTCAAGGTCAGTTTGGACTTAACTCCATTCCCCACTCACCACATCAGCACAGCCACTCACCCCATCTTTTGTCCCACAGCCTAAGGGATCTGTTGAAGTTTCCAGAAAGGGAAGCATCTCTCTTCTCCCTCACACTCCATCTTGTTCATAATCTCATTTGAAACATGCAAATTCTACCCATCACTGTGAACTTTAAGACTCTCAAAACTCAAAAACCAAGAGCTAACTCTAGTTTTCTCTTTTATTTCTGCTATGTCATCTCTTCTTTGAGGCAATACAAAGAATGCCTACCTGGATGAATGGAAGAGGAGTCCAAAAGGAAACATTAGGAGTGAAAAGCACATCATGATGCTTTAAAAATATGATTTCACAATAACTTGTACATACATGAAGAGAGAGAAAAAGGGATACAAGTCCAGAGAAGTGCCTTTATAATTTGTTATTTTAAGACTATAGAGACAAATAGAGATCACTTGGTTTAATCCTTCCATTTATGGTGATTATAACCAAGATCCAGAGGAAGGAAATGCTTTGTTCAATGTGACAGTGTAAGTTATTGGGGAAAATGGGATTTTTCAGCTCATTTTCTTGCCAATTTAGTTTATGGAAAAGAATATATACTTTAATGTTAGTCAAATCCATATTTTAATTCATGTCTTAAAAGCTTTTTTACTTAGTATATGAAATAAATAAATTCTGAATTTATTAGCATGTTTGATCTTCGACAACCATTAAGCATCTCTAAGGATTATCTGTAACTGGGGAAAATATTAGACTCTATAGACTTCTTACAATTCAACTACAGGTGAAGTATCCAAATTTTTGGCATACAGTACTTGTTCAATAATTCATAGCTATGGTTTGAAGTATGATTATATATTGTAACTTTCATATTTATAGTTTTATATTATCTTATGAACTTGTAGATGAAATCTGCTACTTAGATGTCTAAATAAATAAACATTTATGCTTTTTTAGCAAAATAGCATGCTATTCTGTAGGCTATCATATCCCTTAACAGGCAAGGCTTAACCAAAGTACTTCTGAACCTTTATTATTCACTTCCAAAATATGCATTCAATTAGAAGCATTGAAATATTTACAATAGGATTTTCTGACATTTTAGTTCAGACAGTTCAGCCAATCTGAATATTGCTCAGTTGAAAGATGTAGAATAAGAAAGACAGATTAAAGGACCAGTTTCCACACAAGAAACTGAGTCTTACAGAGAGGAAATGACTTTTCTAAGGTGGCAGAGCTAGTTCTCATAGAGCCAAGCTTAGAATCCAGGTATCTAAACTAGGTCACATTAACCCCTCTGTCCCATTTATAATTTAAGAGTTAAGAAACATAAACCTCCAATCTAGATTAATCCAAACTTTTTCTCTGCTTTCATACTACACCTCACATCAGCTATCAGATGTACTGTGAATTGCCTTACATAACTCTTAAGACAACTCCCACTAATTAAAGCACAGATTATGAGACATATCATATGTCTCTTACGTATATATGAGACATATGTAACTTGAATTTTTTGTCAATGGATTCCTTATTTTCATAAATTATTTTTCTTACCTCCAATGCTTTCCAAAACTACCTGCTACTGATAACATTATTTTAAAACTTTTTAAAAACCATTTTGCTCTATTAAATTCCCACAATTCTATTTCTTTGATATTTTTTCATTTTTATTTATCCATATGCTCAACTGAGAGACAGAGAGAGAGAGATAATTGGTTGCTTTAACAGAGTTTCAATATATTCCTAAAATAAAGGAGATAGACTAATTTTCTCATTACCTCCTTTACTTAAACAAGTTGGAAAGATAAAAATAAACAAATGCAGTAGTGATTCAGGAATAACAAAGGAATTTTATCCAAACAAGCCCAATCACAAAGACACAAAAGTATTAGTTAAACATACAAACCAAATGAAGGACAGTGAGAACAGCCTTTGTCATAGACAAACCTGAAATATGTTCTCAAACTAGTCATGATCAACTTAATAATAGCTAACGTAAGCTGATGCTACATTATTTTAATAAAGTTTTTTTAACTAAACCTCACCCATTATAATCCATTTAAACAGACTCAAAAATAAAACTCTTAGGATGAGTATTTGGTAAAAGTGTAGTGAAATAATAAGTAAAAATGCCAACAGTGTAACTCAGAAACAGATTTAAACACCATGGACTCAGTTTCTGAGACTAAGAGCTGTATCCCATGGTTAAGAAAAAGGGATGTTTTTATAAATAAGAAAGTGTCTTCATCAGCATTTTCAAACATAAAGCATAGTCAAACATCATTATAACAAATGTTATTGATGTGACCCTAAAGAACGGGATTTGCAGGGCAGCAGGGATCTGTGTGGATGATTATTTTTCTGCTTAG
Organism: Oryx dammah; assembly: GCF_014754425.2. Lineage (NCBI taxonomy): Eukaryota > Metazoa > Chordata > Mammalia > Artiodactyla > Bovidae > Oryx > Oryx dammah. The sequence continues at coordinate 78,798,431 of NW_024070186.1, read as the reverse complement.
TCTTCTAATTTGTCAGAATACATTTATGCCCTGCTACTTTAGTCTTACAACATTAACTTCCGTGAGTCTCTCCAGTCTCAAAATAACATTAAATCAATACTCTAACTCACCTGTCATTTGGTATAAATGGTGAAGGAAGAGCTAACAGAATATCTTGATGGATTGAACGCAATGGTGAGAGAAAGAGAGGTATCAAGAACAACTTTGAAGTAATCAGTCAGAGGGTCTGGAAGGATGGTGTTGCCATCATTGGAGCTGACAGAGTCTGTGGAGGGAGCATCTGCAGTACACACTCCCTCAATAGACAGTGCCCAGCTCAGTGATGACAATTAACAGCCGAAGTCAAAGAATTTGAAGGAATCAGAGTTCTGTCCAGTGCATTATCTAGCCCAAGTCTAGCACACATGTGCTATACTTTGTTGGATTCTATGGCATCAGATTTCTACAAAGGGCTGTTCAGATATTTCAATACGAAAAAAGCCTGTTTCTAAAAAGGTCATGTCGAAATAAGGTTATCTGCATAAAGGTGGGTCCCAGTTTTCTAAACTGTATACTCTCTTTCATGAGATACTTGCATATCTTAATTATTATTCAATACATTATATATTATGGGGAAATGATTTTATATGCATTAAATATCATATATAAAGTAAAAATAGACTTTTAGATACAATGGAATATAAAGTTCCAGCTGAAATGGAGGATATAGTGATTGAAGGACTTAAGTCAAAGGCAGTTTTAACATGATATTTTTCTATTAATAATTTTAACAACGCATGGCTCCTTGCTGTCTGACAAATCCTCTCTCTTAGTAACTGCAGGGGTGCTAAATTATTCATCTTTCCTTTGGGAAGTCAATGGATATCTAAAATGTATACAGTATACTAACACATATATATGGAATTTAGAAAGATGGCAATGATGACCCTGTATGCAGGACAGCAAAAAAGACACAGATGTGTATAGCGGACTTTTGGACTCAGAGGGAGAGGGAGAGGGTGAGATGATTTGGGAGAATGGCATTGAAACATGTATAATATCATGTAAGAATCGAATCACCAGTCTATGTCCGATGCAGGATACAGCATGCTTGGGGCTGGTACACGGAGATGACCCAGAGAAATGTTGTGGGGAGGGGGTGGGAGGGGGGTTCATGTTTGGGAACGCATGTACACCCGTGGTGGATTCATGTCAATGTATGGCAAAACCAAAACAGAATTGTAAAGTAAAATAAAGAAAGAAAGAAAGAAAAAACAACAACAAAAATAAAAAATAAAATGTATAAATAAATAGAAATTAGAGTCTATTATTTAGAATTAAAAAGCTATCTAGCAAAGTAATAGAAAATTAAGATCTATAAACTTGTGAGTCAATGGTGAGAGGAAGTATAATTTTCATAGGAGGGAGTCATTCGATAACGTGTGAGTTGGAGTTTGAGTAGAAAGCAGGTGACACACTGTTGTTGAAGAAAGCTTAATGAACAACAATTTAGAAAACTATGGACCATGTTTAGGAAAAAAATGTCAGGGATAATAAAGTACATGCATTACATCAAGGGGCAGGTGGCAGAAGTAATTGCCAGTACCTGGCATGATGTATAGCTGCAGGAGAGGGTCCCTTAAGGAGCTGGGGCTGATAGGGTTTATAGCCACAGTGGCTAAGTCGTGTCTGACTCTTTTGCCACCCCATGGGCTGTAGTCCACCAGGATCCTTTCCATGTTATTTCTAAGGCAAGAATACTGGAGCAGGTTGCCATTTCCTCCTCCAAGGGATCTTCCAGACCCAGGGAATGGACCCTTGTCTTCTGCATTGGCGGGCTGATTCTTTACCACTGAGCCACCAAGGAAGCCAAATATAATATTACTTAAATACAATGGAGGTTAAGTCTATGATATTTAAGATATAACTGAAGTAGAATTCAAGGATTTGCTGATACCTTTTGTTTAAAACCACAGATTTTATTAGCATAGGTGCCTTAGCATATTTTGCCTTGTTTTAAAATTTCTACTTCACGTGACTTTAAGAATTTCCACTTACTATTTATTTATATTTTCTGGATTCATAGATGTTTATTTTATTCTATGCTTATAATCCAACCTTATTATTTATTTGGGCGCTTAAATTGACCCAGATTTGGCCAGTGAGAGGCTTGTCAAGCTAGCATCTCTGTGCTTTTGACATGTACCTATCATTCTAAAAGTATCTCTTTACTTTTCACCATTGCAAAATGTTCCAGGCCCATCATGTGCTTTTCTTGTCCAAGTGCTGGAAATAACCATTGCTTCAAAGATGCCTGGTTTCTTTTAGTGGAGAATTATGTATGAACACCATGAATTAAGTGATAATTATGCTCATTCGTATAAGGATACCACTGCTCCCAGGCTTCCCAGTTGGTTCAGGGGTAAAGAATCTGCCTGCCAATGCAGGAGAAGGAGGTTTGAACCCTGGGTCAGGAAGATCCCCTGGAGTAGGAAATGGCAACCCACTTGAGTATTCTTGTCTGGGAAATCCCATGGACAGTGGAGCCTGGTGGGCTATAGTCCACAGGGTTACAGAAGAATTGGACATGACTTATCGAGTAAACAGCAACAAGTAAACAACACTGTTCCCAAGTCCTCTTGGTGAATAGTGCAAGGGAATGCACACATACACACACACGCACACACACACACACACTCATTTTATGCCTATGTTTATTTATATATCTACTAATTATCTGTGTACCTATTTATCTATCTATACTGAAAACGGTGAGTTCACATTTTTATCTTCAATTCTAACCTAACACCATACTTCTACTGATTTTTTTCTTTTCCGTATTAGTGACTCCCTTCTCTAACACTTAAGACACTTGGCTCCCATGATACTTAATAGTTCTGCTTTAATAGTTCTGCTTACTTGATTAACCCCTCGTATGTTAAAAAATGTTCCTCACTGCTAACATATTCACCCACCTTCCCCTGCCAGGATTCCAATGTTCCATGTAGATCATCCTTCAAAATATAGACTTCTAGAATGAAATCAGGAGAAGCCAAAGCACAAATTAAATAGAACCCTTAGTTTCTTAAAGTGAATTTCATCCACCTGTCTTTTGGGGTTTTCCTGATGGCTCAGCAGGGTAAAGAATCTGCCTGCAATACAAAAGACACGGATTCCATCCCTGGGTGGGGAAGATCCCCTGCAGAAGGAAATGGCAACCCACTCCAGTATTCTTGCTTGGAAAATCACATGGATAGAAGGAGCCTGGTGGGTTACAGTCCATGGGGTCACAGAGTCAGATACCACTTAGAGACCAAGCATACGCAAAAGAAGAGCAAGCCTGAATTTTCTAAGCTTTGGCTTTTACTGAATGACAGAATGGCCACCACCAGCTTTATTTGGCAAGTCTAATTCCACCCAGAAGCTGAGATGTCAGTTTTCCTTGTCCTAAGGATTCAGATATATAATTCCCTTCTAAACATTATGCGTGATTCACTCTGTTTGACTAATGACCTGACAGCAGGTAAAAGAAAAGAAGAGAAATTGCCGTAGAACAACAGATAACATGAGGCCATGCAAATGTATTGAATGTGAACATCTGCTATTCCACACATAATGAGTTATTTTAGAAGTTTCAAGTTGAATAAGCACCAAAAGCCCCTGCAGAAACAAAAATATCTCCGCCCATAATGACCTCTCTTCTTACTACCCTCTGGGACCTTTCTCTGTGCTGCTGAAAATGAGTTCAGCATAGCTATGGCTGTGCACTGTTGGTGTTATCTGTGCATGGTTCCCTATACCATGAACAAAATGATTCCCCTCCACTTGTCCTTTGTCCATCTCTACATTTGTTTATACCCTGATCTCATCCACCATTTCAATCCAAACTCCAGAAATTCAGCCTCAGACCATGTATCTGACCTCAGGTCATTTCTCCAGGAAACCCCATGCCCTTCAATCCCTCTTTACTTCTGAGGAATCCAGCACAGATTGGTGTTTTCTTGGTGAAGCCCAAGACTGTGAATCAAGTGACCTGAATTATCATCTCTCCTCACTTCAAGTTTCCATTCCTTAAAGCATAAACAGTTATGACTCAGCCACTATATCACAGTAAAAACCAAATTGAATGATGTTGCAAAATGGCCTTTATAAGCTTAAATGCTATCCACCTGTGAGGGTTGAAATCGTCATATTATCTTTCTCAGTTTATACATTTTGTTTGAACACTGAATTGGGGTTCTTTTGTATTTTGTATTGGGAGGATATAATAAGATACTTCCTAAAAAGAGTGGTTATGAGAACAAAATGAGTAAACACACAGAGCATACGGCACAAGTTTTGGAAACATTACACACTGAATAAAAGGCAGTACTCTTGGTAGTAGTATTGCTTTTATTATTGTTATTCCTATTGCTCTAGTCCAAAGAAATCAGTACTTGATCCTAGCCTATTTACAGGGCACAAATGCAATGCTTGGAGGGGACTCTGCAGACAGATGGTGCAGAAGGCATGGTACTATCGCTCAGGGTGTGTGGGTTGGGACAGTGAGTGACTAGGCTGTTGGTTTGATTCTGGGGTTTTGGGGTGTGCCATCTGGGATCTTGGTTCCCTGACCTAAGGAACTAAGGCTGATTGAACCAATGCCCCCTTCATTGGGAGTGCACTCAAACACTGGACCAGCAGGCAAGTCCCTTGAATTGCTTGTTTAAGTGGCAGATGCAAAGTAGACCATGGCCCTTGCTTGGTTCTAGTACAGGATTACCACTACTTAGAGGCTGTGAAACTAAACTTCCTTAGAATCTAGTATCATAGAATGAAGGCCAAGAGTGTACATTTTGAATCAGCACTGATAGTGAACTTGAGCTCCTGGCCCTTCCCCTGTGGATAGAGTTGCTATAGCAAATAATCATTATCCTCTTAGGTAGGGAAAATACTTAGGCTGCCCTTTATTTCAGATCCTAGAATTTGAGAATTAGACAAGATCTTAGAGCTCATTGGGTTTAACCCACTTACTTCCCAGAGGATGAGATTAGGCCCTAAGAGAAGGAACTGTAGCCTGAAGGTTGTACAGGTTATCAGTAGAGAAACTAGACAAAGTTTCCTGATTCTCGGCTAGGGCTTGCTTCCTCTATACTTCTGCACTCAGTTAGTTTGGTCTCTGTTGGCCCCGACAACCTTGTTGGTTTTCTGAGGCTAAGCACCTGGGTGGTTTCTCATCTGAGTCTTGGACAGCAGTCAAGCATGTAGATGGGCAAAAGTGGCTGACTCAGACTGCAGAACACTTGGTGCCTGTGGGGCTGAGATACAGTCCAAAAGAAGGGTGTGTCAGCATGAATGAGAGGGGAGGAGAGTGGTTTCACCCTGCAGGGCTCCTGCTGTTGAGTTCTGGGACAGGGAGCAGCCTCAATTACTCACTCAAACTTAAGATATGCTTGGCCTAGGTAAGCTGAGCTGTGAATTAGAGGGGCATCTTTCACCATACAAAAAGTGAAAAGAGAGATTTACTTTTGCAGGAACACATCCTTATCATTTTTTATGCATTCATTCATTTGTCCAAGAGATAGTCATGTATTCCTACCATGCCAGGAGGTATGCACATGTTCAGGGACACAAACGCAAACCGCGTGACCTGTGTTCTCAAAAAGTGAGAGACGGCAGTTCAAGAGCCAGATTCGACACAGTGAGATTTATGTTGTAATGGTAGTGAGCATAGATGTGTGGAAACTCCAGGAGGACTGTCTTGTGTGTGTTTGTGTTGCACATGTATGCAGTGCTCAAAAAGGTTTCCCTGAAATGATGTTTGATCTGAATCTTTAAGGATACAGAGGGAGCATAATGTCAGAGGTCTGAGATAGAGTGGCTATTCTAATTAATAATTCTATGTGGCCAGAGTACAAAATAAAAATTTTAAAAAGGATTTTTAGAAGATGCTTTATTTTTTATTTTATTCAAGTATAGTTGACTTACAATATCATGTTAATTTCTGCTACACAGCAAAGTGATACATACAAAGCTGCTTCTTGGAAGAAAAGCTCTAAAAAACTAGAAAGCATATTAAAAAGCAGAGACATCACTTTGCCGATAAAGGTTTGTATAGTCAAAGCTAGAGTTTTTCCATTAGTTATGTACAGATGTGATACTTGGACCATAAAGAAAACTGAACACTGAAGAATTGATGCTTTCAAACCATGGTGCTGGAGAAGACCCTTGAAAGATCTATGGACAGCAGGGAGATCAAACCAGTCAATCCTAAAGGAAATCAGTGCTAAATATTCATTGGAAAGATTCAAGCTGAAGCTCCAATACTTTGGCCACCTAATGTGAAGAGCCGACTCATTGGGAAAGACCATGATTCTGGAAAAGATTGAGGACAGGAGGAGAAGAGGGTGACAGAAGATGAGATGGTTGGATGGCACCACTGACTCGCTGGGCATGAGTTTGAGCAAACTCTGGGAGACAGTGAAAAACAGGGAAGCCTAGTGTGCTGCAGTCCCTGGGGTTGGACACAACTTAGCAACTGAGGAACAATTAAAAAATATATATATATATTCTTTCCCATTATGGTTTACCACAGGATATTGAATATAGTTCCCTGTGCTATACAACAGAATTGTATTGTTTATTCATTCTATATACTTGGAACCACAAGTCTGTGCCCTGTGTCTGTGAAGATGCTTGACACATCACTGTCAACTCACTGTAGAAATTTTCCATCTTTGTTGATGAGCAAATGGAAGCTCAAGAGACCAGCAACCGATTCTCCCAAGACTCAGGTGATATCAAGCACCAAAACACAATTAGAGTGGAACCTCATTTCTCATATACCTTTTAACCTCAACTTGGAAGGGCATAAAAAATTATCTTCAAGTGTTCCTTAATATAGAGACTGAGTAGTAATTTGGAACTGAGATCTGAATTTCTTCTGTGAATCACGGCATGCATGTTGCTTCAGTTCAGTTCAGTTGCTCAGTTACATCCAACTCTTTGCATCCCCATGGACTGCAGCACACCAGGCCTCCCTGTCCATCACCAACTCCAAGGGTTTACTCAAACTCATGTCCATTGAGTCAGTGATGCCATCCAACTATCTCAACCTCTGTTGTTCCCTTCTCCTCCCACCTTCTAGCTTTCCCAGGATGAGGGTCTTTTCAACTGAGTCAGTTCTTTGCATCAGGTGGCCAAAGTATTGGAGTTTCAGCTTTAACATCAGTCTTTCCAATGAATATTCGGACTGATTTCCTTTAGGATGGACTGATTGGATCCCCTTGCAGTCCAAGGGACTCTCAAGAGTCTTCTCCAACATCACAGTTCAAGAGCATCAATTCTTTGGTGCTCAGCTTTCTTTATGGTCCAATTCTCATATCCATACATGACTACTGGAAAAACATGTTGGTTAGGGATGCAGGTTTTTTTCACAAAATCTGCTTCATCTATAATGCACCAATGTGAGTTGGTGCTCAGTCACTCAGTTGTGTCTCTTTGTGATCCTATGGACTGTAGCCCACCAGGCTCCTCTGTCCATGGGATTCTCCAGGCAAGGATCCTGGATGGAGGGGTGCTATTTCCTACTCTAGGGGATCTTCCGTACCAAGGACTGAACCTGCATTTCCTGCATTAGCAGGCAGATTCTTTTCCACTGCACCACCTAGGAAGCCCATTATGCACTTATAATGCTGTATGAAATACAACCACCTTTGTGTGAGAAAATGGCTTTTAATCTGGATTACTTTGAAAGTCTCACTCCCACCTTCCTGAAGCAGAAGGTGAAGACTCTAAGGGTCCAGGAGGGCAGGGAGTGAGAACACAAAGGGATAAAATGACCACAGGACATTAGGGACCTTCAAAATGTGGAACAGAGCATCTTTTCCAGAACAAATTTCTGGGGCTATATCTCAATCCTGTAGTATCCATGATATCCTGTCCTTCTTCAGGAAACCCTTCCTTCCATGGTAGCACATGATGCAAAAGGCCATGGTTTTCTCCTCTCTGATGTCCTTTAGAACCTTTCCTTTCCTTCTGAAATAAGCATCTGAAAATTTGGAAGTGTCATAAATGGCACTTTTTTTGTGTGTGTGTGCTAGAAACCATAGGAAATTAAGGAATTTTAAAACCTCGTATGCCCTTTATAGTTTCTTTTCTTCAAGTACATCCTTTGAAGAAAGTTAAATGTATATGATCAGACCCACCTTTCTCATAAAGAGATGAGGAATTCTTTGGCTAACGATCTTGAACCATGAACTTCCAGATGTTCAAGCTGGTTTCAGAAAAGATAGAGGAACCAGAGATCAAATTGCCAACATCCGCTGGATCATCGAAAAAACAGGAGAATTCCAAAAAGGTGAAAGGTGAAAGTGAAGTCGCTCAATTGTGTCTGACTCTTTGCAACCCCAAGGACTGTAGCTCACCAGGCTTCTTCATCCATGGGATTTTCCAGGCAAGAGTACTGTAGTGGGTTGCCATTTTCTTCTCCAGGTTATCTTCCCAACCCAGGGATCAAACCCAGATCTCGCACATTGCAGGCAGACACTTTACCCTCTGAGCCACCAAGAGAGTTCCAGATAAACATCTATTTCTGCTTTATTGACTATGCCAAAGCCTTTGACTGTGTGGATCACAATAAATTGTGGAAAATAATGAAAGAGATGGGAATACCAGACCACCTGACCTGCCTCTTGAGAAACCTGTATGCAGGTCAGGAAGCAACAGTTAGAACTGGACATGGAACAACAGACTGGTTCCAAATAGCAAAAGGAGTACGTCAAGGCTGTATATTGTCACCCTGCTTATTTAACTTATATGCAGAGTACATTATGAAAAACGCTGGGCTCGATGAAGCAAAAGCTGGAATCAAGATTGCCAGGAGAAATATCAATAACCTCAGATATGCAGATGATACAACCCTTATGGCAGAAAGTGAAGAAGAACTAAAGAGCCTCTTGATGAAGGTAAAAAAGGAGAGTGAAAAAGTTGGCTTAAAGCTCAACATTCAGAAAATGAAGATCATGGCATCTGGTCCCATGACTTCATGGGAAATAGATGGGGAAACAGTGAAACAGAGTGTCAGACTTTATTTTGGGGGTCTTCAAAATCACTGCAGATTGTGACTGCAGCCATGAAATTAAAAGGTGCTTACTCCTTGGAAGGAAAATTATGACCAACCTATAGAGCATATTAAAAAGCAGAGACATTACTTTGCCAACAAAGGTCCATCTAGTCAAGGCTATGGTTTTTCCAGTAGCCATGTATGGATGTGAGAGTTGGACTATGAAGAAAGCTGAGTGTAGAAGAATTGATGCTTTTGAACTATGGTGTTGGAGAAAGACTCTTGAGAGTCCCTTGGACTGCAAGGAAATCCAACCAGTCCATTCTAAAGGAGATCAGTCCTGGGTGTTCTTTGGAAGGACTGATGTTGAAGCTGAAACTCCAATATTTTGGCCACCTGATACAAAGAGCTGACTCATTTGAATAGACCCTGATGCTGGGAAAGATTGAAGGCAGGGGGAAAAGGGGATGACAGAGGATGAGATAGTTGGATGGCATCACTGACTCAGTGGACATGAGTTTGGGTAAACCCCAGGAGTTGGTGATGGACAGGGAGGCCTGGCGTGCTACGGGTTGCAGAGTCAGACATGACTAAGCAACTGAACTGAACTGAACTAAATGGGCCAGTCTTTTAGTGCTCATAACACAAATCCTTGGGAGAGTTTGTTTCATCTAATTTGAACTTAATAAAAACAAAAAACAGAGGAAGGGAGAGTCAGCCTGTGGGGCCTCTCTCTGCCTGTATTCCCCAGGCATCCTGTCATCATAGTCCTGGATACCCAGGAAGAGAGAAGGGTGCAAGTTTGAGAAAATAAAATAAAACACATTGGCAGACCCTGATATTGTCCTTTCACCAATTTTATCTTCCTACTCGGATGGTGACAAAAATATTTACGTTAAGGCTTTAGCATTTCCCAAAAATGTTTAAATCGTTGAAAAATTAAAATCTACTTCTTTCAGTGTGAATTATAGACTGAGTTAATAGAAATACTAAAAGGAATTCAGAAATGATTCGGTTCAACTTATTCTATGAATGAGAAAACCGAGGCACACAGAGAGAACTCAGTTTGTTCAGGTTCACAAAGGGGACCAGAGGCAGTTAACAGAACACTTTCAAATTGTCATCTGTTATTCACGAAACTCGGGGTTTGCCCCAGAGCAGTTTGGTTAAAGCGATTTTCCTAAAACCACACAGTTAATGTGACAGCTGTAAACAGACCCCAGATTTCCTAGATTCCAATTCTAGTACTTATATCACTCTATAAAGATGGCCTTGTGGGATTCCCCAAGAAACATTTGACCCGTGCAATAGGTTAAGAACTTAAAAATAAATGATCACTTTTGGGTAATCCCAGATAACAAAATTAAAAAGCCCCAAAGTAAAAACTGTAAACAGAACTCTTCTCGGAATGAGTGTTAAATAAGCCATCTGCTTTTTTTTTTTTTTTTTTTTTTTTTACGTGGCGCATCACATAGTATTTCAGAACACTTAGAATTTCTATGGGCTTCCCAGATGGCACTAGTGGTAAAGAACTGACCAATACAAGGGACATAAGAGACATGGGCTCGACCCCTGAGTTGGGAAGATCCCCTGGAGGAGGACATGGCTACATACTCTAGTATTCTTGCCTGGAGAGTCCCATAGACAAAGAATAAATTTCTCATTTAAAGAGAATTCTCACAATACTTAACTCTCGTTTACTTTCACCTTTCCTTGGAACAAATTGCTATCATTATTACTATTACTATCTCCTCTTTGGAGACAAGAAACTGAAGCCTGCAGTCTCAAAGACAACAAATGAAAACATAAACCTAGGTGTTCTGATGCTAAATTCAATAGGTTAAATATGACTTCTGGCACATTTCAAACCATTTCTTAAGGAAAAGAACCCACTTGTCAATACAGAAGACTTAAAGATGAGGGTTCGACCCCTGGGTCAGGAAAATCCCCTGGTGGAGTATACGGCAAACCACTCTAGTATTCTTGCCTGGAGGATCCCATGGACAGAGGAGACTGGGGAGCTACAGTCCATGAAATAACAGAGTTGGACATGACTGAATCAACTTAGCATGAACAATGCAAGTATATGTAGTAATTAAAAGTTCACAATCAGAACAGTTTTATCTTCCTGGATCAAATGGTGAGTCTAAAAGCAATTCATTTTTATGTAGCCTGAAAAATAGATTGCCAGTGCTAAATATTGTAGTTCATTTCAACCATTGTGCCTGAGAGCTAGGCTAAATTGTTTGTGAAGGTTAACATTTAATTCCATTCTGGAACTGCTCTTAAAATCATGGAAGCCAGAATAAAACGGATTTTAACCAACATCAGACAGCAGCAAAAAACAAAGCAAACAATATTTACAAATAAAATTTAACTTTTATATAAAACAGTATCAGCTTATAAGTTTAAAAACTTATTTCCTAAAGGGAAAATTATATTTCTATCAGTAACTTAAAAAAATAATTATTTTTCCTTCTTAGGATGTTTTTGCAATAACAGAGAGCCAGTCAAAAGTAATTTAACCAATAAAGAGTTTTCTATCTCATATAAGAAGCTGTGAGGTCAGTAATTCCAGTAAAACCTAGTAGTTCTGTGGAATAAAACCATGATAATCTCACATCACTAACAACACTGCCATTAAACAGACGCAGAGTGAAGTTAATAGAAAATGGTCAATAATATGATATATTGAAGTTAATTTAATATTTTAAATTGTGAAACATATATATGATAATAAGACATTCATTTATTTATATCTTTATTAATGTACATGTTATGAAAAGCCAATAGCTCATCAGCTTTCTGAAATTAAAAATTAAACTTCCAAAAATTTTAAGTCTAATATCACGTATCTTAATATTGATAAAAAGAATATGATGGATACAATTTAGAACTTTACTTTTTTTTAAATAAAAGAACATTAATTAGTGATATTTATTTACATTAGGATTATTTTAAATCCTTAATCTACATACACAGACAGTGTGACCTGTGCTGAAATTTCTTAAACCAGGAAAATGATTCAGTCCAGTTCAGTCGCTCGGTCGGGTCTGACTCTGCCACCCCATGGAGTGCAGCACGCCAGGCTACCCTGTCCATCAACAACTCCCGGAGCTCACTCAAACCTATGTCCATAGAGTCAGTGATGCTATCCAACCTTCTCATCCTCTGTCATCCCCTTCTACTCCCATCTTCAATCTTTCCCAGCAAGAGAGTCTTTTCCAATGAGTCATTCCTTTGCACCAGGTAGCCAAAATATTAGACTTTCAGCTTCAGCATCAGTCCTTCCAATGAATATTCAGGACTGATTTCCATTAGGATGGACTGGTTGGATCATGTTGCAGTCCAAGGGACTCTCAAGAGTCTTCTCCAACACCACAGTTCAAAAGCATCAATTCTTTGGTGCTCAGCTTTCTTTATAGTCCAATTCTCACATCCATACATGGCTACTGGAAAATCATAACTTTGACTAGATGGATCTTTGTTGGCAAAGTAATGTCTTTGTTTTTTAGCATGCTGTCTAGGTTGGTCATAGCTATTCTTCCAAGGAGAAAGTGTATTTTAGTTTCATGGCTGCAGTCACCATCTGCAGTGATTTTAGAGCCCTCCAAAATAAAGTCTCTCACTGGTTCCATTGTTCTTCCATCTATTTGCCGTGAAGTGATGGGACTGGATGCCATGATCTTAGTTTTTGAATGTTGACTTTTAAGCCAACATTTACACTCTCCTCTTTCACTTTCATCAAGAGACTCTAGTTCTTTATCACTTTCTGCCATAAGGGTAGTGTCACCTGCAAATCTGAAGTTATTGATATTTCTCCTGGCAATCTTGATTCCTGCTTGTTCTTCATCCAGCCCAGCGTTTTGCATGATGTACTCTGCATACAAGTTAAATAAGCAGGGTGACAATATACAGCCTTAATGTACTCCTTTCCAGATTTGAAAACAATCTGTTGTTCCATGTCCAGTTGTAAGTGTTGCTTCTTGACCTGCATACAGTTTCTCAGGAGCCAGGTAAGGTGGTCTGGTATTCCCATTTCTTGAAGTTTTTTCCACAGTTTATTATGATCCACACAGTCAAAGGCTTTGGCATAGTCAATAAAGCAGAAGTAGATGCTTCCTGGAACTTTCTTGCTTTTTAAATGATCCAATGGATGCTGGTAATTTGATCTTTGGTTCCTCTACCTTTTCTAAATTCAGCTTGAACATCTGGAATTTCACAGTTCATGTACTGTTGAAGCCTGGCTTGGAGAATTTTGAGCATTACTTTACTAGCGTGTGAGATAAGTGCAATTGTGCGGTACTTTGAACATTCTTTGGCACTGCCTTTCTTTAAAATTGGAATGAAAATTGATCTTTTCCAGTCCTGTGGCCACTGCTGAGTTGTTCAAATTTACTGCCATATTGAGTGCAGCATTTTCACAGCATCATCTTTTAGGATTTGAAATAGCTCAACTGAAATTCCATCACCTCTACTAGCTTTGTTCGTAGTGATTCTTAGTAAGGCCTACTTGACTTCACATCCCAGGATGTCTGGCTCTAGGTGAGTGATCATACCATCATGATTATCTGGGTCATGAAGATCTTTTTTGCATAGTTTTTTTTGTGTATTCTTGCCACCTTTTCTTAATATCTTCTGTTTCTGTTAGGTCCATACAATTTTTGTCCTTTATTATGATCATCTTTGCACAGAATGTTCTCTTGGTATTTCTAATTTTCTTGAAGAGATCTCTAGTCTTTACCATTCTACTGTTTTCCTCTATTTCCTTGCATTGATCACTGAAGAAGGCTTTCTTATCTCTCCTTGCTATTCTTTGGAACTCTGCATTCAGATAGGTGTATCTTTCCTTTTCTTTTTTGCCTTTTGCTTCTCTTCTTTTCTCAGCTGTTTGTAACACCTCCTCAGACAACCATTTTACCTCCACTTCCCTGGTGGCTCAGACGGTAAAGCTTCTGTCTACGATGCAGGAGACCTGGGTTCGATCCCTGGGTTAGGAAGATCCCTTGGAGAAGGAAATGGCAGTCCACTCCAGTACTATTGCCTGAAAAATCCCATGGACAGAGGAGCCTGGTAGGCTGCAGTCCCTGGGGGTCGCAAAGAGTTGGACACAACTGAGCGACTTCACGTTCACATTCACATTCTTGGGGATGGTCTTGATCCCTGCCTCCGATACAATGTCATGAACCTCCATCCATTGGTCTTCAGACACCCTGTCTATCAGATCTAATCCCTTGAATCTATTTCTCACTTCCACTGTATAATCATAAGGGATTTGATGTAGGTCATACCCGAATGGTCTAGTGGTTTTCCCTACTTTCTTCAATTTCAGTCTGAATTTGGCAATAAGGAGTTCATGATCTGAGCCACAGTCAGCTCCTGGTCTTGTTTTTGCTGACCATATAGAGCTTCTCTGTCTTCGGCTGCAAAGAATATAATCAATCTGGTTTCAGTGTTGACCATCTGGTGATGTCCATGTGTAGAGTCTTCTCTTGTGTTGTTGGAAGACGGTGTTTGCTATGACCAGCATAAAATCTCTGTTAGCCTTTGCCTTGCTTCATTCCGTACTCCAAGGCCAAATTTGCCTGTTACTCTCTTGACTTCCTACTTTTGCATTCCAGTCCCCTATAATGAAAAGGACATATTTTGGGTGTTAGTTTTAAAAGGTCTTGTAGGTCTTTATAGGACCGTTCAACTTCAGCTTCTTCAGCATTACTGGTTGGGGCAGAGACTTGGATTACTCTGAATTTGAATGGTTTGCCTTGGAAATGAACAGAGATCATTCTGTCATTTTTGAGATTGCATCCAAGTACTGCCTTTGGACGCTTGTTGACTATGATGGCTACTCCATTTCTTCTAAGGGATTCTTGCCCCCAGTGGTAGATATAATGGTCACCAGAGTTAAATTCACCCATTCCAGTCCATTTTAGTTTGCTGATTTTTAAAATGTCCATGCTCACTCTTGCCATCTACTGTTTGACCACTTTCAATTTACCTTAATTCACAGATCTAACATTCCAGGTTCCTATGCAATATTGTTCTTTACAGCATCAGACTTTACTTCCATCACCAGTCACATCCACAACTGGGTGTTGTTTTCACTTTGGCTCCATCTCTTCATTCTTTCTTGAGTTATTTCTCCACTGTTCTCCAGTAGCATATTGGGCACCTACTGACCTAGGGAGTTCCTCTTTCCGTGTCCTATCTTTTTGCCTGTTCATACTGTTCAGGGGGTTCTCAAGGCAAGAAAACAGAAGTGGTTTGCCATTTCCTTCTCCAGTGGACCACGTTTTGTCAGAATTCTCCACCATGACTGTTGGTCTTGGGTGGCCCTACACGGTATGGTTCATAGATTCATTGAGTTAGACAAGGTTATGGTCCATGTGATCAGTTTGATTAGTTTTTTGCAATTGTGGTTTTCATTCTGTCTGCCCTCTGATGGATAAGGATAAGAGGCTTATGGAAGCTTCCTGATGGGAGACACTGACTGAGGGGGAAACTGGGTCTTGCTCTGATG
This sequence comes from Oryx dammah, assembly GCF_014754425.2. Taxonomy (NCBI): domain Eukaryota; kingdom Metazoa; phylum Chordata; class Mammalia; order Artiodactyla; family Bovidae; genus Oryx; species Oryx dammah. The sequence continues at coordinate 78,782,892 of NW_024070186.1, read as the reverse complement.
GGTGGGGCCATGCTCAGTAAATCTTCAATCCAATTTTATGTTGACCTTCAAAAGGAGGTCGCACTCAGTGCCCCCGACCCTGCAGCAGGCCTTGGCTGACCCATTCCTCCAGCGGAGACTCCTGGACACTCACAGGCAAGTCGGTCATTCTCTTGTGAGGTCACTTCTCCTTTCTCCTGGGTCCTGGTGTGCACAGGTTTTGCTTGTACCCTCCAACAGTCTGCTTTCCCAGTCCTCTGTAAGTTCTGGCAGCTCTATAATGGGGTTGATATAGACTTCCTCCAAGAGGGCTTATGCCATACCAACGTCTGCTGCACCCAGAGCCCCTGCCCATGTGTCAGGCCACTGCTGACCTGTGCCCCCACAGGAGACAATCAAACACTCAAAGGCAGGTCTGACTCAGTCTCTGTGGGATAATATGGCAGAGGAGAAGGAGGTGAGCTCATCTTCTCCTGTGAGAACTCCAAAATTACAACTCACTGCTGAACAATTGTTGACAGGAGAATGCTGGACCCCACCAAGGAAGGATACCCCATGTTGAAGGGCAAAGGAGAAGCCCCCAGAAAGATGGTGGGAGGGGTGAGATTGCATTTAGAATAATACCACATACCTGCCAGAGACACTCAGAAGGCTCAAACAAAATCTTGTGTGCACCAGGAGACCCTGCAGAGGAAAATGATTATGTTCCCAAATTAAAAAGACACTGAGTGAAGTGAATCAAATCTGAACATATATCTACCTTCTTCTAATTTTTACATTTTTTAAAATCACTAAATATATGTATTTATATGCAAAATTATAAATAATAATTATGTATCAAGTACTTGACATTATGCATTAGGAATCTATTATTAGCATATATGAATTTTGAATCAATGTTAATGAGTTACAGAGCTGAAAACAAGGAAGATTCACATCCATTTAACTAAAATTATACTAGATCTTTGTCATATGTATATATATGACACATAAACACACACACATGTAGAGGATTTGATTCCTGAGAAAAGTCACAGATCAGTACACTTAAAAGGGAGTGCTGCTATAAAAGGTAAAACTGGCTTTGGATGTGTGTTTGCCAAGTTTGAAGGTAATAGATCCTTAAGAAGGGAAATCTTTTGGGGAAAACTTCAGGATAATATGCAAAGAGATCTCCTCTTAACATCTCTCACTCCCCAGGAAATAAACAATAGAGAAAAATGTGCTTTTGTTTAGTAAAATCAGTAACTATGAACACTTAAACCTGAGACACAAGGTAGGACCATGGATGGTTGATTGCTTTTGAAAAGAAGAGGAAATTTTCATATTTTCAAGGCCAGTTATTGCTATAACCTTACAAACAGCACATTTTTTCACTCTTTTACAATTTTGATGACAGGCTGGAAAACTCATAAATTATAGTCTCAAAAGATTAAACAGTCTTAGACTTCCTTGGTGGAACAGCAGATAGGAATCCACTTGCCAATGCAGGAGACACAGGTTTGATTCCTGGTCTGAGAGGATTCCACATGCCATAGAGCAACTTAGCCCATGCAGCACAGCTACTGAGCTTGTGCACCACAATGACCGGAACCCATGCACCTAGAGCCTATGCCCCACAGCAAGAGAAGCCACCACATGAGAAGTCAGGTCACCACAAGGAGGAGTAGCCCCCACTAGCCACAACTAGAGAAAGCCCATGAGGCAGCAAAGACCCAGCTCGACCAAAAATAAATAAAGAAGTACTTGTTAAAGGATTAAACATTCACAAATACAAAGAGGGAGAGACAAATCAGAATCGTCAATATTTGAGGAAAGCCAATAATGAGGGGAAAAGATGGTCATCAATGTCAATAAACATGAGAAGTGACACTTAAGGAAACAGAGTTCCTAGCTCAAAAAGATACCCTGAAAATTATAATTAATATCTTCTGAGTAATGAGAGTTTATCATATTACCAATGTGAAATGTGAATACCAAAATTAAAACCACAGTAAATTCTTTCAAAGTAAACTAAGTGAATAGTAAAATAGCCATAAGGGGGGATAAATCTGATAAATTCTTCCCAAAACAGGGGAAATGTCAGTGATAAAGTACATAAAGAAGTTAAGAGAAAAAGAGAATATGCAAACATTAATAATCATCTCAAAGAAACTTAGAGACAATGGAAGTAATAATTTAATAAAAATACTGTCATGGCTATTGTTATATGGCTTTTTTATTTTTTATATATGGCTAATATAAATTCCCAGAACTGAAGACATAATTCTTTATATTGATGAGTCTACCAATCATTAAGCAGGGTGAAGAAACAAGTCCACAATTTAGAAACATCAAAATGAATAATAGGAGGGGAAAAAAAAACTTAAAATCTTTGAGAGAGAAGAAATATATTTTAGAAACAAGAATAAAATTATCAATCCTAGACACTAGAATTGAGTAACATCTTTACAATATGAGAAAAAGTTATTTTGATCTTCTAATTTGATAACCAACTATTATTTAAGTGTAAGGACAAAATAAATTCACTTCCAGCATGTAAGAACTTGGAGAGTTTATCATCACATAACTTCTCTAAAAAGAATTATTGGTTGATGTGCTCCACAAAATAAAGGCTGAAAACAAGAGGAAGATGTGAGTTACAAAGAATATATATATATATAAAACACAGAAATCAATAAACTTATAATCTCTATATTGATAATTATCTATTATAAAAATTATATATTTGAAAGTAACATGTGAAATGTTTTTATTATATGTGTTAGAAAACCATGGGCAGAGAATGGATGGAAATTAAGGTTTTTGAGTAGGTCAAGAAAAGATAGTGATTAGGTTTACTTCTTAATAAAAATCATATTATTGTTTCTGTAAAACTGGTGAAGTTTCAGTTTACTTATTACTCAAGAAAGCAGAATAATAAAATAATTACCTATGACCACCAATAGCACTAGATGAAACCATTTCAAATAATTTTTTGTTAATAGCTATTGACCAAAGGAAAGAGATAGAGAATTAGATTTTTTTAATTAAAAGTATGATATTTTAAGTGATAATATAATAATATAGTATAATTTTGTAGTATATTAGTTTATTATTTAATGTAATAATTAGTGGTCTTCACTGGTGGCTCAGTGATTAAAACAAACAAAAAAACAAAAACAAAAATCTGCTTGCCAATGCAGGAGACACAGGTTCAATACCTGGATGAGGAAGGGCCCCTGGAGAAGGAAATGCAACCCACTCCAGTATTCTTGCCTGGAAAATCCCATGGACAGAAGGAGCCTGGTGGGCTACAGTCCATGGAGTCACAAAAAAGTCAGATACAACTTAGCAACTAAACAACAGCAACAACATAATAATTAGTAGTACATATTAATATAATAATTAATTAATATGTAGTGATATAAGTGCTAACAATAATTATAAGCACTTTACTTAAATTTAGCAGAGGCAATAGAAAGTGAAATTAATCTGAAGTTGATGATTTTTTTCTTTGCTACAAGAAATATTATTTTGTAAAAAGCTTCTAAATTTAAAAAATTAGTTATGAAAAAATAGATGAAGTCATTATGTTTTACCTATGTACTTTGAATGTAGACAGGATTGTGAATCCTTTGGCTACAACACTAAATATTTGAGAGCTCTGACAATTACCGCATCAAACCCCTCCTCTCAGCTTGTGGTTTCTATTAGTTTTACACCACTATATTGTCACCCTGCTTATTTAACTTCTATGCAGAGTACATCATGAGAAACGCTGGACTGGAAGAAACACAAGCTGGAATCAAGATTGCCGGGAGAAATATCAATCACCTCAGATATGCAGATGACACCACCCTTATGGCAGAAAGTGAAGAGGAGCTAAAAAGCCTCTTGATGAGTGTGAAAGAGGAGAGCGGAAAAGTTGGCTTAAAGCTCAACATTCAGAAAACGAAGATCATGGCATCCAGTCCCATCACTTCATGGGAAATAGATGGGGAAACAGTGGAAACAGTGTCAGACTTTATGTTTTTGGGCTCCAAAATCACTGCAGATGGTGATTGCAGCCATGAAATTAAAAGACGCTTACTCCTTGGAAGAAAAGTTATGACCAACCTAGATAGCATATTCAAAAGCAGAGACATTACTTTGCCGACTAAGGTCCGTCTAGTCAAGGCTATGGTTTTTCCAGTGGTCATGTATGGATGTGAGAGTTGAACTGTGAAGAAGGCTGAGCCCCGAAGAATTGATGCTTTTGAACTGTGGTGTTGGAGAAGACTCTTGAGAGTCCCTTGGACTGCAAGGAGAGCCAACCAGTCCATTCTGAAGATCAACCCTGGAATTTCTTTGGAAGGAATGATGCTAAAGCTGAAACTCCAGTACTTTGGCCACCTCATGCGAAGAGTTGACTCATTGGAAAAGACTCATGCTGGGAGGCATTGGGGGCAGGAGGAGAAGGGGACGACAGAGGATGAGATGGCTGGATGGCATCATGGACTCGATGGACGTGAGTCTGAGCGAACTCCGGGAGATTGTGATGAACAGGGAGGCCTGGCGTGCTGCGATTCATGGGGTCGCAAAGAGTCGGACACGACTGAGCGACTGAACTGAACTGAACTGAACTGAATGTTCACAAAATATACTTTCTCTTCTAATTAGCAAATTGTTTGCCATTTTGTCTGTTTTTAAGTGGAGTCACTGCTTATTAGTCATCTTTATTATTTTTAAAAAATCATGCCTTTTTCATTTCTGAAATGAAAATGAAATGAAATTTCGTACTTTAAGTCATCCTTTAATTGGCTAGAAATTATTGTCAAGAATGTTTTTCAAAAGGACTCAGGCATACTTATAATTTCTGGATTTTTTCATGTGAGAGGATGTCGACCTATAACTGCCTTTATCTTACTACAGTGAATGAATCTCAACTAGTAGAATATCCTTCACAGTTTCTTTCCTTAGATACCTGAAGACACTGCTCTGTTGTAATCCAAAATTGAATGTTTCTAGAGCAATGTCTGATTTTGGCCTGGATTTTTACATCTTTTAGATCGGCTTTCTCTATTAGATGCTGGAACAATTTCTCTATGATTTTCCTTCAGATGTTTTCTATTTTCTTTCTTTTCCAGAGAGATCCAATTTAGCTACTTAAAATTTCGTTCCTGATTTGAACCCCACCCCTTATCTCTTTGGAACCTCTATTTTGACTTTGTGTTTTATCAAATCTCTGTAGACTGCTCTACTTTTACTTTCCAAATCCCCTATTATGTTTTTGAGATGTATTCATATTAGTGTACATGATTTTTGTTTATAAATATTAACTCTACATTTTTTAAAAAATGAACATTGTGTTGTTTCTAATTCCTTATTAATGTAGCACTTCAGTGAATACCCCTATTATACATGTCTCTCAGGGCATGAATATGAGAGCATCTCTTGGGGAGAAATTGAGGAGTCAAAGAATATGTTTATCTTCAGCTTTATTAGCTATCTATTAAATTATTGTATAATCTTATTTTTCTACTAGCAGTGTAGAAGGATTCCTTTCTTACCACTCACTCTTAAAATAGTATGTAACACATTGTGTTACCAAACCATTTTGGGTTCACTGGCCCGTGTGCAGTAAAACCAATCTACTGCCACAAGGCTGTCGTGAAGGAAAGTGCGGTGTTTATCACATGGTGCCAAGCAAGGAGTCAGGCGTGCATGAGTGCTAAGTCACTTCAGACGTGTCTGACTCTTTGTGACCCTATGGACTGTAGCCTGCCAGTCTCCTCTGTCCATGGGATGTCCCAGGAAAGAATACTGGAGTGGACTGCCATGTTCTCCAGGGAATCTTCCTGTTCCAGGAATCAAGCCTGGGTCTCCTGCATTGCAGGCAGCTTCTTTACCACTGGGCCATCTGGGAAGCCCAACTTGTTCAGGCACCTAGTGCTTAAAAGGCATTCCTAGATGGATTTCAGGGAAAGGTTTTTAAAGGCAGGATGAGGGGGAGATTTGGGGGGTATGTGATTAACTCATGGACATTCTTCTGATTGGTTATTGGGGAGGTAATTGGGAGTGAACATCATCAACAGTCTGGTTTCAATTGGTCTGGGGTCTATGTGCTTGTGGGCAGCATATAGTTAACTTCTTTCACCACGTGGGAGTTTTAGTGCATGCCAAATAGCTCAAAGGGTATGGCTCAGGATATTACCTATAGCCCTTGAGGAGGAATGAAAGGTCCTTGACTTTGTTTACTGGCTAAATTATTCTTTTGTCTTGCTTGATTGTTTTCTGTTGTTTCTGCATTTTTCAATTCTCTGATAAAATTCATTCTTTGAAACTTAGAGGCCTAGGAGGCTAATGTTTATCTACAAACAAGAAGCAGGCAGGAGACATGGGGGAGTCTGTTCTGGGAAGGCAACATAGGGCCCTGCTCAGTTATAATGGTAAAATATCATATAAATTTTACTATTACAGTAAGTCTTCTAAATACAAATCTTCAAGTTGCGAACTTTCAAAGATGTGCCTGTGAGTTCACATGTCCAATCACATAAGTTGATTCCTGTGTCTGGAATCACCTGCATGCAGCCTCTACAAGTGGTTGTGCTTTTGTATACTTTACTGTATAGCGTACAGTAGTTGCTGTTGCTGCTGCTAAGTTGCTTCCATCGTGTCCAACTCTGTGCGACCCCATAGACGGCAGCCCACCAGGCTCCCCCATCCCTGGGATTCTCCAGGCAAGAACACTGGAGTGGGTTGCCATTTCCTTCTCCAGTGCATGAAAGTGAAAAGTGAAAGTGAAGTCGCTCAGTCGTGTCCGACTCTTCGCGACCCCATGGACTGCAGCCTACCAGGCTCCTCCACCCATGGGATTTTCCAGGCAAGAGTACCAGAGTGGGGTGCCGTTGCCTTCTAGTATAGTATCTTTATTTCAAGCCCAGAAGGTCTGGAAGCAAGCATAAAAGCCACAATGATATAGCTGCTACCACTATACTTTTTAAGATACTATACTATAAGATTAAAAATGTTTTCTTTATTTTTTGTTTAATTTTTATGTATTATTTGTGCAAAAGTATTTTAAACTATTACAGTACAGTACTATATAGCCAATTGTGTAACTGAGTTCCTAGACTAATTTGTTGAACTGACAAATTGGACTTATGAATACACTCTTGGATCAGAACTTTTTGGTATATAAGGGACTTACTGTATTGAGACTAAGGTAATATCTACTTCATAACATGAACTGAGTTGCTTTTGCTATATACTCTCTATTTTATATATGTATTTATGCATATATATTTATGTATATAATTTATAAATTATATAATATATATATAAATACACATGTAACATATTCTTTAAAGATTTGGTAAAAATCAATGTTAAAAGCATGAGCTCTGTATATTCTTAAGGAAATACTGATAATATCTGATTATCAACCTGTCAACTAAAAAAAGGTGTACAACTTGACAGTTGTCAGTTAAGTTTTATTTGGAGCAAAATGAGGACTGTAGCCTGGGAGGCGGCATCTCAGATAGCTCTGAAAGACTACTCCAAAAGGGCAGTCAGGGAAAGTCAATATATAAGGTTTTGGTGAAGGGGGAGTTCAATACCATGAAGCACTCAATTTACAAAAGGCTTTTTGTTAGTCATGAGGGTCTGATGTCACCATGAAGGGGTTTAGTGCTTCTCTAGATATGAGGAGATGCAAATATTGAGATAATAAAATCTATTTCTAAAAACATCCAACTGTCTAAAGACCTGTCCCACCAGAGTGCCTAGAGCACAGAGTGCCTCATTTCACCCTCAACTCCCTCAGGGGTTGTTGAAGGTCAACAGCTATAGCAGCCCAGGGTTCAATCTCAGTAGAGGCAGGTGGCAAAGGCCTTGTTCCCTCATTGGCAATGCTCTTGGTAAGTGCCAATTTGTAGTTGACAAACCCAGTTTTTATAATTGCCATTCAGTTAATGCATTTATTACTTTTGCTGATTCAAATTTACAACTAACATTTTTCTACAAAACAGTCATCTATTCTTATTCCCCAGATTTATTGACAATTTAAAATTACTTATTGAAATGTAATACTAATTAGTGAATAGGTAGTACATTTATCCCATCCATTGCCTTTTCTCTTTTTCTTGATTAGTTTGTATAGAGATTTATGCAGCTAAAATTAATTAATTATTGTTTCTTAAAGAATTAGCCTTTGATTTGCTGTTTACTTTTTGTTTTAAATCATTTTTGGCTCTTCTCATTTACATTTCTTTCCTCCAAATTTCTTTAGTTTTACACAGTTCCTCTTTTGCAGTTTCTTGAGTTGAATATGTTTTGCTCATACACTTATGACTTATTTTAGAATGTGTTTCTTTATTTGCAAACATGTATTACCATTGTGGGCATTCTTTTTTGTAGATGATTCTAATTTAGATCCACTTCAGTTCAAGAACATGACATTCATTCTTTGAAACTTGGTGAAACTCCCTTTGTGACCAACTGCTTAGATATTTAGATCAAGTAGTTAATTTTGTCTTCAAATCTTCCATATTCAGTGTTAAACTTTGTTCAATCAATAGATCAGTTTCTGAAACGTGTTTTGAAAATTGCCTTCAATAATTATGAATTTGTCCAATTCATTTTGTGAACTGCGTATTTTGAGACAATATTGTTTGGCAACTGCAAGTTTATGGTTGTCCTCTGTTCTTGTTGGGTTGTAGCTTTTCTCATTATCATTATGTTGTATTGTCATTGTGCCTTTCTTAATTCCTCTTAACTAAAACAATTAATTTGCATTTTGTATTTTAGGTACTATCTTTTGATTTATATGACATATTTTACTTTGCAGACTCACCAGTGTTAGAAGTACTTTTACTTCATGAATTCGCAAAGGTGCTAAGAAAGGATTTGATGTTGCTCAGCAATGCAAAATAATGTTAATAATTAACTGAGGGGATCCATAAGAGATTGCACTGAATTAGTGGAATGATAGCAGTGGTACTGGTGGTGTGTTCATATGTGAATATGTGTGTATAAATACAACTTACAGCATTTAGGACTAGATAAATAAAACCTGGTGGACTGAAAAGCTTTTGAAGTATGGTAATATATCATGCTAAAAAATCTTCAAAAGTTTACAAAAATTTTGTTTTGATAGTCGTAGGGGGAAATCACAGCATAATTGTTTTCACACTGAATAAAAATTAATTGGCATTAGCTTAAAAAATAAACACTCTTGAAAAGCCTCTTTTTAATCCATTGTAATCCTACCTGTGGTATTCATTTACTTAAATTCTTACATCTAGAAAGTTCAACAAACCAGTGATATCTTTGTTGGGTTCTTATGATTTCTGATGGTTTTACTTTTTCTGCTATCAATATGCACTGTGCCATCTAATTAATTAATTTGATGGCTATACATACAGCAGGCTTCTCTCATAGCTCAGGTAGTAAAGAATCTGCCTGCAGTGAAGGAGACCCAAGTTTGACCCCTGGGTCAGCAAGATCCCCTGGAGAAGGAAATGACAACCCACTCCAGTATTCTTGCCTAGAGAATCCCATGGACAGAGGAGCCTGACATGCTACATTCTATGGGATTGTAAGAGTTGGTCATGACTGAGCGACTAAAGCATACATACAGTGCTCATTTGTAACAGAACACTGTTTAAGGCTCTGGAGAGAAAAAGTCAAAGGGCAACATTTGGGGAACTCATACTTTAGTAATGAGGATAAATATGTAAGAATGAAATAACATGAAAAATATTATGGGAGTACTAAAGAGGTTGTAGTGAATTCTGCTAAGGGTTGCTACTAAAGGGCATAGTGTGAGGAGACTTCACAAATGCAATGTCACCATATCCAAAGCTAAACGATGAGAATATTTCATCAGGAGGTGAAGTGAGGGAAGTTCATTTTATCAAAGTGAATGATTCCAGCATAAATATGGGAACATGCCTGCCTTGACTGGGAAGAACAGGTAGTCCAGTGTAGTTGAGATATGAGGAGCTGGGTAAGGATTATAAATAAATTAATTAAAATTGTGTTTATTATATATAACACTTTTATGATGCCACTCTCTGTCAAGCATTATTCTAAGTTCTTTGCATATGATACTTCAGTTAACTCTCAAAGCAACTCTATGAGATAGCTCCTATTAATATCTCCATATTACAAATGAAGAACTAAGTACAGAAAAATTGTTTGCCAAGGCCCCAGAGCAAGAAAGTAGTAGGAGTATAATTAAAATCCAATTGGCTTCCCTGGTGGCTCAGATGGTAAAGAATCTGCCTGCAATGCATGAGATCCAGGTTTGATCCTTGGGTCAGGAAGATCCCCTGGAGGTGGAAATGGCAACCCCCTCCAGTAGTCTTGCCTGGAAAATCCCATGGACAGAGGAGCCTGGTGGGGTACAGTGGTGGGCTACATTCCATGGAGTCACAAAGAGTTGGACAGGATTGACTGAGCAACTAACACTTTCACTTTCACTGGTCTCCAGAGTCAGAGTTCATATTATTTTATACATTATTTTAAGTAATTTAAAAATTCATGGAGTGAATTTTTGCAAGATCAGTTGCTATCATAAGAAAGCATGTAGATTTCATTTATTTTTCTATTTCCATGGCATAAATGATTCCCTTGGGACAATAGTTATTTGTTAAGTACCATCCAGATATAATAAAAGCAAAGGTGATACAGATGGAGACTGACAAAAGCCCCAGAGCCTGAAAAACCTAGTGTCATTTTTTAGAATTGACTATTAGCTTTCGTTACCAAAAGTTAAACCTTATATGCTGAGAAAATAAGACTGTGTTAAAATAAGCCCTTAGGAGGAAAATCAGAGTAGACATTGTCAGCTGCTCCTGTCACTGTGAAAATGCAAACTTGTGAATTATTTCAGGCCCTTACACAGCCCTCAAGATCTTATGGGCAAATGAGTTTATTTTAAATGATTTAAACCACTTTAAGTTAATTTACCATTGTATTTCTGTGTTCTGGCTTGGAGCCAGCATCTTCCCAGTCCTAATTTGGTATCTAGTTGAATTCAAATTTTAAACTTAATATTCCCAGTGAAGCTAAACCCAATTTCATTTACCTCCTTAAGGACTCAGATAAAACTCTTCCCTATCACTTTCCCATGCTTAGATATACTGCTGAAACATGCGGACAATGTATTTTTCCAAACAGGGATCTGGTTAACTTTGCCAAAATTTGATTATAAGAGACTCTGAGTCCACCAAGCTCATACCATTGTTTGTTTCCTTTACTGTTAGCTCAATTACTCCCTTTTCCATGGCAAGCTCCAAACCCCTGGTCTACTCTCCAACCTGGCCATGACTCTGAGTACATTGGTGTGGCAGAAACTTCCACCACCACCACACTTCCCCACCCCACCCCCCTGATAATTTTCTACATTCTCTTTCTTTCAAACTTCACTGATGCTTTTTTCCAGTCTGAAATATCTTTCCCAATTCTTCCCACCCCACGTGTCACAAAATTCTACTCAAACTGCAAAGACCCAGGTCAAGCACTATTCTTCTGCCAGAATTGTACTCCTTTAAAACTTAAAAGACGCTTACTCCTTGGAAGAAAAGTTATGACCAACCTAGAGAGCATATTCAAAAGCAGAGACATTACTTTGTCGACTAAGGTCCGTCTAGTCAAGGCTATGGTTTTTCCTGTGGTCATGTATGGATGTGAGAGTTGGACTGTGAAGAAGGCTGAGCACCGAAGCATTGATGCTTTTGAACTGTGGTGTTGGAGAAGACTCTTGAGAGTCCCTTGGACTGCAAGGAGATCCAACCAGTCCATTCTGAAGGAGATCAGCCCTGGGATTTCTTTGGAAGGAATGATGCTAAAGCTGAAACTCCAGTACTTTGGCCACCTCATGTGAAGAGTTGACTCATTGGAAAAGACTCTGATGCTGGGAGGGACTGGGGGGAGGAGGAAAAGGGGACGACCAAGGATGAGATGGCTGGATGGCATCATGGACTCGATGGACGTGAGTCTGAGTGAACTCCAGGAGTTGGTGATGGACAGGGAGGCCTGGCGTGCTGCGATTCATGGGGTCGCAAAGAGTCGGACACGACTGAGCGACTGAACTGAACTGAACTGAAAATTTTATATACAAAACATTAATTTAAGGCTTCTAAGAAAGCTCTCAACAAAGCCACTTGGAATTGTGTTGTGTGCTAAGTCACTTCAGTTGTGATCATCTCTTTGTGACCCCATGAACTGTAGCCTGCCAGGTTCTTCTCTTCATGGGATTTTCCAGGCAAGGATACTGGAGTGGTTGTCATTTCCTTCTCCAGTGTATCTTCCTGACTCAGGGATCAAACTTGTGTCTCCTGCATTGCTAGGCAAATTTACCACTATTGCCACATGGGCTAGGAATTGAATTATCCGATATAATTTAAAAATATGGGTGTTGCTCTGGCATCTCTTTCCTTAATTAATAAATTTAGACATACCTAGTTCAACTGAGTAACATCATGGCATTAAAGGGAGCACCAGGGTTAAGGAAAAAAGTATCAGTTAATAAATTCAACTTTTTTGTCTTGCCACACAATGTAGTATTTTTAAAGACAGACTTGTATAGAATCTCAATAAATGAGAGGTAGTAATACTAATGCAAATAATGAGTTTTTCTGTAACTGTAAATCATTCCCCATTACTTGAAGCCTGGTTCTATAGATCAAGTCTCTACACAAATATATTTCATCTTCCGAAGGTAGTTATCAAAATCTACCTGAAAAGTTTTGAACACCTATCTCCTCATAGTGAATATGAACAACTACAAACATTGGAAACAGCAAAGCTATAAGATGATATAAAAATCTGTCAATTTGAATCATAGATTATAGTGTATTTTATTCACACTTTAAATAGATGCTTTCCATTAAAAACCAGGGAATAATCCTTGCTATTATTACTCTTGATTCTGGTTTTCTGATTTGTTTTTTTAGGTTTTGTATCAGCTTTTTATCTTGAGCAATCTCCACAACTGAATCTCCAGATGCCTCAAACTGAGAATTTATCAAGGTAACTTTTGCCCTTCTTCCCTGCCAGGCTAAGAGATCTAGCTGGAAATAAGAGCAGCTGCTCCTGGTGCCCTAGTTTGGGACACTTCAAACACAGCTTTAGCTTTATCCCATTTTAAGTACAGACATTTCAAGATCCCATGGAATGGGACACGACCCATCTCCTTTATATTTGGATGCACTTTTACTGAAGATAGATTGCAGGGGTGGGGGAGGGGAAGGAAGGGATGGAGTGAGAGCCTATTGATGCCAGGTCAATGATATCTGTATTTTTAGAGTACCTTTCACTTCCAAGAATGTGTCCACTACAGCTTGGTACTTTCAGTCATATCAGGCCCTCAAAATTTAGGTGGTTTACAAAAAGAGGTCAGAGTGGTATTTCACTTGAGTTGAAAAAAAGGTGAACCTGGTTGTGAGCTGGACCTGGTCAGCTTTGTGCTTATTCACCTAAGAGACCCTTCCTTCCTAGGGTGGAAGGGAGTCACCCTACCCCTGCTCTGCTAACAGTCTATTTTTACATTCAGGAAGTAGAGTTATTGCAGAATCATGAGAATTGGATATGGAAAGAATTCACGAAGCAATTTATTCCAACTGCAGGCCACTTAAGAATTTTTAGTCTGTTCTCCAATGGTGGTGCAGACTACCACATTCATCTCTCTGTGTGCTAAACTGATTTTACTTACCTAAGGCTAAACTTCTGTCAGTTTCATAAATGAAAGCATAGAGGTGTTAATGGTCTATTTATAGGTAGTTTTAAGTGGACTGGTTTCCCATGAAGTGACATTTCTGAAGCCATTTTCTTTCATATTATAGTTACTTTAGGATAAACAAAATTCCAAAATCCTCATACATTGATGAATAAATATATATATATATACACACACACACAGACACACACATATGTCATATATGTCTGTTAAATAAAACTAGAATTCTATATAAAATAAAGTTACTTAAATCAATTAAAAATGAGATACCCAAATTTTTAGACATGAAATACCCTTTAAAATAAAGGGACTCATCTAGTAATTATCATCCTGAATATCTATACAATAGCCAAATTTGAGTAAGGGAAAAATGTGATCATTAAGCTAGTCTCATAACTAAAGAAAAATGAAGACCTAGACAAATCAAGGGACTTGCTTAGGCTTAGACTTCCCAAAAATTTTTGGTAGGATTCTTCACTTCTTAACAAACCAGAGATCTTTGCACTATAGCATACTACTGTCAATTAATTTCTTAGAAACTCTGCAAATATCTGATTGAAGTATGTAAGGATCAGTTCTCAAAAAGCTTCAACAGAATTTGGTTCAACATCTGATGCACTAGAAGTGTCTGAAAACCTATGATTAAATTAAGTTGTGGTGAAATGATTAGGCCTGGGAAAATTACATGCTTGAAAATACCACTGACCTTAACTCAGTTATAGGAAAACAGCCCCTGAGGATGGAAATCAGCAGGGCAATACTTTAGTGCCATCTCTACCTCTGAATTGCTGGGTGAAGGTGTTAGTCACTCAGCTGTGTCTGACTCTTTGTGACCCCAGGCTCCTCTGTCCATGGAATTCTCCAGGCACGAATATTGGAGTGGGTCGCCATTTTCTTCTCCAGGGGAATTGCCCAAGCCAGGGATCGAACACGGTTCTCCCGCACTGCAGGCAGACTCTTTACCCACTGAGCCAGCAGTAAAGCCTTTGAATTGCTGGGTGAGTTCTGGTATTTAATGAACTTCTCTAAAATAGAGGTATTTAATTAAATCATTCCTAAGGCTCCTCTGAGAGCTCCACTAGTTCAACCAGCATAACTGTTTCTGCTCAATAAGTATTTATTAAAAGAATTTTGCACATATGTTCAGTGAAAGATTATTTCATCATGTAAAGTTCAAAGCATGTCTTTCATTGAAAGAAATTAATGAGGAAATGTTAACTAAGCATATTGATTTATTTTACAAACAACTATACTGTATGTAATCTTTGTGAGGTTATGCCCTAGTGCTCTATAGTAATAAATATACACATTTAGTTCTGAAAGGAGACAAAGACGTGAAGAATAATATAAAAAATAAATAAGCCCCCTATTGAAATAACTTCTATTCACAAAGGAATTTTTAGCCTGAGGATTCACCAACATGGAAAATATAAAATGAAAGATAATGAAGTAAAGATGGGAGAAAGACCAAAATGTCTGGGAAATTCTTAAAAAATTTCTTGGCTAAATTGCATTGTTGTATGGCAGAAACCAACACAATGTTGTAAAACACTTTTCCTCCAATTAAATAATAACATTTAAAAAGGTTTCTGCAATGTCATGAAAGTCCTATGGAAAGGTGACCTGACTGCCATAGACCAATAGCTTAACATCGCACAGAATGCCTAGAACTGGTCATTTATTTACTCCTTCTTCAGCAAATATTTTCAAAATTATACTTTGAGATGGTTATCATTATGGAAATATGTTTGATTTATAATTTATGGGAAATAATAAATTGTATTTGTTTTACAGAAATAGGCATC
Source organism: Oryx dammah (assembly GCF_014754425.2). Classification (NCBI taxonomy): domain Eukaryota; kingdom Metazoa; phylum Chordata; class Mammalia; order Artiodactyla; family Bovidae; genus Oryx; species Oryx dammah. The sequence continues at coordinate 78,767,403 of NW_024070186.1, read as the reverse complement.
AGATCCAATATTTTTAGAAGGTATTTATTCTACATAAATTCTTATTAGTATGCACATTACATATCAAATTGTTTGATGTTAAGGAATCAGTCATAATAAAATGCAGTCTAAATGTTTGTCAGGCAGGAAACTTTATAACTGGAGATTAAGACCAGCCCATATGAATTTCTTTCCTGAAGCTTTCAACTTTTTCACTTCCTTGACATAGGGCTTTCATCACAGTACCTGGAACTCATGGTTGCACCTGCTTCTTCACGCACTTGACCTTCCCCACTGAACTGTATTTGAGGACAGAAAACATACCTATCTTCATAAACAGATTAGCCCTATTTCTAAGACATATTAAATGCTTTAAAACTAATTAATGAAAATTAAGGTCTGTGCTTTGCTGGCATTACTACACTTACTATCCATATGAACAAAGTTAATGATCCTCTCTGACCCCACACCCTAATGTGAAAAAGGAGAATAACAGTGATTACCTGGCCATCTCACAGATGGATTGTATCAATCAAATGGAAAAGAGGATGTGGTTGTAACTGGCTTTAAAAATGAATTATTATTTAATTCAATTTTTCATCTTTTTTTGTGGTCACCACTTAGTAAAAAAGAAAAAAAGTATTATGACACTGAATAAGAGAAAATAAATTTACACAAGGTTGCACTTTGGACATTAAAATGTTTTTTTTTTCCTTTAAACTATATGACAGTAAGAACTTCCCAGAAAGATTACCTACTAATGTGAGAAACCAGTGCAATTGAATTAAAAATGTTATCAAGCAGTATTCATTATTCATTTCATCCATTAGGTCATTTCCCCACTGTTGTCTCATGATTCTGTGCTTTTCACCCTTCAGGCTGGTTTACCTCAGAACATGGATATAAAGGATAAAAGAGAACAGACTTATAGAATCTGATCACTTTCTTTCTGTATCACGTTGATTTCTGTTTCATGTCTATTATATTTCCTAAGGGCTTCCCTGGTGGCTCCGATGGTAAAGCGACTGCCTGCAATGTGGGAGACCTGGGTTCGATCCCTGGATCGGGAAGATCCCCTGGAGAAGGAAATGGCAACCCACCCCAGTACTCTTGCCTGGAAAATTCCATGGACAGAGGAGCCTTGTAGGCTACAGTCCATGGGGTCACAAAGATTCGGACATGACTGAGCAACTTCACTTCACTTCACCTTTCCTGTATCTGTTCCAGTTCAGTGTCTTTTCAACCACTGGTGAAATAAATACATGTCAAGTTGTGTCTCTCAAATCTCCTTTAGACATATTACTTGCTGAATAAATCCTCATTGGTTGATTTATTATATTGCTCTCATTGTCCTAGTCTCTTGCCTCAAAATCCACATCTTTCTCGGATCAGTACACAGTATGTGGAACAACTATATAGAAATCCAACGTTCAAGGGAGTCTTCATATTTTTATTACTTACACTTACTGAGGGCGGGAATTTGAAAATTATCAAGTCCAATATTTTCAATTTAAGGATGAGAAGGAGAGGGGGATAGGGCTCATGGTTCAAGTTCACTCAGCTTATTAGAAGCAGAGTTAGAATTAGAACTTTAGTTTCTGGACTCCTAATTTAGAGCTCTTTCCACTAAACAATTCCATCCCCTTTTCTATGCTAAAGTCTTAAATACTCAGAATTGTTCAGTACCTTTAAATGGCCTAGTGTAAATTCCAAGGACTATTAGGCTTCATTCCTCCTGGGGTCACCCTGACACACAGCCCTAAGCCAGCCATTTTCAGATCGACCCAGGGACCAAAGAAGGTATCTGTGTTATTGAGAGTGGTCACATTAGTGACTACAAGTATCTGCAGTTTTAAGGACTCTTTACGGATCGCATTTCCCTGCAAGTTGCACTGCAATGACCCAGACACAACACTGACAGCTGTGGAGCAAATAAATAAAAACAGAGTATTTTGATCCGAGTGGGGGGAGGGGCCAGTGAGAGGTTGGGGACAAGAGGAGAAAAAGGCAGACAGAATGAAGTGGCCACAGCTGTGAAAAAGAACAGATGCTGGCCAGGAGAAAGGGAGAGAGCAAGAAGGGAGGAGAGGGAAGATTAGGGTTCTGCTAATGTCAGAAATATTGAGGCTCTTGGAAAGGGATACAAATACTTGGGACAGGTGGGAAGTGTTTACATTAAAACCAGAATATCAAATGCCTTCCTAGATGCTAGCCAGATTGTTAAAGACCCAAGTTGACCCAAAGGAAAAACTGAAGTCCTTACCCAGGGAACCCATTACGGAGAAAGCCTCCAGAATTCTTTATATTCCATTCAAGTTACTGGACATCAGCTGTGTGTGGCTGGACATCAGCTGTGTGTATCAATATATTGTGCTGTAGCCTAGTGGATCTCAGTGTGGTCCTCAAATGAATACTATTAGCATCACTAAAGACATGGATAGAAATGTAGTTTTTTTGAGACCTGTTCAGACCTACTGAGTCAGAAAATTGAGGGTTAGGGCCCCAAATCTGTTTTAACCAACCTTCTAGGTGATTTTGGTGCTCCAGATTGACAGCCTTTGCTCTACTTGCATAATACTGCTCACCTTCCTCAGGGTTCTCCATAAATCTGTCACACCAGGCAACAGGCCTCCCAGTGACCTCACACCTTGTCTGCAGGACTCATGCCCTGACGTTACCCAGCAGAACTCTCTCCAGAGGGGCAACAGAGGCATAACATGTACTCCCAACAGCTGGGACAATAAACCAAATAAAGCCACAGGGCAAAACTGAAATCCATGCATTGAGATTCCATTTAGTACGTGATATCTGAGCAGAGACTGACCCCGTGCAAGAGCAGCAAGCTCAATCTCTCGGCCATTTTAAACACCCTCTGCAGTGCCTTTCATTTAAGGAATACAAAACACTATCCATTGGGTTATTGAACTTGAGTGTCTAGAAGAGATTTGGAAAATTTGGTGGCAAGAAGTTCAGTTTTACATGGAGAAAAATTTTTTCTTTATCCCTTGGAACTATTCAGGGGCATTGACTATGTAGTGGCTAGGAGTCAAGAGATCTAACTTCCAGTGCTACCTCTTCTACTGATCTCTGACTCTAGATAGTCACTGTACTTTCTCACCCCTCTTCCTCTCCCAAGAAATGACGAGCTTGATTAGAGAGGATGTTTAAAATCTTTTTTCAGTTCTCAGAGATAATATCTCTGTAGTGAAACTGGCTGGTTAGCAAAGCCAATTAGAGCAACTAATTAGGTAAGGCTTCGAAGTTCAGTTCTCTGTGTGGTCTGCAGAGCTTGGCTCAGTACAGTTCATTCTGCTTTAATAAACATTGGTTTCCAAGGACTCTGGTGGATCACTCTGTATATAATGGTACCAAGAGACTGATCACCACTTGGAGAGACTGACTAAAAGTACACACTGCTTTGTACCCAATAGTGTCATGACCTCAACCATAAGGACGTCACAAAATTTTTATTAAAGAAACAACCTTTGAGGTAGACTAGAGAAGAGTTTCTAAAGCCAGGAAACCACCTCCTAATTTCCTGGGGCCTTTTCCACTAGATCCTGCCCTTATGTTAAATACCTCAACATATCTAAGGCAAAGGGGTCTCGCTTTGGCAAAAGACACATTCCTAAAATTACTGAATATCCAAACTGGAGATTTTTTTAAAAAAGAAAATGCCAGAAACTGACTACTTACGTAGTACTAACCCTGTACTAGAAATATATTTTATCATGATTATTTTATCACATTGAGGAACTCTAATCTTACCTTCCCCTTTCACCAGTGGAAACCTGGAATTCTCAGGTGGGAAACCTGGAATTCTCAGGTGAGAATCCTGAGATGATGGCTCACACCTTTACTTAAAGAAATCTGGTGATCTCTGCAATCTCTTGCTCCCTTTCCTCATATTCTCCCACAATCACCACCATCCCAAGTTTCATTATCCTCCCAGAAAAAACTTAGAGGTAATACAGAAGTAAGAAAACATGGGAAAGAAAATATCCTTTTGATTTTTTTTTTTCATTCCTACTGCTCATTATAATAAAGAAAGTCCCAAGGATAATTAAGGACTAGCTCAAAAGAACACGTGGGCAATTGTTTTTGTGTACCCAGGCTTCTCTGTCCATGTAATTCTCCAGGCAAGAAATACTGGAATGGGTAGCACATTCCCTTCTCCAGGGGATCTTCCTGGCCCAGGGATTGAACCTGGATCTCCTGCATTGCAGGAGGATTCTTTACCATCTGAGTCACCAGAGAATCAGCATTTGAAGAAACTTTGTTTAGTTGTAGATCCTGGGCTTCTAACCCCTATTCCATGTCCCCTTGGGAACAGATGGCATTTATTAACACCTATGTTGTCTTTCACGGCTTATAAACCTTAATACCCTCCATCTTATTTAATCCTCATAAACTGTGAGAAGGTGTCACAGTAGAAACTATTATATTAAACCTCATGAAAGGGATGAAAACACTGAGGCCATGTAAAGTTAAGAAACTGGTCTCAGATTTTACAGGTGGAAAGGGCAGAAACAGAATTTCTGGATCTAAGCACATTACATCTCTCTTCATAATACAATGATAGACCCTTGCAAACCAAGCAAGAGATCCATCATGGAGATGTATGGCCAAGATTCAAGTCCAAGCCATTACATGTTGGCTGAAAAGTCAGTCTCACTTGCCCCTGGAGAAGATGGGAGAAGCGCAGGAAGAGCTCAGAAATCTTGGCAGTGATATAAGATGCACTCACCACTTTTCTCCTCTCACCACTGAGTCTCAGGTTATTCCTCTAAATATAAGAGGAGAATGAGAGTGGCAGTCATGGAAGATGACTGTTCTTCTTGATGACCTGCAAGTATCTCCTGATTTGGCTTCTTATTTTCTGTCTATATCAGGGGATCTCTAAGCTCTGACTTCTGCTAATCCCACTGGCTCTGGGCAGTCAGCTTAGAGTACGAGTTATGACTCCTCTGCTTTCCATTTTGTTCCAGGGTCGTGGCTGCCATTCCTGCGGTTCTCCACCTCCAAGTGCCATACCCGCTTTGTGGCTGTCTCTGCTGAGTGCATTTTCATCGTACTTCTTGGCAAAATGTGCCTTGTGGTCTGGTGAGTCCACATCGCATATTTAAGTACATTCAAAAACAGAATATAAATAATCATATTCAGTTTAACCCTTAACTGACATTGATTTTTATATAAAAGGAAAAATCCCTTTTTTACAAGCACGTTTTACAGGCGCTGACCTTCTTATTCCTAAAAGCAAACAAAACATTAAAAAAGGAGAGAAAAGAAGGGTCTATGTGACACAGTTATTGAATTATTCAAATGCTGGTTTCATTAAAAAGTTTTCAATGAAAAATAAAATTATTTTTCAATTACTCCATTGCTGCTTCAAAATATGTAGAGTCTTGTCTTCCCCCATATGTCCATATTTATTGGCCATCAAAACTCTTTGTTATATATTTGAAAGATCACACAAATTTTGACATACATAGTATTATAAAATGCTAAGCTATAACTGTATAGGGTTTCCAAGGTGGCTCAGCAGTAAAGAATCTGTCTGCAATGCAGGAGAGGCAGGAGATGTAGGTTTGATCCCTGGGTTGGGAAGATCCCCTGGAGAAGGAAATGGCAACCCACTCTAGTGTTCTTGCCTGGGAAGTCCCATGGACAGAGGAGCCTGGCAGGCTAGAGTCCATAGGGTTGCAAAGAGTCAGACACGACTTAACGACTAACCAACAACATAAATTCATAAGCCTAATGAAAAGCTCCAAATGCAAAAGCTGATTATTAAACGTTTCTCTTTTCTTTGATCTTAGGCAAAACTTCTAATATTTCTGGTCCTCAGTTTCTATATCTATAAAGTGGAAAAAATAATCTTCACATTGCCTCCTTCACTGTATCACAGAATTTTTGTAAAGATTAAAAGAAAACATTCACAGTAAACAATCTGGAAAACTGTATGGCATCATACATGTGAGGCATTTTTACTCTGATTATATTTATTCCACTTTTTAAATTTCTCCTCAAGCTCTACACCATGTAATGTGAATCTGCCATCATATTACAGATGTTCTTCTCTTTAGCTGTTTCTGTGTCCTAGGAATACATGACCATTCTGCTTGAGGACTGCACAAATGTTTTCATCATTGTTATTTATTTTCTCGGTTATCTGTAATTTGTTACCGTCATGTTATTGTTTTAAAATTTAGGCATGCCAGATGCCAGGTTTTATCCTGAAGATGCAGGTTTGTATTATATTTATTTGCTAGTGACTAAAGCAGCAATTTATCTTTTTTATTAATTTTTCTATTATTTTATGATGTCTTGGGGTTTTTATTGGAAAATCACATTCAATATTTCAATCAGAATATTTATTCAAGCTATTCCACACTTTAACACCAGAGCATAATAAAGTTGTTGCTACATCAGAAAAAAAATGTTTTTCTTTTTGTTAAGAGTCAAAAATCAGAAATCACTGTTGATATTTTAGATGTCTGCCAGTCACAGACACCTTAAACCTACTGAATTAGCAAGTATACATACATATACCCACACAAATGGCAATGAAATTTAAATTGCTTTACTTATACTGTGGTGGCAGCTGTAAGATTTTAGAAAAGTCTTCTTTCCTCTGAGCCTCAGTTTCTCATCATTAAAATGAGATTAGTAACACTCCCTTCATATGACGTATAGGTGATTATGGGGAACAGTTATAACAATAGATATGAATGCAATTGATAAACTGTAGAAAGTGACGAGACCAGGGAGAGAATGTGTTTCCCAAATTTGTTGGCCCTGATGGTATTTGCAGGTAGAGCAGAGCCAGGGACCACGGCCGACATTCACAGTCCATGAATCATAACTTGAATCCTCAGCTGTAAAGTGAAAGGCAAGTCTGAGCCATTTTTTGATTTGTTGTGGTTTTATGCCTTTGAAAGCCACGCCTCCCTATATAAGAATACAGAACTTATAAGAAATTCATTTGAAGTGCTTGTTCTATTGGGTACAGCAACCTGGGACCCAACCCTTTCATAATGAACTCAGGTTGCTTTTGTTAATGGCTTGTATCTGGTTTCCAAACTTGCCCTTATGTAACCCTGGAGTCTTAACTCAGTCTCAAACTTTAATGAAGACGGAAACCTCGCACATCAGGGCAAAGAATCCTTGTTCTTACAAACCTCCAATCAGCACAGCTTAGGTGTCCAAGGCTACACAAAAGATGCTAGTGTTTCATGGATTTAACAACTAGGCAGAGGCATCCAGATCTCACCCTGAGCTCATTACCATAACCCAGATTAAGAGCACTGTGCTGTGTGCTGTGCTTAGTCACTCAGTCATATCCGACTCTTTGTGACCCCATGGACTGTAGCCGTCAGGCTCCTTTGTCCATGGGGATTCACCAGGCAAAAATACTGGAATGGGTTGTCATGCCCTCCTCCAGGGAATTTTCCCAACCCAGGGACTGAACCCAGGTCTCCTGGATTGCAGGCGGATTCTTTACCATCTGAACCACCAGGGAAGCCCAAGAATACTGGAGTGGGTATCCTCTCCAAAGGATCTTCCCAACCCAGAAATTGAACCGGGGTCTCCTGCATTGTAGGTGGATTCTTGAGCTGATTCTTGAACTGAGCTACCAGGGAAGCCCCCTCCTCTGCCTCCTACCCAGCTATTCCCATTCCAGGACAGACACAGAGACCACAAAATTGCTGTGTGTGCCCAAGCGGGTGATGCGGTAATCCTCAGCTCCTGGATCATCGTACGGCCAGGGAAATGTTAAAAAGCACCAGACCTCGGGTAGCCTCCAGGGGAACTACTGGAATGTTGTTTATCTTCAGACCGCAACAACTGGTCCATTATTTCACAACAGGAAGGTCTATCCTGGGGCTCAGACGTTGAAGGCTTAGGGGAAGCAAGGCCTGAAGTAACTCCCCCTTCTCTTCCACCTTCTCTCTCCCCAGGCTCCTGGACCCTTCTCCCCCACAACAGTTCAGATGTGAGAGAAAAAAAAAAAAAAAAAAGATGGGGGGGAGGGGGGCTGACACAGCCAAGGCGGTGACCTTGAAATAGATACAGCTTTCTGAGCAGCTTGCAGTTAATTTAATACTTTGGCTGGGAAGGGACATAGCCTGATCCAACAGGATTTTAGGTGACAGGGAAACTAGAAACTGTGCCTTTTTTTTTTTTTAACTGTCTTAACCCCTTGGTTAAGATACCCTTTCTTCTACAGCATCTGCATTTTCAAAAGTTCAGATATATTCTCTTAGATCTCCTATATGGTGGAAAGGAGAAGTCAATCATGATTCAAATTCCAAAATGATAGTCAATGCCTGGTAACTCTGTCTTAGCTCCATGTGGTCCAGGAAATTCATTTTAAAAAGTCATAGTAAGTAGCTCTGTGATCTTGGGTGAATCAATTAACCTCTCTGAGACAGTGTGCGAACACTCAGGAAGCTGACAAGAACTTATAGTCAGGCCCGTGAAATGGAGAGGGTGCATGGGCTTTGCAAGTTCAAGCTTCAGAGACCTCCTAATCTCCCGGGCAGAGAGCATAGAACTCAGAAAAACCTCAGCGTTTTGGTTTTCTTTTCTTGCCACATATGGGATCTTAGTTCTCCCAGCCAGGGATCTAACTTGCACCCCCTGCAATGGAAGCACAAAAATCTTAACCAGTAGACCATCAGGGAGTTCCCTTGGTGCTTTTACTATTTTAAAAAGTGGAAGCAGACTGTTGTTGAGAAAAGAATCTTTATACCCTAGACCATAAGGATATTCCTGAGCTTTTAGGGAGTTACAGTAGGAACCTATTGGTCTTTAATATGCATAAGTGAGTCTCATCACTGCTCTTGCACAAACTACTTCAACTTGGCTATTCTCTCCTGTGATGGAGAGAAGAAAAAGGCTGGATCCAAGATAAATCTTCTGGATAAGCCAGGAAGGAGAAGCACTTGACCTCAAGACAGACGAATAAATGATACTTGTTTAAGTAAAATATAACTACTTCATGGCCAACTCCTTCTTGATCAAATTTTTAGCCCTTAGCATTCTGCATTCTGGCAAGTCAATGCTTACCTACATCTGGTATACCTACCATGCCCAATCTTAGGCATAAAAAATGAACAAAACACATTTTGCATTAAGGAAAGGCACAGAGAGAATAAATAGGTTTAAAAAATCAAATCTGATACCAGGCAAAGTGAAGAACAGGTACAAGTAGCATGTGATGCAATGGGGTGCAAGGAAAATACAATGAACTCTGGCTGTGAATGTCAAAGAAGCCCATCATGAAATTGGTGCCACATGACCTGAATCTCAAAGAATATGGGGGTTAGCTCATTTCAAGCTGAAGTCAAAGCAGCAACAAAAGCAAAACAGTGTGAAAATATGAGTGATACATGTGGAAAGTGGTGAGCAATTAGTGAGGCCATGATAGGTTGTTGGCCATTCCCTCCCATTCTTCCAGAAGAACTCCCACTTTCAAACTGCCCTTTATGGCAGCTTTGAAGTGGAAAAATTCTTTTCCAGAGCCATCATAGTGAGGAAGTTAAAAACACAGGTGTGAGGATCCAACTAGTTCTGTCACTTACCATTATGTAGTTTTCATCCAGTTGGCTGAGTTCTCTGGACATTAGGTTATACTTCTGTAAAATGGGAATGATCATATTATCTGTTATCAGATTTAAGTAATAAAAGTAATATAAAATTCTTGGCACAGTGCCTGGAACATAGTAAGGATTCAGCATTAAGTGTTTTCATTGTTACTTGCCTATTTTAGTTCTCTTATTAGATAGGTATCCCTAAAAGTCAAAGAATGATCTGTTCTTACTCTGGGCCCAGAATTTAGAATAATGCTTCGCACAAAAACAGAGGGCTTCTATAAGCACTTAAATATGAATGAATGATTAAATTCATACATAATAAGTGGAAGATCAAATTTCAAATCTGGACTTTTCTATAACCAAGGTTTGACTTTGGCTCATGTAACTGAGCTCTACAACTGTCTTAAAACTTTACTGTTTTATAGATGCTAGTAGATACTCTGCTATGGTGACGTGGGCTCAGGTGGACAGCTGGAGAGTGCAGATGCCAAGACATGGGTCAGAAATTCCTTGGATCCAGTGCTCTGCCATTGACTGATCTTTCTTTCTAAAGGATATTTACTTGGATTGTGACTGAATTCCTTCAACTGTAAAGCAAAAATAATTACAGTGTCCACTTAAATAGGGTAAACTCATTGAAAATGCATTTGAAACTCTTCAAAAAGGCATTTGGCTAAAATCTAGGTGGGTAATGGGATGTCCCGGGATGCCAGAGAGAATTTCAAAAACAATAACATTTTAAACAAGCCACTTCAACAAACTCCTTATATATTTTCTTACATTCTGAATAAATTCAGAATTCAGGATGAAAAAGAAAAAACCAAAGTTAGCTCTATGATGTAATAAAACTTTCAGATATTATAAAAGAATATATATACACAGAATACATAGATATCTAGTTTTTTTGGACAAGGAACTGCATGCAAAAAAAAAATGCATTAGTTCCTAAATTACCTTCAAATCAGCTAAAAAAAGCTCAGCACCAAGGAGGAGTAAAAGGTAAGGATGCAAAAACATCAACAACAACAGAAACCCCCTTTGGAATGGATGGATATTCGAGAAGAATAAATGTAGAGAATTCTAAAAAGTCTTTCATACCAATGACCTTGTAGACTTGTGTGGCTATTTCTGTACAATAGATCCTAAAGAGGAGACCTGCTAAATTAAAAAAAAAAAAAAAAAAAGATGGACATTCTAACACTAACAGGTAGTGTCAAATTCTCCTGTCAAACTATTGTAGCCAATTATCTTACACTTTGTTCCGAGGTACCCTGTCTCTGACATCCTGGCCAATAGAGTCTACTGAAAAATAGAATAAATTGAAAATTGGAAACAATTTACAACAGTTAATGGATTGACAAAATTTCAGTACAATCATATGATGGACAATTGCTCTACAAAAGGAAAAAAAAGTCACTGATGTACACAGCATCAAAATAAATCTCAAAAGAATATACTGAATGAAAGAAGTCCTACAAAAATAATCATATGATTCTATTTGCATGAAATCTCAGAAAAAAAATTTATTCATAGTGACAGAAATCTGAGGCTGGGAGTGAGAGTGATTGCCTATGAAATGACAGAAGGTAACATTTTAAGTGGATGGAATTATTCTATATCTTGATTGGGGGTGTGGTTACAGGGGTGAATATATTTGTCAAGGTACTAATTATATCTCAATAAATTCCATTAAAACGTAAAAGAATAGGACAAAAAGAGGAAGAGAATGAACCCTAGGATTCAAATGTGGCTTGGATTCTATCCGACCCTGGATTTCAGTGTTTTTACCCTGCCACAACAACCTGTTTTAGAATATTTTATTTTCAGTTCATACTTTTCTAAAAGTTGAAATCTCAATCACCAGGGCACACTTAGATTCTTCCAGGGCTGCCAGGCAAGTAAATTGACTTGGTCTGTAATCTTTTACATTCAATGTAAATTTAAAGGAGTCATGCTCCATATGTATACAAGTGCTTGCTCCCAGAAACATCCACACCAGAGCTGGGCTACTGCAAGGCTTTAGGGTGCCTTCTTCTCTGCAGAGAGCTTAGCTTGGCTTTGACTCTCACTGAACCCTTTGCCACCCCAGAAATCTTTGCACTTATCTCTTCTTGCAGTCTTTTGAGTATATTCTCTTATGGTTCAAGGATCTTCCTCTCAGAATTGAAATAACAGAAAATTATGAATAAATTTCTAAATATACATGTTCCAACAAAACATTTTCACATTTATTATCTCATTGTATCTTCATCAATTCTGTAAAATAAGAATGGTTCCCATCACTTTCAGAATATAATTTCCACTCTTCAGGTTAGCTACAAAGTCCTTCTATCTATCTGGCTCCATCTTACCTGGCTTGCCTCATCTCTAATCCTAGTTACCTACATCCATCCAACCTTTCCTCCAGCTAGCCTGAGACACTAAGTTTTCCTATTCTTCCGTTGCCCCCAGACCTCAATACATATTACTCTTTCTGCCAGACACAATCTCCCATCTTTGCCTTCTTGCCTAAAATTGAATTATCTCTGAAAGTTGGCCTGTATCAACCCTTTGAAGTCCACCACTAACTGCTTCCAGGACTGTAAGAAAGCAGAGCACTCTTATTGTTGGTTTCCCAGATTTCCCCCTGTGAACTCCTGGAGGCCAGAGACATTGTCCATATTATCATCTAGCCCCAAGGTGACTGATATAATGACAGATACATAGGAAGTACTAAAAAGGCTTTTGCTGAACAATTGATTTGACATGAAATTTCTGGATGAAAGAATGACTGTCTAATGTCTAAAGTTGAATTCCATGCTCAGAGGAGGAGGCAAAATCCTGATTCTGAGTTCTACACTGAGTTCTACACATAGCTTAGTGGTGTGACTGTAGTCTTTTTGTTTGTCAAAAAATATCTGAGGCCAACTTAAGGACACGAGACTGTAATTTCACTGTGTCGATCTCAGCTGAAACTAAGGTGTGCTGGAATGAGACAGTAATCACTTAACTGCCTTGTGCCTAAGAACACTAATATTTTGGCCCTTCCAGACAGGCTCAGCAATGTGATTAGGAGCCATTTGAAAAATGACACCCCACGGTAAAATGGAGCTTTGTGGCCTCTTCCTCAATGCCAGCTTCTGATCCTTTAAAGCCTTCTTTAGAAACATTTTTTTTTTTCTTTTTCTTGTGTGTTTACAAAAAAGTGAGAATAAGAACTCTCTTTAGAAACTACTCTCAGCTGCCAAATTATCCAGTATTTATTTAGGCAATATTTAAGTCTCTGTATTTAGAATAAACCTAAAATCGTCTTATCCAATAGGCTAATGAAAGTCTATGCTAGATTATGTGACTAGACATTATACTTTGATAAATTCTTACAAGCAGTAAATGACTGTGAGTTTGGTCCTCATTTTTGGTCTTCCTCGTTTTTTGTTGAGACTGTAGAGATCATATTTGTCTCTGTCGATGTTTTTACAGTGCCATCATTAGCTAATAGAATTTCAGGTCTGGACAGGAATATGTTGTTGGATCAGTTCTGTACAGTTCTCTGCCAAATGGCTCTGGAATTTCTGTTTGCAAACTCCCTCTACAAAGAACTCACTAACTCTTAGGATCATTTCATCCCATCTTTGAACAACACTGGCTATTTCACCTTGTGAAATAATTTTTCCTGGAGCTTCCATAACATTAGTCCTAATCTAAACCTTACAGCACAAGTATAATGCCTCCTCCATGCCACCTCTTCAGATGTTTGAAGATGAGAAAGGTAATTCCATTAAATCTTCTAGAAGTGATTCCCTCATAGGAAATGGTTTGAGTCATGTTCCTGGAGGATTCCTCTGGTTGTTGATGTCACTTAAAAGTCTGCTCCCTAGATTTAGTAGCTGCCATCCAGATATTCTCTGATGAAATACAAAGAGCAGGACCATTGACTACCTCCCTCATTAGTTTACATGAGCCCTATAGCTCTTTCCTTGATCTTATATTTTCTATTCTGCTTTCAAAGTTGTCTTTCAGTTTATTCTTTCATGATGCTTGGACACTCATTATATTGTCTTTCCATTATGCTGTTAAAAAGTGTAGCACATTTGGTATTTCCGATATAGAAAACAGAGTACACAAAGAAAATTGTAATACATTTGCATATAATATTTCTTGTAGCCCCACTTCTGCCTAGTGGCAAAAATTATTACCTTGTTATTTGACTGCTTTTTCCTAATCATGCGATTTCTCCAGGTCCACAGGCTGCCATCTCTGATCCTCCAAAAGGATACACAGACCATTCCCCATACCTTCCATGCCACTTTGAGGCTGCAGGCACTTCAGATGTACATCTTTTATCTTTTTTGCCCAGACCCAATGCAGCACCAACCCTTGTTCAGCACTGCTCCTCTAGCTAGATGAAGTACCCAAGAACCTGCCAGAATCCATTTAGGAAACAGGTTCCTGATCAGCTATTAATTTCAGATCTCCTCACCTGAGGAAAATGTAACACTTAACCACTCACCTTCCAACTCTTTCAAGTTAATCCCTGAGTAGGGGGAGTCACTTTCTGAGAAACTTTCTTCAGCCTCTCACCAGTTTGTTCATCTCTCTTCCCCATTTCCAGATTTTTATCTAGCCACAGTCAATATAAAACTATTCTAAACTTGTTCCTGCTAGGCCAAAGTCAGTTCCATGTCAGAACCTTTTTTATGAATTTCTGAAAGACCCAGTTTCTTAAAAGTCCCATAACATTTTCTCTGAAGGTTTTTCTCACTCTCATGGGCTTTGAAAAACCTATTTTGAAACTAAAAAAACTGAGCCTTTCCTCATATTTTGTTTCTGAACTTCTGCTGTAAAGATTTACCTTGAGGGTGTGAGGCTAAAGAGAATAGTTCCTGGGGCCAAGAAATTGGAAGGAGGTAAGTGTCAGACTTTATTTTTGGGGGCTCCAAAATCATTACAGATGGTGATTGCAGCCATGAAATTAAAAGACACTCACTCCTTGGAAGGAAAGTTATGACCAACCTAGATAGCATATTCAAAAGCAGAGACATTTCTTTGCCAACAAATGTCCATCTAGTCAAGGCTATAGTTTTTCCAGTAGTCATGTATGGATGTGAGAGTTGGACTGTGAAGAAAGCTGAGCACCGAAGCACTGATGCTTTTGAACTGTGGTGTTGGAGAAGACTCTTGAGAGTCCCTTGGACTGCAAGGAGATCCAACCAGTCCATTCTGAAGGAGATCAGTCCTGGGTGTTCTTTGGAAGGACTGATGCTGAAGCTGAAGCTCCAATACTTTGGCTACCTCATGCAAAGAGATAACTCACTGGAAAAGACTCTGATGCTGGGAGGGATTGGGGGCAGGAGGAGAAGCGGACGACAGAGGATGAGATGGCTGGATGGCATCACCGACTCAATGGATGTGAGTTTGAGTGAACTCTGGGAGTTGATGAGGGACAGGGAGGCCTGGCGTGCTGTAATTCATGGGGTCGCAAAGACTCGGACATGACTGAGCGACTGAACTGAACTGAAACACACCAATTGGGCTTCCCTGGTGGCTCAGTGATGAAGAATCCACCTGCCAATTGAGGAGACACAGGTTCGATCTCTGGGTTGGAAAGATCCCTTGGAGAAGCTAACAGCAACCCACTCCAGTATTCTTGCCAGGGACAATCTATGGACCAGAGGAGCCTGGTGGGCTACAGTCCTTAGGGTCACAAAGAATCAGACATGACTTAGTGACTAAAACAACAGCAATAAGAACAACATCAACACATCAATTAATACTTTAAAATCTTATTCAAGTTTCTGGAAAATAAAATGGTTGAATTCCTTGCCTGGAAGGAGTGGTTAAAAAGTGTTTACAATCCAGAATTTCCACCCCAACCTTTCAATCATCCAGCTGTTCCTGCTGCTGTTTCTTAAGAGACAGGCTCTGCAAGACACTTTACTCCTCCTACTTTATTATTCTCCTATCCAAGTGAAATCACAGAACATATTTCTATCTGAATTATCTCCTGTTCAGTTAAAATAAATGCAAGTCACAAAAATTCCTTTTTGTCCTTAGAATCTCAGGTAGTTATCAGAGTCCCAGTGCAGAGTCATGTCACCAAGTGGACAGGTCATCCTAGGGATGCACAGACACTAGGAAGGGTTAATGGCAGGCCTAGGATGGTGAGGAAGGGGGTGGCTGTGCCTATTCAGATTGCATCCATATGTTGGTCTGCTAACCTAGAAAGTGGGCTTCCCTGGTGGCTCAGATGGTAAAGAATCTACCTGCAATGCAGGAGATTCGGATTTGATCCCTGGGTCCGGAAGACCCCTTGGAGAAGAAAATGGCAACCCACTCCAATATTCTTGCCTGGAGAATTCCGTGGATAGAGGAGCCTGGTAGGCTATAGTCCATGGAGTCAGAGAGTCAGGCACAACCGAGTCCAACTCACACACATAACCTGGAAAGTGTTCATCACTTTTTCACCCACTTTTCCTGGGTGAAAAAGAAGGGTGCTATGAAAAAGTGATGACCAGAAAGGAAGGATATTCCACCTCTCCTCACTTGTAAGCCTGCGCAGATCTCCACCACAAGAGTGCTTTTCATTTTTTAAATTGAATTTGATACATCTTTATTAATTAGTTCTTTATGGATCAATCAACTATTCAAATTATGCAGTGTTTTCTAGGTCCTAGTCTCAAAACCAGGTGAGTGAAGGAGTGTGTTGCTCCATAGGAAACATCAAGAAAGTCCCAGGACTGGGGTCAGGCTAAGGTGAATAGTCAGAATGAGAAAGACACATTATGGCTCCAGTGAGAGACCAATGAAGAAACTGGTGAAAAAAAATCTCATTGGTTGAGAGAGTCAAGAGGCTTTGAAAAGGAAGATTTAACCTGAGGTGTCATTTTTATTGCATTTCTAGCACCTTTCCTCTGCAACCCAGTTTTACCATAATCCACTGTGAGCTCAGGTAATGCAAACTCATTTTCACATCAGCAAAAGGGATTAAGAAAGTAAATCTTCAGAGGGAGAAAATATCCATGATGTATTTTAAAGCTGGAATGCTATATAAATGATTTTCCATCCACTCTTTTGTATTATTCATGCCTCAGTTCACACTCATGCCCATGAATAAATGAAATTTAACAAATGTTGTTTGGTTCACAGTGACCCAGCATCACCCTAGAACCTGAAGATCAGCTGTGTTCCATTCCAGGGGCTCTCAGAGCATGAATGTGAAGGCCTTGGAGATAAACAAAATCAAAAGACTTCCACAGTCTTTTCAAACTTGTTTTATAAACAAAATATCACGCACCCACATTTAATTGCATTTGAAAGTCAAAGTAATCTAAATATTGTAACAAAAAGGCAAATCAGATCAATGGAACAAAGTGTGCTACTGTGTATTCATGGTACAAGTCTCCCTTGAACTTTTACAGACCCTCCATAGAAAACTAAGATATAGATCAGTGATTGGTAAACGGTGGCCTTCAGCCTGTTTTTGTATGGCTCATGAACTAAGAATGGCTTTTACATTTTTAAATGGTGGTGAAAAAATACCAAAAGAAAAATAATACTTCATGACATGTAAAATTTATATGAAATTCAAATTTTGGTCTCTAAATATGAAGTGTCACGGGAGTCCAGCCACTCTCACCCTATTGGCCATGGCTTGCTTTGTGTAACACCAACAGAGCAGAGGGTGTGCAAAAAAGATCATGTGGCCTCCAAGTCCTGAAACATCTACTATCTGATCCTTTACTGGAAAAAAAAAAAAAAATCTATGCCATATTTGCTTTCTCTTAAAGATGAGAAAATTAAAACCCAAGGAGACAAAAGATATCAGGGTCATTCAGCTGGTATTTGGCAGAAAGTGAAGTGAAAGTGAAAGTGAAGTCACTCAGTGAGTACTCTTTGTGACCCCATGGACTGTAGCCTATCGGGCTCCACCTTCCTTGGGATTTTCCAGGCGAGAGTGCTGGAGTGGATTGCCATTTCCTTCTCCAGGGGATCTTCCAGACCGAGGAATCTAACCCTGGTCTCCCGCATTGCAGGCAGATGCTTTACAGTCTGAGCCAGAGACAGCTCTAAAACTCAGCCATCTAAACCCCATATAGTGTCTTCCCTCATTATACTACATGGCCTGGTGGGAGGACAGTCCCAAACATTATAGAGAGCAAGCCTGTGACTGAAGAGGCTGTAGGAACCAGAGCCATGGTTTCAAGATTTTAAGAGCATACGTGAATAATATGCTTCCTAAGGAAAGGAGAAAACAAAACAAAACAACAATGAAACTAATCATGAAAGTGTGTGGTAAAATTGTTTTACCCATGTAGGGCGTGCCCTGCTGTGAGAAGTGGCCATCTAACCTGGTCTGGACTGAATACTGCATGTCTTTTGGTCCCAGTACCCACTGGTGCTCTAACTGATTCCTACTTTGCTACTTAAGAGCCCTCAGAAACGGGAATGTCAAATGCTTAATGTAAGGGAGCAAACTGGGAAAAAGCAGAAAAGAGAATCTGGGCCCAACCCTGGTGGTCAAGTGTTTAAGACTTTGCCCTCCCAATGCAGGGGGCACAGGTTTGATCCCTGGTCGAGGAACTAAGATACCACAGAGTGTGGTCAAAAATAAGAATCTGGGAGCTGGGGAGAAAGTTGAGCTTGGTTTTCTGCCGGAGGCTACAGCTTTATTATTTTTTCCGACTGGCACGCGTCTTCTTTGTTTTGAATAATGGAGATAATTATACATTCAAGGGATCACACTCCTAAATCCCCCAAATGATTAAGAAATCTTATTGTAGGCAATCATGAGAAAATGTAATAGAGGATTACCCAGAGAGACAAGGTAAATCATACATCTTCAGGTCCCTTGCTTAGCTAAGAGACCTAAATCACTGTTCTCCTCTCTTTCCCATGGCCCAGTTGTTGATAATGCAGGCCTCTCTTGAGGCATGGCAATATTCTCTCCTAAACCCTGTTCATGTGAAGTCAAAGGTTCCGACAAGTCCGTCTTGGGAAATGACTACATTGGCGATTTTGATGCTGACCTGTAAGCTCCCATTTACTGGCAACTGGGAATAGAACAAAAGCTTGCTTTGTGTTTAGGCTGTAAGGTTCTTAGGGAGAAAGAAACCCAGTGTATCATTTGCTCAATTCAACAAGTATTTATTGGACAGCTACTGCAAAGTAGACATTAGTCTAAAAGCTGGGATCTGCTGAGCTACAGGGAAGTCTCAAAAGCTGAGATAAAACAGTAAACCAGTATACTCCTTGACCCTGTAGGTAGGTCTGTATCTAGTAAAACCAGTTAGATAGACAAGGAAATAGGAAAGTCAAATGTGTAGCACGAAGGATACAGAGAAAGTAAGTACAGATTGTGAGCTGCCTGGGTGAAGCAAATCAATTCAAAGAATATGTGGAATTAACCAAGAAAAGAGCTTAGAGGGGGCATTTTTCAGGTCGAAGGGACAAGTGTGAAACCCTCCAGATGAGGTAGGTCATGGACTATTGAGAAAACTAGGGTGGGAATGATCAAACCTCGGGAGGGGAGCAGTAGGCATGTGAATAAGGAGGGAGGAGGGCCAAGGATGAGGCTAAGAATGTGCACCAGGGCCCCCCAGGAAGGGTCCTGTGAGCCTTATCCTGACGGCAAGGAGAGCAGGCATAATCAGAAGGCAATGCAGAGGCTCAGAAGTTTCTTAATGACAATAGGTGATATGATCAGATTTGCCACTTTCTTGTTACCATAAAACAATACCTCACTGTCCAGGGATTGTATATTTGACTTACTATGACCTCAGTTTCATGGTGTAACAATAAAAATAACAGTAGTCTGTACATATGGTGTTAATATGTACCTGGGATTGTGTTAAGCACTTTACCCAAATTATATGATTTACTTCTTGCAACAACCCATTGAAATAGACATTACTATTATTTGTAACTGACAGATGAGGAAACTGAGACATTGAGATTGAGTAGCATGACCAGGAGTATACAATTCTTAAGAAAAGGAGCTGGAATTTAAATTCAACACAGCCTGCCTCCAAAGCTCAGGCTAAACATGGGCCTGGGAATTTAAAAAAAAAAAATTAGATACAACTTCCAACTCTTGTTCTCAGTGACTGTGTGACCGTGGGCTTTCATCCTTTGTTTACCTTGTCATTTGATAAGAATGAGCTACAGAATCCTCAATCCTCTCTTTCTAGTTTAATATCAAGATATTGTATTTCTTTGAGGTGTCAGTTAAAAAAAAACAGTAGTTTCAGGGTAATCATTTGACTCCTCTTATTCTTCCTAAGGCAAAAATTAGTTACAAGAAATCAACCCCTATAGAAGATATATGATCTCTCTCAAAGGTAATTCAAATCTTTCTTCCTCTCCCCTCACTCTCTCAGTCTTCTTTCCCAAGGTTTGTGATGGAAATCCAGTAACAGAGTGATTTCCATAAACACATGTTGATTGTCAATGTATTAGAAAATACAGTATCACCAAGACTTCCCCACCACACACACATGTCCCTGTCATCAAGTTTTGTCTTCTTCATGGTCCATCAACAGTGACAATAATCCAGGCTCTGTTTTCTCTCTGTCAATTACACTTTAAGCTGGTCAGGGTGAGACTTTTCATTAAAGAAAAATCAACAGCTCTGAAAAGGCAGGTGTTAAAAGCTAACAAAAAGATTCAGTATTCATAATAGCTAAATTGTGTTTGTTGGATTTGGAGGGGCCAGCAGGTACCTTTTCCTGAACTTATACTGCCATCTGTAATGAAGAATGAAAGTCGTGATTGGCAAAAAAAAAAAAAAAAAAAAAAGCAGCTAGAGAAGGGTAGAGGACTGTGCCATTTTAGTGTCCGCAAGATGCCAGGGGAATATCCACGCTCAGTTGGCTTTTGATGCTGGAAACACAACTCAGTGGTTTCAACTTCAGAATTAGACTTTGTGGAACCACAGGTTTGAAATCTGTTTGGCAAGCCTGAGTCATGGTTTCAGTCCCTATTTCCTTAGAAAAGAATCTGAAGAGCAAGTGATTTATAGTATGTCCTTCTTCTAGAAGAGCTCTCCAACCCCTGGCCACTGAATGGACTTTGAAATATGCCCAAAGGGATCCTTTATCCACGACAATCTCTGAGTGCTTATTATTCACTTTACTAGTGTAGAAGCTCTTTAATCATTGTCTCTGCATTTGCTTTAATCTAAAAACTGTCAATTTATTAGTTCATAGTGTGCCTGAAGCTTTTCGTATCTTCCTGGGGAAACACTTGTATAGATTCAGGGGGTGATTCTAAAAATGTCAGATTGATGTGAGATTAGGATATGAAGAGACAAAATAGTATAGTAATAAGAGTATAGAGCCACATCTTGTTTCAAATAGAGTAAAACCATCCTTACCTCCACCTAGTAATAACAACTGATATGTAGGTAAAAGAGCTATTTATTATAAACATGAAGTTATTAATTCCAAAGGATTTTCAGCACCAAAGTTTTAGGAAGCTACCCAGAGTGTTCACTGGAGGGATGCTCCTAAAAATGAAAGTGGTTAAAAAACCAAACCAAAGCCCCTGAGCTACAATACATATATATATATGTATGTATATGTGTATATATATATATGTATATGTGTATATATATATATATATATTTCCCCCCTGGGGTTGAAAAATCTCAAATTTGTGTGTGTGTGTGTGTATATATATATATAGAGAGAGAGAACTAAAGCTTATTTCTTATTTCTAAATTATTATTTATTTAGTATATATAAAGTTTATATATAAATAACTACATAAACTACAAACTATATATAAAGTTTATATATACATATATAAGGATCGGACACAACTAAGCAACTGAGGACAGATAAGGTCCTCAGTTGCTTAGTTGTGTCTGACCCTTAATGACCCCATGGACTGTAGCCCAGAGGAGCAGACTCCTCTGTCCATGGGATTTTACAGGTGAGAATATTGCAGTGGGTTGCCATTTCCTTCTCTACTACATCTTCTCAACCTAGGAATCGAACCCTAACCCACATCTCTTGCATCTCCTGTTCTGGCAGGTGGATTCTCTAAACCTGTGCTACTTGGGAAGCCTATACTTACATATATAGTTTCCACTGGAGTTGACAAATCTCAAATGTGTATTGATATAGCTTTTTTTCACAGAGAATAATCAGAGCATCAAGAAATATAACGTTCAGGATACAGGGATAAGAAGCCCAGGATAACACAGGAGCAGAACAGTATATAATACACATGCTATAGAGAAGATGGCATCAAAGAGTCCAGAGATAAAGAACTGAAAGAATGAGTCCACTTTGAAATAAAACTGTGGAACTCTTGGCTTCTAGATTACCTAAAGACCACTAGTCTAATCTCTGTAATTGCTAGGAACCCTACCTGTGACATTCCTGATCTGTTGCTAGTTTTTTGCATTTTTCTCCCAGAGTTGTTTTATGATCAAGTAAAATCTTTTATTCATTTTTTTCTCCTATGGAAAACACTATTAAGATCACCTTGTCCAACTCATTCACTTTACAAATGAGGAAACCAGGGCCTCAAGAGGTTAAAGTGAATTGTTTGAAGTCACCTAGATGGAGAGTATTAGAGGCAGGACTAAAATCCTGAATTTTCTAATTCCCAAATTACACTTCATTCCAAGAGCCCATTCTTAGTCTCAAATAATCAGCACTTTTCTCTTCATCATAGTGGTCATTTCTACAGAGGCAGAGAAATACTGGAGGTGATTTTCAAATGTTAACTATATATATCTGTATAGCATTATTGAAAATTGAAAGGAAGACAAAATCATCACCTTTCTTTTTAAAAGAGTATCAATACTATATTTTAGCACACTTAAAATTGGTTCTTCCTGCTCTATCAAATAGCCACCTTGTTTTATTTCCTTACCAGAAGTAGAATTGAAAGATTCAAAGGATCTTAGAGATCACCTAGACCTACTTTCCTATC
The DNA here is from genome assembly GCF_014754425.2 of Oryx dammah. NCBI lineage: Eukaryota > Metazoa > Chordata > Mammalia > Artiodactyla > Bovidae > Oryx > Oryx dammah. Next base: position 78,744,907 of record NW_024070186.1, on the reverse strand, counting down.
CTATAAATAAGGAAGCTGAGGTTCAAAGAGGATGCCTTACCAAAACACAAAATACTAGAATTTGAAGAAGCAACAATATTTAGTCAAATGTTTTAAATTTAGAGAAAAAGAATTACAAAAAGTACTTAACTAGTACGACACCTGTACTTCCCAATATTCATAACTGATAATTCTTCATATTTGCTATATTTCTTTCAAATATTTTATACAAGAAATACAATTATGCAAATACAATTGAAATACTTTTTACCCACCCCCCTAGTCTTACTTCCCTCCTTATCAACCTAAGGACAGTAGATATTGGAAATTTGTGAATCCTTGCAATCTGTTTTGTATAATTTCACAGAGACATCATAGAGACATCAATGGACGATATATATTCCCAGCTCATGCCAGAGGTATAGGGATATTAAAATCTATGCTGATTTTGTTTGATTGTATATTATTTTTCTTTGAAATATTTAGTAGAAAAGTCCTGTAAGGCAAGAAAATTGTAAACTATTTCAATCTAATAGACTTGTTTAACAGGCAGGTCGCAGAGGTTAAGTGACCTGCCCTAAGTGATACAATGTCACCATCCATAAGAACTCAGATGTTTCTCCCCTACAGTGGTCTCCACACTTATCTTTTCACTGGAAAACCCCATGGAATTATCCTTTTCCTCTTAGTTTAAGTCCTCTGGGTGTTTTTTCTTCATCATTTTTAGAAAGCCACATTTCTCTCCCACACCTCCATTCAGAAAATAAACAATTCTGAAGCTGAGAAATCTCATACCAGAAACAATATTCTCTTTAACTTTGCACTTTGTTCTGAACAGCAGGGCAGCCAGGCAGACACCAAGCTCACACACCATTATGAATCTGTCAGCAATTAGAATTCTAAACCCTATTCGGGTTTTACTTGCTTCAATCAACTTGTCACTGCAGTGAGGATTATCTACTTTCTCAACATAAACATCAACAGAAGTGAGTGCAATGGCTTGAGTCCTTGGCGAAGGTACCGCCATGGAGAATGTTAAATAGCACATTCTGCAGACAGGAGGGATCCGGGGCCTTAATGGGCCATAATTAGAGGGGGCAGAGCCTCCACTAGCCTTTGTGTGAGGCTTCAGAATTCCTCTCCCTAGGACAGAGAGACGTCTTGGGAGATGCAAGGAGACTGCTGTTGTCTGCTTCTCCCTTCTCTGTCTCCTGAGCTAAAGAAAAGACCTTGGGAATCATGGTACCCACCCCCCTTGTTTAAAGGATTAGGAAGCTGAAATCCACAGAGGGAAGGCTGTGGCCAAGGTCAAACCTGGGACAGAGCACAGCATCCTCCCAGCCCTGGGCCTCTCTCACTCACCACACTGCCCACATCAGGGAGAGTAGAAAGAACCTGAGTCATAAGCCACATTCTCCCCTCAAATACTCTCACTTGGTGGTGCAAAATACCAAGCAATACAGTGCCACAAATATGAGGACAGGGCCAGCCCAGGGAGCCATGGACATCTAGAGAAGAGATTTATTTAATCCACCTCAAATCCACTGAGAAGTATGTAAGTACACAGTAGAAATTAATTTGCTTCTTTTTAATAATTTTTCTTTTAAAATAATTATTGAAAGAACTTAGGTGGGTAAAGACAAAGACGGTTTGTTATCTTTTACTACTAGTAAGAGCTAATATCATGTATATTAATGTATTTATTCTTCATAACAACTTTATAAAATTAGCACTATTATTTTAGCTTTTATTTTACAATGAATAAACTGAAGCACAAAAGGTTGTGTCCCTTGTTCAAGATTATGCACATGGTATTGCCGAAAATAAGATCTGAACCTAGGTCATCTGGCTCCAGAGTCCCCGCTCTCAGTCACAAGAGTAAGGGGATCAGCCATCCTGATTTTCCTGGGACTGTCCCAGTTTTAGCAATTGAAGCCCCATATCCCAGGAAACGCTTCAGTCCTGGACAAACCCTGATGGTTAATCACCCTGCACATAATCATACTCTTTTTTTTGTCACAGTTAAACCCAAGCCTCAGTAATTGATCCAGCTAGCCTGGTGGTCATACCCATCTTTGTGCCTTGTGAGGCTGAACTCCCAGGGAAAATTTTAAATATTAATATGTTCCAGGTACTATTCTGAGCAATTTTCAGGCTTTATGTTATTTAAATTCTCACAAGCACCCTAGGCGACGTACATAGATAAGAAAACAGAGGCTCCAAGAAAACTGGATCAATTGTCTAAAATCTCAGTGTTAGCAAGTAAAAACCAGAATTTGAACATAGGAAAGCAGGGAGCTCTTGAGACTTCTTTATAGGAAAATAGCTAAAACAAGGGAGTTTGAACATTTGAAAGTCCTACCTATTTAGTGTTTATTCCCAGATAAGGGAATTCACACTAGAAAGTTAGACATGGCTCCTTGAGAATTCCCTTTCTGGGTAGACTCGTGTGCTTCCTCCTCCTTCTGACTCAGCCGTGGGATGTAGATCCACTGGTCACAAGTTAGCACCACCAACCTCAGTGGCCGCCCCACCTCCATTCAGTGTCCACATTGTTTTCCCCTCTTTGATGATCACTCCTCTGCCATGGTGTGCATGTGAAATCCTTATCCATCCTCTAAGACCAGCTCATATGCTACGTTCCCTAAAGCCTTACTTGGACCCAGTTTAAATTAATCCTTCTCTCTTCTTTCCCTTAGCCATACTAACTCTTTTATTTTTTTTTTTTCAGATTTTATTATTATTATTATTTTTTTACTTTACGATATTGTATTGGTTTTGCCATACATCAACATGAATCCACCACGGGTGTACACGTGTTCCCAATCCTGAACCCCCTTCCCACCTCCCTCACCATATCATCCCTCTGGGTCATCCCAGTGCACCAGCCCCAAGCATCCTATATCCTGCATCGAACCTAGACTGGCAATTCATTTCTTATATGATATTTTACATGTTTCAATGCTATTCTCCCAAATCATCCCACCCTCTCCCTCTCCCACAGAGTCCATACTAACTCTTTTAAAAATATGTATCCCAATCTGTCCTGCCTACAGCCACAGAATTCAAGGATGAGAGAGTGCCATGGTAGCTCTCTTTCTGTGTTGGGGAATCCACCTTGGCATTGTTATTTCCCTTTTTACTACTCCATAGGACCAGAGATAGCACTTGCACACAGCCCATAGTTTGATGGTCTCTTGAATGAATATATGTCTGTACCATTTGTACATGGAGATTTGGATAATGAAAACAGTATCTGGGATATGTGTGTATATCAGGGGATAATCTCTTTGACTCTTCTAGGCTAGATTTTACTCCAAAACTAAATAAAGCAAGTGATTAAGGCAATTGGCTTGATGATTGTAGTACATGGTTACCTCCATAAAACTTACCTAAAATATCTTCACAAAATTATTTGGTTTTAAGAATGCCAATTCAATTTTTAAATGATCTAATGAAGAAGTTCCCAACATTGTTGGCACCAGGGACTGGTTTTGTGGAAGACAATTTTTCCATGGCCCAGAGAGTGGGCGATGTGGGGATGGTTTCAGAATGATTAAATTGCACTACATTTCTTGTGAAATTTATTTCTATTATTATTACATTAGCTTCACCTCAGATCATCAGGCATTAGATTCTGGAGGTTGGAGACCCCTGGTCTAATAGAAATAAGTACAGGGCAAGGAGTCAGTTCCCACTTTCTTGGTAATGATCCAAAATCACTGTGTAAACATTGGTGTTTTTCTTTGCCCAAACTGTAGGATGATGGTAGTAGAATTACATGATTTCTAGGATCCCCTCCAGCTCTACATGCCTATTATCCAATAATTCTAATAATTGGAGCAAGTCTTCACTCCCAGGGACATTCTGTTTCCTAGAGTAGCCTTGGCATTCAGAAAATTCTGGGTGAGTAGTAGTATCAATAACCAAGTCAAGGACCAGTTGAAGGCACCTGAGGAAGAAAAGAATGTTCTGTTTGAAGGAAGGAAGCCAGAGATTCTGGAGGGACATGATGTGTGAAATGCAGGCTGGGGGTTTAATGAGTTTGAGGCGTGAAAACCCAAGCTTCAGGGCCGCATTCCCTGGCAGTGTTGAGCACGGCATGTTTCCATACCCTGTGTGGCCGAGTTCTATTTTAGATGTACTTGAGCTTGAATCCTCCTAACACAGCTGTGACTGCCTGTTAACTTTTAGGCATGGTTTTCCATTCAAGCAAATGGCTCTTGGTTTTATATTGACAGACCTAGGGAAAAGCAGCTTGAGGAGAACAGACTTGGAAACTGTCAGAGAATTGATTGGTGGTGAAATAGGTGTATTTATTGAGACTGAGATGTAACCAGCTTAGCCCAATGGAGCAGGACAGAGAGAAGATTGGTCTCTGAAGGTCAGAAGCAAATGGTATGGGGAAATCTCATTGGACAGCCTCCCCCATCTCACTAAGAAATGTTTAATTCAGTATTTGAGAGTCCCTTAAGACTTTTAGCCATTAACGTTCCTTTCTAGCTAGGACATACCTCTTGAGGCCTTAACCCATGGAAAAAATGAGAGCACAGATGAAGCGTTTTACCATGCCCTCACCCTTCTCTCTTCTGGAATCTCTTCCAGGGCCCAAAGTGCCGAGCTGTCAAGTCCTGCCCTGAATGCTTTGGTTAAGTGGATGCCCAGCCCAACTGAGGAAGCTATGTCAGGACTGGGTTAAGCCCTCCAGCTGCTGGGAAGAGTAGAAGTGGTCACCATGGAAACAAGCACCTCATCAATCTTGTAGTGAATCACAGGATCACTGGGATACACAGGAGACTAGAGTCCCTGGAAAGACTACACCTTTTCCCCTGAGAAGAGATAACTGCGTTCTTGGAAACCAAGCTGCCTCTAAAATAGAGGAGGTAGCCCAGATTGCCTCTGCCTTCTAATTTCGGCCTAGAGCCTATGTGACCTGAGACTGTGAGGCAAGAAGGTGCCCGTTTATGTGGATTTTGCTATTGTAGCCAGCTCTATTGGATGCAACTCGATGTCAGAGGAAGAAGAGAACTCTGGGAGTTCTCTGTTCAAAACTCTAAGTTTGTAAAGGAATATCTGAGGAGCCAGGGATGATTTGTCCAAGGCCCATATAATGACTCAGTGAGAAAACCAGGACTAGAATCAAGATTTTGCACTCCAAATTTATTACTCATTCCACAATCTTAGGGTCAGAATGAATTTGATATGAAGCTGCTGCTGCTGCTGCTGCTGCTAAGTCGCTTCAGTCGTGTCCGACTCTGTGCGACCCCATAGACGGCAGCCCACTAGGCTCCTCTGTCTCTGGGATTCTCCAGGCAAGAGAGTGGGTTGCCATTTCCTTCTCCAATGCATGAAAGTGAAAAGTGAAGTGAAGTCGCTCAGTCGTGCCCGACTCTTAGTGACCCCACGGACTGCAGCCTACCAGGCTCCTCCATCCATGGGATTTTCCAGGCAAGAGTACTAATAAAGGTTAAATTTTGATGCCTTTGAACTGTGGTATTGGAGAAGACTCTTGAGAGTCCCTTGGAGTGCAAGGAAATCCAATCAGTCCATTCTGAAGGAGATCAGCCCTGGGATTTCTTTGGAAGGAATGATGCTGAAGCTGAAACTCCAGTACTTTGGCCACCTGATGAGAAGAGTTGACTCACTGAAGAAGACTCTGATGCTGGGAGTGACTGGGGGCAGGAGGAGAAGGGGATGACCGAGGATGAGATGGCTGGATGGTATCACTGACTCAATGGACGCAAGTCTGAGTGAACTCTGGGTGTTGGTAATGGACAGGTAGGCCTGGCATGCTGCGATTCATGGGGTCGCAAAGAATCTGACACGACTGAGCGACTGAACAGAACTGAACTGAACTGACCTCCCTTAATGGGTCCCTTCTGAGGCTTTGAGAGGGGCCCTAGCAATGTATTCCCATGTCAACTTTTCTTGCTTCTTTTTCCCCCTTAATTTTCAAAAATAAATGTTATTTAACTGAAATTGGTTAGGAGTGCTGTTCCTTTCCATTCTGTCTCCCCTTTCATCACTCTCCCCCTCAAGTTGGGTGTCACATTTGTGAGATATGGTTTGAGAAAAGTTGAGTTAGGTTAGCATTCATTTGGGGTTAAGTAGGTAGGAGGGATTCCCTGGTGGCTCCAATGGTAAAGAGTCTGCCTGCAATGCAGGAGACCTGGGTTTGATCCCTGGGTCAGGAAGATCCCCTAGAGAATGGAATGGCAACCCACTCCAGTGTTCTTGCCTGGAGAATCCCATGGACGGAGGAGGAGTTTGGGTAAACTCTGGGAGTTGGTGATAGACAGGGAGGCCTGGTGTGCTGCAGTCCATGGGGTCACAAAAAGTCAGACATGACGGAGTGACTAACACAAAAAATAGGTAGGATAAAATTACATGGTTCCCAGTCAATTTATGAAGAGTTAAGTTGCTCTTTATCTTGACTTAGGACTGGCTTTCACTTATATAACTAACACCAAGGTTCAAAGGAAAGGCAAAACCAAAGTTCAGCTCCTATGAAGATACAAATGATCCCTCAAGTGTTTGGCACAAGAAACAAGAGGGCAGTGGAGAAGAATGGTGGTTAAAATATAGCAGCCAGGGGGTAGTCTATAAAAATTCTCCCAAATCTATCTCACATGGGGAATAAACCTGATAGACATTTTCCATCGTCAACAATGAATTATAAAGTTGAAAATGAAACTTTTCAAAATTATTAATAATAATTTTATAAAAATACACTTCAATAAATTGAAGAAAACTGAGGTATCTCCTCTCTTTATAGAAAATAGATTTTAAAATGTATTATCATAGAAAGAGATAGTTAAATAATATGCAGTCTTAATGAGTATGAATGAAGTATTGTGTAGATGTGTTGACTAACAAAGGTATTGTGTTATTTTCTGAATTTTTAAATTTTTGGAAATTTCAGGTTCTTAATATTTTTAATTGATTTAGATGTATTCTGTCATTCAAAAAATATTTATTTTTGTACATAATTTTGTATTTATAATATTATGGTCTTTCTTTTTTTTCTGAAAGGGAGCTCTTTTGTCAGGTAAGCTGCATAAAACCTGCCCCTGTCTCCTGCCTGAGACACCTGTTTAATGAGTTTGCATTAATCACAGGATTGCCAAAATGATAGGAAATATCCTAGGTGGGTTTTGTGGATCAGAAACCCATAATTATTGTACAATCATGCCAGCATAATGTTCATTGGAATTAATCAGTATAGAATAGTGTTCAGAGTCATCTGCATTTTGTACATGAGCAATACCCAACTCCAATTCACAGGATCAGTTTCATTGCCAGTAATAGGTTCAAACCTTATACTGTTTCACTATTACTCATCAGTGTTATGTTTGTCTACACCTATCTCCCAAGTAACCAAACCACTTAAGTTCATTTCCTATTACAAAATTTGATTCATCTTCCAAATATGCACATTTGCAAAATATATTTGTTCAGTTCAGTTCAGTCACTCAGTCATATCAAACTCTTTGCAACCCCATGGACTGCAGCACACCAGGCCTCCCTGTCTATCACCAACTCCCAGAGTTTACCAAAACTCCTGTCCATCAAGTCGGTGATACCATCCAACCATCTCATCCTTTGTCATCCCCTTCTACTGCCTTCAATCTTTCCCAACATCAGAGTCTTTTCAAATGACTCAGCACTTTGCACCAGGTGGCCAAAGTATTGGTGTTTCAGTGTATTAGTCCATCCAATGATCACTCAGGACTGATCTGCTTTAGAATGGACTGGTTGGATCTCCGGGTAGTCCAAGGGACGCTGAAGTGTCTTCTCCAACACTACAGTTCAAAAGCATCAATTCTTTGGTGCTCAGCATTCTTTATAGTCCAACTTGACTACTGGAAAAAACATAGCCTTAAATGGACCTTTGTTGGCAAAGTAATGTCTCTGCTTTTGAATATGCTGTCTAGGTTGGTCATAACTTTCCTTCCAGGGAGTAAGTGTCTTTTAATTTCATGGCTGCAGTCACCATCTGCAGTGATTTTGGAGCCCCCCAAAAATAAAGTCAGCCACTGTTTCTGCTGTTTCCCCATCTGTTTTCCATGAAGTGCTGGGACCAGATGCCATGATCTCCATTTTCTGAATGTTGAGCTTTAAGCCAACTTTTTCACTCTCTTCTTTCACTTTCATCAAGAGGCTCTTTAGTTCTTTATCACTTTCTGCCATAAGTGTGGCGTCATCTGCATATCTGAGGTTATTGATATTTCTCCTGACAATCTTGATTCCAGGTTGTGCTTCATCCAGCACAGCATTTCTCATGATGCACTCTGCATATAAGTTAAATAAACAAGCTGACAACATATAGCCTTGACGTACTCCTTTTCCTATTTGGAACCAGTCTGTTGTTCCATGTCCAGTTCTAATTGTTGCTTCCTGATCTGCATACAGATTTCTCAAGGGGCAGGTCAAGTGGTCTGGTATTCCCATGTCTTTCAGAATTTTCCACAGTTTATGGTGATCCACACAGTCAAAGGCTGTGGTATAGTCAATAAAGCAGAAATAGATGTTTTTCTGGAACTCTCTTGCTTTTTCAATGAACCAGAGGATGTTGGCAATTTGATCTCTGGTTCCTCTGCTTTTTCTAAAACCAGATTGAACATCTGGAAGTTCACGGTTCACATATTGCCAAAGCCTGGCATGGAGAATTTTGAGCATTACTTTACTAGCATGTGAGATGAGTGTCATTGTGTGGTAGTTTGAACATTTTTTGACATTACCTTTTTTTGGGATTGGAATGAAAACTGACCTTTCCAGCCCTGGGGCCACTGCTGAGTTTTCCAAATTTGCTGGCCTATTGAGTGCAGCACTTTCACAGCATCATCTTTCAGGATTTGAAACAGCTCAACTGGAATTCCATCACCTCCACTAGCTTTGTTCTTAGTGATGCTTTCTAAGGCCCACTTGACTTCACATTCCAGGATGTCTGGCTCTAGATGAGTGATCACACCATCGTGATTATCTGGGTCATGAAGATCTTTTTGTACAGTTCTGTGTATTCTTGCCACCTCTTCTTAATATCTTCTGCTTCTGTTAGGTCTATACCATTTCTGTACTTTATTGAGCCCTGAATATAGCCCTGTCCTTTATTGAGTTTGCATGAAATGTTCCCTTAGTATCTCTAATTTTCTTGAAGAGATCTCTAGTCTTTCCCATTCTATTGTCTTCCTCTACTTCTTTGCATTGATCACTGAGGAAGGCTTTCTTATCTCTCCTTGCTATTCTTTGGAACTCTGCATTCAGATGCTTATATCTTTCCTTTTCTTTTTTGCTTTTTGCTTCTCTTCTTTTCACAGCTATTGTAAGGCCTCCTCAGACAGCCATTTTTCATTTCTTTTCCATGGGGATGTTCTTGATCCTTGTCTCCTGTACAATGTCATGAACCTCGTCCATAGTTCGTGAGGCTTTCTGCCTATCAGATCTAGTCCCTTAAATCTATTTCTCACTTCCACTGTATAATCATAAGGGATTTAACTTAGGTCATACCTGAGTGGTCTAGTGGTTTTCCTACTTTCTTCAATCTTTGTCTGAATTTGGCAATAAGGAGTTCATGATCTGATCCACAGTCAGCTCCTGGGCTTGTTTTTGCTGACTGTATAGAGCTTCTCCATCTTTGGCTGCAAAGAATATAATCAATCTGATTTTGGTGTTGGCCATCTGGTGATGTCCATGTATTGAGTCTTCTCTTATGTTGTAGAGGGTGTTTTCTATGACCAGTGCATTCTTTTGGCAAAGCTTTATTAGCTTTTGCTTTCCTTCATTCTGTATTCCAAGGCCAAATTTGCCTGTTACTCCAGGTGTTTCTTGACTTCCTACTTTTGCATTCCAGTCCCCTATAATGAAAAGGACATCTTTTTTGTGTGTTAGTTCTAAAAGGTCTTGTAGGTCTTTGTAGAATCATTCAACTTCAGCTTCTTCAGCATTACTGGTTGGGGCATAGACTTGGATTACCATGATGTTGAATAGTTTGCCTTAGAAATGAACAGAGATCATTCTGTCATTTTTGAGATTGCATCCAAGTACTGCATTTTAGACTCTTTTGTTGACTATGATGGCTACTCCATTTCTTCTAAGGGATTCTTTCCCACAGTAGTAGATATAGTGGTCATCTGAGTTAAATTCACCCATTCCAATCCATTTTAGTTTGACGATTCCTGAAATGTCAACATTCACTCTTGCCATCTCCTGTTTGACCATTTCCAATTTGCCTTGATTCGTGGACCTGACATTCCAGGTTCCTATGCAATATTGCTTTTTACAGCATCAGATCTTGCTCCCATCACCAGTCACATCCACAACTGGGTGTTGTTTTTGCTTTGGCTCCATCTCTTCATTTTTTCTGGAGTTATTTCTCCACTGATCTCCAGTAGCATATTGGGCACCTACCGACCTGGGGAGTTCATCTTTCAGTGTCCTATCTTTTTGCCTTTTCATACTGTTCATGGGTTCTCAGAGCAAGAATACTGAAGTGGTTTGCCATTTCTTTCTCCAGGGGACCACATTTTGTCAGAACTCTCCACCATGACCCATGCATCTTTGGTGGCCTGGCATGCCATGACTTAGTTTCATTGAGTTAGACAAGGCTGTGGTCCATGTGATTACTTGGTTAGTTTTGTTTGATTATGGTGTCAGTCTGTCTGCCCTCTGATGCCCTCTCTCAGCGCCTACTGTCTTACTGGGGTTTCTCTCCAGCAAAGGGCAGCCTCTGCTCCTTACCGTAGATGTTGGCTATCTCCTCACAGCCACTGCTACTGATGGCTGGATATATCAGGGGGACAGGTTATTCTACCCTATCTTACAGAAGGAGAGGACTCAGTGATGGGGTGAATTATTAGCATTCAAATTACTTAATTCCATCTCTGATATGTCCACCACTTACAGTTGCTGTGAAGAGCAAATAAAATAATGCAATAATACTTATAAAATATCCTCAGCCATACACAAGCACTAGTGCTTGACAAATGTTAATGCTGGTTGAGTCTTTACCTATGGATAAGCATTTGCCAACTTGGATTCATGAAGGATTCAGATGCCTAGAGGTGTTTCTACAATTCCTTGAAAGAAAATGTAGTCACAGTACACAAGCTTCAACTGTTTCTGCTCCAAAATCAACCACAGATTTTGAACCTAAAGCAAGCAACCTAACCCATTACTCTTTTGCCAACTTCAGTGGTTAGGGAATTTTACTGAGAAAGATTTGCAAGGTAATATGTCATCAGAAAACCTAACTTGACTGTCACCTTCCCTCCTTCCCAGTTGCATGACCTTGGTAAAGTCATTCTATGTATTTCTATTTTGATTTCTTTATCTGTAAAACAAAGATATTAATAACTTACAAGCCTGTAAGAAATCAGAAGATAATATATGGTAAATTTGGAGACATATAGACAATGAGTTATGATTTTTACATCAGCAAAATAAAATGGAGAATTGAAGCAAAGCAGCAGATGGTTTGGTTCACATTCTTCCTTCCACAAGCCCTGCCAGTTCTTTCTTCAGAATTACTAAGTGCAGACAAGTGTAACACACTTAATATGATTCCAGGACAGAAAGTTTATAACCTGGATAAGATGGAAGCAAATGCATATTTGACAAAAGTTGAAAAATAAGAGTTGCTATAGAAATCTAGTAAAAACTTATTATGTAAGTAATATATGCTATCAATAGAAAAGTGAAAATAAGTAGGGAGGAAAGAGAAGTGTGAAGGATAGTGTATGCGAGCTATGTTGAGTCTTGTCCTAGAAGGAAGTCAATAGATATTGACAAATAAATATAGAGAAATAGAAACATATTTTTCAAAGGTATGATGGTTGCTATCAGCAGAACTAGAAAGACTCTTAAAAGAACTTACCACTAACTTTCAACCACTAAGTTGAAAGAGATGAATTGGAAGCTTTTGCTTTCCAACACATCTCTTTTGTATTGTTTGATTTCATTTACCATTTATTTGATAAAATATGGGAAGAAAATTATTCAAAAAGGCATTTATTCTTTTTTATCTTTGGTGACATCAATATAAGTTAAAATATCATTTTAATATAATATGGTTATTACTAATATTATTATTGTTATTACTAAGTTTTTAATTTTCAGCATTATTTGTCTTTATTCCTATACCTGCATTATTCAATAGGATAGCCACCAGACACATGGGGCTATATGAAATTAAATTCATTAAAATAAAATAAAAATTCATTTCCTAAGTTCCATGTGCTATATTCCATGACAAAAGCCTACCTTGTTGGACAGAATAGAGTTATGGGATTTTCCATTGTTGCAGAAATTTCTATATCCTCACACTCTAAGCAATTTCATCCACACAAGGTTTCAACTACCACTCATACTGAGATGACAGCCTGATCTTTATCTCTAGCCAAAGATCTTGTCTCCTGAGCAATGTGCCTTCACAAGTAGCTGTTGACTGGATAGAAGAATTGTCTATGTCCCATAGCTCTTCATACTCAATTTATCCAAATCTGAACGTGCTGTCTTTCCCATGGAAGTCATTTTAACTTCGTACATTCCCCATCTCTCCTGGGAAAGTCTGAAAAATCACTAGAATCAGCTGGCTGGTCTCTACTGTTTGCAACTCACTCTCCCTGAAGCTGATGGCAGCCTGGGAGAGGTTCAGTTCATCTCTTCTTCCCGACATGCTTCTTCTGGCCAGAGTATCTACCAGGTCATCATGTTCTGCTGATTCTAGGTGTGGCTTACATGTCTGCTAACCAAGCTCCATTCTAAAACTCAGTGTTCTGGGCATCACTCAGTATTCCTTATGATTTTGTTTTTTTAATGCCAGTAAAATGCTATTCCTCAATTTCTGTAACTATGACACATCTGAATGTTGCTATGTGCTTTTGATGTAACCACAACAAAGTCTGGGGAATAAAAAGACTTTTGGTAAAATAAAATACTTTTTATTTCTAAAGTCAGGGAGAAGGCCTAAGTTGGTCTGTTGCTCTGTGAAACCAGGCTACAAAAAGGCAGTGGTTTCCTGTAAGCTTAACAAGTGCTACTGACATGGATTGAAACCAAAATGCCTATGGGATCAGCCTCACAAAACACATTTACCAGTTACTGAGTATAGGTAAAGGTATATGGTAGAGAAGAAATGTGGATAGTTTCAAGGAATTTACAGTCAGTTGGGGGTGAGGGGGGTGGATATTTCAACAGTTATCTTAAATCTAAATCAGGTTGAAGATTTGGTAAAATGACCATCTCAACATCTGATCCAATGTTCTAGTAGGCATCTTTTTTTTTTTTTTTTTTTTACTGTAGAGGTTAGAAAGCTGAACATTACAACTCTTAAGTTCAGTTCAGTTCAGTTCAGTCACTCAGTCTTGTCTGACTCTTTGCGACCCCATGAATCGCAGCATGCCAGGCCTCCTTGTCCATCACCAACTCCCAGAATTCACTAATACTCACATCCATCAAGTCAGTGATGCCATCCAGCCATCTCATCCTCTGTCATCCCCTTCTCCTCCTGCCCCCAATCCCTCCCAGCATCAGAGTCTTTTCCAATGAGTCAACTCTTCGCATGAGGTGGCCAAAGTACTGGAGCTTCAGCTTTAGCATCATTCCTTCCAAAGAAATCCCAGGGTTGATCTCCTTCAGAATGGACTGGTTGGATCTCCTTGCAGTCCAAGGGACTCTCAAGAGTCTTCTCCAACACCACAGTTCAAACGTGTCAATTCTTCAGTGCTAGATACCTTAAATTCTGGATAAGATTAAGTTCTAATTTAATCCAGGTCTCCTACTGATAAGAACAGTCTTGGCCAAGTTTCTTAGCCTCTTTGCATTTTACTTTCCTCATTTCAAAATAGAGGTTGTGACCTTAATATTATATTGAGAGATTTATTTAAGGATTCACTGATACAATGAATGCAAATACCTTAGCATACTGACTGGTTCCATAGACACAATAAATTCTTACAATTAATATTAAGTGGAAGACATGGAATGTCCCTTCCCAGGTCCTGCTTCAGAGTAAGTAAGGAGGAAAGGAGGCAAAAAGTGTCACATTCGGTTTGCTGATGCAGATCTAGAATATGCAATGAGGCTCTGAAGCCAGCAATTCCACCGAAAGCTAGTGATCATCTAATTGTAGCTAAGGTGGTGTGATCCTGGTACCTGCTGTTGTGAGAGCTACTATCTGATGGCCTAGTTTCTTGTGTATGGCAGAGATAATTCATCCTCGGGTGGGTCAATTTTGCAGTGTGGTTCTGAAAATAACTTCCACAGTCCCAGCCTGGGGGCTGTGCCTCCAGCCTTTGTAACAACGTCAACATCATAAATTGTTAATTCCCTATATTAAAACACTTTGTGTTTAAAATGGTGAAATGGTTTATATTACGTTCATATGAACCCAACCTGATATATGCAAAATAGAAGAAGGCATGATTCCTCCCACTACACTAGGAAGCTGTAGTGGCTTTGTGAGGGATGAGTGACAGAAACGGACCACATCCACACTCCAGATCTGTTTCCTCAGTTTTAAATGGAAAGTTGTCTTGAAGCAGAACATGGAAATGGAATTCCATTTATTCTGCTCACCAGGAGGAAATTTCTTCACCATTATCTTTTAGGACCACTGAGGAGTGGAGGCCACAATTGTCCCCTTCCAGATGATGCAACAAATCAAGCAGAGCCATCTGAAATCAGACTCATTTTTTCTTCCCTCTTGATTGTGGGGAATTCTCCTTGAAGCCATAGGTGTGGGTTGACAGAGAGAAGAAAATGTAGTAGAAACAGGTACCATAGTTCTCTGAGCCACTTACTTACACAAATACTTGACCCTCTAAACCTACTTGAGCCTTGTCAGGTATATATCACCTTCAGATGATAACAGAGTGCTGGTGTGCTTGCCTGAATTTAAGACTTGGTGAGTCAGACCACACCTAGCTCACTATGTGCAGCTTAGGCTGCATGGCAACTTGGTGGTGTACGGTCAGGTGCTCAGTCTCTATTAGGGCCCAGTGGCAATCTGAAAGGAAACTGCCATCTAAAAAATGAGTTATCTTTGCTTAACATCCTAAGGTCTATCCAGTGATCCATCTGGAGGGGCTGACCAAAGATTCCGTGCAGCATCACTACCTGCTGCAGATATTTTAAGAACCATTGGATCTACTGGGGATGTAGCCCAAGAGACAAATTAGCTTTCACAGCAGGCTGGACCAATTGCAGATATCTTTTCTTTTCTGTCTCCTACTCAAAAATGGCAACTTTTTGGATTACTTGGTCAAGAAGTTCAAATTGCAGACTCAAATGAGGTATATGTTGCCTGGAAAATCTGAAGAAAGATTTGAAGAAAGCAGGGAAAACCACTAGGCCATTCAGTTCAGTTCAGTTCAGTTCAGTTCAGTCGCTCAGTTGTGTTTGCGACCCCATAAATCACAGCATGCCGGACCTCCCTGTCCATCACCAAATCCCCCTACAATTATAGCAGAAGTGGCAAATAGATCCAAGGGATTAGATATAAAGACAACGCACCTGAAAAACTATGGACAGAGGCTCATAACATTGCACAGGAGCTGGTGATCAAAAACATCCCCAAGAAAAAGAAATGCAAAAAGGCAAAGTGGTTGTCTGAGGAGTTCTTACAAATAGCTGAGAAAAGAAAAGAACTGAAAGGCAAAGGAGAAAAGGAAAGATATACCCATTTGAATGCAGAGTTCCAAAGAATAGCAAGGGAAGATAGGAGAGATTTCCTAAGTGAACAATGCAAATAGAAGAAAACAATAGAATGGAAAAGACTAGAGATCTCTTCAAGAAAATTAGAGATACTAAGTGAACATTTCATGCAAAGATGGGCTCGATAAAGAACAGAAACAGTATGGACCTAACAGAAGCAGAAGAGATTAAGAAGAGGGGGCAAGAATACACAGAAGAACCATACAAGAAAGATCTTAATGACCCAGATAATCATGATGGTATGATCACTCATCTAGAGTCTGACATCCTGGAATGCGAAATCAAATGGGCTTTAGGAAGCATCACTATGAACAAAGCTAGTGGAGGTGATGGATTTCCAGCTGAGATATTTCAAATCCTAAAAGATGAGGCTGTTAAAGTGCTGCACTCAATATGCCAGCAAATTTGAAAAACACAGCAGTGGCCACAGGACTGGAAAAGGTCAGTTTTCATTCCAGTCCCAAAGAAGGGCAATGCCAAAGAATGTTCAAACTGCTGCACAATTGCACTCATTTCAAATGCTAGCAAAGTAATGCTCAAAATTCTCCAAGCTAGACTTCAAGAATGAGAACTGGAAAATCCCAGATGTTCAAGCTGGATTTAGAAAAGGCAGAGGAACAAGAGATAAGGTTGCCAGCATCAGTTGGATCATAGAAAAAGGAGGAGAATTCCAGAGAAACATCTACTTCTGCTCCATTGACTATGCCAGAGCCTTTGATTGTGTGGATCACAATAAACTGTAGAAAATTCTTAAAGAGTTGTGAAAACTAGACCACCCTACCTCCCTCCTGCAAAATCTTTATCTGCATTCAGAAGCAACAGTTAGAATTGAACATGAAACAACAGACTGGTTCAAAATTGGGAAAGGAGTATGTCAAGGCTGTATACTGTCACCCTGCTTATTTAACTTGCGTGCAGAGTACATCATGTGAAATGCTGGGCTGGACAAAGCACAAGCAGGAATCAAGATTGCCAGGAGAAATATCAATAACCTCAGATATGCAGATGACACCACACTTATGGCAGAAAGCAAAGAGGAACTAAAGAGACTCTTGATGAAAGTGAGAGGAAAGTGAAAAACTTGGCTTAAAATTCAACATTCAGAAAATTAAGATTGTGGCATCTGGTCCCATCACTTCATGGAAAATAGATGGGAAAACAGTGGAAACAGTGAGATACTTTATTTTCTTGGGCTCAAAATCACTGCAGATGGTGACTGCAGCCATGAAATTAAAAGACTCTTGCTCCTTGGAAGAAAAGCTATGACAAACCTAGACAGTGTATTAAAAAGCAGAGACATTACTTTGCCAACAAAGGTCCATCTAGTCAAGGCTATGGTTTTTCCAGTAGTCATATATGGACATGAGAGTTGGACTATAAAGAAAGCTGAATGCCGAATAATTGATGATTTTGAACTGTGGTATTGGAGGAGACTCTTGAGAGTCCCATGGACTGTAAAGAGATCAAAACAGTCAATCCTAAAAGAAATCAATCCTGAATATTCATTGGAAGGACTGATGCTGAAACTGAAGCCACCTCAATACTTTGGCCACCTGATGTGAAGAGCCAACTCATTGGAAAAGACCCTGATGCTGGGAAAGATTGAAGGCAGGAGGAGAAGGGGAGGACAGAGGATGAGATGGTTGGATGGCATCACCAACTCAATGGACATGAGCTTGGGCAATATCTGGGAGATGGTGAAGGACAGGGAAGCCTGGCATGCTGCAGTTCATGGGGTTACAAATAGTTGGACATGACTAAGCAAGGTTTATTGATTAATAAGAGAGCAGAAATTTGCCATTTGCTTTTAGGAGGTGTATCTTGACATGTTTGAGACCACTGATATCATAGAAAGATCACCAGTATGACTTTTGGTGATATATGACTTAGAATTTGTAGAGATATTTCCATAAATGTGTCACGTAAGTCTCGGGATAGTTGCTACTTCCTGTTCACCTGGTTGTATCAACACATGACATCATCAGGAAAACATACCAATGTGATATCTTATAGAACAGAGAGGTGATCAAGTTTCCTGGTTACTAGAATATGACAAAGGTTTAGAAGGTTGATGTGCATTGCTGAGTATATTTCTTGTCCTAAGACCTAAAAGTAAACTGCTCCTGATGAATTTTCATATCAAGTAAAAAAAAAAAAATTCCAGATCCACAACTGCTTACCATGTTCCAGGACATTTATTGTTTCATTCAAGCAAAAAATAGCAACAACAAAAACAATAAAAATCACATGGATCAACTTGTAGTCAGAGTCAGCACCTGATTAAATGTACAATAATCCATTCTCATTCTGCATTATTTTTAGACTTATAGCCAAATTCGGCTTCTAGCAAATAAGTTAAAAAGTGTTATTCACAAGGAGATGCAATATGCCCTAATTTTGCCAATGTATACCAACAGAAAGCTGGAGAACATGTATGAGGCCTGATTTGAAACCTATTAGATCTAGGTGGCAGCAATATAATTGAGAGTAAACTAAATGTGTTTATTAGAGTGCTCCAAAATAAGATTCTGAATGTTTTTGAGTCACTAAAAATGGCTTCAATAGGGGAGAACCCAGACAGCAAAGCAGAAACAGTACCTGAAGTAGAGGGGCCTGTGGTGTAAAGGTAGGGCCAAGGAGGAACAGGCAGTTTCCTGCCACCTGCTCAGGGACACCCTCACTTAAGGCTGCACCCAACAGGACCAGCAGGGACACTGGTGGCTACTGGAGTGTAGAAACCCAGATCAGTACTGCCCCTCGTACATCAAGAGCCTGCAGTCCCTCAGCTGGGTACTCTTGTCCCAGCTGCACTTGGAGAAGAGTGGAGATTCATCTGAGTGTATCATTGCTCCCATGCAAGGGGGGCTTTTACTGACTTGGTTTAAAGAAGCTGATTCTTCCAAGCTGCAATTCAACACCACCAGCTGAAGACACCATAATGGAGAAACTGTCCTTTAAGATGTTTCTGGGAAAGGAAAGATGCTGTGTTGTTTTAGCAGATGGATTCTCCAAGTGGCAGCAATGTCAGGGAACACCCAGAGGCAGCCCTACTTCTTCTTATTCCCCCAAATCAAAACAGAAAAGTCAGAGAGAGAGAGTGCTCTAGACAGCCCTGAGGACTAGGAGGAAGTGTGGGACAACTGGAGGCCACTAACAATGGCCAGATCTTTGGCTGCTGGGAGCCCCCAGAGGAAAGAGACAGCCTGTGTTCCAAAACCATTATCACAAGAGATTCCTTCAAAGGCTTAAATGACATCCCCCAACACGATGCCTGCCACATTAGATGGACAGGAGGCAGTCTCTAAGTGACTGGACTTTGATAAGAATTTGGGTTCTTTGGTAAGTTCATGAAGTTTCATGAGCTTTGGGAAGCTCATGGAAGTTCTGAAGTTAACTCACACTCCAGAGAACACTACCATCCGCCATGGTGAATAACTCCTGAAAGAACATTCCTGAGTGTCTGCTTCCTGTCGACTTACTGCTCAAAAAGGAGCTCAAGGCAAGTGACAGCAGCCAGAAGATGCTACAGTGGCTGGCCACAGTCATCCAAGAAGGAAGACCCCAAAACACCCCAAAAGGCAGAGCCAGATGTGCCCCAGGTGTCCAGGCAGTTCCTGCAAAAAAGTCTATTTCCCCCCAAGGAAGGCAGTGCGGGGCTTCTGGAGTGATGGCGGAAGTGGGAGGAGGAGGAGCCTTTTGGCAAGCAGCCTCACCTGAGGTAGCAGAGCACTTCCAGAGACCAAGGCCACAGTGTGCAGCACGGAATCCCATCGTGATAATAGGTTCCAGCGTTGTGTGTGTGAATAGGGGCAGGGGGATGTTGCTTGGGAAATAAAGTGTTAGTTAACACTTCTTGCTTCTCCAGGGAGGGGCTGTCCTGGTTGGGACCAAGAATCTCTAATGGGGTGGGTGGGCAGCCAGGAAGAGGAAGGGCACCACCATCAATTCATGGTGGGAAGGGAGGGGACTCTTGTGCCCATAGCCCTCTCCTGGTTGGACCGGTGGACCTTTCCTCAGAGCCTGACCCCACTGACCTCAGCCTGACCTGACCTGACCTGACCTGGTACTGCTAGCAGAAGCTATTTTCTGCTCAGCCTTTGGACTCTTTTAGTCTTTTGGAATTAAGTTCTTAAAACATATTTTTCCTTGAATAAATTATACTTGATAAACTGTCTACACTTCAGAAAATGCTGCTCGTGGAAGGAATTCCAGATCTCACAGTTTTCTTCTGGCATCAGAAGATTTTGTCATAAATGTGGGGCACTGAAGTTTTCTGTGGACAAAGCTGTATTTTTGGAAACAATAAAAAGGCTTGGTTGGGGGGAGGGGAATGTTTCCAATTTGCTTGGTTAGTTGACTAAAAGATGGACCTAAAGGAATATATGCTGAATGAAGTTGAAATGCAGGAGGAAGGCACCCAAAGCTTAGAGAGACTGTGATGCTCATGTGGATTTATGCAAGAGCTTCTCAGCTATTTTCTGACTACATCCCCTCAGAAGGTTCAAAGACATGTCCTTCACCAAGGCCAAGAGAAACACATTTGTGAGGGAAAACCCAATATTCTCTTTTTTAAGTTGTTTTGTTTTGTTTTGTTTTTTTGATGTGGACCATTTTTAAAGGATTGAATTCATTGCAATATTTCTTCTATTTTATGTTTTGGTTTTGGCTCCAAGGCATTTGGGATCCTAGCTCCCCGAATAGGGATTGAACCCACATCTCCTACATTGGAAGGTAAAGGTGAAGTCTTACTTACTGGACTGCCAGGAAATCCCAGAAACCCAACATTCTTAAACAGCTTCATTAAGGCTATTCTCTATAGGATAAAAAGTACAGTGGGACCAATTGCTATTAAGTTGGGCAATCTGCATTCAGTGAGAATAATAGTATCATGATGAAACACACCAGGGCCTTATGGGCTACTCCCCCTTGTCCTCTAGATGCCTTTTGTCTGCAGAAAAGTTTTAGCCAAAAAGATTAAGTTTAATCAAAGAAGTGAGAAAAAGCAGAAGCAAAGGGGAAAAAGTCAAACAGGACAAAATAATAATAATTTAGTCATTAAGCAAAGTCAAGGACTTTTAGTTCCTCCTGAAGGGCTATAGATAATTCTGAACCATATCCTATGAGCTGTTTTGTAGGTACTGAAACCCCAAACAAGTGGGAGAAGTTCACTACATCATGACCAGACTGTAGCCATAACACAACCTGCCATAATTCTGAGAAATGGCCTCAAAGAAATAGGAACAAACCGACCCTGAAACTGAAGACTAATTATACTTTCAACAGTCAAGATGATGCTAATCAGACCACCTTGTGACCAATTTTGAGGTGACTGTCAGAGCTGGCTGTACTAGCCTCCCTCTGCCTATACATCCTTGAATCTCTCCTTTAAAGGTCTTGCCCACTGATTGACAGTGGGGAGAGTTGGTATTTGGACATGAGTCCACCCACCACAGCCCTTCGCCATTCCTAGCCTCCAAACTAAAGCAAACTTTCCTTTTCGCAAACCTTGCCTCTTTATTGACTTTAGAGCAGTGAGCAGCTGGACCCCACTTCTGATAACAATGTGTTGGTAAATGCTGGTCCAACTTCTGTTTACTCTTACTTGTACAGACCAAATAAAATTTGACTGGATTGCTCATCTTTTTTTTGCTTTAAGGACAAAACCATCAGCTAACCAGTGTCAAAGATCTCTACGGAACAAACCATTCTGATTATGGCTTTGACTCAGCTTCCCATCATGGTAGCCATCCCCACTTTATCCTCTAGACTGAAGACAGGGAAAAAAAAAAAAAAACTCTCTTAAAAATATTGTTTGTTGCCAGGCACTATTAAAAAAATTAGTTTGATACTAACTCAGGATAAAATGCTAAACAGGTACTATAGAAAAAATGAACAAACAAACTTAAAAGTCAAAAGAGAAATGCAGTGATTTCTAGGAACTAATCGAGGTTCATTACTAGTAATCCACACAAAAGTGGTCTCATTTGTCCCTTAAATGAGATTATTAAATAAGAAAAAAGTTATATATATTATATATAGTTGATCATGAACATCATGTGAATAAATAGTATTATAAAGAATACCTGGATTTCATTAATAAAGAGTACATTGGCAAATGGAGAACAATCACATTCTAACTTTTATTGGTCAACCTATATTTGAACGGCCATGTCAGTGTTGAATGTAATGTTTTATTTGCTGACTATTTTTATTGTTTATATTTATTACTTATTTACTTGGTGGCATCAGATCTTAGCTGCAGCACACGGGATCTTTATTTCTTTTTTGTTGGAAGATAATTGCTTTACAATGTTGTGTTGACTTCTGTCATATATCAACATGAGTCAGCCATAGGTATACATATGTCTGCGCCCTCTTGAACCTTCCACTCACCTTGTACCCTATTCCACAGGGTTGTCACAGGGCACCAGATTGAGTTCCTTGTGTCATACAGCGACTTCCCATTAGCTATCTATTTTACATATGGTAATGTATATATTTCAGTGCTGCTCCTGGGACACAGAGGGTCTTTGTTGTATCACGTGGAATCTTTTGATTCCACGCAGGCTCAGCAGTTATGGCATGCAGTCTTAGTTCCCCTGGGGTTTGTGTTATCTTAGTTCCCCAACCTGGGATTGAACCCGTGACCCCTCCATTGTCAGGTGGATTCTTAACCACTGAACCACCAGGAAAGTTCCAAATACAATACTTCAAAAGAAATGTTAATCACACAGAATTGTTTACAAACAAGAGAGGAGTTCAATAAGGGCTCTGGATAATCCAACACATGAAGAACAGTTGTGGTAACTAAGGGGTTTTGTGTCAAAAAAGCAAAAATAAAACTACTTTGTTGGGAGAGAACCGGTTAGCTGCCTTTATCTGAAGTGTGGCCATATGAAATAGGGAACTGATTTACTTGGGGTAACTTCAAAGGAAGATCAAGGACCAAATAGATAAATTTCCAGAAGAAAAGATTAGTATGTAAAACATAGAAAAATCTTCAACTCAGTGCAGTCACTTAGCAGTAGAATGTGCTGCTGTAGGAAGCAATGAACTTTCTGTCTGGCAACGCCTTTGCATAAGTTGAGTCTGCTTCTGCTGTGTGTTTCAGTTGAGTACATTCCTGAAATAGGTAGGAAACTAGATGACCTTTAAAGTGAAGTGAAGTCGCTCAGTTGTGTCCGACTCTTTGCGACCCCGTGGACTGTAGCCTACCAGGCTCCTCCCTCCATTGGATTCTCCAGGCAAGAATGCTGGAGTGGGTTGCCATTTCCTTCTCCAGGGGATCTTCCCAACCCAGGGATCGAACCCGGGTCTCCAGCATTCCAGGCAGATGCTTTAACCTCTGAGCCACCAGGGAGTCCCTTCCAATCTCAGTTTCAATAATTTCATAAAGAGTGAGCAGGGAATCTAAAAGGAAAGAAAAGCAGTTTCTGAGATGCATGGGGAGTCATTGTGGACGGGGTGTGAGACAAGAAGGTAATTCAGATAAACTGATCTCAATGTAGCATCATGATTTCTCATATATACTTGAAACATGAGAGTTAATTAACTGGACATTTTGTTTTCTCACCTCAAATTAGGATACATCTGCTTAGAGGACAACTGTGGTACACTGATTTAGATTATATGCCTTTCCCTGGGTATGGGGATATGTGGAAAGAGCAGTGACTAGGAGCAGGAAAATGGAAGTTTTAGAGTTTAATCCCAGGATTGCTCCAAACTCACCATCTGCTTTCTGAGAAATTTCTTGCAAATTCCATTTAGCTTCACTGAAGAGGAGATTTGTGAGATGTTTACTAAGAACTTTCAAAAACTGAATGTAAGATAGCTCATCAGATACAAGATCTAGGCTCAGAAGCAACCTGATGACTTTGCCTCTCATATTTCACATGGCAGGCCTGAAATGAAATAGAGCTAACATTTTTTAAATTTTTTTGTCTTGACTTTTGAGGCTAAAGGGAGGATTTTGGAGAAGATATCATAATTCATCCCTGTGACTATAGAATTATCTGAAGAAGTGGCTACATTGGAATGGAGTAAGGTAAGAATTGATCAAATCTCAGTCACTCCCAAGGCCTTAAACTGAGTTTTTTGTCAGCATCTGAAGATGCAATGTCTGCAGAGAAATCAGGAGGCCTGGCCCCTCTAACTGCCTTCGGAGCACGTTGTGGGGGGCACAGACCAAAGGTGAGTTTACACATCAGTGACTAAAGTTTCCTGCCACTAAGCATAAGAAGTCACTCATGAGCAGCGTCCCAAAACCACAGCTACAGGATGTGGGCACAAGCCCTTGTATAATTGTTGGCCAAGAGCCAATGAGCATTCATCCCTGTGCAAATACTTGGGCTTTTTTGTTGTTGTTAACCTTTGAAAACCACAGGCATTAGTCTCTCTCATTCTTTCCCTTTGGCACAAGTTATCTTCTTTTCTCCACCTTGGTCTCTTGTGTGTAAAGAATTTCTGGGGGAGCTTTTAAGCCTGAATTTAATACGTTTGCACTCCCCTCTCTTGCCCCACAAAATGCCAGGCAGAAGTAAAGCTGCCTTACAAAATATCTGCTGGCTTCCGCAGCTTTGTTTGGTCTTTTTAATCAGATAGGACATCAGAGAGCTCCATGAGTGACCCTAGCCTTTTAAGAAAATACAAGTAATTTCTGGAAATTCCCCCTAAACAACAGTGACCTATTGTTTTCTCATGTCAGAATTAACCCAGAAGCTATGATACACTGATTTAGATGACATGCCTTTTTCTGGGGATGGAGATATGCCGAAGGACAGTGGGGCTGGAATAGGAGATTGAAAGCTTTAGAGTTTAATTCCATATCGCCAAAAAGTCACCATCTGTTTTTGAGCAATTTCTTTCCAATTTCTAGGCTTTTGCTTTGTGTTCCATGAAATGAAAACAATGGATTAGATGGTTTCTATGCTTCCTTAACCCCAGGGCTCTATGAATTGGCTTCCTTTCCTTCAGCAAAGGGACAATGAGAGGAGGGCTCAAAGCAAAAGATGCTCATAAATTGGCTTCTCTTTTCTGCCTTAGAGGATGGCCAAGGGGCAGCCTCCGAAAAAGCCCCAGTGCCCACTGGAAGCCTAGGTGTGGTGATTCTTGGCAGTTTCTCTTTTTGTAAGTGTTAAAGAATGCATTAGTTTTGCTTCTGTAACCCCAATTCCCCGTATTCAGATATGGAAACAAGTTGAATCTACTCCAGCATGGGAATTTTATTTTTAAATAAAAGAGATGGCAGATCACTTTTACTTAAAGAGACAGAAGGAGAAATTTCTAACCATCAAAACTGCCCAAGATACATCAGAAGACTATGAACAATCTGTCAACTGTTCAAATAGTTTCTGAATGGAGATTTACTGGAAATTTTTAAGTGGAATTTCTTGAATGGATAAAGAACAGATAGAGAAGATGGCCAACCATGACATTTTTATGATGATATGCTTTATACTTAATGCCCCTTGTATCTAATCTTATTCCCAATCAGACCTATGTTGCCCCTTTGGGAAAATTTACTAGTATAGTTCAGATAATAGCCTGAAGGGAAAGCCCAGGGATACATATAGGTCTCTTGGTTTGTGGGTTGTGGCTGGTTTTCCAGCTTATGGACAAGAAACCCAACTGTCCACTAGGAATACCACACGGCAAGTGGTAAAAAGATAGTAAGTTCGTGCATGTGTGCTTGCTAAGTCACTTCAGTAGTGTCTGATTCTTGTGACTCTTTGGACTGTAGCCTACCAGGGTCCTCTGTCCATGGGATTCTCCAGGCAAGAATACTGGAGTGGGTTGCCATGCCCTCCTCCAGGCAATCTTTCCCACCCAGAGATCAAACCCACATGTCTTATGTCTCCTGCATTGACAAGTGTGTTCTTCACCATTAGTGCCATGTAGGAAGCCCCAGAAGGCCCATAGTGACCAGGAAAATAATTCCCAGAAGAACTGAATTTAGTTCCCTTGGATGTTGTCTGAGGTTCTGCACCAAAGTGGCATTGCTCTACAGGCAGATACTCAATGGTTTTTATTTAATAAAATAATTTGACTTCATTTCATTGAATCCTCCCAAGATCTTTATGAAGTAGGCAAAAGAGATAGCATCATCTCCATCTTACAGATGAGGAAATTAAACCTTAGGAAAATTAAGGTAATTTTACAGGGTCTTACATGACTGATTCAACTCTTTCCAGACAAAAAAGGGTGTTTTACCTAATGACTGGGGCTTCCCTGGTGGTCCAGAGGGTAAAGGGTCTGCCTGCAATACAGGAGACATGGGTTTGATCCCTGGCTTGGAAAGATCCCCTGGAGAAGGGAATTGATATCCACTCCAGTATTCCTGAGTGGAGAATTCCATGGACAGAGGAGCCTGGCAGGCTACAGTCCAGAGAGTTAGAGAGTCAGATGTGACTGAGCAACTATCACTACTTAATGATTAACAACAATTATTTAAAGAATTATAAGGTCTCTGGTTTTAAAAGATTTTATCAATCATCTCTTTAGCAATCCCTTTCACAATATTCACTTTAGCTCCTCCTCCTGCTGCTGCTGCTGCTGCTGCTGTGTTGCTTCAATCGTGTCCAACTTTGTGCGACCCCATAGACGGCAGCCCACCAGGCTCCCCGTCCCTGGGATTCTCCAGGCAAGAACACTGGAGTGGGTTGCCATTTCCTTCTCCAATGCACGAAAGTCAAAAGTGAAAGTGAAGTTCCTCAGTCGTGTCCGACTCTTAGTGACCCCATGGACTGCAGCCCACCAGGCTCCTCCATCCATGGGATTTTCCAGGAAATAGTACTGGAGTGGGGTACCATTGCCTTCTCCTTTAGTCCTTCCTAGTACATGTCAAACAGCAATGCTTCCCATCCTTGGGCATTTTTAAGTATAAGAAGTTCTGTCTTATCTTAAACTGCCATCCAAATCCCTGAATCCTCTTATCCTCTGGTCATAATCCTGCTTCCTAGGTCCCACTTACCAGTTTCTAGAATATCCCACAAGATGGTCTGTATGAAATATGAAGACAGTTCTTATGTCATCTCTGAGATCACTCTTCTCACACTAAACAGCTTTGGTACCCTATTGTTACAGACTGGACCTCAGGGTTAAGAGATATCACTCTCCTCTCATCTTTTCTGATTTGCACTATATCCTTTCAAAGGTCATTTGGGAACAGTCCAACTTAGAAAATTCAAAGGGAATGAATATGCAGAAAAAAGTCAATTGTCAGACTCATCCTTAAATGGTAAATAAAGAGAATGTGCTGGACCTTTCATAGACCTCTGCCAACAAATGCCACTATCTTGAGGCAAATGGAGATTTTCAGGCAACACTGTTAATAATAATTTGCCAATTGTGCCTGCTTCAGAACCATTGCCAAAGCAATCCAACGACTTTCCATTCCACTACTATTTACAGGACAGCTAGGATTTCAACATTTCCTTTTACAGTCTGAATAGAAGTTTCCTGCCTTGGGGACTGTAACAATATTTGCCATCATGAGGGGGAAAAAAAAATGTGGGTCCTGGGAAGTGGAAAGAGAGGGAG
Source organism: Oryx dammah (assembly GCF_014754425.2). NCBI lineage: Eukaryota > Metazoa > Chordata > Mammalia > Artiodactyla > Bovidae > Oryx > Oryx dammah. Next base: position 78,717,679 of record NW_024070186.1, on the reverse strand, counting down.
AGAAGTACTAATGGAAGTAAACAAAGATAAAGACAAAATCAAATGAGAGTTATTCAAGGTTTGGATTTTGAATGCCTCCATCAAATTGATGTTTGTGAAACATCAGAGGACAAATCTTTGAAACTGAGGAAGTAAGGAGGTGGAAGAAAAGACTTTAAAGTTAGACTTCACATAATCATCCTCTCCCCCCAAAAAGCTGGAATTTTTAAACTGAATACCAGCCAAGGTGTCTCAACTTTGGGTCTTAGGACAGGCAAAAAGCTGATTATGTTAAGAATATATAGAATTCAGCATTAAAAGTCTTTTTTTCAAAATAATTTCAAAATACAATAAAATAGAATAAAAAGTTTAGAGATGAAAACAGATGAGATAATCTCCTGAGTTGTTTACAATTAGACATAAGTCAAGGAGAGACAAAGAGGGAATACGAGAGAAAAGAAAATGTAAACAGAATGAATTAAAATGGTGTTTTTGAAAAACATGCTTCTTATCCCCTCTAGAATCCATAGACATTCCACAGAAGGCACTTCTAAGACCCAAAAGACAGGAGGTCAGTGGCATCCCTATCTCTGTCTCAGCCACAGTGGTCTTACTTCTACCTGTTTTACATATTGGGCATCTGAAACAGATTTATTAGAAGGAAAGAGCTGCTATTGAAAAATAAAACATAAGAACAATCAATCAAAAAAGAAAAAAAACAGCAAAAAGGAAATGAGCCACTGAAAGTTCTTGATCATGGAATGATATGATCAAATTGTGTTTTTGGAATCTGGCAACAAATGCAAAATGAATTAGAAGAGGCTCAGCCTTGGGAATGATAACAACTAAAAGGTTATAGCAATTATCCAGCTAAACAGAATTTAAAATGTGATCTAATATATACCTGTGAAAATGAAAAGGAGAAGAGAATATGAAAAATTTTGAAAGAATAAACTTTAGTTTGACATCTGGGTGTTGGGCTTAATGCTAAATATGGTCTGTTGTGCCATCCCCCTAAATTTATATGGTGAAATCCCAATGTGATGCTATTAAGAGGTGGGGCCTTAGCTTATGAGAGCAAAGCCCACATGAATGAGATTTTGTTGTTGATGTTCAGTCGCTTAGTCATGACCAACTTTTAAGCCTCATGAAATGGGGAGCACACCAGGCTCGCCTGTCCTTCACTATTTCCTAGAGTTTGCTCAGATTCATGTCCATTGAGTCAGTGATGGTATCTAACCATCTCATCCTCTGCCAACCCCTTCTGCTTTTTCCTTCAACCTTTCCCAGCATCAGGACTAGTGCCCTTACAAAAGAAGCACAAGAAAACTCTCTTGTCTCTTTGCCTATAAGGACATAGCAAGAAATCGGAGCCCCAGAAGAGGGCCCACACCTGACCAGGTTGGTACCCTAATCTCAGAATTCCAACCTCCAGAACTGTAAGAAATAAATTTAAGTTATTAGCCACCCAGTCTGTAGTGTTTTTGTTATAGCAACCCAGACAGACTAAAAGAGATACTATATGGGATGTATTTAGCAAGAAAATTAAAGACATCAAAACTGATAACTGTTACTCTTAAAATCTCATAGAGAAATCCGGAATTTTGAAGAAGCTGAATATAAGCGGCCACTGATATAGATGATCAGCAGACAGAAATGCAAAATTGAATCTTAAAGAGATACCAGGGATGGGACTATGGGTTTGGAAGTCATCCTCATAAAAGGGAAACTGAAATAATACAGACTGAGTTCCCAGTGAGAGAGAAGATCAGGATCCAAGGGCTGAAAATAAAGACCTAGAACGTGCCCACATTTGGAGGACTGAGAAATAAGAACCCAGAGGGTCTGCCCTGAGTTTATGATCAGGTATTTATTTGATAATGTTATTCAATATACTTAGGTGAATTTATTTTCTGATTTTAAGAAATTTCATAAAAGATCTGAAGTGTGCATTTATCAGTCTAATCAACTTTTTTGATCTCCTAAGATACTAAATATTTAAAATCATGTGATACCATTTAAAAGTAGCTGATTATTTCAACCTAAAAATATGGTGAGCTAAAACAGAATCTTCAGAATAATGATGTAGCTATGGATGATGTATTTATCCACCAAAAAGAGTCAAAAACCAATACTCCCCCGGGCAAGGGAATAGCCAAGTTTGTTTCGGTTTCCAATGAATGACATTAGCCCAGTGTAGGTCTCAATCAAAATGGGTTCAGTGAGCACCATCAATCCCTTTCCTCTTCCAGATTCAGTGGAATTCTTGTGGGTATTCTGGATAGCTGGAACAAGCTTAGATGTGAACGCAGACAACTGAAGAGGAAAAGAAGACACAGAATTAGTGAGTGCAAAGTAGGTCCAGAGACACACCCTCCCCAGTCAGTCCTCACAAAAGTTGACTGCTCTCCTGGAGCTGCATTTATTCTTACTACTTAAACAGAAATCATTTCTTGGAATTGTTAATATTGCTTCTGTTAGTCTTTTAATAGATTGATCTGTTAATAAATTTTGTACATAATAAAATTAACTGCCACATCTTATTTATTTTTCATTATTCATAACTTGTACAACATGAAGAAGTCAGTTTAACAAATATTTGCTGATAGTCTAGTATGGATCAGACACCTGTCATGTACTGCTGAAGATTCAGACAAGTGAGATATAGCCTCTGCCCTCATAGTGTGTGTGTCGATTCAGCTGTGTCTGACTCTTTATGACCCTCTGGAATGTAGCCCTCCAGGCTTCTCTATCCATGGGATTCTCCAGGCAAGAATACTGGAGTGGGTTGCCATGCCCTCCTCCAGGAGATCTTCTCAACCCAGGGGTTGAAACTGTGACTCTCCCATCTCCTATATTGGCAGGTGAGTTCTTTCTTTTTTGCCACTTTATCTATTTTTTAATTGAAGGATAATTGCTTTATAGAATTTTGTTGTTTTCTGTCAAACATCAACAAGAATCAGCCATATGTACACCATGGCTGATCTCTCCCAAACCCCCTCCCATTCCACTCCCCATCCCACCCTTCTAGATTGTCACAGAGCCCCTGTTTGAGTTCCCTGAGTCATACAGCAAATTCCCATTGGCTATTTATTTTACATATGGTATTGTAAGTTTCCAGGTTACTCTTTCCATGCATCTCACCCTCTCTCCCTTTTCCCCCCAGGTCCGTAAGTCTATTCTCTATGTCTGTTTCTCCATTGCTGCCCTGCAGATAAATTCATCAGTATCATCTTTCTAGATTCCATATATATGTGTCAGAATATGATATTTATATTTCTCTTACTTCACTCTGTATAATAGGCTCTAGGTTTGTACACCTCATTAGAATGGCTCAAATGTGTTCCTTTTTATGGCTGAATAATATTCCATTGTATATATATGTACCACAGCTTATTTATCCATTCATCTGTTGATGGATAGGTGAATGTACTTATTATATGCAGGGTACATCATGAGAAACGCTGGGCTGGATGAAGCACAAGTCAGAATCAAGATTGCCAGGAGAAATATCAATAACCTCAGATACGCAGATGACACCATCCTTATGGCAGAAAGCGAAGAACTAAAGAACCTTTTGATGAAAGTGAAAGAGGAGAGTGAAAAAGTTGGCTTAAAGGTCAACATTCAGAAAACTAAAATCATGGCATCCAGCCTCATCACTTCATGGCAAATAGATGGGAAAGCAGTGGAAACAGTGGCAGAGTTTATTTTGGGGGGCTCCAAAGTCACCGCAGGTGGTGACTGCAGCCATGAAATTAAAAGATGCTTACTCTTTGGCAGGAAAGTTATGACCAACCTAGGCAGCATATTCAAAAGCAGAGATATTACTTGCCAACAAAGGTCCGTCTAGTCAATGCTATGGTTTTTCTAGTGGTCATGCATGGATGTGAGAGCTGGACTATAAAAAAAGCTGAGCGCTGAAGAATTGATGCTTTTGAACTGTGGTGTTGCAGAAGACTTTTGAGAGTCCCTTGGACTGCAAGGAGATCCAACCAGTCCATTCTAAAGGAGATCAGTCCTGGGTGTTCATTGGAAGGACTGATGTTGAAGTTGAAATTCCAATATTTTGGCTACCTGATGCAAAGAGCTGACTCATTTGAAAATACCCTGATGCTGGGAAAGATTGAAGGCAGGAGGTGAAGGGGACAACAGAGGATGAGATGGTTGGATGGCATCACCGACTCAATGGGCATCAGTTTGGGTAAACTCTGGAAATTGATGATGGACAGGGAGGCCAGGTGTGCTGCAGTCCATGGGGTCGCAAAGAGTTGGACACAATTGAGCAACTGAACTGAACTGCACTGAACTGTCGATGGACATCTAGGTTGCTTCCTTATTCTAGATGTTGTAAATAGTGCTGCAATGGACATTGTGGTACATGTATCTTTTTCAATTTTGGTTTCCTCAGGGTATATGCCTAGGAGTGGGAGTGCTGGGTTGTAAGGTGGTTTCAGTCCTAGTTTTTTAAGGAATCTCCATACCATCTTCCATAGTGGCTGTATCAGTTTGATGGGTGGGTTATTTACCACTGAGCCATCGGGAAAGCCCACACAGCAGTGGCACTACAATAATATAAAAGAAATGAACTTGTAACGATCATACAAAGTCCATGAAAATAAACAGCAAAAACAGGCAGAAGATATTAAAGAAAAACAAAAGAAATCATATATGGTTAGAGGATCAAAAATGACTTCCAAAGAAGACATTTGAGACAATCCTCTAAGGGGTAATAGGGTTTCAGCAAGTGAAATGAGGTTAAAGAGGGTCTAGCTGACTGCTGCTGTTCTTTCTAATCCAGCATCCTTCTCTCCATTTGAGATTCTTCTTTCAACAAGAGTGCTTCAAGGCTTCCCTGATGGTACAGTGGATATGAATCTGCCTACCAATGCAAGAGACATAGGTTTGATCCCTGATCCAGGAAGATCATGTATGCCACAGAGCAGCTAAGCCCATGCACCGCAACTATTGAGCCTGTGCTCTAGAGCCCAGGAGTCACAACTACTAAAGCCATCACACCTAGAGCTAGTGCTTCACAGCACAAGCTATCTAACCATCTCATCCTCTGCCACCCCCATCTCTTTTCTTTCTCATTGCACAGAAGCCACTGCAATAAGAAGCCTGCCCACCACAACTAGAGAATAGGCCCCACTTCCCACAACTAGAGAAAAGCCTGCACAGCGACGAAGATCCAGAACAGCCCATAAATAACTAATTTTTAAAAGATTAAAAAAGAATGCCTCTATTTTCCTTTGGAGAGCCACGTTCTTCCATTTAGTGCAAATAGCTTAAGTGGAGCTGGCTTTAGTACATGACTCAGTTCTAACCAATCAGAAGAATCCACAGGAGACTGGTTTAGATGTGGGCACATGACCAATGCAGCTGTGAAATGTATCGTCCAAGTGCAGAGGTATTCATGGTCATTTGGGCCACACAGTGAAAGCCTGGCTGAGACTGAAAACAGTAAAAGTGAAAGACCTAAGACGTGAAGACAGAGAAATTCTTCACAAAGCCATCCGAGTTACTAGATCAGCCTACCCTGAATTTTAAGTTAAATGAGTTTAAAAAAAAAAAATCACTCTTTTGGTCAAATCAGGTTGAACTGGGTTGAGAGGAGGGTAATTCAGGGAGCATTGCAAACAGAGATATAAAGAAGGAAATGAATTAGGAAAGCCCAGATCTTTGTATTTCCAATTAGCTCATTTATATCCATTAACTCATTCCAGTATAAGCCTCTCAGGTAAGTAAAAGAAGGTATCATTATTTCCATGTTAGAAATCAAGGCTCAGAGAAAGTAAATGATTTTGTCCAGAGTCACTCCATTTTCTGCACAACGGTAAAAAGGAATATTAGGAACAAGAAACTATTCACAGTGTGATCCAAATATGCTTTCTAGGCAACTGGCTTGCAAGTCTAAATTAAACCTTTCAAAGTATATTCCAATATCCATATAAGTCATTATACACATTCAACCAAGTGACCAATGTTTTTCCTTTTCTCCATGAGGAGGGCCAATCTTTGCTTTGAGGGACTAATACAGCGTGATGATTCAATGAAGAAAGAGAAGCCTGTAGTTGTTACCCATAATCACATTTTCAATGTAAGTTTTACCCTGGACTGTTAATTTTATACCAAATTGCCCTTGGGCAAACCACTTCTCCATTGTAGCCTTAGTTTCCTTGTTAGTAAGAAAAAAACCTAAAATTTAGAATATATCCATCATTACTATTTGACCTAGTCTATAATGGACAAGGGGCTTCCCTGATAGCTCAGCTGGTAAAGAAACTGCCTGCAATGCAGGAGACCCTGGTTTGATTTCTGGGTTGGAAAGATTCCCCTGGAGAAAGGATAGACTAACCACTCCAGTATTCATGGACTCCCCTGGTGGCTCAGATAGTAAGGAATCCACCTGCAATGCAGGATACCTGGGTTTGATTACTGGGCTGGGAAGATCCCCTGAAGGAGGGCATGGCAACCCACTCCAGTATTCTTACCTGGACAGAGGAACCTGAAGGGCTACAGTCCACAGGGCTACAAAGAGTTGGATATGACTGGAGTGACTTAGCACAACACAGCACAGCACAAAAAGAACAAAAAATAGGAAAGAAAGAAAAGCCATGCAAATGAAACTTGTGTGATTTACTTGTTCTGTTACCTTATCATAAATTCACTTCTCCTTCATGAGCCTCAGCTTACTCTTTTGGAAGGAGGCATTGGAATCTATGGTTTGGGGCTAATTTTGTTGTTCAGTTGCTAAGTCATGTCTGACTCTTTGTGACCCCATGGACTGCAGTACACCAGGCTTCCCTGTCCTTCACTATCTCCCACAGTTTGCTCATATTCATGTCCACTGAATTGTTGGGGCTATCTAAGCTACTCATCCTCTGACCCCTACCCATCTCCTTTTGTATTCAATTTTTCCCACCATCAGGGTCTTTTCCAATGAGTTGACTCTTCACATCAGGTGGCCAAAGTATTGGAATTTCAACAACTCAGAAGTTAAAAAAATAGTGACTTTATGATAAACAACATAAAGTTTGCTAGAGTGCATTGATATCTGTGGGTTTTCAATAAAGTAATAGTTACCTAATTAGATGACATCAAACCTCAATTTAAACTCACTTCCCTGACTAAAGAATCTAATAGATAAGTAAGGTTTTTCTTGTTTACCATGAATTTCAGGCTATAGTGACAAAGACAGACAGAAGTTACCTCTTATTATTACTCCCAGCACCCTCTTTAAGACCTTACAATGGATTTAAATATTACGTGTTACTGAATGAAATAAACTGTAGTCATCTAGCCTGGAAATTCTAGAAAGGAGGACATCATTCCTCACAGAACACTCCACCAGTGCTTTGGTGACTGGATAAGAAAAACAGCAAGTGTTCTTTCTTAAGCTTCCAAAGAGAAAAGCAACATGGGAAGAATGAATTAATTCCAGTAACAGGAGAATTTAATTTAATTGCTATGTTTAAAATCACAAAGTAACCAAGGTCAGAAGCGATCTTAAGTGTACAGATTCCAGTCATTCATCTATTGTTTTATTTGCCTTGCCTAATACTCTCCAAGAAGCTACATTCCTCTACATGGACATTCCCACCTCACAGCAATCTAACCATGTCCCCTCCATCACTGAGTATAGTCGGGGAAAAAAGTATATTTCCTTGCCCAAAACTAATGGTTAGATTTTGGAAGAATCATTTAATCTCCCTGGATCTTAGCTTATGTATCTGAAAATGGGAAAATAATAATGATGGTAAATACCAACTTCATCAGACTATTGTATGAATCCCAGTGAATTGCTCAAAAACATTTTAAAGCATACTATTTATAGATGTAAATATTATCTCAGGCAAGAAAATTCAATTCCAGACTTTGAATGCCAGTTTCCTTAATATGCATCATAGACTTGAGAAAGTATTTTTTTTTTAATCTTGTGATATGCCCTATTTTAAAGTAATAAAAATTCTCTGGATGCCAAAGGATATATATTAAGTTCTATTCAGAAACTATGATTTCAAAAGACATGGGTTGAGCATCAAAATATCTCTTCCAAGGTACTTATCAAATATAAAGGAAAAATACTAAATTTACAAAGGAGCGATCTGGCATACACCATCTTGGACAAATGATTAAGGTTAATATCTGTAACAAGGCATACAGGGACAGTGAACCTGCAATACGATGCCGTGAAAGGACACAGCATCACTTCTGCAGTATTTGTGCCCTTAAAAAAGCAGACTTCAATCTAATCATGAGAAAACATCAGCCAAACCCACCATGAGAACATTCTATCAAAAGCCCCAAGGTCATGGGGAAAAAAAGAAAAAAGAAAGACTGACAGACTGCCACAGTTTGGAGGAGAATAAAAAAAAAAACAGAATAATTAAATATAACATGGAATCTTGGATTGAATCCTGGAGTACACAGAAGACATTAGGAAAAACAAAACAAAAAACTGATGAAATTTGGATAAGGTCTGTATTTTAGTTAATAGTACTATGAAAGTGAAAGTGTAGTCAGTCATGTCTGACTCTTTGTGACCGTGAACCAGGCTCCTCTGTCCATAGGATTTCCTGATGCAGGGATAGAACCTGGGTCTCTTGCATTACAGGCAGATTCTACCATCTGAACCACCAAGGAAACCCTGCTACAGTGTAGTATTGCACTGTTGTTTCACTTCTAGGTTTTGATACCTAGAAGTATTCTGTATTATAGTGATGTAAGTTTCTAGAAAAGTTTGAATGAAATTCTAATATCTAGGAAAGAGTTCATGTTCTTAATTTTCCAAAGGGATATAGAAAAAAATCAGTCTCGATACTTTTTGAAACTTGTTTCTTAGAACACTACATACCTTTATAGGTTGGGTGACCATATCATACATTATCCAAATCAGAATTCTTTTGAAAAGCAAGAAAATGCTATTATTAATAGTATTAAAAAAACACACATGCCTGAAGTCTTAGGGAAAATTTAGGGAAGAAAAGCTACAATCACATCAATCATAGCTGCTTTATTTTTTATCAGTTTTATATATTTGGGTTCTGAAAAGGTTTTCTTTGTAGAAAATTTTTCCTTTAAAAAATAAAAAACTCCACTGTATTAAGCTTGCCTAAGAAACTCTCTGATAGTCTGTTCAATCCACAAAGAGTTATAATGCCCATGCTCTTATTCATCTTTCACAACCAAGCTCAAATCCTTTCTCTTCCACAATGCTTTCCCAAATAGTCAAGGCAAAAAATACTTTTTATTCTATCACATTTCATATATGCATCTCAAATATTTCATCCAGTTTTCTGGGAATCAGAGTCACAAGTACGGCTATTCATCTATACAACTAATCTAATATTTCTCTACCTTGGAATTATTGCTATCTGGGGCTAGGACATTATTTCCAGCAGGAGAGTATGTCCTCCAGATTTTAGAAAGCTAAGCAGTAGCACCTCAATCCCAGGGGTGACAATCAAAAGTGTTATCCACATATTGCCAATGTTCCCTAGGGATAAAATCGTCTCCTGCTGAGAACCACTGAACTAAAGGAAGTATGCTGCTGCTGCTAAGTCACTTCAGTCGTGTCCGACTCTGTGCGATTCCATAGATGGCAGCCCATCAGGCTCCCCTGTCCCTGGGATTCTCCAGGTAAGAACACTGGAGTGGGTTGCCATTTCCTTCTCCAATGCATGAAAGTGAAAAGTGAAAGGGAAGTCACTCAGTTGCATCTGACTCTTCACGACCCCATGGACCGCAGCCTACCAGGCTCCTCTGTCCATGGGATTTTCCAGACAAGAGTACTGGAGTGGGGTGCCATTGCCTTCTCCGAAGTGTAGAACATGATATATCATGAATATTCAGATCAAACAGATCTGGTCTTACATTGCTAATGTGGTTCTCACTAGCTGTGTGATCTTGGGCAAGTCTAATCTCTCTGAATTTTACAGTTCATCTTCTATAAAATAAGGATATTAATAGCATCAAGCACCTTCCAAGGAGTGGTGGCTGCGCGGGCACAGGAGGGCTGAGAGGAGCTACTCCATGTTGAAGGTCAGGAGGGGCGGTGGTGAAGAGATACCCCTTGTCCAAGGTAAGGAGCAGCAGCTGCACTTTGCTGGAGCAACCAGTAAGAGACACCCCACATCCAAGTTGAGAGAAACCCAAGTAAGACGGTAGGTGTTGTGAGAGGGCATCAGAGGGCAGACATACTGAAACTATAATCACAGGAGACTAGTCAATCTAATCACATGGACCACAGCCTTGTCTAACTCAATGAAACTAAAGCCATGCCCTGTGGGAACACCCAAGACAGGCAGGTCATGGTGGAGAGGTCGGACAGAACGTGGTCCAGTGGGGAAGGGAATGGCAAACCACTTCAGTATTCTTGCCTTGAGAACCCCATGAACAGTATGAAAAGGCAAAATGATAGGATACCAAAAGAGGAACTCCCCAGGTTGGTAGGTGCCCAATATGCTACTGGATATCAGTGGAGAAATAACTCCAGAAAGAATGAAGGGATGGAGCCAAAGCAAAAACAATACCCAGTTGTGGATGTGACTGGTGATAGAAGCAAGGTCCAATGCTGTAAAGAGCAATATTGCATAGGCACCTGGAATGTTAGGTCCATGAATCAAGGCAAATTGGAAGTGGTCAAACAGGGGATGGCAAGAGTGAACATCGACATTCTAGGAATCAGTGAACTAAAATGGACTGGAACGGGTGAATTTAACTCAGATGACCATTATATCTACTACTGTGGGCAGGAATCCCTTAGAAGAAATGGAGTAGCCATCATGGTCAACAGAGTCTGAAATGCAGTACTTGGATGCAATCTCAAAAACGACAGAATGATCTATGTTCGTTTCCAAGGCAAACCATTCAATATCACGGTAATCCAAGTCTATGCCCCAACCAGTAATGCTGAAGAAGCTGAAGTTGAACGGTTCTATGAAGACCTATGGAGAAGGCAATGGCACCCCACTCCAGTACTCTTGCCTGGAAACTCCCATGGACAGAGGAGCCTGGTAGGCTGCAGTCCATGGGGTCGCTGAGAGTTGGACACGACTCAGTGACCTCACTTTCACTTTTTACTTTTATGCATTGGAGAAGGAAATGGCAACCCACTCCAATGTTCTTGCCTGGAGAATCCCAGGGATGGCAGAGCCTGGTGGGCTGCCATCTAGGGTCTCTCAGAGTCGGACACAACTGAAGCGACTTAGCAGCAGCAGCATGAAGACTTACAAGACCTTTTAGAACTAACACCAAAAAAGTAGGAAGTCAAAAAATACCTGGAGTAACAGGCAAATTTGGCCTTGGAATGCAGAATGAAGCAGGGCAAAGGCTAATAGAGTTTTGCCAAGAAAATGCACTGGTCATAGCAAACACCTTCTTCCAACAACACAAGAGAAGACTCTACACATGGACATCACCAGATGGTCAACACAGAAATCAGACTGATTGTATTCTTTGCAGCCAAAGATGGAAAAGCTCTATACAGTCAACAAAAACAAGACCAGGAGCTGACTGTGGCTCAGATCATGAACTCCTTATTACCAAATTCAGACTTAAATTGAAGAAAGTGGGGAAAACCACTAGACCATTCAGGTATGACCTAAATCAAATCCCTTATGATTATACAGTGGAAGTGAGAAATAGATTTAAGGGACTAGATCTGATAGACAGAGTGCCTGATGAACTATGGAATGAGGTTTGTGACATTGTACAGGAGACAGGGATCAAGACCATCCTCATGGAAATGAAATGCAAAAAAGCAAAATAGCTGTCTGGGGAGGCCTTACAAATAGCTGTGAAAAGAAGAGAAGCGAAAAGCAAAGGAGAAAAGGAATGATATAAACATCTGAATGCAGAGTTCCAAAGAATAGCAAGAAGAGATAAGAAAGCCTACCTCAGAGATCAATGTAAAGAAATAGAGGAAAACAACAGAATGGGAAAGACTAGAGATCCCTTCATGAAAATTAAAGATAACAAGGGAACATTTCATGCAAAGATGGGCTCGATAAAGGACAGAAATGGTATGGACCTAACAGAAGCAGAAGATATTAAGAAGAGGTGGCAAGAATACACGGAAGAACTGTACAAAAAAGATCTTCACAACCCAGACAATCATGATGGTGTGATCACTCATCTAGAGCCAGACATCCTGGAAAGTGAAGTCAAGTGGGCCTTAGAAAGCATCACTATAAACAAAGCTAGTGGAAGTGATGGAATTCCAGTGGAGCTATTTCAAATCCTGAAAGATGATGCTGTGAAAGTGCTGCACTCAATAGGCCAGCAAATTTGGAAAACTCAGCAGTGGGCACAGGACTGGAAAAGGTCTGTTTTCATTCCAATCCCAAAGAAAGGCAATGCCAAAAAATGCTCAAACTACCACACAATTGCACTCATCTCCCACGCTAGTAAAGTAATGCTCAAAATTCTCCAAGCCAGGCTTTGGCAATATGTGAACCGTGAACTTCCAGATGCTCAAGCTGGCTTTAGAAAAGGCAGAGGAACCAGAGATCCAATTGCCAACATCCACTGGATCATGGAAAAAGCAAGAAAGTTCCAGAAAAACATCTGTTTCTGCTTTATTGACTATGCTGAAGCCTTTGACTGTGTGGATCACAATAAACTGTGGAAAATTCTGAAAGAGATATGAATACCAGACGACCTGACCTGCCTCTTGAGAAACCTATATGCAGGTCAGGAAGCAACAGTTAGAACTGGACATGGAACAACAGACTGGTTCCAAATAGCAAAAGGAGTACGTCAAGGCTGTATATTGTCATTCTGCTTATTTAACTTCTATGCAGAGTACATCATGAGAAACGCTGGGTTGGAAGAAGCACAAGTTGGAATCAAGATTGCCAGGAGAAATATCAATCACCTCAGATATGCAGATGACACCACCCTTATGGCAGAAAGTGAAGAGGAACTAAAGAGCCTCTTGATGAAAGTGAAAGAGGAGAGTGAAAAAGTTGGCCTAAAGCTCAACATTCATAAAACTAAGATCATGGCATCTGGTCCCATCACTTCATGGGAAATAGATGAGGAAACATTGGAAACAGTGGCAGACTTTGCTTTTTTGGGCTTCAAAATCACTGCAGATGGTGATTGCAGCCATGAAATTAAAAGATGCTTACTCCTTGGAAGGAAAGTTATGACCAACCTAGGCAGCATATTCAAAAGCAGAGACATTACTCTGCCAACAAAGGTCCGTCTAGTCAAGGCTATGGTTTTTCCAGTGGTCATGTATGGATGTGAGAGTTGGACTGTGAAGAAAGCTGAGCGCCGAAGTATTGATGCTTTTGAACTGTGGTGTTGGAGAACTCTTGAGAGTCCCTTGGACTGCAAGGAGATCCAACCATTCCATTCTAAAGAAGATCAGTCCTGGGTGTTCATTGGAAGGAATGATGCTAAAGCTGAAACTCCAGTACCTTGGCCACCTCATGCGAAGAGTTGACTCATTGGAAAAGACTCTGATGCTGGGAGGGATTGGGGGCAGGAAGAGAAGGGAATGATAGAGGATGAGATGGCTGGATGGCATCACGGACTCGATGGATGTGAGTTTGAGTGAACTCCAGGAGTTGGTGATGGACAGGGAGGCTGGGCGTGCTGCGATTCATAGGGTTGCAAAGAGTCGGACACGACTGAGTGACTGAACTGAACTGAATAGCATCAAATTCATAAGCTGTCTACAAAGATTAAACTAACTTTAATAAATAAATATAATAAATAAATATAATAAATAAAGATTTGTAAAAGCTCTATGCACATGTGCTCACCTGCTAATGTCTTCCAGGAATGTTTGGGGAAGAATATAAGATTAATCTGAAACTTGGAGTCATATTGCAAAGGCATTAAAGGAAGCCTATTGTCAATAATCAGTATTGTCAATAAATAATTAACTACATCATCATTTAACTATGATTTCCTGAAGTCCAAAGCTCAGTTCACCTCAACTTTTCCATGGGCAACATCTTCTTGGTTGTCAGGATGCCTTTTCACAGATTATATATGTATATATATATGAAATTGGGTTACAGAATGCCTCCCCAGGTCTCATCGTAAGTTTTATTTCATGAGAATTCTCTGTGGCCTCAGAATCAAAATGCTGAAAGGAAAAAGTTGACACTATTTTACATTCAGTGAACTTGGCATTTCACTCGAGTAAGATGCCCTTCATTTCTAGTCATTTCTGTGAGCTCTTTAAGAAGAAGATGGACCATGAAGACAGAGGGACAAGATGGGCATGGAGGAGAGGCAGACAAAAGGCCAAGTCCCCAGGCTGGCTCTTGAGCATTTCAAGCACCTGAACTTAATCTGTGTGACAGAAACATGGTGTCATTTGATATGAATGCCACCAGCCACATACTTTTCTTTAAAAGCTTTTATACGCCCACCCCTTGCTCCCTCTTTTATTCCAGCCTTAAAAGCAGAGGGTCAAGTTTTAACATCTCCGATTACAGAAGGCCTGTGTGCTGGTTAGGGTAAAGCATAGGTGTGTGGTGTGTGTGCATGTGTGTGTGTGTGTGTGTAATATTCTTGACTTTACAGCGATTATTTACCAGCTGAGTGACTGGGCCCCTGGTTTGCTTCAGGTGCTGTCTGCCAGCAGTTCACTGCCCAGAGTCTCAGTTTTCCTTATTACAACCATCTCTTGCTTCCTGTTTACCCTGGGTAAAGAGACCAGGTTTCATGCCTGCAGGCCCACATTCCTTTGCTGAGCAGGTTTTCCCAGCCTCAGGCTACAGGTTTCACCCTCCCATTGTAGCAAGTAAAGCATGTTGAAATAAAGAGTAAGTCCATCCAACACACAACAATGGAAACCACTTGGGAAGTCGCACAACTGAACACAATGTTTATATCATCCTTGCACGATTATTTGGAATTATCTTTATAGATACACTGTGACTGTGAGTATGTTCAGGAATATAGAGCAAAAAAGGGGAATGAGGCAGAAGCTTTTTTTGCTACAAATTCTAATTTCTTTCCTCATCCTATTCCATTTCCCCAATCCTCCCCATGCATATATGCACATGCACGCACGCACACACACACACACACACACACTTTAAACTCTAGCTTAAGTAAATGACTCTTTGTCCAAGAACATTTTATACACGTTTGTAATTTGCAGCTTCTAATCATGTATTGTTTTACTTAAAATGTCTTTCTGCGTCTGCTTTTATGGCTAAATCACTCTTGAGTTTCACATCAAATGTTTCCACATTTGTTAACTTCTGGACTTATCCTTTTTGCTGGGCTCTAATAGAACGTTTTGATTCTATCAACAGTATTTGCACATTAAATGATAATTTGTTAAGTACCATTTTTGCATTCTCCCTCTAGACTATAAATGTCTTGAGGGCAAAATCTGTTTTATTCTTCTTGCTATCCCAACAATGAGGGCTTCCCTGGTGGCTCAGCAGTAAAGAATCTGCCTGCCAATGCAGGAGACACAAGTTTGATCCCTGGGTTCCAAAGAGCCCCTAGAGGAGGAAATGGTAACCTATTCTAACATTCTTGCCTGGGAAATCCCACAGACAGAGGAGCCTGGCAGAATACAGTCCATGGGGTCACAGAAGAGTAGGACACAACTCAGCAACTAAACAAACAACAAAATCCCAATGGTTATCCACTGCATTGCTCTGCATATATTAACAGTATGCCAGGTGGACACTTAACAAATATTTGTTAAGGAATGCCATGGCAATTCAATGGTTAGGACTCAGTGCTTTCATCGTCAAGACCAATGAAATTAGTCATTCAATCTAGGTTCAATCCTAAATCAGGGAATGAAGACTCCAAAAGCCGAGCAGCCAAACAATTAAAATAACAAAAATTAACAACTAAATAAATATTCGTTCAGTCTATGTGGTGGGAAACCAAGGGGTTAAGAATATAAAGTTACATTTGATTACTAAAACATTGGTTCAGTTTCATAATTCCCTCAAAAATAAGAAGAAAGATGCCAGACAAAAGTAAAAAAGGGTTGTCTGTAGCTCACTTTGATTAGGCAATAGACCATTCATGATCTACTCAATATTATTCTAAAGCTCTGGACTCAGTCACTAGTTCCTCTCAACAAGACTCTCCACACAATCAAAGAATCCATTAAGACAATGTGAAATCAAGCACAGTTATCAGTTAGATCCTTGATCTATAATTTACTTAATAAATACCACTCTGTAACCTGTCTTCACTGATTAAACTCACTTTAATTGTTCCTGCAAATTGCAAGCCCACCAAGCTTCATATAGATTAGAGAATATATCACAAGATTCCTTTAACTGCCCCTTATCAATCATGCCTCTAATTATGGGTAGCCATAGTAATGGTGACTTAAGTTGATTTTCAAAACATGGAGCTAGTCTTGATGGTTCAAATTGGTCAAGATTCTGACCATTTAATTGGGTCTACGTAAGTGTCCAAAGAATGACCTCTTGATGTCAGAGGGCCCAAAACTCCACCCTCAGATCATGCTGATGCTGCCATTTTCTGAATATGCTTCCGAAGAAGAAGCAGTTAACTCAGGTATGCCTGCATGGAACACGGATCGCCTCAGCTTTTCTTGCCTCCAATCACCTTTCTCCATGCTTCAGACCACCCTGCTTCTTTATCTCATAAATATCTCAAGCCTCTTGCATTTGGGGAGGCAGATTGGAGATCTGTTCTCCTTTCTTCTTTTTTGGCTTCCTTGTGAAGAAATCCTTTCTCCACAGAAAACCTCAGCATCTAAGCTTGGTTTTGGCTTGCTGTGCATTGGGCAAATGAAACTAATTCCATAACAAATGGTAAAGACACGGCTAGAAGTTGCAAATATAAAGTGGATGAAACAAGAATAACTGACCTTGGTTGTAAAAATATGATATCATATCCTACCCTATCATATATCATAGCAGTGACTATGAATATGCACACACAGAGACATCTTTCTGGTTTTTAGGCATTTCCTTGAGCATTAACAAATTATTTGAATGTGGAAATACCGTTATTATTATAATACCTCAGTCAATTTACTTAACCACTCTAAGAACCTTCACTTTTAAAGTGGAGATAGAATTCTGACCTCAAAGAGTTTTTGTTAGTTGAATTCCATGAAAACATGCAGACTGTAATTAATAAATATCATGTAATTACAAATTTCATATGAAATTATGTCCTGTAATAATAAAAGCAATACCAAAAATGTTATTTTCTATTTTCACAACTGTTTTATACGAGTAATGCAAAGTATGTGAATGCACAGATTGAAAAAGTAAGGCTTGGATGTAAGCAAGAATCTGGAAAGAGATGTAGAAATGATGTAGAGTTAGTGAGATAGGTAAAAGAAGGAATGAATTTTGACACAGTATTTCATAAATTGATGGGGATTTTTTAGATCAGTGCTGAAGGACATAGAGATAGCATAAATTTGAATTTGAATGCAATTTACCCATTAATGCTCCTTCCTCAGGTACCTTTCAGCCCAATCCATCCCATGACTCAGTTTTGCCCCCGTGTTGAAGGATCTGACACCTATATTACCAGTTCAACTTTCTCTCCTGAGCTTCAAACAGACCTAAATTTCTAACTTCTGGCAACCAGCTCAACTCCACATTCCATGAACATTTCAAACTCAGCATGTCCTAAACAGAATCCCCACACCTACTCTTCTTTTAGTTCTCTCCATTTAAATTAATGGACTCACCATCTACCAAAACAGACTACCATCTTTGACTTCTTCTCATTCACCTACCATATTCTATCAGTTATCTTCTTCCACTGATATCCTGAATATCTCAAGATTTCTTCATCTCTCTCCATTCCTAGCACCCCTAATGTGCTTTAGGTACTTATATGTACCATATGAGCCAATATAATTATGGTGAGAAATACACAAGATTCAACTCCAGCTAAGCTGTCTGTGTCTAATACACTCCATGCACTTTCAACTGTCTCCACATCTTTGCATCTGATCCAAAATTCTTTTTCAGTTCTTTAATACTTATTTTAAAATCTTTGTATTTTTATCTGCTTCCTCTTATTAAACAATGCCTTCCACAAAGGCAAGAATCTTGTCTCATTTATATTTGTATTCTTAATCACAATCATAATACCCACAACTTGTAGGTACTAGAAAACATTTGTCAAATAAAGAAATTCCAAGTGCTGTAGAGTAAAAGACTCTGAGTAAAAATTTTTTAAAAATGAATTTTATAAATGTACTTTTAAAAATAAATTATTCCATTAGATCATAAATAATTTGAACTTTTTGACTGTGGAGGGCTCAGTTCCACATAATTTCCTCTCTTCTGCCATTGTGGGTTTCCTAAATTGAATTAGGGCTTCCCTCAAAGCTCAGTTGGTAAAAAATCCACCTGCAATGCAGGAGGCCCTGGTTCGATTCCTGGATTGGGAAGATCCCCTAGAGAAAGGATAGGCTACCCATTCCAGTATTCTTGGGCTTCCCTTGTGAATCAGCTGGTAAAGAATCTGCCTGTGATGTGGGAGACCTGAGCTCTATCCCTGGGTTGGGAAGATCCCCTGGAGAAGGCTACCCACTCCAGTATTCTGGCCTGAAGAAAGAGTCAGACAAAGAGTCAGACATGACTGAGTGACCTTCATTTTCAAATTGAATTAAATTGTTTTAGGTATTTCATTTAGTTATGCACTTTCACCATATTCTTTTACTTTTTCCTATTTCATTTACAAGAGAAATAAAAAAAAAAAACTAGTTTAAATCACCCTTTAAAAATTGTATTATACCAAAATATTCATATAAAAGGAATTCTATATCCCCAGAATTACTATTCTTATTTATACTTTTGCATTAATATAACTGAGAATTAATCAAAGCCAATTTTGGAAAAAGTCCTAAACACGAATAACTTTTTGACATAAAAACCAACAACAAAAGAGAAACCAAGACACAAAGAACTGGATCAGAGCAGTCATCATATCATATCCCAGACTGAGATCACTTGTTTTCTTAGAGATCTGGGACTCAGGGTGGCCTTTGACTAAGAAATGGTTTGGCAAATGAAGGTTCCAGACTGTTGATAGGAAGAAAAGACTTTGAAAGAATAGTTGAATGAGAAAATCCTTAAAGAAAATACACTTAACAGATTCACAAAGTAGTTTGATTGACTGAAAACCAACCAATTAATTAACCGACCAGTCACCCTGTTCATACTCATGTATGCACATGTGCGCGCACACACACACACACACACACCCGCTATTCTTACTTCTATCTAAGGAGAGCTATATGAACCTCAAGTTTCCCTTGGCTGATAGAAAGTCTTGGGCAAAATGTAATGTTCCAGTCTACTAGCTGCATTCATGTATATTTACTGTTACTGTTAAGTCACTTCAGTCGTGTCCAACTCTGTGCAACCCCATAGACAGCAGCCCACCAGGCTGCCCCGTCCCTGGGATTCTCCAGGCAAGAACACCGGAGTGGGTTGCCATTTCCTTCTCCAGTGCATGAAAGTGAAAAGTGAAAGTGAGGTCGCTCGGTCATGTCTGACTCTTAGTGACCCCATGGACTGCAGCCCACCATTTTCCTCCATCCATGGGATTTTCCAGGCAAGAGTACTGGAGTGGGGTGCCATTGCCTTCTCTGCATGTATATTTAGGGGGTAGTTATTCTACCACAACCCCTTTTTTAAACTTTCTATTTTATATTGGAGTATAGCCAATTAACAAAGTTGTGATAGTTTCAAGTGAATAGTAAAGGGACTTAGCCATATGTATACACGTATCCATTCTCCCCTAAGCTCCCCTCCCATCCAGGCTGCCACTTAACATTGAGCAGAGTTCCCTGTGCTATACAGTAGGACCTTGTTTTCACTCCCTTTTGATATTTTATTTTTCATCTTCCTTTTAAAGTATTCAATTTTATTTCTATATGGCAGAAAAAAATAAAGCACTATCAAATATTACAGCCATGCAGTGGTATTTCTCTGAAGGTAACAGAACTTGTTTTTTAGTCCTTTACCCTGAATTTCTTCCAGCAAAGAACACTCAGAGAATAAGTGCTTAAACATACCAGGTATGGGAAATAAGAGAAGACTTGGCCCAGGAAGTGATGGATGTCATAACCAAAGCAGGTGGTATTTATTTTTGACTTGTAATAAAAAGAGTGACTACTACTTCAAAATATATATTATATTAATTATTAGAACCAGATTCCCTTTAAAGGCAGGAAATGGCTTTGGAAACATACATTATTAAGCTCTTTCAGTTGGATTAACGTGTATTAAAAAAAGAGAAACAGATAAATGATTCTGCACTTTAATAAGGAAGAGGAAAAGAACAGGAGTTTGGGGAAGAACAAGAGCAGGAAAGAGAAGATGAGATTCTGGAGCAATGCATCTGAGCATTATTGTTAATAATGTCTTTTAAAAATAAGAAGATCCAATATTCCATCTGAACTTCTGGGCATTATTGTGATGCAAATTCCTGTTGTATCTCCCAGAAGTTCTGAGTGAGTCTTCTCTCATGTATATGTCTTTGTGACAGTGTTATGTTGTTCTATATGACTTTGGGTGGTTAAGAGTCAGACTAGGGGCTGATGTTGATGCTTGGGTTGAGGTATGGTGAATTAGGAGAACGACATAATCCATACAATAAACTAATTTAGTGCCTTCAAGTGACTGACATCAGAAGCAAACCTTGAGACCATAAACCCCTGAAGACATCTACATAAATCTTAAAAAAGACCCTTGCCTTTTGCTGAGAGCAGAATGGGATTCTAGCCAACTTCACTTATGTGTTAGAGAGAAAGAAGACCCCCTCTAGCCTCTAATCACATACATTTTGCCTCAGATCCTTTTTGTAAAATAATGGTTTTATCCATTAAAATTATTTGTTTATACAAAAACATACTTGCTTACATGAAGAAGTGTGTTTAAAATAAAACAAGAAATGGAATATATGCCATCCAACCATAGAAGGACTTAAATGCACATTGCCATATTTTAAATTTATAGCAAATAAAAAGTTATGATATTCTAAAATGATGTGACAGCCTATAAAGATAAAATAGAAAGGACAGTGAAGGCAAGAATTCCGAAGCCCTTATGTATATTCTTATATATATCTGGTTTTGTTGAAAATATAAAGGCTGGTTTTTCACTGCATTTATAGCTCTGTTTTACTTTCTGACTATTCAGAGTGTCCAAGGACAGCTTAAGTCTCCCTAGGAAAGTTGAAATAATAGTAGAAGGGGATCTCTCAGTCATCTGAGACAAATATAAAATCTACTTGGGAAGATGAGATAGAAAGACATAAAAATATACTCTTAATTTCTTTATAATTTAACCTTACAATGGCCCAGTGAAGTTCAGAGGAAAGGCAATTATTCATTGTGTCCATTTTAGAGTTAACACTACCAAGGCCTAGAGGGAAAAAATGATTAAACATGATCACCGAGCTATATCTGACTTCCTACTTAACACTATTCTACATTCCTTCTCTGAATAAAACAATTATAATTTAATTATACACAGAAAAATCTATATATACTATAAACAATAAACATAGATGAACACAAGTATTGCAATTTTTCAACAATATTACACTACAATTTTTGCTAAGAATTTAGCAAGAGGAAATAGCATCATTGGTTAATATAAATACTATACATTTTTTTCTAATATAAAACAGCTCCACTGTTTACTAAAAAAATTCTATAAACCTATTATAGCTTTTGTCTATATAAAACCCAGGTTGAATCTTATCATTTTTTTAACAGTACATGTTTTTAAAGCACATAGATTCTCCACAAAAACTAATTTAAGAGTGATGCCCAAGCTGCCTCCTACCTTGCAAATTTCGAGAAACTTCTCACTTGTATATTTCATAGGGTGCTCAGTGAAAGTAGCAAAAGGCATCTCAGTGGACCACGGATTCCAGCGGACTAACAGTGACTGTTGGTCAGGACTCCCCCAGTAGATCCTGAGGCCTTCTCCTTGTCTCCTGCAAGAAAGAAGCTTTCCCTTAGATTAGTCATCTTCATTGCTACTGCTAAGTCGCTTCAGTCGTGTCCGACTCTGTGCAACCCTGTAGACGGCAGCCCACCAGGCTCCCCCATCCCTGGGATTCTCCAGGCAAGAACACTGGAGTGGGTGGCCATTTCATCTTCATTAGATTAAACCAAAAAGAAAAGGATGCAAAGGAAATGTACTAAGTCAGCCTTTGTATTGATGCTGAGATATGAGGCTGACCTACCAATTAGCTGAATTCTTCCAAGGAATTTAAGAGGGAAGAAAAGGATGGATTTGGTCTCAAACATGATGAGTGAGGGACAGAGAGGCCTGGTGTGCTGCAGTCCATGGGGCCATAAAGACACGACTTGGCAACTGAACAACAGCAACATGATGAGTTCAAGGTGTTGTTGAGAAATATGTAGGTTAATGCTTGATTGGAAACGTTACTCTGGTGTTCTGGACAGAAACCAAGGCTGGAAATAAGGATACTGAAGTTATGCTAATATTCTGATGGTCAAAGTTAAAAGAGAAAGGAAGAAAGAAGAGTCAAGGTGGCAGGACAAGAACTGAAACATGGAAGACATAGTCAACATGGGAGATGGTTTCAAGGAGAAGGAAGATAATAACAACTACAGAATCTACCACACAGTAAAGCCAGGCAAGAAATGACTGAGGAAAGACATTGGGACTTCTGTAGTAGAAGGGTATGTTTGATCTTTAAGAGAATTGATGGCCAATTCAAAATGCCCTGTGACCTCAGCTTTTATGTCTCCTGGTTCTCTATTCTCTGCACACATTTCATCCACCAGAATTGCAGCAACAAACATGCCTGGTCACAGTTCTGATCCACAGTATGTGGGAGGCACCACTATCTTTTAGAGGCCAAGCCCATTTAGTAAACCCAAGTGCAGAGCAAGAGAAAGTAGGTTTGGGAGCAATGATAGGAGGGGAGTTGTGGGAGTGGAATGTGGTCTCATTGAATAACAAGTCTATAATCTCTGTGGCCTCTTCTTTTTGCCTGTACCCTTCAGAATTTTCTGTTGTGGTTTTAGACATTTCTGAATGCAAAGAGGTCCCTGGAGGTTAAGCCAATCTCAGGTGCTTTGCATTCGACAAGCTTTAAAACTAAGTTACTTATAATTCTAAGCAGCCCCATGGAACATCACAGAGCTCTCACTTCTTCTAGAAATTAAATCCTCGGATCTAGAAGGAAAAACCAGAGCTCAACTGTGATGCCTTCACAAAGCTGTCACTTCCTGTATTAAGGATAGATTCTTTTGGGAATGTCATTGTGGTTTCCAAATGTTTATCCATGTAGAGATGTGTATAAACACAATCTCACACCTACATATAAAACACCCCGACTGGCCTCAGCTTCTTTTTACAAAAGGGAAGTAAGAAAAGAGCCTGAAACATTCTGTTGCCCAATTCTCAGATTTTTGATGATTCTATCTGAAGGCTGATATCCAGCCTTTTTTTTTCTTTGTCCTTAATCCTTTGCCTGGGAAGGAGAAAAAAAAAGAAAGAAAAAGAAAAGAGAGAAAAATTGAAATATCATTGAATATCGCTAAAGTTCCCTTTTTGCTGATTCATTTTCTTAGCTGCT
The DNA here is from genome assembly GCF_014754425.2 of Oryx dammah. Taxonomy (NCBI): domain Eukaryota; kingdom Metazoa; phylum Chordata; class Mammalia; order Artiodactyla; family Bovidae; genus Oryx; species Oryx dammah. The sequence continues at coordinate 78,694,123 of NW_024070186.1, read as the reverse complement.
ATACTGGCTTCCTTGATGGCTCAGAGGGTAAAGAATCTGCCTGCAATGCAGGATACACAGCAGATGGGGTTCGACCCCTGGATACAACAGATCCTCTGGAAGAAGAAATGGCTACCCACTCCAGTATACTTGCGTGAAAACTCTAATGATCGGAGAAGCCTTGTGGGATTCAGTCTATGGGGTGGCAGAAGAGTCAGACACGACTGGGTATACACACTGATATTTATCTCCTGCCCCCACCCTTCCAGACTTTACTTCATTCCTTTTTTTCCCTGGCCTGATAATAAGCCTTAACCTCAATGAATATTCTATGCATGCTGGTTAATGGAGCATTCTGGCTTGAGTCCATTTAAACAACTTGCATGATACAATTATTTACTACTTCATATGTCCATTTATGTACTAGGTGCAATTTTCCTTTTATCCAAAGGGGATGAAAATTTGCCAAGATAGCTTTCCCAGTAAATATAGTTTATATTCTTTCACTTTAGGGAAACCCCAAAAGGAAGTTTAAAAGCATGAAATTCAAAAAGAACCCTATTTCTAAGCGACTGATCAATTTGAGTGTGGCAAGGCCTTTCAGAGATGTAGTATACTACTTCTAAATAGATAAGTTCAGCCAACCTTCTCTCCTGAGCTCCAGAGGTGGTAGCTAGGAAGAGAAATCTACAACTGAGCAGTTTCTCTAAAGGTAAAACTAAGGTGGTATTTCTCAGCAAATCTTTTAGAACTACAGTGCCATAAAAATCTATCATATTCTGTCAAATATCATTAAGGCAACTGTGGAGAATATGACCAGGAATGCCTTATTAACAGTTATATGTGGTACCGTGGGAGTGGTCACCCAAGGGGAGAGAATAGAATAAAAAACGCAATGAACAGGAAGTCAGGGAGTGCTGTGGAAGAGTCTTGGTTTTGACACTTAATGCTATGTGACTATATCAGTTCAGTTCAGTTCAGTTCAGTCGTTCAGTCGTGTCCAACTCTTTGCGACCCCATGAATCACAGCACGCCAGGCCTCCCTGTCCATCACCAACTCCCAGAATTCATTCAGACTCACGTCCATCGAGTCAGTGATGCCATCCAGCCATCTCATCCTCTGTCGTCCACTTCTCCTCCTGCCCCCAATCCCTCCCAGCATCAGAGCCTTTTCCAGTGAGTCAACTCTTCACATGAGGTGGCCAAAGTACTGGAGTTTCAACTTCAGCATCATTCCCTCCAAAGAAATCCCAGGGCTGATCTCCTTCAGAATGGACTGGTTGGATCTCCTTGCAGTCCAAGGGACTCTCAAGGGTCTTCTCCAACACCACAGTTCAAAAGCATCAATTCTTTAGTGCTCAGCTTTCTTCACAGTCCAACTCTCAAGCTCATTTCTCTTTCTGAATCTCAATTTCCCCATCTTTCCTTTAGGGTGTCTCCATGTGGTGATATTTTATGACCTCAGTAACTCTGTGTAAATGGTGTAACAGCTATTGTCATGATGCTACTAGCATTACCCAGTCAAGGACGTACAAGATCTACAAGAAACCTATGGATCGTGGCTTCTTTAGTTTAGGAGCATTATCTTAGCCCCACTGAGGAGAACACATCTTCTGCTTCAAAACCCTCACCCAGTATTGTTCCCTCACTCCTCAGGAACTTTAGCACCTACCACAACGTTTTACAAACATGGAAAAGAACAAATCTGGCACCATGCGGTGGAACAATAGTTTAAGGTTTATGAACTGTAGAATCTCAGAGCCAGAAGGGCTTTTGGAAGATAGAACCGAGTGCCTTCTTCCTGGAGATGAGAAAACTGAGTCTCAGAAAGGACTAAAGCTTGCCTGAAGCATCACTACACACAGGGGTGACCTGGTGAGAGCCCTGGTCTCTCAAGATTCCACTTAGGGGTCTTTTCACCATCCTGGGCTATAGTTACAAAATACATCCCAAGTTAAGCTCCTGCCATTACACAATGCAGCATCATTTCCAACAGACACAGAGGTAAAAGAATTGCCTGAAGGAGCCAGCCATAATCTGTGGGCACAAAGCCTGCCCAGGGATCCCAGCTAAAGGTCAGAAAGCCCTGTCTCAAAAGGAGCTGTAAACTTTTATATACTATTAACATTAGCAATTATGAGATTATAGGAAAATAAGCTAGCCCTAGAAGTATAGGGGGAATTTATAAAAATGTTATGTCACCAGGGTGAGAAGATTGGGTCTTTCTCACTGAGCCGCTCTGTTCAAATTAATCAACATGGGAGCATAATCCCAGATAAATAATGCCAAAATCAAATTATTTCGCAAAGAAAATTTGATAGCCTTTTCAAAATCATACTCTAAGGGTAAACCTTGGCTTTCATTAGTTCTATGCCTTTGGACATTTCACACTACCTTTCTGATACTTCAGTTCAGTTCAGTCGCTCAGTCGTGTCTGACTCTTTGCGACCCCATGAATCGCACCACACCAGGCCTCCCTGTCCATCACCAACTCCCGGAGTTCACCCAAACCCATGTGCATCAAGTCGGTGATGCCATCCAGCCATCTCATCCTCTGTCATCCCCTTCTCCTCCTGCCCCCAATCCCTCCCAGGATCAGAGTCTTTTCCAATGAGTCAGCTCTTCACATGAGGTGGCAAAGTATTGGAGTCTTAGCCTCAGCATCAGTTCTTCCAATGAACACCCAGGACTGGTCTCCTTTAGGATGGACAGGTTGGATCTCCTTGCAGTCCAAGGGACTCTCAAGAGTCTTCTCCAACACCACAGTTCAAAAGCATCAATTCTTTGGTGCTCAGCTTTCTTCACAGTCCAATTCTCACATCCATATAGCCTTGACTAGACGGACCTTTGTTGGCAAAGTAATGTCTCTGCATTTGAATATACTGTCTAGGTTGGTCATAACTTTCCTTCCAAGGCATAAGCGTCTTTTAATTTCATGGCTGCAATCACCATCTGCAGTGATTTTTGAGCACCAAAAAATAAAGCCTGACACTGTTTCCAATGTTTCCCCATCTATTTCCCATGAAGTGATGGGACCAGATGCCATGATCTTAGTTTTATGAATGTTGAGCTTTAAGCCAACTTTATCACTCTCCTCTTTCACTTTCATCAAGAGGCTTTTGAGTTCCTCTTCACTTTCTGCCATAGGGTGGTGTCATCTGCATATCTGAGGTGATTGATATTTCTCCCGGCAATCTTGATTCCAGCTTGTGCTTCTTCCAGCCCAGCGTTTCTCATGATGTACTCTGCATACAAGTTAAATAAGCAGGGTGACAATATACAGCCTTGAAGTACTCCTTTTCCTATTTGGAACCAGTCTGTTGTTCCATGTCCAGTTCTAACTGTTGCTTCCTGACCTGCATATAGGTTTCTCAAGAGGCAGGTCAGGTGGTCTGGTATTCCCATCTCTTTCAGAATTTTCCATAGTGTATTGTGATCCACACAGTCAAAGGCTTTGGCATAGTCAATGAAGCAGAAATAGATGTTTTTCTGGAACTCTCTTGCTTTTTCCATGATCCAGCGGATGTTGGCAATTTGATCTCTGGTTCCTTGCTTTTTCTAAAACCAGCTTGAGCATCTGGAAGTTCATGGTTCACGTATTGCTGAAGCCTGGCTTGGAGAATTTTGAGCATTACTTTATTAGCGTGTGAGATGAGTGCAATTATGCAGCAGTTTGAGCATTCTTTGGCATTGCCTTTCTTTGGGAATGGAAGGAAAACTGACCTTTTCCAGTCCTGTACCCACTGCTGAGTTTTTCAAATTTGCTGGCATATTTAGGTAACCACAATTTCATGAGGGACAAGAGGATAATAAATGAAAAAATATTTTGTATGCTGGAAGGTTCTGTCCAACTAGCAAATATTAAATTCCTATCATGTACCATAATGCTTACTGGGTACTGTTAGAGGCATTCTTTCTTTTTTTTTTTTTTTCTTTTTTTGTTTATTTGACCCTTATAAGCAATTTTTTAAAAACATTTTGATAGAAATAGGTGAAGTTCACTTCAAAGGAAATAAGAAAAAATATGACCAGGTTTAATCAGAACATTATCTGAGTCTTCAGCACAGAGGAGGTGCTAAAGTCTTCTATGCATTACTTCACCTATTAATCCCTTTTCCTCCATGTGATTCTGAGTCCCAGGGTATTTCTTATGTGTTCAGCTTCTGCTTCACATAAGTGTATTGATGTATATAATTTCCTGTGCATGCTCAGTCACTTCAGCTGTGTCTGACTCTTTTCGACTTCATGGACTGTAGCTCACCAGGCTCTTCTGTCCATGGGATTCTCCAGGCAAGAATACTGCAGTGGGTAGCCATGCCCTCCTCCAGGGGATCTTCCCAACCCAGCAATGACAGAACCCACGTCTCTTATGTCTCCTGCATCGGCAGGCGGGTTCTTTACCATTAGTACCACCTGGGAAGCCCATATGATTTTCTACTTAGACTTAATCCATCAGAGAGACTCTCATTCACCTTATGACAACCTTTCAATTCTGTTCTTCAGACTGAAGTTCTGTAAAACTTTTCTAATAGACTAAAAATTATCTTTTAAATCACCTTAGAGATGGTTCTCTGCAACATTCCTAAGTTGTCTAACTTCAATTCCACGATTTAATCAGCAAATTCTGTGTACTATATTATCAGGAGTAGAGAAATGGATAGGGTTCAATCCCTGAACTCTAGTGAAAGTGTTAGTCACTCAGTCAAGTCCAACTCTTTGTGACCCCATGGACTGTAGCCCACCAGGCTCCTCTGTCCATGGGATTCTCCAGACAAGAATACTGGAGTGGGTTGCCATTTCCTTCTCCAGGGGATCTTCCTGACCCAGATATCGAATCCAGATCTCGTGCATTGCAGGAGGATTCTTTATCACCTGAGCCACTAGGGAAAGTCTGAACTCTAGAAGCCCATGATCTTTTACTTTCGTCTGCTTCCCAGGCCTAAACAGGCACAGAAACCTGAATGTCCCATTACAGAAGCACAGAAGTTCACCTATCACAACTTATTGTGTTACCGCTTTCTGTCCTCAAAGAAAGCAGCTGGATCTGGCCTCCATTACCACAGAAGTGGAAACAAGAAGGTTAATATACATTTCACTTCTGGTAAACTTCAAAACCTCACAGAAAGGTACAGAAGTAGAAGAAAAAACCTATTAGGACTCAAAAGAACTTGGTGGAGGAAGAGGGTATATAACAGCTAAGGATTGTTAGGATCCTAGTATGTCTGAGTTGGAAGTCTCTTTAGAGGTGTGTTTCTCATCCTTGCATTTTATAGACATAAAAACTGAGGGCCAGAATTTTCAAAGACGGGAGTTCTTCCTTTAGTCATGTTAATTACATGTTTGACTCAGTGACTCAGACGCAGAATTCTACTCAAATACAGTTGCAGGCAGGGTGGAAGGCCCAAGCAATTACTGCTTTAAATCATCACAGCAGCCCAGCAGATTTTCCTCCTCTACCAAAAAAAGCAAAGGCATATTGAAGAGAGGAGGCTTATACAGGAGAAGCTATCCTACAAGGTCCAAATGACCAATCATGGAAAACAAATATGGTTTAACAACACAAAAAGGAGTTCAAGTTCAATGGAGGGAAACCTCGCTTCAATTACAAGCTTTTTGAGACATGACTTAAAGACTCCTCTCCTTGAAGTCATTTTTAGCTGAGCTAGAAAAACATGCCAACCAGTCTGGGTTAATGTGCTCATTCCACACATTTTTTCTGTCCTCGCAGAAAACTGTGCATCCTTTTGCACAATGTGATACAGTCAACATCCTTTCCCAGGACGCCCCCCACCCCTGCAGCTTCCATCCAGGCTTTCACAGAGGCTGTGCTGAGGTATAAAGTATCTGTTCAAAGCACCGAATGAGGAGGCCAGTCCTCAGGAGAGACATGGCGTCTTCCATGACTACCTCGTCAGCCGCCCCTCCTTCCTACTCATCTCGAATCTCAAAGCTCTACCACAGAATTAAAAACATAGCTCCAGGCGGCAAACCGAGATTTATGAGGAAGCGCAGACGTTAACTCTTGCTCTAAACGCAGGGCGTGTGCTTGTAAGTAGGGGTGAGCAAACAGAGGGAGGCCGCGCAGGAGGAGCGGGGAGGGCGGGCAGCCAGGAGAAGAGGGTAGTTCAGAACAACACGGTGTGTTTTCTAAATGGCTCCTTTCCCCTACCTCCCCGTCTGTATTGTTACAAGGCAGGCTTCTAGGCCCCTGAAACGTTAGTCCCTTGCTTATTTAATCTGCACAAAAGCAGGACCGGGGTTGGCACCCTGGAGGGTATTCAGTGCTCCTCTGCTCAATGAATGACCTCAGACGAAATATTTTCCATGACAAGAACCCAAAAGACGCTGGCACAGAGTCAGACAATAAGATCTGCAGAACGTGTTTACATTCTCTCGTGTCCCCAGGCTGTTCCAAACCCATAGGCAGGTGCTGCCTTTATCTGCTCTCTTTGCTCACCTGGCTCCCTCCCACAAGTTTCCAGAGCCTTGGGCTCAGGGAGATTAACCATTTATTGGCATGGGGAATCAAGAAAGTTTGTTTCATGACAGCGAGGTCAATGATAAAGCAATAAACAGACCAACAATGTCTATAAAGAGAGAACTCAGGACGGTGGTGCTGGGATAGTAATTCTGAGTACAGTTAGGAGGCCTGCATTCAAAAGATGGATCTATTTGCTGAATAACTTAAAACATTTTCCTTTGTCTGGGCTCCAAGGGTCCTCCGTGAAACCAGATAGTTGAACTAGATCATTTCTAAGGTTCTTTTAAAGCCCAATAAATTATATCTGTGCAGAAAGACCAAAACAATATTTATTCCAGTTAGGGCTTCCCTGATGGCTTAGCAGGTGAAGAATACACCCGCAGTACAGGAGACACAGGCGGTGCCGGTTGGATCCCCGGGTCAGGAAGATCCCCTGGAGGAAGAAATGGCAACCCACTCCACTGTTCTTGTTTAGAAAATTCCATGGACAGAGGTACCTGGTGGGCTGTAGTCTACGTGGTCACAAAGAGTTGGACATGGCTGAGCACGGCGCACAGCATACCACACTTTCTGAACTCTTGCATCCCCGCAGAAAAGTGAAAGTCGCTTAGGCATGTCCGACTCTTTGTGACCTCATGGACTATACCGTCCAGGGAATTCTCCAGGCCAGAATACTGGAGTGGGTAGCATTTCCTTTCTCCAGGGGATCTTCACAACCCAGGGATCAAACCCAGGTCCCCCGTATTGTGAGCAGATTCTTTACCAGCTGAGCCACAAGGGAAACCCCTTGCATCCTCCCAGAACGTCTGTGTTAAAATCCTAAGCCCAAGGTGATGAAATTAGGGACTGAAGCCTTTGGGAGGTTAGGTCATGAGGGCAGAGGTCTCGGGAATAGGATTAGTGCTTTTATAAAAGAGGCTCCAGAGAGGACCTTCATCCTTCTGTTACGTGAGGACACAGAGAGAAGGCATCATGTATGAGTCAGAAAGCAAGCCCTCACTGGATGCTGAATCTGCTGGCACCTTATCTTGGACTTCCCAGGTTCCAGAATTATGAAATAAATTTGGGTTGTTTACAAGCTACTCAGCCTCTGGTGTTTTGTTGTAATAACCTCAAAAGACTGACACTCTTATTATAAAACAATAAAGGCACTGGATTAGACACCCTCTAGAAGACACTCCAACAACGCACATGTCTAGCATTTCTGACCAGAAAGAGATGAGGATTATCTCCTTGTAGGTCTCACTTAAATGACATACAGAAATATTTTTCTTTCCAGAATTGATATGAATGGATTATTTGGATGGATATCATTTTTAAACATACATTCTTATTTTCTTACACAGTTTATATTAAAAATACCTAATTCTTTTATGGCCTAATAAAAATCATCATGAACCCTAGATTTTAGGACATAAAAGGGATTTAATATTTGTGTGTGTCCTATGTCCTTCACTGCTTAATTTTGCCAAAACAGAGACTGAAGTTTAGAAGGGTACCTAGGCAAATATTCAGACCTCCATAATACTTTACTATCCTCTAATGTTTTCCTTTAAAAGGTCAATTGTTATATATGAATAGTAAGGCTCTTACTCAAGCTCTAAAAGAGTCTGGACTGCTAAGTTTATTAGTTCTTATATCAGCTGTCTCTTCTCTCACCAGCAGGCAGTCATTTCTCGCTGCTATCAGTATTCCTGACTCCAGCAGTTCTTCTTTCTAATTTGCTATTTCTATACTTCTATTGACAGGCTAACTAGGAATGCATTCCTATTGAAGTCACAGGTAAATAATTAAACAAACAAAAAACCCTCTTTCTCAGGCCTTTTCCTAAAGGGAAATGTGTCCATTTTATAACAGAAGCTTTGATTTCACAGATGCCACTTAAATGGAAAGTTAATCCCATAAAGTAGAGAGTAAATTCGTTTTAGATAAAGGAGAAGAAACTGGTTCTTTTAGGCTTGGGCACCTAAATGCTCATGTTTTAGAAGTTCCATTTGGTGTTCCATGCTTGTCAGGGTGAAACAAATTGTGATCCTAGGATTCAAAATGATAACCCGCTTGCCACTGATGAAAATGACATGAAATTTGTCATCCTTAGAGACATACTCTGGTTGACTGGTGTTATATTCTTTACTAGGAGCCTCATATTCTGATTCTTCCTTCAAACCTTTTAGACTATAACTCCCACAATATTTAACAATTGCTCTGAATGTCAACTTTATCAGCAAATCCCCATTAACATTCCTCTATAACATTCAGAGAAATTATTCTGGATAAATTTGTAAGTAAGACTGAGTTAGGAACAGTCCCTAAGAGTTGAATCAAAGAAGTTTTCGTTTGTTTAATACATGTTTACTGATCTTCAACCTTGTGCCAAGTACCATGCAAAGAGTTTGAAGAACACATAACAAGTCTTCAAGAAACTCTAGAACAGCTTTGTTAAGTAGGTGGTCTTTAAGCTGGGGTTTGATGGATGTGAGGACTTTGATAAGTCAAGACAAGAAGGTGATTGAAAAAGAATAGCATTAAGTACACTGAAGACAGAAGAAATCATGAGAGCTAAGACCCAGTTGAGCTGAGGGTAGAGGAGAGAATCAGAGAAACAAAAAATTTAATGTATGTGTCATGATTTGTATTTTTATAATGTTCTTATTTCCAGATGTGCTACATATAAGTCATATGAGTAATGGAATATCACTAAACCATGAAAAATAATAAAATAATGTCATTTGCAGCAACATGGATGGACCTAGACATTATCACACTCAGTGAAGTAAGTCATAGAGAGAAAGACAAATACCTTTGATATCACTTGTATGTGGAATCTAAAAGGAAATGACACAAACAAATTCATTTAAAACAGAAACAGACTCACAGACAGAGAAAATAATCTTATGATTCCTAGAGGGCAAAGGGTGGGGATAAATTAGGAGTTTAGGATTAACAGATACATACTACCATATATAAAACAGATAAACAGTAAAGACCCACTACATAGTGTAGGAAACTATCAGTGTCTCGTAATAACTGATAATGGAAAATAACCTGAAAAAAATACATTTGTATATATATATATATATATGTATATATATATATATAACTGAACACTTTCCTGTACAGCAGAAACTAACACATTTTTATAATATTAAAATGTTATGCTATATATAACAGCCATACCTCTATCAATTAAAAAAAAAGAGGCATTTATCCCAACCAGTATTAATTCTTCAGTGCTTTGATGCTTTTGAATTGTGGTGCTGGAGAAGACTCTTGAGAGTCTCTTGGACTTCAAGGAGATCAAACCAGTCAATCCTAAAGAAAACCAATCCTGAATATTCATTGGGAGGACTGATGCTGAAGCTCCAATACTTTGGCTACTTGATAGGAAAAGCCAACTCATTGGAAAAGACATTGACGCTGGGCAAGACGGAAAGCAGGAAGAGAAAGGGGAGGCAGAGGATGAGATGGTTGGATGGCATCACCAACTCAATGGACATGAATTTGAGCAAACTTGGAGAGATAGTGAAGGACAGAAGAGCCTCTTTCATGCTGCAGGCCATGGGATCACAATGAGTAGCACATGACTTAGTGACTGAAAAACAACAATCCCAACCAGCTGTTCATTCCCCCATAAGCCAATGTAAAGACAGTCATTTTGGAGCTCACATTTTCATTTGTACTCTCTCTTTATCTGAATTAAGTTACCCTCTGCTTTTCACCACAGTGCTCACACAACCAGCTCAGAAAGTTAAAGGGACTTCCAGATGCCTCTCAAATACAGAAATACTTTCCCAGCCTGACATTCAGGGCCTCAAACAGTACGATATTGGAAATGAAACAGCATTCATTTCCAGTATTTAAAGTCAGAACTCCTCAAGTCTCTAAGCAAACAATTCAGCTTGCTGAGCCAATCTTACAGCATTTGTGGTAATTTCACCAATATGAAGTGATTCTGTATCCTTGTCTTATATTTATCCTCAAATGAATTGGGATCTGTTCAAAAAATAGAGTTGTATGTCCAAACCATGGCGATTGCCTTCACCATATCCATCTCATAATACATGGCCAACCAGTTGTGAAATGAATAGACCCATGGTCTTCACTGTTAAAAATACAAATCACAACACAATAGAAATATTCATGCCTCAGGCCAGATTGATCTGGCTGCTGCTTCTTTTTCCTTTCATAAGTTTAGATTTCTGAATTTCATAGTTCAAAAATAAGCTCTTAAATCGGTCTCTGTTTGTTTAAAGAAGATGGGGAAATCTACCCATTTTGAGATGTACATAAAATGAGATTTTTTTAGAGAAATGCCCAGGACAGAAGGACTTGTACTTTTGCTTACAGACTGTCTATCTGTGATCCTGATCTGAAAGCACTGTACTGCAGACGCTGGCCTGCCAGCTCCTTATCGGGCCCCTTCTGTGCCAAGAAGCGGCCATGTGTACAGAGGAGGGGTAACTCTTACAAAGTTACCAAGGAAAATGCCACACAATAAAGGAAACAATTTTGAGTCAACTCCTTCTCTTATCAATTGGGATATTTGGCAAATTGTGTTTCCCTCAGGTTTGTGTAAGTTTTTGTCTCCTTTCTAAAAAGGAAGTTACTGTTGAGTGCCCCAAATAACCAAGTTTCAACAAGCACAGAGCTAAGTTAAAAAAAAAAAAAGGTTTCTGAGAAAAACAGTTCCTGAATCTTATCTGCTTCCATTTGCTCTTAAGAGAGATTGAAAGTAGATGGTCTGGAATATATAAAAGAGCAATTAGAGAGACCAGTTGTTACAAACTTCCGGCCCAGCTGTCCATGTGCTATCGCTGTGCTCAGTCGTTCAGTTGTATCTGACTCTTTGCAACCCTTTGGATTGTAGCCCTCCAGGCTCCTCTGTCCACGACATTTTTCAGGCAAGAATACTGGAGGAGGTTTCCATGTTCTCCTCCAGGGGATCTTCCCACCCCAGGGATCAAACCTGTGTTTCCTGCATCTCTTGCATTGCAGGCATATTCTTTACAGCTGAGAAACTGGGGAGGCCAGCTTTCCATGGTCCTTTGGGAAACAACCACAACCAGGGCTTCCCAAGAAGTCAGTAGGCACATAAGACTCTGACAGAACACAGAAACCCAGGTTCTCTCCTAACGCTGCTCCTTGGCTCATGCTCCAGTGGCTGCAAACGCTTTGCCTTCTCCACTTTGGAGGAATTGAAATAGAATAATTTCAAGACATCTTATTAATATGTCATATACTTATTTTTCCCTTTAAGTTGATGAAAACACTTTCTGGGGAAGTTTATTTATGGTGTTTAATACAGTATGTTTTGTGGACAAAGCAAAATGTCCATCTCTAATTTCCATACACAAATGTAGTCCACAATTCACATCACATTCCCTCTTGGTTACAGTGAGCTATTTAAACTGCTCAGCAAGACCTGGGTGGTCAATGACCCCTTCCATCCCTGCCTTAAAGGCACATATTCTACCTATCACAAGTGAAAGAGACAACAACAACAACAAACCCATGGTATTTAATGAAGTACTTTGACATAATAAAAGAAGTCACAAAGTTTAGAGAATGAAGTCCTGGGTTCAGACTTCAGCACCTTCATTTACTATATAGTCTAAGGAAGTCACTTGAATCCTCTTGTCTGTTACCCGGTTTGCGGAATAGAGGCTAAGAATGCCTACTTGGCAGAACAATTGTAGGGCTATATGTTGAGTGCCTGGTGCCTCTCTACACAGCTTTAAAGCACAAGCTCTGAAAATTAAATCAAAAGAAAATAAATTTCTGAATTCTCCTGTACTCCTGCTAGTTTCTTTTGCAATTTTGTAAAATCTGCCAAATCATTATTTGATGGGGGAGGATGTGTGACAAAGAAGGAACATGGTGTAAAATACTGAGCTATGTACAGAGTTGAGAAATTCTAGACATTTCCTGAAATATGACTGATTTCCCCACATTCCGCAGTGTATATTTGCTCTGAGGTCAGTGAGGTAAGGTTTACTTGGGGTTTCTGATTTATCTTCATGTTGCAATAACATTACTTCACATACATGTGAGCTTGGGGTTTATTTTTTTTTACTTAAGATTCACCTCAGCCACATAATATTTCCACCCAGGTCCAGAGCAATAGTACAGATAGAACCCTGAGATCCTCCTTCTTATTTCAGTCCTGGTGTTCTGTCCTCAACAGGGCGGCTTTGCATCCATGAATGAGAACAATAGGCCCATCTTCCCAAATTCCATCTACAGGTGTGCGCCCCAGATGGTCATCTCTTGGTCCCTGCTCAGGCACAAGCCCACATCCATTGGCAGCATTGCTCTTAGGAGGACAAACCCATTGAAGAGTCCACACAGGCCCTGAATGCAGATGCCAGGCTGTTTGGGCCAAGAATTCTGGCACCTCGGGTACACAGAGCAGAGTCTAAAACAATACTTGACAAACTTTAATATTTATTTGAGTCATCTGGGGACCTTGTTAAAACAAGATTCTGATTCAGTGGGTGGAATGGGTTGTGAGGGTCTAGGCTGTATCACTAATAAGCTCTCAAGTGATCCTAACACCACTGGTCCTAGTAACAAGTTACTGTGAGGGAGGGACATGGGCTATGGGTAGACCTATCCCTTTGGCCCTGAAGGATCCTCACCCTGTAGGGATGGGCCCAACTAGGTAAGGATCAAAGAAGAGCTGTCCATAGTGAGGACCTAGGACAGGAGTCTGGGTTGGCTAGTGGAAGACACAATGATTTGTACATAACTGCAAGGCAGGAATATAAGAGAAGAGGGTTTGTTCTGTTGGTAATCTATTTTTGTCTTGGCCCCTAATTGTTTCCAGCTCTTGCGGCCCCATGGACTCTAGCCTGCAAGGCTCCTCTGCCCATGGATTTTCCAAACAAGAATACTGAAGTGGGGTGCCATTTCCTCCTCCAGGAGACCTTTCCACCCTAGGGATTGAATCTGAGTCTCCTGCATTGCAAATGGATTCTGTTTACTGCTGAGCTACTGGGGAAGCCCTTGGTAATCTATAGTTCAAAGGAAAATCCAAAGGCGACAATTCAGACAGTTTTCTTAATCATATAATGGAATTATCGAACAGAAGTCCTTAAGAAAATTCATTTTTTCAACAATAGAGTTGAATTAGATTTACTTGCTTCTAATTTGGGGCTTCCCTGGTGGCTCAGATGGTAAAGAATCCACATGCAATGCAGGAGATCTGGGTTTGATCCTTGGGTTGGGAAGATCCCCTGGAGAAGGTCATGGTAACCCACACCCGTATTCTTGCCTCGAGAATACCCATGGACAGAGAAGCCTGGTGGGCTACAGGCCATGGGGTTGCAAAGAGTCAGACATGACTGAGTGATTAACCACAGCACAGATATGCTTGAAGATTATTCAGATGTTTACAGTGATACAACCTCATATAACAGAATGTCCCTTAATGTGTGTGTGTTTTCTAAAACAACAGCAATGACAACAAATGCCTCATTCTTTCAACTGTTCTTCATTTGACAAGGTCAAAATTCCCTGACCACCCAAGTTACCCTCCTTTGAATGCATTTCAGTTTTCCAATGCCCTTATTAAAGTATGAGACCAAGAAAGGAAAACAATACTCCAACAGTGATTTAATCACTGCGGTATACACTATGACAGCCCTCTATATTTTTCTAGAGGCTGTATATCTGCTAATTTAGCCAACAACAACATTAGCTGTGCTGGTGACTTATTACCTGGAGTTTACCATCAAATAGAGTTTCTAATTTCTGAGTCTTTTTCACACCAGCTGCTGCTAAAATATTTTGTGAAGAGTTGATTTTTCAAACTGACTTTGGAGAAAGTAGACATGGAAAATACAGCTCATAGTTAAATTCCACCTTTGGCACCTGATATTTCATAAAGAAGCTTTTGATCAGAAATTATAAGGCAGAACAAACAAACCCTTCTGATGACTTATTTAGGCTAAAATCTCAAGGCAAAAGCAAAAGGAATTCAATGTGCTACATTATGGTAAGAAAAATATTGAATTACCAGCTTATCATAAATGTACATCCATTTTAGAAATAATGCTTGAAATAGGGGAGATAGAGCCCCAAACAGGTGAGGGAAAGAGAGAGAGAGAGAGAGAGCAATCTCCTATCCTGACCAGAGTTTGAGAAATGGCTTAGGTATGAAAAAAGAGATAGTTTAAAAATGAAACCAAATAAATCATCTTCCCACAACATAATTAGGAGGTGGCAGAACATTTCAGTGCCTGACAAATTAATTCCATTTGCATTATGAGCCTAATTCAAAATGCTATAAGAGCCACAAAGACAAAGTTGAAGCATGGTCTTTAATTAATCCTGCATCATGCCTAATACAGTAGTGTACACCCTTGGGAACTTCTAATCATTGAAATTAAAATCTGCATGTACATGCAATCTCTTAAATACGCTTCCAGTCTAACTACAGCTGCCTTCTACCATATCCCCATATATTTCTACAGAGAGCAAAGAAGAAATGAGTCTCAAAAATCAAAGTAGCTTCTTCATAATAATTTAAAGGTCAGACAGACTAAGGCTCTTTTAGTAATCAGAGTGATGTCCAACAGAGTTTAACTAAGTACTGAATACTAAACAAAAATGAATTTTCATTTAAAGCCACAGAGACAATGGAGTTTTAAAGATGTAAAGGGTTGAATTCTATCTTAGCAACAGTATTGTTCATTCAGTAAATGTGAGCTCAGTTCAGTTCAGTTCACTCACTCAGTCGTGTCTGACTCTTTGCAACCTCATAGACTGCAGCACACCAGTCTTCCCTGTCTATCACCAACTCCTGGAGCCTGCTCAAACTCATGTCCGTTGAGTTGGTGATGCCATCCAACCATCTCATTCTCTGTTGTCCCCTTCTCCTCCTGCCTTCAATCTTCCCCACCATCAGGGTCTTTTCCAGTGAGTCAGTTCTTTGCATCAGGTGGCCAAAGTATTGGAGCTTCAGCTTCAGCATCAGTCCTTCTAATGAGTATTTAGGACTGATTTCCTTTCAGATGGACTGGTTGGATCTCCTTGTAGTCCAAGGGACTCTCAAGAGTCTTCTCCAACACCACAGTTCAAAAGCATCAATTCTTCGGCGCTCAGCTTTATTTATAGCCCAGCTCTCACATCCATACATGACTACTGGAAAATCCATAGCTTTGACTAAATGGACCTTTGTCAGCAAAGTAATGTTTCTGCTTTTTAATATGCTGTTGGTCATAGCTTTTCTTCCAAGGAGCAGGTGTCTTTTAATTTCATGGCTGCAGTCACCATCTGCAGTGATTTTAAAGCCCAAGATAATAAAGTCTGTCACTGTTTCCACTGTTTCCCCATCTATTTTCCATGAAGTGATGGGACTGGATGCCATGATCTTAGTTTTTTGAATTGAGTTTTAAGCCAGCTTTGAGCTCAGTGGGACCAAATATTGCCCCAGTAGCATTCACTGCATATAAGCCAGGGAAGTCCTCTGCATTAGGTTGTTCATAGTCTACTGGGAAAGACGTATGTGTCTAAGAAAGAAAGGAAGAGAGCCACAAAAAGAAAAGCAGAGAGTGAGATTATACTTAAGTATCAGTGAATCCTGAAAGAATAATTGGAATATGAATGTATAATAAGAAGTGGGTACCCATAGATGAGAAAGTTTATTCCAAATAGAAGGGTATGATATAAGGGCATGAATGTGGGAAAGTATTGGACTTTTTCTACTTCTCACTCTAGGCAGGATGAATATTGAGAATTGTCCTTGCACTTAAGTCTTTAACAAGTTGCTCCCGGCTCTAAAATAAGCGATAAACTCTCTCTCCCCGCTGCCTCCATTGTTTACCTGTGTGTGTCTGTGTGTCTGTGTGTGTGTGTGTGTGTGTGTGTGTCTGTGTGTGTGTGTGTGTGTGTTGAATGATTGAGGGCAGCACAGAAAAGGGAAACATTCATGTTCTGCATGGAGGCACATAGTATGTACATGGCAAACTCTCTCTGGTTAAGTCATGGCCTGTTATAATAAGAAACATGGCTGCTATTTATGCATCAGACAGTTTACATCCACTGCCTACACATTGTATGGCAGTCTTTCAAAGCAGATATCACTTTCTAAATTCATGAGGAAATTGAAATGCAAATAATTCACGAAACCTAGTTGAAAGTTGTGAATTATCATCTTTGGTCTATTTGACCTCAAGGCCTATGTGCCTCCCCCACAGCTCACTCTTCATCTCTACAAAAGTGGTAGAGGGAGGCTGGCAGTAGGTTTTACCCAGCCAAATTCCCCACAAAAATCATGTAACATGCAGAGGTTTTCAATAATGTTAGCTTATCAGTATAATTCTGCCCTTGCTCAGTCTCTCCAACTCAAGAAGTAACAATGGATCCCAAGCACAAATTTTACTATCTTGTATGGTGATATTGGGGCTTCCCTGATGGCTCAGACGAATAAAGAATCCGCATGCAAAGTGGGAACTCTGGGTTCTATTCCTGGGTCAGGAAGATCCTCTGGAGAAGGGAATGGCTACCCACTCCAATATTTTTGCCTGGAGAATTCCATGGATGGAGGAGCCAGGTGGGCTACAGTCCATAGGTCGCAAAGAGTTGGACACGACTGAATGACTAACACTTTCATGGTGATTTGGCAGACTTCCCATGTGGCACTAATGGTAAAGACTCTGCCTGCCAGTGTTGGAGATATAAGAGATTCATATTCGATCCTTGAGTCAGGAAGATCCCCTAGAGGAGGAAATGGCATACACTCCAGTATTCTTGACTGGAGAAGCCTGGTGGGCTACAGTCCATGGGGTCACAAAAAGTCAGACACAACTGAACATCTGAGCATATATAGTAATGTTATGTCATCAATCTGGCTATTCCATAATTTAGAATTAATTCCAAGAAAGAGTTTGCTTTTACTTTTTTTGTTTTTCTTGCTTCATGTTTTTCCCATCTGTAGGATCTCACATATCACTGCAGAGGCAACACAATCTGAATACTGAATCCCAAATCTCCTCCACTCTTATTCTTCTCTAGAAACTTAAACTTCAGTTAAAATCACCAGTTATTCCTCCATGGACAGAACCAGCTGGTGGGAAGGTTAAACTTATAATGAGACATTCACACATGTATATCACTCATCTGATATAGTGTAGTTTGGGCTGAGGCAGAAAGAGGAAAGATGACCTCAACAGAAGTAGGTTACCTTTATTTAGGCAAGGAGGGGCGACAGTCGGCCTAACGACCGGGCTGAGCGCGGAGAGGGATCAGGGAGGCTCCATATTTATAGGGAGGTTTGTGGAAGCAATAAAAGAAACATTTTTAATCAGGTGGGATGTTTTGGGTATTCTTTAGTTGAGATGGCATTTGTAGTTGGGCAGGGGTGATAGGTCTTCTGTGCAGGTGTGGGGGTGGAAGGTTTCTGGACAGGGGGTGATAAGTCCCAGATAGATGCAACCGGCCTGGAGCATCAGGGTGGGACCTAAAGTTCTGTTTTGTTTTCTCTGAAGATAGATGATCAGCAAGGGCCTTTGAAACTGTTGTTTTCTTTTCTAGGCCCAAAAGACTCCTTATATATATCCTTGTTTTTAGATCATTGCATCGTATTCCCAAAAGAAATTATAAAACATTGCATGGAAAAAGTTGGGTGTTCCAGTTTGACCTAAGCCTACTACATATGGCTGAAGAAATCAACTGAGAAGTTGGACTAGAATCAAGTAAAAGAAGGTATTGAAAACTACACAAATGAGTTTATCCTTATCCTGTAAGACATGATCTGATAAACAACTAGAAGCCGAGGAAAGCTTTTCATAAGGGTAGAGATATGAACTTGACGACGGTATTAAAGAAGATTAAGTGGTCCAAACTTGAGAGGTAGGATGGCTTTGAGAGACTAACAAGTAAGAGAGATCAGTTAGAAGTGTCTACATGGAGAAATCATGAAACCTGGATCAAGGCAGTAGCAAAAGAAAAAAAAAATTGTTGTTTTTTTTTTTAAAGTACACTTCAGAGTCAAAGGTAATAGATTTGTGACCTCAAGTCAGAAATATCCTTGAAAAATCATTTAGTTCACCCTTCTCTCAACTTTCTGATGGTCCTGAGGTTTTCATCTTCGGGGAGTAAGGAGATAGTGATGCCCTTAACCGTAACAGTCAGCGCAGGTCTGGAGAGAGACACAGACTCTGTTAAGTTTGCAGAGTCCGTGGTGTAGCAAGCCCAACCTTGACATCCCTTTGTTTCTTTTCCTGTTACATCATTCCCCACTCCCTCAACCAAACCCACTCCAGTAGTGAAAAAGCTCTTCACCTATCTGTGCCCCAATCCGAAGGCCCTCAGTTTCCAATGCATAAGAGAAAAAGGAAAGTGGCTGGTTCCTGCACGCACAATGCCACCAGGGCCCTTCCGTGTGTGGGAAAATAGAGGTGGGTGATGAAGTCTTTCCATCCACACAGTCCAGCTTCCAGCTCTGTGGAAACTGGGAGCCAATCTAGCTAGGGACACTGCCAGAGGAGCCCCACATCACCTCATTTATAACCCGGGGAACAGCAAAACAGATATGGGTGGTACGGAATCTCTTCTCACAATCTGGCTTCAAGTCGCCAACTTTAAAGAAAAGAAATTCCTCATGAATGACATAAACCAATTACAGAGCTGCCTAAACCAAGCCCAAGTTCTGAAACGGAGGCCACAGGTTCCCATTAGGCAGGGGGATCTGAACAAAGGCCAAAACAAGCACCTTTGGTACCCTAGGATGCCCAAATCCTGGGCGCTCTCATAGGACAGTCCAGCACTCCACCCTGAGGTCACGACTGCCATCATCTCCTCAGAGCTGAGGGTGTCTGCGTGCAGTGCTTTGCAACCTCCCTTCTATAATAACCTGACAGATTTCTTTGCTCATTGCCACGTTGCTGGACTATCTTGTCTACTATCTTGCCCATCACCAAAGGACATGTGAGAAAGGACTGAGATTTGGATAATTAGTCACCTTAGAGCATTCTCTCAGTTTTTGTAAATGTGTATGTTTTATTTGACATAGAATTTTTTTTCCAGCCTAAAACCATTATAAGTTTGAAAATAGGGAATAAGAAATTAAGGTGGTGGTAGATATATATTAACTGATCACCTATAATGTGCCATGATCTTTATATTATTTCTTTTAATCCCTCACAACTTGGTGAGCCATGTATGATTATTCTGGTATTTCATAGATAAGGAAATTGAACACCAGGGAGGTGAAGGAAGTTTTCCAATGTCACCCAGGTAGCAAGTGGGAGGAGATACATACCAGCTCCAAAGTGTGGTGCTGCTGCCAACCTAATATAATTGCTATTTTTACATAAAATTTAATGGGGGAGTGAAAAACAAGTAGCAAGTACAGAGAAGCAAAAAAGCAAAGAATAAGGAAAATTGCATCTAATCCCACCACCCAGAGATAATCACTCTTAATATTCTGTTGTAAATCCTGCAATTGCAGAAGTTTTAACTCCCATTCTGGAGCTCTTGCACTGATGCTGCAGAAAGCTTTCAAACAAATTACATCTTTTTGTTATATTCAGAATCATCAAGAAAAATACAAAAGAGATATCTTCAGAGTTTTTAAAAAGTGAATTTGATAAGTAGTCAACAAGGCCTACAGTGTCCTTGAATGCTGCTGGAATCTGGAGAATTAAAAGCATCGGTGTTCTTTGAGTATCTATCTTCTAGAAGCTCCCATGAAAGGGAAGCCATGAGTATGTAGAGTTCACTGGGAGGTCTCTGAAACAGCGGCAGATGGATCCAGTGTGTCTTCCAGAAGCTTGTTTTGCGACTATGGCAAGAAACAATGCCCCAGGCTACAATTTGTCCATCTACCAATTGGTGTTTATCACTTACCCTGCTTAATGATCAGGGTTGTTTTCAGGAGTTCATGAGATAAATATTTATGAAAGCCCTTTGAAATAAACAAAGCATTATGCAAATGAAAGGTAATTGTCAAAATCGCTAATAATTAAGCACTTGACTTCTGAGATGAAGATTTTGCCAAGGGGTTAAGGGAGCCATGATACTAGCCCTTTAAAACCCTAAACCATAAATTAAGTGGCAAAACTGTAATCAAAATGCTACCATAATAAAATCATACCTTTTTGTAGGTGCAGAATATGGATAGTAATAATAATGATCCTGATAATAATGATGACCAATACCTATTCCCTTTGGCTTCATATTTTCAAACACTTTGTAAATGATTTGCATGGCTCTCTCAATTAATCCTCAGAATAACATTTGTCAATGTACATTGAAAATGAAAGTGTTAGTCGGTTGGTCGCATGTGACTCTTTGTGACCCTATGGACTATAGCCTGTTAGGCTCCTCTGTCCATGGAATTCTCTAGGCAAGAATATTGGAGTGGGTAGCCATTCCCTTCTCCAGGGGATCTTCACGACACAGGGATCAAATTTGGGTCTCCTGCATTTCAGGCAGTTTCTTTACCAACTGAGCCACCAAAGAAGCAAAATCATCTCATGAAAGTGAGAGTCGCTCAGTCGTGTCCAACTCTTTGTGACCCCTTGGACTATACACTCCATGGACTTCTCCAGGCCAGAATACTGGATTGGGTAGCCTTTTTCTTCTCCAGGGGATCTTCCCAACCCAGGGGTTGAACCCAGGTCTCCCTCATTGCAGGCAGATTTTTCACCAGCTGAGCCACAAGGGAAGCCTAAGAATACTGGAGTGGGTAGCCTATGCCTTTTCCAGCGGATCTTCCCGACAAGAATCGAACCAGGGTCTCCTGCATTGCAGGTGGATTCTTTACCAACTGAGTTATCAGGGAAGCCCAATTACATCATAGTACTTCATATGTGTTCAGTGCTGTATTAGACATTCAAATAGTCTTAATTAATCCTTACAATTCTATGAAATACAAAATAGCATCATCTTCATTTTACAGATGAAGAAACCAAAAGAAAGAGAATATCAAAGACATTCTGAAGACTGTATGTTAATAAATGACGCATGTGAACGTAAACCAACTCTCCCAGAAGGTTGGGAGTCCAGGCTCTTAATCAGCATTGAAGCACAATCAGGAAAGAGTCATAATCATTAAAATGAAAGGTGATAAAGACCCAAAAGAGGACTCAGCAGTGGAAATGGAAAGGGTTAGGTTTAAGAAATGCATCAAAAATAAACTTGACAGAATTTTAACAACCTGATTAGATTGGCAGGAATAAGGAGAAAAAGTTAAGATGAGCGGCTTTTCAAGCCTGGATAATTGGGAAGATAATGAGCCATCCTCATAAATAAAGACCTGCAGAAGAGAAGCAGATTTGCTGGGGGAGCGTAAACTGGGGGAAGATGATATGCTGAGTTTGAGATGCCCATGGGGTACACAGGTGGAGACAGCCCAGGGGGAGAAATGCAGGTGCGAGTGCCTCCCATCACTGGGCCCCACACTTGCTGAAGGTCCAATCAGCTATTTTCAGCCTAGGTTTTCAGTCTTAGTCTTACCATGCACTTTGGTGAGTGACATGGGATAAAATTTTCCATAAATGCTTAGAGCTGGAAAAAGAAAAAAAAAAACTCACACAGACACAGGCACCCAGAAATTCAGCCACCTCATAATAAGCCAGAGACTTTTCCAAAACCGTCTTAAACTGCTTATTTTCCAAACTCAAAATATTAGGCACAAGAATCGGTGGCTTGATGCAGTGACATCTGAGTAATTCCTTCCTTCCCTGCAGCAAGCTGCCCTTGTAAAGATGAATTTGCTCCTGCATGGTAATGAAATCTGTTTAGGAATTCTGAACGTACAAGTTGGCTCAAAGTTATTTCCACTGCTCAGGGTTTAGCCTAAGAGAGCCCCTGACCTGTTTGAGGTAGAAAGAGAAAAGAAAGTTAAAAGAGGACGATGGAGAATAGTCCAAGGTGGGCAGAAAAAGAAGAGGTGAGATACAGAAGCCTCAGAGTCCTTTACACAGCTGGCTCTGTATGTCAGTTACTAGGGATTAATGGTCATGGGGTAGACTGTGTTTACTCTTCCTAAAAATAAGGATAAGCCCAAAACTATATGGTAAAGAGTATATAACTTTTTGTATTAGTTCTTTATACTATATTAACCTCTCCTTTCCTCCTGCAATGTGTGTTGACCTTTGAAATTTTGTTGTTACTTCTAGCTGCCATCTCATTACAGATTCCAAAAAGAACCAAACAAAATCTCAGTTTTTCACAAACAGCAACATCTGTTTGTTACATACATTACTCACTTAAAAAAAAAAAAGTGTAGCAGTATACAGCTACACAACATTGTAAACCAGTTATCCTCCAATTTTTAAAAAACATTATTGGTTCAAATTCAAAAAATTTGAAAACTAATTTTACTGTTTAGCTGAACTTTGGACATGTACACACATGTACACACACATTTTGCACACCAATCTCTCTTTTTCTTTCTCTTCTCCATCTCTGTTTCTGATATAAACTTTTTGTTAAAAATCAAAATGATCATTTCCTTGAGTATAGAGTTAGGTGTTAAAGTCCTATTTCATCATAGTATACTCAGTTCTCTAAATATTTCCCCATCCTCCCACTTAATTCTTTTTCTTTAAAAATCATACCTCAAGTTGGGGAAAATTTTATAGAGATGGACACATTGGAGTTACGTTTTCAAGATTTGACTTATCATTGAAAATGCTAGATCTTAAACACTCATTAGAAACCTCTGGTGATTTTTTTGGGCAAGGTTAACTCAGTATCTTCAACCAAACTGACAGTGATACTGAGCGATAACTATGATACCCGTAGCACTTAGAACAACAGTGAAGCAATACCAGCAGCTCAGAACACTTCCCCTTCTGAAATCATCAGTACCCAGAGCAAATTTCTCAGATATTAGAAATGCTTTCTTGGAAAAATCACAGTCATAATAATACACTTTGGACTTCTTGGGCGGCGGCAGCGGGAGGAGTGGGTCCTAAAATATTTCGTTTTGTTTCTCATGTTATCTTCTGCCTTCCACTCTCCTTCTCATTTGTGCTGATAGCCAAAGTCTATCATTACAGTATTAGCTGAAGACCACTTAAAACAAGCATTTCAATCACTTTCAGCAAAGTTGATAGTCATGTTCCTTTTATAGAATCTTAAGAATTTGGTGATATCTATTTGGAAGGAATGATGCTAAAGCTGAAACTCCAGTACTTTGGCCACCTCATGTGAAGAGTTGACTCACTGGAAAAGACTCTGATGCTGGGAGGGATTGGGGGCAGGAGGAGAAAGGGACGACAGAGGATGAGATGGCTGGATGGCATCACTGACTCGATGGACGTGAGTCTGAGTGAACTCCGGGAGATGGTGATGAACAGGGAGGCCTGGCGTGCTGCGATTCATGGGGTCACAAAGAGTTGGACACGACTGAGCGACTGAACTGAACTGATATGATAGGCAAATTATTACTTATTTATTACTAAAACCACATAAAACATTACTTTCATTTGAATTTTAGAAAAAATATACAAATAAGTTAAATGGTACCAAAAATGAGTAAATAATTGACCCTCTGGCACAGAGAGTTCTAAGATCTGGTACTCAGTGACATGTATATTCACAAACAAATTCACTGAGCTCTATCCATGAAGATAGCTTGTTGCTGCTGCTGCTGATAAGTCGCTTCAGTCGTGTCCGACTCTGTGCGACCCAGAGATGGCAGCCCACCAGGCTCCCCTGTCCCTGGGATTCTCCAGGCAAGAACACTGGAGTGGGTTGCCATTTCCTTCTCCAATGCATGAAAGTGAAAAGTGAAAGTGAAGTCACTCAGTCGTGTTAGATGTGTATAAAAGAAAGTTAAGGCCCAGCCCATCAGCAAGTGCTCACGATGGAGCTATAGAATAGTTAAGACATAAAGTGAGACAAGGAATACTGATGGAGTCAGAGAAGATAGAAGTTAATGTGGTTGGAGCTGAGCCTTTCCTCATGGAAAATAAGATTCTCAGACCAAATTAAAACCCATGATAACACTTGCATACAAATACATGTTCGTCCAGCAGTATAGGATGTGCTCTGAAGGCCACAGAAGAACCATTAGGTATGTTTCTTCTCTCAATGCCTTGCATTTAAATTAGATGTAGAAAACAATTGAGAACAATTAAGGTTCAACTTCGGAGAAGGCAATGGCAACCCACTCCAGTACTATTTCCTGGAAAATCCCATGGACGAAGGAGCCTGGTAGGCTGCAGTCCATGAGGTCGCTGAGTCGGACACGACTGAGCGACTTCACTTTCACTTTTCACTTTCATGCACTGGAGAAGGAAATGGCAACCCACTCCAGTGTTCTTGCCTGGAGAATCCCAGGGACAGGGGAGCCTGGTGGGCTGCTGTCTATGGGGTCTCACAGAGTCGGACAAGACTGAAGCGACTTAGCAGCAGCAGCAGCAGCAAGGTTCAACTCTGTGATACACAGCACGTTCTTTGGGCTTCTGTTTGTGTCAGGGTCTGTTGATTAATGAACCAAAAGTCATTTGCAACCTTTTCCTTTACTATCTAAATCGAAAAGTTAAAATACTTGATTTTTCTGCTCAGGAATGGGACACACTTCTAGACAATGAGATTTAAGTTGAATTCCCCTAGGATGACTTTCTCTTCAAAATGAAAAGGCAAAGGTTCACCAGGAAAACATTCTTTGCCTCTTCCTTCCCCTTTCTTCCTGTCTGATGTGCAGAGACCAGGAGGTCAAGCATCATCTTGCCCATGAGGTGACAAGCAGGGATGCTGTGGTCTTCAGGTAAAGGACAACAGAATAGGAAGATGAAAGGAGGCTGAGTTCTTGATGGCTTCAGGGAGCCATCACAGGTGCAAGCCCTGAATGTTCAAGTGTTTAAGCCACTGTTAATCTTAATAACTACAAACAGTCCCTACAACTAAACCATTCAAGTTCATCTGAGGGAAAATAAAGAATATATTATAATGATGCAGAGGTCTTTTCCCAAACTTGGTAGAGAAATGCAGCCTGGTTTCCTAAGAAATAGAAAATAGACAATAGAAAGCTGCCCAGGAACCCAGACAACTAGTCCATCTCCCTCTGTCCCAGAATATATAGTGTTTTATGATTAAACTTCCCTCTTTGCAGTCTCCTCGTTATTCTCTCTTTGGAAAAAGACCAGAAAATTTGCTCTACACCCATACACATGGCTGGCTTCCAGTTCTAAGGTTACATGTATTTTCTCATCCTACACCCAATGCAGTTCTTAATCCCTACCTAGTGTCTCTCAGTCCCAATTCTAAAGAGAGGGAGAATATGATTGGTTCTTTCTTGGAAGAAGTATCTGCTCCCATGGCCTGGGGGTGGGGGAAAACAGAATAAAAATGTATTCACTTAGTTACAGTCAACTAAGGCTGGCACTGTTCTAGATGCTGGGGATACAGCCATGAATCAAAACAAGTCTTAGCTATTGAGGAGTTCACCTTCTGGCTCATGCAGATGGGAGAGAAGAAAACACATATATAATACGTGGTGGAAATGTGTGGTTTAAAGCAATATAAATCAGAGTAAAGTAAAAGATCAATAGGACAGGGGAAAAATTTTTTCCCTATAGGATGATCTGAATACTGGGAAGGTGACATTTAAACCGAAAGTTGAAGAAAATGAGGGATTGGAGCATGTGCTATCTGCAGAATGGTGTTCCCAGCAGAGAAGAGGAAATGAGAAGAATCTGAAATCAGAGCATTTGTTTGATGTTTTTTAAGAAGCACCAAGGAAGCCAATGTATCTCCAACAGAAAGAAGTAGGAGGAAAATTGCAGCAGATAAGTCAAGTGAGGGGTCAGACCATGACTTCTGGAATCCCGCCTTGGAGAGCAGGGCCCCCACACAAGCGAGATTGATGTAGACTAGACCATAGCTCTCCTGTTGAGTCATTTCAGTCCTGTCCGACTCTGAACCACCCCATAGGCTGTAGCCCGCCAGGCTCCTCTGTCCATGGCATTCTCCAGGCAAGAATACTGGAGTGGGTTGCCATGCCCTCCTCCAGGGGCTCTTCCCAACCCATGTCTCTTAAGTCTTATGTACTGGCAGGAAAGTCTTTACCACTAGTGCCACCTGGGAAACTCAGACAATAGCCTTCAGAAATATACAAAATGGCATTAATGGAGTAGAGTACTTAAAAAAGGCAAATCATGTGTGGAAAGTCAGGAGAGTCTCTATGGAGAAAGTACAGGCAGAACTGAGTAAGGGGCAGATCAGGGGCTGCATGTGCTTCCCCAGTGGCGCTAGTGGTAAAGAGCCCGCCTGCCAATGCAGGTGACTTAAGAGATGTGGGTTTGATCCCTGGGTTGGGAAGATCCCCTGGAGAAGGGCATGGCAACTCACTCTAGTATTCTTGCCTGGAGAATTCTGTAGACAGAGGAGCCTAGCGGGCTGTAGTCCATAGGGTTGCAAAGAGTTGGACATGACTGAAGAGACTTAGCACAGCACAAATGGGCTGCAGAGTCAGAAAGATCTGAGTTCAAATTATGTCTGGACCACTAGAACTGTAGGACCTTGGGCAAGTGAATTATCCTCTTTGACCCTCAGGTAAAATACGTTAAAGGATTGATGTTTCAATGAAATAAGTTAAATTATGCATAGTGCCTGTGATATTTACATGCAGAGAGTCTATGAAGAAAGAGTTCAATGATCAGAGAACTTTGGAGAACACTTCTCTCTTTTAGACTTTCTCATTGAGTATTAGTCTAATAACATTCTGGATGGGTATCAAGAAAATATCTTCAACTTTATTCAGGCTGCTATGCCAATTTACTTGGAGCACCAAACTCATCTCTTACGTGTGTGATTCCACGGAACACATCAGGCCTGATATTGTGGAAGGGCCCTTCCCTCTCTGACTCCTTCAGTGACTCACTAAGGAGCCTTGCAGCACCATGGACTCACCTTCCACAGGTCTGCTGGGTCCTGGCAGGTATTGGAGAAAAATATTCACAAGTCAAAGTCCTCCAACCTTTTCCAAACTACTCGTAACACCTTTCTTCTCCTAACAACTCGACAACCAGTATTACAGAAGAATAATAAAGACAATTCTTAACAAAAAGTGAGGAGTTTGAAAGGGAAAAAAAAATGAGAACAGAGGATAGGGAGAACATTTTCTTCCTAAAATTAACGGGACAACATTGATCCAAAACTTGGGAACACAAGTGGGACCATGTTGGATACCTGTCCTTGTAATATCTATGCATCGTTTTTCTGTAAAATGCCCTTGATCTGCCCTGCTTTTAATACAGTTCTGGTCACAGGAGAAGGAAGAAAGTCTCCAGGCATCTTGTCTGTTGCAAAACATAAAAAATGGCAAAGTGTAAAGCATCAATTCCTCTGTCCAGATATTTTATTTATTTTTAACAAAAAGCCAGATTTAGATCCTGGGTCTGCTAGTTTCTAGCTCTGTGATTTAGATGAGTCACTTAATCTCCCCACACCTTACTTTTCCTGTTTTTAGTAAGAAGAAAATAATTTTTATCTTCCATAGCTAACATGAGGATTAAACAAAATGGTTAGTGGCAGGGTAGGAACAAAATGACAATTCCTGGCCATGTTGTATTAACAGATGTTTATGGAACGAGTGACTGACTGGTCACTGCTAACCATTCTCCATCATGAAAATACCTTCCCTCTTGGTTTTCATGCCTCCATCCAATATTGTTTTTAAGGATATTGTTGAGAACATCAGTTTCACAGTCAGTGAACTCTAACTCACTCTAACTCTAACTCTCTAGTAAAACATTTAAAATAAATAAATAAAGCACTCTAATTTCATAGCATTAAAATTGCCAAAAATAAAATAAAATTGCCAAATCATGTTATAAGAAAATAATACTTTGTTTATTAATTTTCATTATTGATGTAAAAGAAATGATTCATTGTCTTTTTGAGAGAAAAGACAGAATAAAACCTGAGTCACACAGGCGGCATTCCTAGTCTTAAACTCTGAAAGAAACTGAATACCTATTTAATGGATCTGAAATGATTAGCAGTCCATCAGATCTAAGATGTCCCATTACTTTAAAAATAAAAGTAGGAACAAACATGAGGCACAAATAATTGAGGTATGATATAAAAATGAAAATGAATGGTTGAGGAACTCCAAAGGTTTTAATAATTAATACTTAAACCTTCTGGTAATTTAAATTATGGGCAAGGCAACTTAGACCCAGTATATTAATTCAACTTGAGAGTGGGTTGACTTAAAGTTTCCCTTTTAGATATGCATGGTTTACTCAGTAATAATAATAAAAGACAACCACAAAATTCCACACACACAGCATCACTCCCTCTGAACCAGCCCTAGCATGCCAGGTTGCAGAGCTCTTAAACCCACACACCAAGAGTTTAACTTGAGCTTGGCTAGGGGACTTGGATGAGACTTTCACTATTCAGACACAGAAAATATTAATTATCATCAAATCTGTCATTATCTTCCCATCCCCCCCTCCACATCCTCATCTCACCTATCTGATACTTTTTCCCTCCAGCCAGCAAAATGAAAAGCAGTGATTTGCTGAGTGGATTGTGGTTTCACTCGAAAAGAAAAGGGGCCAGCTGTGTATACCTATTCAAAGTAATCAAAACAAGGAGATGGGAAAGATATCCTTGAAGAGCCCTAAGGCAATTTTTGTTGAAAATACATAAAGTATGATTTAGTTAGAACAACTACGAAAGAAAGATAGAAAGAGGGTAAAAAGAGAGTGTGTGTGTGTGTGTCGGGGGGGCGGGGGGGGTGGTAGTGGCGACAGGGACTAAAACAGAGAAAGAGGGAGGGAGGAAAGGAGAGAGAGAGAGAGCAGAAGATAGAGAGGAGATGATGGGGGGTGGGGCAGAGAACAGACAAGGGAGAACTAGAGAAAAAGAATAAGAGAGAAGAAAGAAATCGAACGAGAAAGGCAGCAAAAGCAAACTGAGGCTCAAAACCACGTGTCTATGCCCTCTCCCTACTCTCTGTGACTTCTGAACTGCGTGTCCAGGCAGATAAAAGTGTGCAGAAGCAGCAGTCAGAGTTGGCCTGGCATCCTGAAAGAATACACAAACGCCTACAAGATATGATTTCAGGAGCGCCTGGGTGACCCACTGCCCAAAATAACACCATTCATCCACTGGCTGATGCCTAAAATTCCACTGCTCATGCTTCATTTATTTTGGAAAGCGCTGTGATGCACACTGACATTGCCCTGGGTTAGGGAACTCTTTCAGCCTATTTGCAACCCCTTCTAATCTCTTTGTGAGTGACTTTCAGAACCTTTTCTGGGTGCTGGTTTGGACCCAGGGATAAGGAGAAAAAATATGAAGCTAATAGATACATGAACAGGAAAAAGAGTCAAACCAGAAAGCTGAAGTCATGGAGGACAAAAATTTGCCTACTCAACTAGTGTTCAATCCTTGTGAAGCCTATACAGTAATCATTTAGTTGTATAGCCATTCCCTTCTCCAGGGGACCCTCCTGACCCAGGGATGGAACCCAGGTCTCATGCATTGCAGGCAGATTCTCTACTATCTGAGCCACCAGGGAAGCTCATTTAGAAATTAAGGAAGATGAAAAAAATACCAATTAAATTTTGATTTTACATTTATAAAGTTATGTATGGTCCTTACAGACTTTTATTAGGTAAGAAGCAGTATTCCTCAATGTTTAGAAATAAAGACTTTGGGGCCAGACTCCTAGGTTTGAACCCAGATCAACTTATTAACTGGGTTGCCTTGGACCAGTTACTTAACCTCTCTGTTGATCAATTTCCTTATTCATAAAATGAGGTTAATTAACAGTATTTACCTCATAGGATATATGTAAATGTATGTGAGGACTTTGTAACAGCATCTGGTTCATAGAAAGTCCTATTACATGTTAGCTATTGTGTCTGAATTGGGTCCTACACTGATTCCTAAAGACTTGATTGACAAGAGGAGCTTACTCATCACTCATCTCAAGGGCTGTAGATCACTTTCTCCAAATCACATGACTTCTCAGAAGAAAATGGATACTTAATGAAACTGGTTCTGACTAGAACGGAAGAAGCGGAAAGTGGTTGCTGGACGGGTAATAACCGTGGCTGCTACATGTGTTATATCCATTCATCCTATTATAACCCTATAATGCTGATCGCATCATCCCCATATTACAGAGAAGCTATGGCTCAGAGGGGTTAACTGACCAAAGGTAATGGAAAGAGCAATGATAGGCTTAGTACTTTAAACCAGGCTATTTGCCAGTCCTATGTTCTCTCCATCATGACCATCAGCTCCTCTTTAATGGAAGATCCAAGGCTTTCCCAAGTCTCCGTTGGTGTAACTTTTCCTTAGCCCTAAGGAGGTACATGAGGGAAGTGTTTATGTCCTTGTTTCTATGCTGCAACTTAGGAGAGTGCAAAAATGGGGTAAGTGGATATGCGGGACATAAAATGGAGCCACAAGTTCTTCAGTTCTTATTACTAATATATTTATTCAATAAATCGAGCCTCATCTCACTAAAGCCATTCATATTCTTTTTTTCTAATAGCTTAAAAAGCATTATAGGCATTTTAAGTGCTTATGAACAAGGAAGAAATGCTATAAGTTTTGATGCACATTTGACAGCCCTGGACTCATTTTTCTAATACTTTCCATGAAAATAGGTGTTATTGAGTTTTCTTCTTCCTGAATTAATTTTACATTTTACCAAGAAATCATCAGTTTCCTTTCAGATGTCAAATATTTTCCCATGGAATTGTTTGTAGTGTTCCCTTATGATTATCTTAACCTTTTCTCCAGAAGTGGTTGTACTCTTTTCTCACTCCTAATTTTATCTATTTCTGTCTAACATTAGTGATTTTAGTGCCTAATACTCTGCTTGCATATTAGTGATAGCTTTATTGTCCTTGTTTGACTTAAAATGAATCAGGTTTTAGACAATTTGTATGTTTATTCCGCTAACTTCTACTGTTATTTTTTCAATTTCTAGTTTCTCAGTCCTTTTCATTTTACTTTAATGTTCTTTCTCTGTTTTATAAAAATGAAAGTGAGGTGATTTTTAGATAGTTTCTCTTCTGTAATGAACATAAGCAAAGCTTTGGTGACTAGACCACGTTTCCCTTTAGAATTTACCGTATCTCGTAGGCTATGATGTATTTTTTCCTAACTAATTTTTCATTTAAAGTATGATTCTCATATATATATATATAATATTTTCTCTTATAGTCTGCTAGTCTAGAGCGACACAAAACTAAGTAGAACCCAGTTCACCATCTAAAATATCTTCAAGTCCAGCATGGCAATACTCCTGTAAACAGCTGATAACAATATAGGATTTATGTTAAAAGCAAAACCCTTAAGTAGCAAAAGAGAAGATGTGCTAATATCACTATTCCTTCTTGTCCTCTGCAATAGGAGTCCCACCCAACCATACAGATCACAGAAAATGACTGCAGATTCAGGTCAGAGATTTTTCTAAGAAAACCCTGTGGTTTAATAGAATATTCAGAATATTCTAACTCCCTGTTTAGAGACTTCCTCTTCTAATTGCTCTGCCTATGTGAAGGACTGGACCCAGTCTACCCTTTTATTCACAAGTTGCCCCCTCTGTACTTTTCTTAAGCACTTGGCTAAAAAGGAATCACTTCTCTGCACTGTTGAAAGTCAGGTTGATGATGTCCCTAGCCACAATATGAAGCAGCAGTCAGGTGATCCTGCCTCAGTGTGATGAATTAGCTTACGTGAGTTCTCCTCCAGACCAGCTTCCTTTGTTTCTGTAACTGATTCAGTAAGGTTACTCATACCTTTCATTGAGGGTTTACTATATGTCAGATATTGTATTCAACACTCTATATACATCATCTAATTTAATCCTTACAACTACCCTTTAGACACATAAAAATATGCCTATTTTATAAATGAGGAAAATAAAACTCAAAGAGAATGAATAACTTATACAAGTTAGTAGGAATTCCTCTAAATAGAAAGTACCAGAGTTACAATTTAAATGTAGACCCACCTAACTCAAAGGCAGTGCTCTTAGCCACTAAGCTATCATTCCTCTCTCTGCACCCTAGTCATGTTGCAAAATAGATTAGAGAACATTCTGGATTTCCTGAAATTTGCAGATTAACCAGGTGTGCCCTCTGCCTTGAACTGAATCACCCAGAGGAATGTTGAACAGGACAGAACAGGGCCTTGCTAGAAGCTGCCAAGGACTGTGGCTCCAGTGCACTAACTGTCTGCCTTCTAGGTCCGGGATTGACAAACACTGCCTGCTATAATTTTATAAAAGCTTTATTGGAGCATGGTCATAACCATTCATTTATATATTGTCTATAGTTCCTTTTATTCCATAACAGCAAAGATGAGTAATGTAATAGACACTATATGGTCCACAAAGTCTTATATATTTATTATCTATTCCTTTAAGTAAGAGGACAAGCTTGCTCACTTCTAGCCTAGAACATATTTGACCTCGGGTACATCCTGAAAGGTTTGACTTCTGGAATTCCATTATTTTATATTATGTACACACTTCCTAAGACCCTGAACATTGCTTGGCACTTTTCTCCTTTCACAATGCCATATTCAACCTGATGGAATGAGCACATGGACTATAACGAGATGGATGGAGACAGGCATTCCTCATAGCATCATTTACCACATTACTGAAATGGGACATCCTGGGCCTGGATGAGCCATCTTCTCAGTCTGTAAGTCAGTCCACTTCCCAGTATCAGCTTCTGGACCCCATGCTGGACTGGAAGACCCAAGACGCCTCCTGACCTCCAGGCCCTTGCTGCCCTCGTCCCCACCTGTAGGAGTGGTGACCCCTACCAAAATGCTCACCTTGGAAACACTCTCTCTGATGACACAGATGATAAGTTGGTTGCCCTTTGCGGCTCTTGAGCCTCAGTGCCACAGCATCATTTTAACTCCATAAAGATAACCATCACAGAAAGAAAAGACACCAAGCCTAAACCAAGTAAGTAGAGGTATGAGGGAGGGCATAGTGATAGAGGTCTTTCATAGAAGGGTAAGTCCTGTGTCAAACAGCCTGCAGACACAAAACCTGAAAAATAATATGTTCACAAATCAGAAGCGTGTTTATGAAGAACTAAAGGCTTCCATTTGGCTACAGGGGCAAAAGAAGCAATGACAGGACAAATCTGGCAAAACAGAAGAAGGCTGTCAGAATTATAGCTGATTAAAGAATGAGGGAAGCTGCCTGAAGATGTAATGAGTTCCCCATTTCTGAGCATGTCAGAGCAGATACCAATTTCCCTTTGCCAACTAGCAGCAATTCCCAAACGGACTATGGAACTGGACTAGGAAAGCTGGAAACTACACTCTAATTCCTGGGTCCGTGAGACCCATGCTTCCCAGTGCATTTGTTTTGATGTTGCCAATATATAGTTTTCCAACAGTTGGTCTCCCTGATTGATAACTGGCTTTCAGCACTCGACGCTATGAATTTTCATGTAGTCTTCTATATTCTGCCCATTGGTCAAACATGTGCTAACTGCAGAGCCCTAGTAAGTGACACATTTTGATTTGGGGAAGCTTGAGTTACAAAAGGACTTCCCAGGTGGTGCAGTGGTAAAGAATCCACCATTAATGCAGGAGGAGCAGAGATTTGGGTTCAAACCCACTCCAGTATTCTTGCCTGGGAAATCCCATAGACAGAGGAGCCTGGAGAGCTACAGTCCATGGGATCTCAAAGAGTTGGATAAGACTGAGCTACTGAACACAGCACAGAGTTACCAAAAAAAAAAAAAAGAAAAGAAAAAAAGAAAAAAAAGCTTGCTTCTAACAGAATAGAGCTATAGTGTAGTCCTATTTTTAACTTCATCCTACTCTCTGCATTTTTTCTTCCACCAAACTATCAGACAACCCCAATCAATTTGTCTCCTTACTTTGAATGAACTCTTTCTGAAACACGCATGTGGTTCTGAAATTCCCTGAAGATCTGAGTATGAGGTGTTGTGTGTGCATAGATCTGTGTTGAAGGTGTCCCTTCATAGCCAGATAATGATATTGAGAAAGAACAAAAGCAGCGTATGACCTGGCCCCCATCTCACATTCAGTGTCTTGAAAGCCCTAAGAGGGCTGGGAACTGTAAGAGAAACTGCCCTGGTTGGGCAGAATGCCACAAGGCTGCATGTTTCACACAGACCTCCTGGTCCATGTTATTTCCTCTCTACCTTTCTGTTGCCAAACCACCACAGTTCAGCTAATTCCTCCTTCAGCAGAGTCTCACCCAGCGCTGCAATTACAGTGGAGACAGAAATGGAGTTGGAAATGAAGTAATGAGGCAAAGAGAGGAGGCCACCATGATTCATCTCTAAAGCATCTGGGGTCATTAAATATATGTATGCGGTCCAGGAATCACTAATTTTACCTACTAAGTTAAAAAAAAAGGGGGGGGGGCGGTGGGGGGAGAAATGAAAATTAGGTGTTTGGAAAAAACCCTGCCTCTGTTGGTCTCCTCCCAAGGAAGCAGTTTGCTTAAGGGGGCAGGTATATGTTCCAAGAAGAACTCCAAACCTGTCATCATAAATAATCCCAAGGTATTATTTAGAACATCCATAGGCCAAGCCAAATAATTGTTAACAATATCTGGTTTTTACACTTTACAGTGAATACACTAGATCTTTTTGCCCTAAACAACAACACTTTAGAATGCGCTTGAAGCCGTATTTGGCCACTTGTCCTTCGGCCTGAAATTTTCCAGGAGGGAAGGAGGAGGAACTATGACATCATAACCCCAGAATTTTGCTCATGGCCCAGTTTTACGGAGTTTGCTTATTTTGATTTTCAGTAGTTGTTACTCAACACTGAATTCCATGCACTTCCCCTGAAACCAGATTCTCCTGCCTGCTGTATCCCCTAACAAAAGTGGCATCATCTTCCTCACTGCTCAGACTTCCTGTCGTCGCTATTTCTAACCCTTTTTCTCCTTCTCTTCCACTTCTGCAATTTCTACCCCAGCTCCCGTTTCCAGCATCAAATCAAGATTCACTGCAGTCACTTCTTCATCGCTGTCACCCTCTCTTCATCCTCACAGCCATTCAAAGGTCCAGGCTCTTCCTCTCTCACCTATTCTACTGCAGCAGCCTCCTAACTAGCAGCCCCCCGCCCCCATCCTTCTCTCCCCATTCCTCCCACTCACATCTCTCTTCCCAGTGTTCCCTGGGTTAACAATCATATAAACTTCTCCAGGGGTCTTACTCGAGCAGCATTTCTTTTTCCCACTTAAATGACTTTCATCCAATCCTTAAGGTTTATTGCCTTTAAGAAACTTTCCATAACCCCTTAGTTACGTGAACAAGATATGCCTCTCAGTACTGATACCTGCATTAAATTAATTGTATTTGCTTCTCCTTCTTGCTGAAGATTTTGAGGTTTGAGATTGTCTATTTTTTTTTTCTTTGAATTCTCAGTAGTTTATATACTGCCTGACCTATACAGGGCACTTCAGAAAAGTTTTGTTAAATGGATATACTTCCTCATTTACAATTCAATAGTAGGTCCATTGCTACCAAGAAAGCACAAACACTTTATCCTGGTATCCCGATCCTCCCTCCTTTATCTGGCCCCATCTCTAGCCTTGTCATTTCCTATGCCTTCATTATACTTAATAAAACTGCATCCACTCACTCTTCTCTGTATTTCCTTGCTCTTTCCTGACCATGTGACTTTATTTTTGTTGTACCTTCCACCTGGACCACCCTCTTCCCCTAATCCTCTCTTTACATCCCAGTTCCCCACCAATATCCTAGCTCCCTCCTTCAAAGTCATGTCATAAACCACTTCCTTTACGTTCCCCAGATAGAGCCACAACTCTGTGAATTCTCTCTGGTGTCAACTCTGCCCCAACGGTGTAAGCTAACCACACCTTAAAGCATAGCTGTCCATGTGCTCAAATTGTGTGCGTCTGTGCTCAGTCGCTCAGATCTGTCAGACCCTTGCGACCTCATGGACTGTAGCCCGCCAGGTTCCACTGTCCATGGGGTTTTCCAGGCAAGAATACTGGAGCAGGTTGCCATTTCTTACTCCAGAGAATCTTCCCAACTCAGGGATCAAACCCCAGCCTCTCATTTCCTGCATTGGCAGGCGGATTCTTTACCACTGCACCAACTGGGAAGCCTTATACTCAAATTAACTATTGCAAAACACACCCTTTATAGCAGGACTGTGCTACTTAGCTCTATGTCACTACACCAGACATATTGATATGCACATATTCATGTCCAATGCATGTTTATTCTATTTAAACAAATCACTTGAACCTGGCTCGAAATATTACTTTTGTGCATGCTGCCTGGTGTCTGAGCCAAATTATCAAGTAGAAGCTTGATTTGGAGGAGTTCAGTCAAAAGAGAAAAGGCCTCGGGACTCCCTATAGTTGATGCATTTTCTGTTCTCTTCTTAGAACAATCAAATGGCATAAATATGTACAGTGTCTTAACTTCAGTAAATTTTTGATAAATGAATGGTTTTGTGGGTTAAAATTATTACAGTCAATAATAAACTTCACTTTTGTACATATATAAAAATTTACTATATTTCCAAGATATGCTCTTAGGAAAACTTACTGGCTTGTATTTGTTTTAGAAGAAGTATAGATTAAAATTAAATGGAAGGTAGAAAATTGATAGCTATTCATATGTTCTTAAATGTGATTAAAAAATTAGTCAACTCTCTCCAAATATATTTAAATTGATGAGAAACACTTGCCAAGGGGAGGGACGAGCCTTATTCCTTAAAAAAAAAAAGAGGATATAGCAAATCCTGGGGATTCTTTTGCAAAAATTTGGATCAATGGTGAAAGCTTACTGAAATTGCATTAGGAAATCTATACTCTGTTAACATGGTTTTAGAGAATTCTCGATGTTACTACTGAAGTCCCACACCTTAATTACTACTCTCCCCACCACACACGTGAGAGGCATTCAAAATCCAAAATTCAGTGAGTCCACCATCTCTTTGTGTCCATGTTCTAAGTTCTGCATAATATGAAAAGCTCCAAGAAAGATTGGCATTGACCATGAAATTTACCCAGACAGACCAAACAAATGACAATTATATTTTTTTCCTATTTCAAAGAAAATAGTATTTTATGTAATGGGACTTAGAGACTGGATTCCATATTCATTGTTAAGACATTTCCCTCTAATGATTATGTGGTGTCTCATTCACCCAATATCTTCACTTCACGTTAGTTACCAAAAAATTATCAGAGCTTGGCAGAAACAGGTGAGAGTAATGGCTATCTCAGCTCTAAAAGACTTCTCAGACTCCTGAGTCTGGTCAACTAGCCTTTTCTCTAAACATCCCTCCAAGGATCAGAAAAAAAATTAGAGTGGAAAAATTTTTAAAATAAATGATTTGGGATATCAAGGCATTTGGGGTACAAAATAACCTGTCATCAGGCCATCTTCAGCTTACATCTTTTTTTCACTGGCTTTCAGACAAATGCAACATTATTTCCACATATGAGTAGGCAGACATAGCCTGAGTCATCTTTTTTTGTGCTGGTCAATGGAAAGATCCCAGGGGCAACTTCTAATATGCCTGGGCACGTTTAAAAATTCTGTGGGTGTCTCTAAGTGTGCTTTTTTTTTTTTGAAAGATTTTTGGACCATTTTTAAGGTCTTTGTTGAATTTGTTACATTATTGCTTCTGTTTTATGTTTTAGACTTTTGGCCGCCAGGCATGTGAGATCTGAACTTCCCAAATGGAAATCAAATCTGAACCCCTTCATTGGAGGGCAAAGTCTTAACCACTGGGCGATCAGGGAAGTCCCCAATGCTTTTTAATTTAATGCTGAGAACAGTTCAGACCCAAGCTAAGGGTCACCCCAATGCAAACACAAGGTATGGAAGAGGGGGGCTCAGGGAAACTTGATAAGGCCCAGACACAGGGAGAATTCAGTTCAGTTCAGTTCAGTTCAGTTGCTTAGTCGTGTCTGACTCTTTGCAACCTCATGAATCACAGAACGCCAGGCCTCCCTGACCATCACCAACTCCTGGAGTTCACTCAAACTCATGTCCATCGAGTCGGTGATGCCATCCAGCCATCTCATCCTCTGTCATCCCCTTCTCCTGCCCCCAGTCCCTCCCAGTATCAGGGTCTTTTCCAATGAATCAACTCTTCGCATGAGGTGGCCAAAGTATTGGAGTTTCAGCTTTAGCATCAGTCCTTCCAATGAACACCCAGGACTGATCTCCTTTAGGATGGACTGGTTGGATCTCCTTG
This sequence comes from Oryx dammah, assembly GCF_014754425.2. NCBI lineage: Eukaryota > Metazoa > Chordata > Mammalia > Artiodactyla > Bovidae > Oryx > Oryx dammah. The sequence continues at coordinate 78,655,470 of NW_024070186.1, read as the reverse complement.
CAGTCCAAGGGACTCTCAAGAGTCTTCACCACAGTTCAAAAGCTGATTTTCTATTCTAGGCTGACTAGTGAGGAACAGAAATAAAGAGGAGGGAAGTACTGGGAGATTCAGCAGATGAGTGTATCAACTGTTTATTTTAAAATGTCTACGACTAGAAACTTGAAATGGTGCTATTTGCAGCCTCTACTACTGGAAATGTAGCTCAGCTGGTAAAGAATCCATCTGCAATGCAGGAGACCCTGGTAGGATTCCTGGGTTGGTAAGATCCACTGGAGAAGGGAACGGCTTCCCACTCCAGTATTCTTGCCTGGAGAATTCCATGGACAGAAGAGCCTGGTGGGGTACAATCCATGGGGTCACAAAGAGTCAGACACAACTGAGCAACTTTCACTTTCACTACTAGAAATGGACTGACTGACATGTTCCATGTCTCACTGGGACAATGGTAGCAAAACTGGGTTTAGAACTCAAGTCTCCCCTTGACTTCCAAAATTACACTGCCTATTACATCCTAGAAGTGCAGTTACCCTGCAGAGATTAGAGATGAAGGAGGATATAGGAAACACTTGATTTTCAAACTCTTTGGTATATTTTTCCTCATCTAAATAAGATGTGCTTCCCACAGGATCTAAACCCCTTGTTTTCATGTAGCAGCAATTGCTTCATCATACTGCAGTGACACTGTACTTGTCTAGCTCTTTAGCCACACTATAAGCCCCTTGGGGGGGTGGGTGGAGATATATTTTGCCTATCCAGAGCTCAGCACAGTGTTTAACATATAATAGGAACTCAATAGTTGTTGAATTAATGAACTAATTCTTCATTTTGTATAGCTACAGAGAGGTTCATTTTGTGTAGCTACAGAGAGCTATGACCAACAGGTGACAGCTTCAAGAGGAGCTTATTTCAGGAAGATCAAGATCTTTTGATCTTTCCAATACAGGAAATGATCATTTGAACCAGAGCTTCTCAGAGTGGGAGAGGCAAAGTGAGACGTTGTGAATTCTCTTTTACCAGAAGCCTGCAAACAGAGACTGGATAACCATCTATCCAGTTTTCTGGAAAGAAGGTATCTGCTTTGGGTGGTCTCCAATTTAGTGATTCTGTGATTCTATTCCATTCCAGATCCCAAGCCTCATCATTTTTCTAAGACAAGAATCTCTAGTGCCATCTTCCTGTAACCTGGGGTACTTTGTAAAGGTCCATCCTTGCCTAAGCTGACTAGTGAGCTTGCTGATCTTATTTAGTATTGAGGCTCTGCAATTAATACCAAAACAACAACAAAAAGTAACTAAAACCCTACTCAATTTATCAATAGAGGTATAAGTTTGGAAGCCACTAAATCTTGCACAATTAATTTGATTTGAGTTAGAAGAATGACACTTGCTCATACCCCATTAGAGGCACAATGCAGACATAATAAACAGAGGTCTCAATATATACCAGTGGAAGAAAATATAGACCAATCAAATCTGAAAACTTATCAGAACCTTACAGATCGCCTGAACTAAAATCCTCATACATAGAAAAGGAGGCATTTATAATCACACAGCTAGCGCCTGGTAGAATTGGCACAGAATCCCGCTGATTACAAGGCCAGAGTTCTTTTCATTACCCAGTGCTGTGAAGCCCACTATAATATAACACTTAATTATACAGGTTCAGAAATACAAGTCAAAGCAGATCCCAGTGTAATAATAGATGCTAAAACTACATATGGGAAAAGCATGCTATAACATGGTTAACTTATGATGTAAATAAATTATAAAGGGATTGATTGTACTGTATTTTTCCCATCAAGGACTGAGCTATGCTCCAGTATCGTGTAGCTCATTTGTGCTGTAAACTCCAAAACACATGATCTCATTAAGAATCCAAACCAAATGAAAGACATGGGGCATCAGCGTAGATAAGAAAGACAGAGTATATAAGCACCAGGCTTCGAATATACTAGCTTATTTAGACTGACCAACTACACTACAAAGTAGTTATAATCATTTCTGTTTTTAAAGATGAGACAGGGACTCAGAGACATCAACAGTTTAACTTCTGGTCTTACTACCAGTCAATAATAGAGTCAGGATTCAAATTCACATTTATTTGGCTCTCAAGTTCAGGCTCCATCCCAAAGGATCAGGACACCCCAGTCACCCATGTCTTTGTAAAGGAGTTTGACTTAAATAAATAACTTCCCCACTTTTGGACTTAGATCACCTCTAAGGCTCATTCTAGTTCTAGAAGTTCTCTGATACAACCTCCAATATTCAAGATTCAAAAGAAGTTCTTATGTATATTCTACCCCAAAATAAATAATCTATCACATAAGCATGCACTATAACCAAGATATCTAGATTACTTTCTTTTCTATTTCCTGCAGGGACGCATTTAGCTAAGTTTATCTGAAAGTTGGCACCAATAGAGGGTCTTCAGTAAAGAAGGAACATGTTCACAGTTTCTTTACTTGCATGATGGGCAAGCTTAAGTGAAACATCTACCCTGTGCCGAACTTTGGAAGCTGCTGCAGCTTACATAGACATCATCATAAATGCAGGCTGGAGTCAGCTGGTGTCAAAAGACAGAGGCCATCAAATGGATGGAGAACATCTCAATGCTATACATTAAGGCCCAAGACTGTTCCTCTACTTTTGGTTGAACTTATTTTGGGGGGCATGTGTTTATCTATTTCTCTGTGACTGTGCTGGGTCTTCATTGATGTGCTCCGGCTTTCTCTAGTTGTCTTTAGCAGGGGCTACTCTTCAGTTGCAGTTCGCAGGCTTCTCGTTGAGGTAGCTTCTCTTGTTGCAGAGACTGGGTTCTAGGGTGAGCAGGCTTCAGTAGTTATAGCCCAGGGGCTCTAGAGTGCAGACTCAGTGATTGCGGCACACAGGTTAGTTGTGGAATCTTCATGGACCAGGAATTGAACCTACATACCCTGAATTGGCAGGTGGGTGCTTAACCACTAGGCAACCAGGGAAGTCCTGGCTGAACTGATCTTAAAGGACAGCCCATGTGGAGAAAACAGCCCATCTCTTCAAGGCAGTGTAGTTTAGTGAAAATATCCCAGCCTAGAGGTCAGGAGATCCAACTCTTCTGTTTACTGAGGAGTTTACCAAGACAACTTCTCTTTCAAGTGAGCCTCAGTTTCTTCATTTAAAAAATTAAAAATTAACCAACCCTACTGCATTTATTATGACATTCTGTGTGTGTGTGTACATGTGTGTGTGAATGCAAATATTGAGTATACAAAGGTCTTGCAGATTCCAGGACACTAAAATATTGGAAAGAGACATTAATATTCTCTCTCTAGTCAAAATTTTCCCTGACTCATTGATTAATTCAACTCAAAAACAGAGATGAGATTTCTTTTGCTGGCTTTATCTTTATTTCTTCAGCATCCCCCTGATAAGAAAAGTCTAGGTTTTGGTGTCATAGGGATCCTGTGTTTCATCCCAGATAAAACACTGGCTGGCTTTGTGGCCTCAAGGATGGTTCAGATAATCTTTCTTTTCTTCAGTTTCCTCATCTGTAAAATGGGAATAATATCACCTTGCTAATGGTGATATTTGAATTCACAGTGACATATCTAGAGAGCCTAAAGCAGTGCCCGGCCCACAGTGGCTGTTTAATAAACTGTAGCAGCTACCGTAATTATTTACCACCCTCTTCAAAGGCCTGGTGACAAACAATGAGAAAGGAAAATTCCTCCCTCCCCTACCAGTCCCAGCCCTATGGGCCCTTCCATCTGTGTCATTCACTGGCCATGAGGACTAGGGCATACACTCAGCACTCAATGAGCCTTGAAGCCCTTCTGCCATTCTTCCTCCATAGGCCACCACTTCAGCACTTCTGCTGCCACCCAGCAACTGCCCAGAGGAACTGCATGGATATCAGAAAACTAGAATTTAAAGAGATTGTTATTTGAAAATTTTATGATGCAATGAAAGGAAAACTTTGTTAAAGGGCTCTTCCCTAGCAATAACACTAGACAAAGGTATGAGGGATTAAATGCTGGGATCATGGCAAATTTTAAACTCTGATATCCAAGCGCATTCCCTTCAATATGGCATGATTTCTGTAAAACCACCTGATCCTTTCCTGGTTTTGCTTCAGTGTATCATTATTATTATTTTTAAAGAATACTCAGTTAACAATTTCAAATTATAGAATTTTAGTTTTGAAAGACACCTGGAAGATTACAGACTGCTCTCTTTGCTCTCCAGATGTTTAAGGAATAGTCCAGAGAAGAGAGAATATATTCAATACTAGTGTCAGGGAGCTCATTTATGAAAAGTCAAAACTCGAATTCTACGTCTATCTTCATGGCCAATGTGTCAGTCATTCCCTAGATGCTTCTAAAAAGCAGAGTCCCTGTTTTCTGATGACATACAGAGAAGAAAACCTAAAATGCTAGAATTTATAGGCATACATCAGTGAAAAACCTCTTTGGTTATTTCTCCTTCTTTAGGTTCTGCTCTCAGCTTTGCCACTGGGGGTCTGGGATACAGTCTCCTAAGACCACAGTTTACATCTATAAAATGAGGAAGATTGAACCAGATATTCTAAATTACTTTCCAACTCCAAAAACCTATATTTCTTATCACTCATGTATTGAATTATGATAATGGCATGTTGAAAGAATTTAAATACATCATAATTAGCAGGTTCTCCTGCATCAGAAGAAACAAATCTTGAACTTTGACTTGGCTGAGTGTCCCCAAGTCCCCATCTCAAGTCATTCCTCCAGACGGATTTTCACCAAAACAGACCCTACATAGCCTGGGGGATCAGCCCAATCTGCTGGACAAGGCTCTTCTCACCTGTATTTAAGCTGGTACACATCGGTAAGGTTGTTTCTTTTTTATGGGATCTGTCTCAATGGATATCCTAATGAAAAATGGCATCCAAAGTGGTAAAAACAAAACCAAAAAATAATACATTGTTGGTGATTAAGAGATGATTCAGAAAATCATGAGGAGAGTCGCAGCATATGACCTGTGCCACATGCTGTTAAGAAGAATGTGTGTTTAAGATGGATCTTGATAGGAGGACCAAAAACAGTGAACCTTGACCTGGAACCTTAGAGTGATAGCCTTTTTATTTGTGTTTGTGCTTATACCTTGTTTTTCGCTATGTGTTTCCTTTGTGTTTTGTTTTGAGTGCTTAAAAAAACTAAGGACGTTAATGAAGAATTCCTAAAAACAGATGATTCCCCGAAAAAGTTATAAGATTTAATTGCTGAATCCTAATAGTCTCGTTCAGTGAAAATGGAAAGAAAATACATAAAATAAAAGGATTCTCCCCATAGAGAGATCTTAGGAGAAGACTGTAGGAAAAAAATTGGTGGGGCCTGAAAAACCAACATTCACACATTGATTATGAGTAGCAAGATCAAAGTCAAGAATGTCTTATGTCTGAAAGATCCAAGTTCTCTAGCTTCCCAGACTCTGCAGTTAGATTCCAGAAAGAACCAAGCTCTTTTTCAGAGAACTGATTTTTTTTCTTTAAAGCCAAATCCCTAACTCAGATTCTGTTTGTGCTTCAGATTTCTGCCATTATGACACTGAAGACCAGAAGCATTTCCCTCGAAGAGATGCAGTGTCTATAACACTGATAGGTTTTCTTTCTCGCCGAGCAACAGAATTTAGAGAACCTCAGGCTGGATGCCCCACCCTAACTGTGCAGTGAGTACAGTGTAAGTTTTGGGGTGGTTCTCAAACATTTCCCAGAAGGGATGGGATCCTGCCCTCTGCAGGAATTACTAGGCAATAACTTCCTAAGGAGTTATTTCTCATTTAAATATAACCTCCTGGCAACCAAATATTTACCTAGAAGAAATTGGGAGTGGCCTTGTCCAATCAGGCACCTGGGTTCAGTCCATTTCTCAAAAATAACAGTATTGTGGCATTTGGGGAACGCCTTCACCCAGAAGTTTGCCAAGAAATAGTTCAGCAAAACCCCACCATCCACCCATCCTTGTCAACACGCCTCCCAGGGCATTATGAGTGAGTGGACAGCACCGCACCCAAGATCAAATCCAGAGCATTCTTGGCATAGGTCCCCAAAGGCAAAGTCAAGAGCGTGTGTGACAAAATCCTTGTCTGCTGCCCAGTTCATCATAGTATGCAATGTAACTTGATACTTGGTGACGATAGTAGGTCCAGAAACCCCAAGCAATTCTGCTTTCAGACTTCATCTCCATTTAAGTGAATCTCAAGTGGCTTTGCTCCACTGGAGTCTGAGGCCACTAATCAGTGTTGCCTGCAGAGTATGCTACTCAGATTCTCATTTAAGACTTCTCCTTTCCACACCTAGGCCAAGCATGCAACCCCTCTCACCAGGACTGAGTCAAGAATCTGATCATATGTTTCCAGTGTTCCAATCCATCCCACACACCACTGCCTGGTCTGGCCATGTACTCACCATTCACTGAGTACACGGTGATGTGCCTGCCACACTAATGTTCCACAGGCTGTAGAGACACAGATATGCAGAAAACCTCTCCTGCAATGAGAGCTTTTTGACTCCCACAAGCCAAACAAAGGGCTTCCCTGGTGGCTCAGAGGGTAAACCGTCTGCCTGCAATGCAGGAGACCCAGGTTCAATCCCTGGGTTGGAAGATTCCCTGGAGAAGGAAATGGCAACCCACTCCAGTACTCTTGTCTGGAAAATCCCATTTCTCCTATCCCCTTCCTTTCTCCCACCTCTCTCCTTACCCTTCAGCCACCTAAGAGACTAGTCATGGTTTCTGAAACAATGTTTTAGACTTTTGAATCATCCTGCCTTTTGGTAATACTCTCCCCCCTGTCTATCAGGCACTGTCCTCTAACCAAATTCATCTGTCTCTTGAGCAAAAATTACCAACCTTAAAGAAAAAAAAAAGCCTTAGAACTGCTTCAATAATACATTGCTTCTGTCTTTCACTTAGGGTTTATTGTGTCAAGTGTCCTGTGAAAATTAGTTTTCTATATAATTACTCTCCCTTCCCTAAGGATTCATGATCATTTTTCAGATATGTATTTGCTGTCTCTATATCTTTAGTGGAATGTTTATATTTGCCACCTACTCTATGAGTTTGGGCTATTTTCTTCCTTTCATAAAAGAACAATGAAACAGCCAAGTCATACTGGAATTTCGCTCATTCTGTGACTTTTTAATTTATGGAGTATTTTAATAACAGAATAATGTGTTCTATTTTTTTCAGTTTTTTTTGCTATGTGCACTGTAATGGACATGTATATCATTCACTTTTAATCTGTGTTACTAATGTACTCTCCATCACTTTCTAAAGTCCAAGCATTTAATAAAACCACAAACCCTTGCTTTAAAAAAAAAAAAATTACTCTCCCTGTTCCTAGTTAGAGCTCAGGCGATCTGAGGGCAAGACCAATATATAATTCATCTTTCTTACTCTACAGAGACTACTAGGCACCATCTTTCATTTGTTGAATCATTACATTAAAACTACTACAGTTAAAGCTATTTCCTGAATCTAGGTGTAGCAATATCCAAATTACATGAAAGAGGACGGGGAAAAAATGCAAGGGAAACACATAAAGTCTGTGTGTGAGTGCTACCTCACTTCAGCCATGTCAGACTTTTTGAGATTCTATGGACTATAGCCTGTCTATGGACTATAGACAGGCTCCTCTGTCCATGGGATTTTCCAGGCAAGAATACTGGAGAGGGTTGCCATGCTCTCCTCCAGAGGATCTCCTCCAAGGATCAAACCCATGTCTCAAGTCTCCTGCCCTGGCAGGCGGGTTCTCTAACACCAGTGCCATCTGGAAAGCCCACAAAGTCTGTAACTATGTTCAATAGCTGAAATGACTTTTTAACTAAAAAATCAAAGACTATTAATTACTTAATGTTCTTAATTATAATTCAGGTTTTATGTTAAAGCTGGTTTCCTTTGCCTGCTGCCCCATTACCAAATGGTATTATAAAAAATATAATACTAGGTGTTTCAGATGACCAGGCATTGCATTTAAGGTCACTTGTCTATGCAAACCTGTAGAGTCATCCCTTCTTATACATGCCTCCAGCTTGGTTTGAATTGGGGTCAGGTGGCCGGGGGTACTGTCTTGTTCCTAAGAGCATTTTAACATGTGCTTTCCCTGCTTCCAGAGATAAACCTGAATCACCTGTTAACAGGGCTTAGGTGTTTTGAAACCAACTCATCAAGTTCCTATTTCCACCAGAAAACAGGTTCCAGGTCTTCGTTAGTTTGCCATGTAGTAACGGGCCCTGAGTAAAGTACATGATCATCAGCTCTTTCCTGTGAAATTTACAGCATAGACCTGCAGCCCTAACTGCCCCACTCAGTGACTCAGTAGCTTTTCAGGGAGTAGCTGTCTATTGTCGTTGTGCTCAGTTGCATGGGATTATTTGTGTCTCCACGGGTTGTAGCACACCAGGCTCCTCTGTCCATGGAATTTTCCAGACAAGAATACTGGAGTGAGTTTCCATTTCCTTCTCCAGGATTTCTTCCCAGCCCAGGGATTGAACATGCATGTCTTGTGTCTCCTGCATTGGCAGGCAGATTCTTTACCACCGCACCACCTGGGAAGCTCCTAGCTATCTACTAGCATTTTGCAGTACTATAAAACATGTTTAGAGAGTGTCATCTTCCTAATAGAAAAAAAAAAATTGGAAAGCAAAAGGAAACGAACATGTTTGGAGCATCTATAACAGTCACCAGCTTGGCTCTTCTCAATGTTTTCATTTAATTCTCTATAGCGTGGATTTTATTAACTCCAAAATATGAACTACATGTCTGTGTCTAGGGAGTTTGGACTAAGAGAAGATCAGGGGGGTAAAAAGAGGAGAAAGAAGAAGACTATGTCAGTCAAAGCTAGAAAAATTGTATCAAACACCAACTCTTGCCTATTTTCTCTCTGCAGTTTTCATCTTTCCCTAGGGTCTGCAAAATGAATGCACAAAAGTCAAGTTCTGCCACCAATGTTAAAATTTTCCCAAAACAAAAACTATCAACAGTCACAATGTTCCTTCACTGTCAACAAGTTCTTATTGTTCTCATTTCACAGCAGAAATGATGGAAAGATAGTTATAAAATTACTGGCCCACAAGATGGCAAAGACCTTGAAGATCATTTGATTTTACCCGTCATGTTACATGGGGGTAAAATAAGACTCTGGAAGAGAAACAACTTTCTTTCAAGGACACACAGAAAATTGAAGACAAAATAGGGATAAGAATTTAGACTTTCTCATTCCCAGCCCAGTAAAATCTCCATGTTGCATTTCTAAATAGCCACACTCATTTAACAGATTGACAAATGGCAAGTGCCCTTTATTTTCAGAGTGAATGAGCTAAAATGAGCACTCCCCATTCTCCACCCTACCTCTCCATGCCTATATACATTCCATCCACCTCTCAATACTCTGCCGCCTCCATTTCTTAACCTAAAACCCTCCTCAAGAACTCACATGAACTTCATAGGACTCTTAGTTTGGAGTCAAATGCCATAGCATCAAGAGTCACATCTGATCTTATCCCCCAAATCTGTTTCCATCATCACTAATAAATCCTTGTGTTTATATAATACCTTTCTCCAAAAAGCCTCGGGTGATTTATGAACATTATCACATTACACAATAAGTAATTATCCTAAGAGATAAGTGAACAATTTGGTTCATTTTATACACTTGAATCAGAACCATTTCCCAGCATTACCAGAAACAGTCCCACAGTTTAGAGCAAGGGCTTTCAAACTAGTTTTAACTCTGAACCTCTCTAGGGAATGCCTGCCAATGCAAGTGACAGATACCAGTTGAATTACTCTAACTCTTCCAAATGCCATAAGCTCATCAGCATCTAAATTTGAAACTCATCTCCACATTGGTGTCCCTTGGGCCCTCTTGTTGACTTGTTTATAGTTCCACAGAGGTACCAGGCTCTCTCTGTCTCCCTCCTTTACATGAACTATTCTCTCCCTGGACCACGCTCCGTAACCTCCTTCACCTTGTCGCCTTCAGTCCTAGCTTCAGAAGCCCTTCCTCAGAGAAGCCTTCCTTCATCTTTACCCTCCAATTTAGATCTAAATCCTCTAATAAAGGCCCTGATCACCTTCATGGGGAAGGCTGCCTGTTCAACAGCCTCCAGTGTCCACCTCTTGACCTGCTTGCCCTCAGGTGACAGCCACCACTTGAGTGTGAGCTGGACTTAGTGACTTGCCTCCATTGAATGCAACATGGTGACGAACCGTCCCTTCCAAGATTAGGTCACCTAAACACGGTGGCATCTATCTTGCTCACTCTCTAATGTTCCTTCTCACTCTTTCCCTTGTTCCCTGTAAGGAAGACCAGCAGCCATGTATGTTGTCAGTAGTCTTCGAGAAAGGCTCACATGGCAGGAGCCCATCTCTCTGGCCATCCGCCTGGGAGGACTTGAGCCTGCGGACAACCACTCAAGTGAGCTTGAGATGCCATGGCCCCAGTGATCTGAACCACAGGACCCAGCTAAGGCACACCCATACTCCTGACCCAGAAGCAGAGAAATAATAAGTGATTTTTATGTAATGCTACCAAGTTTTTAGGTGAGTTGTTACACATCAGTCTATAATTCACACAACCCATATATCTCTTCTTCAAAGCATTTTCACTGTTGTAATTTTCTATGTATCAGTATGATGATTTGACTGCCTCCTTGATTGTGAACTCCATGAAGGCAGAAACTTTCTCTTTAGCACAAGGGCATCACAGTGCCCAGTCTAGCAACAGGTAATGCCAAGTGCTCAGTAACCGTCAACGGTGCAAACAGTTTGTTCCAACCATCGACTTTTCCCTGCTGGAGCAGCCAAGCAGCCACCCTAGATAACAAACATGAAGAGTGTCTTCCAATTGCAGGCTTACAGCCCTTCCCTCTCTCCCCCTCCCATACCAAGAACACCCAATTCGTCCATCACAGGCCAGAGGTTCTACTGCAGCCAAATCTTCACACCCATGCCCTCCTTTTCACATCCACTGGCCCAGTTCAGGCTATTATAATTTCCCAACTCTACCCTCAGAGAATCTAAGCATCTCTCCCTTAGCTGGCCCCTTTTCCCAGTTTCTGTCTCTTCCAAACCACCTCTTATATTGTTGCTCCCTCCTTAACTTCCCAAAGAAAAATGCCAATCATTTTATCTCTTCTCCTAAAAGTTTCACATCTCAGATCTTAAGATGACTAAAACCTAAACACCTCATATTAAAAATACCAGATAATATCACTAACATGTGGAATCCTTAAAAAAAAGGGGGGGTTACAAATGAACCTATTTACAAAACAGAATTAGAGTCACAGATGTAGAAAACAAATTTATGATTACCAGGGGTAAGAGGGGGAGGAATAAATTGGGAGATTGGGATTGACATATAATATACATATATATATGTGTGTGTGTGTGTGTATATATACTGTGTGATGCTAAATCGCTTCAGTCATGTCTTACTCTTTGCAACCCTATGGACTGTAGCCCACCAGACTTCTCTATCCATGGAATTCTTCAGGCAAGAATACTGGAGTGGGTTGTCATTTCCCTCTCCAGAGGATCTTCCTGACCTAGAGATTGAATCTTTGTCTTTTTCATCTCCTTGCATTGGCAGGCAGGTACTTTACCTGGGAAGACCACTATATATGCACTATTATATATAAAATAGATAACTAATAACAACCTGCTGTATAGTAAAGGGGACTCCACTCAATACTCTGTAATAACCTATAAGGGAAGAGAATTCAAAAAATGAATATATGCATGCTGCTGCTGCTGCTAAGTCACTTCAGTAGTGTATGACTCTGTGCAACGCCATAGATGGCAGCCCACCAGGCTCCCCCGTCCCTGGGATTCTCCAGGCAAGAACACTGGAGTGGGTTGCCATTTCTTCTCCAATGCGTGAAAGTGAAGTTGCTCAGTCATGCCCGACTTCATGACCCCATGGACTGCAGCCTACCAGGCTCCTCTATCCATGGGATTTCCCAGGCAAGAGTACTGGAGTGGGTTGCCATTGCCTTCTCCGGAATATATGCATATGTATAACTATTTTACTTTGCTGTACACATGAAACTAATACAACATTGTAAATCAACTATACCCCAACAAAAATTTTTTTTAATAAAAATAAACACCTCATATCATTATCCAAAACCATTCAAAAACTTCCACCATACCTTCTTAACAGCTGGGACCCTGCCCCACAGGAGACCTGGCAAGATCACGCTAGTTGGGCATTTGTCTGCTGATGCCTGGACAACTCCTCACTATCTCTCTGCCCAAATTCTGCTCATCTTATAAAGACCTGCTCAGATTCCACCTTCCCTCTAAGACCTTCCCATATCTCCCAGGAGAAATTCTCTCCCCTTCTCCTGTGCCCACAGCACTATTGGCTTTTCACTGGAGCACTAATCAAACCCTGGTTAAAACATTAGCACATATGTGTGTCTGCCGTCCCATGAGATCATAAACATCCTGGGGACAGAATCCAGGTCTTGTCACCTTGTCATCACGCCTGCCACGTGGCCAGAGCTCAGAAAGGACTTGCTGAATGTAATTGAATTACTACTTGGAAAGAACATACATTTAGGGAGCCACTTTTATTTTCAAACTGCTACTGAGAGGGCAGATGATTAAATCAGTGACTTTTTCTTTCTTTTTTTTTTAAGCAAAGAGACCACAAACCACCTTTGAAGCCAAGAAAAAGATGTGATTGGAGGGAAATGAATCGCTATGTTTAATCCTCCGCTGAGTTTGGATAAATAACAAAGCGCCAGCTTCCACCAGATCATTTCTTTTTAATTAAAAGTTAACCAGATTCTTTTGGAGCACTCAGTTTTCTGGTCAAGTCAACAAAAAGCTACCAGTGCCATCCACTCCCTCCCTTCCCCTGTCCTCCACCCCCACTCCTAGAGTTAGGCAACCCTTGGGGGCAGCAAACACTTCAGCTGTTTGCTCTGCGCTCATAATTAGATTGTCTAGACAGGAGATGTTGCTGGAGCAATAGGAAACTATTTCACAAGGTGTTCTGCAGAACCACACTTATAACAGTGATTAGGATGCACTGACAGACGCGAAGCCAGCAGAATTGGCCTGGGCCACGAGCCGGCTTCCCCCAGAGCAGAGGAGAGGCCCTTTGAAGCCCTTGTCTGAGAAAGAGATGCCAAATTAGGACCCTGGGGGCATGGAGCGGCTCACTGGTCTTTGGATCCAAAGAAGCAAGACTGAGGTGATGGGGTAATGTCTGGAATGCCCTCCTCTCTCGTGCCTTCTCCTGGTATAGTGTAAGTCAACAGTGGGCAGCTCCCAGCCCTTGTTTTCACAGCATCTCTACAGACAGTATGAGGAGTGACCACATCCAGCAATTCCCAGCACAATGCAAATTTTAAGCAGCACGGAGAGATAAATGTGCAATGCCTACTCTTGCAAGGAGGCATTTCTTGGCCTGACCGTCCCCCTCAGGTTTTGTTGGCATGTCACTGTGACAGCAATAATATTTTCTAGCAGAAAATCTTTTGGAGACATTTTTCATAGGAGTAATTGATTAGGTAAAAATCATTCAGCCCTCTAAGATGAATGACTTTGGGAAAATTGCTTCATCGATAGAATACCACAAAAGCACAGGATTTCAAGACCAAAAGGAAAAAAGAGCCAAAATTTTTTCAGAGATTTAGGAACAAATTGAGAGTTTGGGATTAACGTATACACACTGTGGTGGTGATTTAGTTGCTAAGTCGTGTCCGACTCTTGTGACCCCATGGACTGGGGCCTCCCAGGCTTCTCTGTCCATGGGATTCTCCAGGCAAGAATCCTGGAATGGGTTGCCATTTCCTTATCCAGGGGATCTTCCTGACCCAAGGATCAAACTCAGGTCTACTGCATTGCAGGCAGATTCTCTACTGACTGAGCTATGAGGGAAGCCCTCGTATACATACTGCCAAGTCACTTCAGTCGTGTCCGACTCTATGCGACCCCATAGACGGCAGCCCACCAGGTTCCCCCATCCCTGGGATCATACTACTATATATAAAATAGATAAGCAGTAAGGACCTACTATATAGTACAGGTCACTATAGTCAGTATTTTGTAAAAACCTATAAGGGAAAATCATCTGAAAAAGAATATATATGTGTGTGTGTGTGTGTGTGTGTATGAATATATGTATATATATATATATATATATATATATATATATATGAATCACTTTGATATATACCTGAAACTAACACAACATTGAAAATCAGCTACACTTCATTAAAAAAAAAATCTGAAACATTTGTAAGTGAGGAAACTGAAATTTAGCAAGGGGAGGAGACTTTTTTGATCAAGAAAATAGATCAGGACCCAGATCCCTGAATCCTAAACCAGTGTCTTTCTCCCAAACTTATTATAGAAGCTCACATCCTTCAAGTGTTTATTACACACCACATATTTTTCTAAACATTTTATATGTATTTCTCATTTAATCCTTAACATAGACTGAGATAGATACTATTACCCTCACCAGTTTCCAAGTGAAGAGACTGAGGCACAGATTGTAGTGTGACTTGCTCTAGGCCACCCAGAGCAGATTTGGCTCCCAGGTAGCCTGACTCCAGAACCCGCTCTCTAAGCTCTCAGTTCAGTTCAGTCACTCAGTTGTGTCCAACTCTTTGTGACCCCATGATTTGCAGCACACCAGGCCTCCCTGTCCATCACCAACTCCTAGAGTTCACTCAGACTCAAGTCCATTGAGTCAGTGATGCCATCTAGCTATCTCCTCCTCTGTCATCCCCTTCTTCTCCTGCCCCCAATCCCTCCCAGCCTCAGAGTCTTTTCCAATGAGTCAACTCTTCACATGAGGTGGCCAAAGTACTGGAGTTTCAGCTTTAGCATCATTCCTTCCAAAGAACACCCAGGACTGATCTCCTTTAGAATGGACTGGTTGGATCTCCTTGCAGTCCAAGGGACTCTAAGCCCTTGGCTATCTAAACTCTTAACTCCTCATTACAGACTTCAGATAGGAATAAAGGTCATGACATGGAGGCCATTTATTCACAAAAATTACAGTGCATTTGATAGCCAGTAGGAATTACCTGCATGACAAAGGATTTGAGATTAGAGGATCACATGTTTCAGACCTCACTATGGGCTTCCAAGGTGGTGCTAGTGGTAAAGAACCTGCCTGCCCATGCAGGAGATGTAAGAGATGTGGGTTCGATCCCTGGGTCAGGAATATCCCCTCTAGAAGAGCATGGCAACTCACTCCAGTATTCCTTCATGGAGAATCCCATGGACAGAGGATTCTGGAGGGCTACCATCCAGAGGGTCCCACCAAGTTGAACAGGACTGAAGCAACTAAGCACGCTCACACACACACACACACACACATATCATGTACCTACATGTTAACATGCAAGTCACTTGACCACTCAGTTTCCTCATCATTATCTCTTGTGGGCATATTTTTTTAAATGGGAGTGTTATCAAGTAAATGTGGATTTTTAGAAATCTTTTAGTAACGATTATTTTAATACTTTACAATTTACAAAACACTTTCACATCCACCATTTAAATCTATAGTGACCTATGAGTTAGGACTGACATGGAGTTTTATAATTGACATCTTATAGATCGGAAATTGAGAGGCCAGGAATTAAAGTGAGTTGTCTAAATTCAGACAGTAAGAAAATTGGTGCAGTTAAGATTGGTCATGGTTTAACCTTATGGTTAATTTCATAGAAATGGAGTCTTCCTCTCCCTCCTTCAGTTTTCTAACAGGTTACAGATACAAGATTATGAAAATTAAATTTTAATTAAAATCTGGGAATGAATCCAATTATGATAGAAATAAGATTTAGTGTTCTCATCTCAGATAAGAGACAATAAGCTCTGTACTAGTACAAGAAGCTATGTATGTGCTAGCAACTGGTTAAGGCAGTTACCCTGTAAGATAAGCCAGGCCTTTTGCCATTTCCTGGTTTTCTGTCTGATGAATGCTCTAATCTAAAGAATATCTTCCTTCATCTCACACATAAATGATCTTTAGCCTCTAGTTGTCTCTTCCCATCACCCTCTCACTTTCCATTAAGCCAAAGGTGAAACAGTGACTAAAACAAAACAACTCTGTTTTGTAAGCACCAGTATAAGGGATATGCTGGCACATGTTCTGCTAAGTTCCAAAAGACCTCTTTGTGGCTTAAGAGAAGAAGCTATATTAACAAGCATGGCTGTCTTCACCCAGAGGAATAGACAGGAGGAAAGGAAAGGAGAGAAGATAAAAAATACAGAGGCAAGATCAAAGGGAGAGAAACAGGGGTAGAAAGAGAAGGCAGAGGATAGAAGGGGAGGGGAGGAAGAGGGAGGGGAGGAGAGGAAAAAAAGGGATCAAACATTCTTTATTGAAAGAAAGGAACACTGAACGGGAAGTTGGAAGAATTGATTTTGAAACCCAACTCTAATATTAAATAGTTGCTTGTGCCTGAATCTCTGCTTACCTCTCCTGGTCTCACTTCTCTCATCTCTAAAATGTATTCAGTTTGTACTCTTTATTCTTGGTGTTGAAGGTCAAACGGCACAGGGGAGGTAAGAGCTCTTGGTAAATAAGCATTGTCAGTATTACCATCTACATCCTTCTCCAGGGGATCTTCCCAACCCAGTGACCAAATCTGGGTCTCTTGCATTGCAGGCAAATTCTTTACCATCTGAGTCACCAGGGAAGCCCACTAATGTTAAGTCATTTGCATTTTCTTATAACAAAACAATTTGCTCACTCTATTCAGAGTGAGCCAGTTTAAGATTATTTAGCAGCTGAATTTCTCTTGCCTCTTCCTCCTTTTCCTGCCAGCTACTGGCTGACCTCTGACTTAAATTAGTGACAATGTCCAATCAAGACGGGCCAACTTACTTGGAAATAAAGGTAACAATCAAATTAATCTACTTAGTTCCATTCTAACAAAAACTTGTATCTGGGGAAAAAAATCAGAACTTGTTAACACCTGATATCTCTGAGGCATATTGTAAAGTACTTCTAAACCATTGCATCAGAACTCTGCAATAAAGCTATTAATGAAGCAAAATGACAATATGAATGACTTTTTGATAGATGAGGAAACAAAGTTAACCGTTGTAAAATTAGAACTGAAATCCAGCACTCTACTCCTAGTCCAGAACTCTATCATGGATGTTTGCTAAAAAACAGCAGAACTTTAAAAACCATCCCTTCATCACACTGTTTCTACCCCAGGGTCCCAGAGAAAGACCTTTAACTTTTAACAACATGCCAGCTGCTGGCACAAGCTTTCTTACTCTAACCCCAGAATGAAAATCTGAATAAAACTGCACAAATTAATTAAGAAGGCTGGAATTACACCAACTTTCTATAGTAATAATTGGATGCCTCATAGGAAATCAAATAAAACATGCCATAAAAAATGAAATTCATCTGAGAAGACTAATGAAAGAAGGGAGGTAAAGGATGAGAGAATGTGAGAAGAGTATGAATATGTAGATGTCTTACGTTTCACATGGAGATTTAGTATACACTGATGAAGATAGCATATCAGGTAGAAGCATACTTTTTACATAAACATAATATAACTAATAAGGTAATTTTAAGCAACTTTAAAAATGAATGATAGATATTGAAATCATACAGAGTCTGTTCTTTTGTCACTGTGGAATTATGTTAGAGATCAATATAAAAAGATATCTTAAAATGACCATCAAATTCTTGCACCTGGTCTTGTGAACTGGATATGTTTCAGTGTCTCCTAGTTTATAGTCTATGGGAACTTGAATAGAATTTTTATCCTACTGAGGTGTGAAAATTGTATAAATCTTAACTATATTGAATTGGTTCATAATGTTTTTAGGTCTACTATATCCTTTGACTTTTCTGTATATTCATTCTATTAATTTTTGAGAGTTTGATATTGAAACTTCAACTAAAAATCTTAATTTTTCTAGTTAAAAAAGTAATCGTAATATATAGTGGAACTACATGTGCCTTGTTCTGTATTTTCCAGGTCTCTTGTAAATGTGTTAGCATATTTTCATAATTTAAAAAGCATTTATAAAAAAAATTATAGGGATGAGTTTATTATTGAGAAGCAAACAGATAATATTAAAAAAAGATAGAATTAAGAATGCTAGAAGTTATAGTCACTAGTAGAAGAAAGCTATAAACTCTCTTGCTTAAAGAAAAATACACTCAATGGAAAGCAAAGGAAATACAGAAAATATGGTAATATATTTAGAAAAATACAATAATATAAAAATCAAGATGGCAGAACTAAGACTGTAATGGTCATATTAATATGTATAAATGGGTTAATCTTACCAATTAAAAGACCCTCAGGTTGGATAACAAAGTAAAATTCAATTATATGTTGCACACAAGAATACATCAAAAAATAAAACCCAAAAATTTAAAGTAAAAATCAGGCAGAAATATATGAAGAAAATTCAAACAAAATGGTCATAAGCTTTACCATACTCAGCAGACAAGATCAAAAACAAGGAAAAAATTAAAGGAAATTTTTATAATGAAAAGATTATAATCTAAAATAAGGATTCAACATCTATAAATGGTCCTACATCAAACAAGACAACACAAACATTAATAATATAAAAACACAAAGTAAAAAAAACAAAAAAGAAGAATTGTATTTAAGGAAAATTTAACTCTTCTCTCAGTCTATGACAGATCAAGTGGCCAAAAAATTAGACTAATAAATAATAGGCAAAGACAGACAAAACACAAATAGTATAATGATAATGGATATATAAGAGCAATTCATCAAATTCTACACAAAAAAAGCAGAGACTGCACACTCAAGTATTTATGAAATGTTAATATAAATTAAGTATTGAAATGTAAAAAAATGTAGTAAATCTCAAAGAGCAGAAATAGTAGAGAAGACATTTCCTAAACAGTGTAATAAAACTGGGAATTTATTGCATAACTCAAGGGAGTAGGCACATGATAGTCAAATTTCTGAAAGTTAAAGATAAAGAAACATTTGAAAGCATTTAGAAAATATATAGAGCAATAGCAGTTCAAATGATTGTGGACTTCTCTTCAGAAACTATGGAGGCCAGAAAACAGTGGAACAGCTTAAGACTGTTGAAAGAAAAAAATGTCAAGTTGGAATCCTCTAACTAAAGAAAATACTCCTTAAGAATAAAGGCTAAACAAAGATTCTCCCCAGCCCTCAAAAGATAAGAATTTTTTTCATAGTAAATTACATTACAAAGAAATGCTAATAAGTAATTTTTCCTGTATAAGTAAAATGACATCAAAGACAAACTGAATCTTCTGGAACAAATAAAAAAGCATAAGAACTGAAAACATGCATAAATATAAAAGATAATTTTGTTTTCTAATTTCTTTGAAATACATATGATTTCTTAAAGCAAAATTTATAGTATTATCCTTTTGGGTTTGAAATTCAATAAAAGTAATATGCATGAGAACTGCAACATAAAAGGCAATGAGGAGGGGATGAAGAAATAAAAAATAGAAGAGGGAGACTGAAAACAAGTTAAAGTAGCCTTAACTTCAATCATATAAAAATTCCATAAAATGTGAAAGGACTAAACACTCCAGTTAAAAGGCAAAGACTATCAGAACACATTAAAAGTATGACCCAATTTTGTGATCTCAAAAAGAGAAGCATTCTAAATATGAAGAGAGGAAGAAAATAAATGAAAAAATATATACTAAGCAAAAGTAAGTATAAAATGATAGTGTCAATAATAATAAGAGATATAAAGTAGAGTACTAGAAAGAATATTGTCAGAGATAGAAAATAACATTTCATAATTAAAACAGGCTCAATTCATCAAAAAGACATACCAATCATGAATATGCATTAATATAACATGGACTCTTAAAAAACATGAAGCAAAAAAAAAAAAAATTAAATTAAATAAAAGATACAAGAGAAAATCCCACAATAAGAGCAGATTTTAACACTCTTCTTTCAGTTCAATTCAGTTGCTCAGTCATGTCCAACCCAGTGCAACTCCATGGACCATAGCACTCCAGGCCTCCCTGTCCATCACCATCTCCTGGAGTTTACCCAAACTCATGTTCATTGAGTTGGTTATGCTATCCAACCATCTCATCCTTTGTCATCCCCTTCTCCTCCTGCCTTCAATCTTTCCCAACATCAGGATCTTCTCAAATGAGTCAACTCTTCACATCAGGTAGCCAAAGAATTGGAGTTTCAGCTTCAACATCAATCTTTCCAATGAACACTCAGGACTGATCTCCTTTAGGATGGACTGGTTGGATTTCCTTGCAATCCAAGGGTCTCTCAAGAGTCTTCTCCAACACCACAGTTTAAAAGGATCAATTCTTCGGTGCTCAGCTTTCTTTATAGTCCAACTCTCATATCCATACATGACTAATGGGAAAACCATAGCCTTGACTAGACAGACCTTTGTTGGCAAAATAATGTCTCAGCTTTCTAATATGCTGTCTAGGTGGGTCATAGCTTTTCTTCCAAGGAGTAAGCGTCTTCTAATTTCATGGCTATAGTCACCATCTGCAGTGATTTTGGAGACCCAAAAAATAAAGTCTGACACTGTTTTCACTATTTCCCCACCTATATGCCATGAAGTGATGGGGCCAGATGCCATGATCTTCATTTTCTGAATGTTGAGCTTTAAGCCAACTTTTTCACTCTCCTCTTTCATTTTAATCAAGAGGCTCTTTAGTTTTTCTTGGCTTTCTGCTATAAGGGTGGTGTTATCTGCATATCTGAGATTATTGATATTTCTCCTGGCAATCTTGATTCCATCTTTTGCTTCATCCAGCCCAGCATTTCTCATAATGTACTCTGCATATAAGTTAAATAAGCAGGGTGACAATATACAGCCTTGATGTACTACTCCTTTCCATATTTGAAACCAGTCTGTTGTTCCATGTCCAGTTCGAACTGTTGCTTCCTGACCTGCATACAGGTTTCTCAAGAGGCAGGTCAGGTGGTCTGGTATTCCCATCTCTTTCAGAATTTTCCACAGTTTATTGTGATCCACACAGTCAAAGGCTTTGGCATAGTCAATGAAGCAGAAATAGAAGTTTTCTGGAACTCTCTTGCTTTTTCGATGATCTAGCAGATGTTGGCAATTTAATCTCTGGTTCCTCTGCCTTTTCTAAAGCCAGCTTGAACATCTGGAAATTCACGGTTCATGTATAGTTCAAGCCTGGCTTGGAGAATTTTGAGCATTACTTTGCTAGTGTTTGAGATGAGTGCAATTGAG
Organism: Oryx dammah; assembly: GCF_014754425.2. Lineage (NCBI taxonomy): Eukaryota > Metazoa > Chordata > Mammalia > Artiodactyla > Bovidae > Oryx > Oryx dammah. Next base: position 78,634,232 of record NW_024070186.1, on the reverse strand, counting down.
CAGTAGTTTGGCATTGCCTTTCTTTGGGATTGGAATGAAAACTGACATTTTCTAGTCCTGTGGCCACTGCTGAGTTTTCCAAATTTGCTGGCATATTGATTGCAGCACTTTCACAGCATCATCGTTTAGGATTTAAATAGCTCAACCGGAATTCCATCACCTCCACTAGCTTTGTTCATAGTGATGCTTCCTAAGGTCCACTTGACTTCACATTCCAGGATGTCTGGCTGTAGGTTAGTGGTCACACCATCTTGATTATCTGGGTCGTGAAGATCTTTTTTGTACAGTTCTTCTGTGTATTCTTGCCACCTCTTCTTAATATCTTCTGCTTCTGCTAGGTCCATACCATTTCTGTCCTTTATCGAGCCCATCTTTGCATGAAATGTTCCCTTGGTGTCTCTAATTTTCTTGAAGAGATCTCTAGTCTTTCCCATTCTGTTGTTTTCCTCTATTTCTTTGCATTGATTGTTGAGGTAGGCTTTCTTATCTCTCCTTGTTATTCTTTGGAACTCTGCATTCAAATGGGTGTATTTCTCCTTTTCTCCTTTGCTTTTTGCTTCTCTTCTTTCCACAGCTATTTCTAAGGCCTCCTCGGACAACCATTTTGCTTTATTGCATTTCTTTTTCCTGGGGATTGTCTTGATCCCTGTCTCCTGCACAATGTCACAACCCTCCGTCTATAGTTCATCACACACTCTGTCTATCAGATCTAGTCTCTTAAATCTATTTCTCGCATCCACTGTATAATCATAAGGAACTTGATTTAGGTCATACTTGAATGGTCTAGTCATTTTCCCTACTTTCTTCAATTTAAGTCTGAATTTGGCAATAACACACTACAGTGTATTTAAAAGAATTAAAGTCAAAGACACTATGTTCTCTAAATTAAAATTCAATAATATTAAAATATTAAGAAAAACTCAAAATATTTGGAAATTTGTCAATATGACTTCTAAAGTATCTGTGTGTCAAAGGAGAAATCACAAGAAAAATATTTCTAAGTGAATGATAGTATAAGCACAACATAGCCAAATCTGTGAGATGTAGTAAAAGCAGCTATTAGAAGGAAATTTATAAATTTAAGTGATGCTTTTGAACTGTGGTGTTGGAGAAGACTCTTGAGAGTCCCTTGGACTGCAAGGAGATCCAACCAGTCTGATCTCCTAAAGGAATCAGTCCTGGGTGTTCATTGGAAGGACTGATGTTGAGGCTAAAACTTCAATACTTTGGCCACCTGATGCAAAGAGCTGACTCACTTGAAAAGACCCTGATGCTGGGAAAGATTGAGGGCAGGAGGAAAAGGGGACAACAGAGGATGAGATGAGATGGTTGGATGGCATCACCAACTCAATGGACATGGGTTTGGGTAGACTCCGGGAGTTGGTGATAGACAGGGAGGCCTGGCATGCTGCGGTTCATGGGGTTGCAAAAAGTCGGACACAACTGAGCAATTAAACTGAACTGAACTGAACTGAAATGCTCACATTATAAAAGAAGAAAAGCCTAAAATCAATGTTTTGGGTTTCAAATTAAAAACTTAAAAAATAAAGTAAGCTGAAAGTAAGTAGAGGAAAAAATAAAATAGTAAAAATCAATTAGAAATCAAGCAATCATGATAATTGGTAAAGTGAAAAGCATATTCTTATTAGAAGCAACAAAATCAATAAGTTCATTCACAGAAAGAAAACAGAGTCTGCAGATCACTGATATCAAGAAAGAAGACATTAAAGGGATAATAATGGAATAGTAACAACTTTTAGCCTTTAAATGAAACACCTTAAACAACAAATTCCTGGAAAAATACAATTTACCAAAATTATCATAGAAGGAAAAAGAAGAATAACTCAGTATTTATAAAACAAAGTAATTTACTATCTAAAACTGTCCCACAAAGAAAGCTCAGGCCCAGAAAACTTCCCTTGTAAATTTCAACAAACATTCAGGGAAGAGATAACACCACTTATATGTAAAGTCTTTTAGAAAATAGAAGAGAAGGGAACACTCTCCAACTTCTTTTATGGGACCAACATAATCTAAATACTTGGCAAAGACATCTAAAAGAATGAAAATAATAGACTAATATCCTCATGAACATAGACACAAAACTCCTTAATAAAATATTAGCAAACTGAATTCAACAACATATAGAAAGGATAGTACACTATAACTAACTGTGTTTATCTTAAGACTGAATGGCTGATTTAATATTTGAAAATCCTATTAACAACAGAATTTTTAAAAATTAAGTAAACTCATGGAGAAATAAATATGTGTGAATAAACAAATTCTTTAAAAATGAAAATTAATATGATGGGAATAACTCCAGCAGATATTAAAATGGTAATAAAGTACTTTAATAATTAAAAAGCATTTTGCACTCTAATAACGAAATAAGTGAAATAGGTAATTCAGAAGAAACACAAATACACATGATAAAATACAATATTTATTGATAAAGGGGAGAATTGAATAAATAATGTTGAGAAATCTAGTCTGCCATCTGGATAAAGAAATAAAGTTGATGGCTTATCTTTTTCCTTACTTAAAATAAATTCCAGATGAAACATAAATTTAAGTATTTTTTAAAATAAAAGTCCTTGGTGGTCCAGTAGCTAAGACTTCATGTTCTCAATCCAGGGAGCCCAGGTCTGAACCCTGGTCATGGAAGTAGATCCTATATGCCACAACTAAAGATCTCACATGCCCAGTGAAGATCGAAGATCCCGCATGCTTCAACTAAAGGCTCAGCACAGTCAAATAAATAAACAAATAAATATTTTCAAAAAAATTTATAAAAACAGCAGAAGAAAACTTGGAAATATATTTTGTAATTTCAGTGGTGGAGAAAACCTTTCTCAAAAAGACATAAACTTAGAAACTTGGAAGAATGATATGTTTAACAACCTAAAACTCAAAGACAGTAAATATAGCATTAGAAAGTTAAAACAAATAAGATAAATGGGAAAAAATATTTGCAATAATATATGGCAGAAACAGGACCAAGTTCCTTCATATATTAAGATCTCTTATAAATCAATTTAAAAAGATCAATGTTTCAACAGAAAAAAAAAATGTAGTATGGCCAAAAATAGGCAGTTCATAGAAATATAGATAAAACTACTTTCTAACATAAGAGAATCCTCAACTTCCTTCAAATTCTAGTGATGGAAATTAAAATAAAAATATTTTTCTTCATCTCACTGACTAAGAAATAGTTTCATAAAACACAATCTTGTTGAGGGTACATGAGAAAGGATTCATACTTACGGGAGCATAACCAGCTGTTGCCTGTTTAGAAGGCAATTCAGCAGCATCTATCATTAAAATCACAAGACTTTTGTCCTAATATTTCCACTTGTGGAAATTTACATTACAAATATATTTGCATATTTATGCAAAGTCCTGTTGTTGCCGTTATCAGACTCTTTGAGATCACACAGACTGTAGCCCACCAGGGTCCTTTGTCCATGGAATTTTCCGGGCAAGAATACTGGAGTGGGTTGCCATTTTCTTCTTCAGGAGATCTTCCCAACCCAGGGATTGAACCCTAGTTTCCTGCATTGGCAGGTAGGTTCTTTACCACTTAGCCACTAGGGAAGCCCATAGCTTTTGCTTGTAGTGGAAAAGATTAAATGCCCATTAATATAGGGCTAGATAAATAGATTAGACTTGAAATTGAATATTTTATAATATTAAAAAGACTGAAGTTAATCTTTCCATGATTATATAATAGTGTCTCCAAGGTATATCTTTGGGTAAAATAGCTTGAAACAAAGTATTTTATGATATGTGTACCCACTGTAAAATAATTTGTGATAAATATTTGCATTGATAAATATTATAAATATATAAAATATACATATATGCATGAAAGACAATTTTATCCTTTTATATTTACAGACTATTTCCCAAAGGGGGGGAAAAACATGAAAGTGTTGATTATCTCCTATGGAGATAATTCTGGAAACCTTAAGGTTTGGGATAGGAGAGAGATACTGACAATAACTAATTTTTATGCTGTTTAAATATATGTTTACAATGTGCATATGATATTGAAAAAGCCACCAGTTCAAAAAGTTAGTGAACTGAATCAATTGTTTCTAACATCCATGAAAAGAAGAAATAAAAAATAGGTCTTTGATATGATATGCTTTATGAAAAGAAAACCAATCACTTGATCAACCTATGCTTTTTTTTCAGTATTTTAGATTTTTCAGTTCTTACTACATACTAGGTCCAATACCAGGTACTTAAAGAACAACAATGACAATAATCAAAGATACCTGCCCTCAAAGAGCTTACAGTTCAGAGGAAGAAGGCTATCCTCTGGCTCAGACTTAAAATGTCAAAGAAATTCAGTTCCTTCTGAGCCCATCTCAAGAATTGACTCAGTTCAGCAATCCCCTGCTATAAACCTCATCAGGTCTCCTGGTAAATATCAATATCTCCAAGAGAGCTGGTGTCCCCTCCACTAAATCTCTAAAGAGACTTCTTTCAAGAAGTGCTATTAGCTTTCATGGGTTCTGTCCATTATGCTTTAGAGAATAATTTAATTTCCTAGAGGCATTTCACCTTTTCCCACCTTCATTTCTTTGACTTCTCTCTTCCTTCTGCTTGTCATATTCTTAAGCTTTTGTTCTTTTGTGACTGACTCCTACCCCAAGTCAAATATTGCAAGTGCTTCTCCAGGAAAGCTTCTCTGATCTCCGTCATATGAACTAGGTGAGTAACATGTCTTCCATGTCCCTCCAGCTCTTTCCACTTTACATTCAACCATTCACTTGTCAGGTACTCATATTAAAGTACTATGTAAATTGTGAAATGTTAAAATCGTATCCATGAACATCTGACATAGATTAGGAACTCAGGATTGTTTGATAAATTCAACTACAGCTTCCCTGTTCTCCCCTGGCTTCTCCCAGGTTACAGGGAGAACTGAATTTTGTGATTATTTTCCCTGCATTCCCCACCCCCACTGCACCACTTTCCCAAGTCTAAGACATCACACTCACTTGTCCAGCGACATCGCAGGGAAGGAAAACTTGCCCAGGCAGATGCAATAGATAGCACTCAGGGGAATCCACTGCAACTGCACACAGCAGAGCATGATGAAGTCATATTTGCAAATTAAGAGAGTCTTCTCTGTGATCAGCAAAATCCTCTCCTTCTCATTGTTCCAGTGGTCTATCCTGTAACAATCACCACAGAGAAGAAAAGTTGATGGCATAATCTTTCCAACTTAATTGTCTTCACTGAAACATCTCTACTAACACAAAAAATGATGAGGTTTATCACCTTGGAAGAAAGAGAAGTTGAAAAAATCATCCTCTCTCTCTCTCTTGTTCTGGCCCCGTGACCAAGGAAGGAGGGAGGCAGAGGATCACAGGAAAATGTTTTATGCCTGCAGAGCTCAGAGATGATTATCCTTGACAGGTTCCATCAGGGGAATAGCAAGATTGTATCACATTGGCAGTCAACTGATTCATGCTCCTCCATATCTTCCCAGTTCTCTAGAAAACCTTCATGGAGCCCATCCTTCTCAAAGGACACGAAAAATATCCCTTAATTTCAGCTCAATCTGGACAACTAAGCATTGGTTTATGCTAATCTTCAAAGGTCAAATTGCTGAATGAAGATAAAATGGAGACTTGAATTTAGGTTCACTGACCCCCACCCAAGCTATTCTATCATATTGAGCTCATTTTATCATTTTCCTGTGGTGGAAATACAGTGAAAGGAGTGAAATATGATTCTTACCAGCCAAAGACAAAGCAGACACTAGTAAGTGTTTACTGAGTTGACTTGCTTCAGATTTCAGAGTCTTTCAGGGTATGCAATGAAATATTCTGAGAGTTAAGAATCTATTCAACAGAGAGAACAGAGAGAGTGAAAGCAGTGGCTTATTTTTAAAAAGTGAGCATGGTCTGAAATTCCTCTCACCCACAGCATTTGCTATCTGTCTGCTAGAGTCTTTGTATATAGCACTGCGTGATGTGTATTATAACTTTTTCAGTGCATATTTGTCTTCCTAAGAAACTGGAAAGGATGACTGGGCTTCCTTGGTGGCTCAGATGTTAAAGAATCTGCCTGAAATGCAAGAGACCCAGGTTCAATCCCTACGTCAGGAAGGTCCCCTGGAGCATGGAATGGCTACTCACTCCAGTAGTTTTGCTTGGAGAATTCCACAGACAGAGAAGCCTGGCAGGCTACAGGTCATGGGGTCACAAAGAGTCAGACACAACTGAGCGACTGACACTTTCATTTTACTTTTAAGAGACTGAAAAGAATGATTTGTGATTGATACATATCTGAATTCCCACTACAAATCATCAATCTAATGTAAAGATTAAGATTGGTCACCCTGTTCCCATCCATTCTCACACAAAACCTCAGTGCTATTCTTAAAATACAAAAGGAGTGATGTTACCTCCCTGTTGACTTTGTTAAATGGCACCCTTTCAATTTCAGGATCAAATCCAACGGTCTGGCGTCTGCCCAGCACCATCTTATAGTAGGCTGAGAAAACTCGATGTCCAAGTCATGTCTTGAATGCCTCATTCAAAGATTTCTTAAACTCCTGTGTAAACTTGTATCCCCATTACATTTTTTCAAAGCATTCTGATCCATTTTCATTTTCAGCTCTTACCAGCATTTGTAAGAAGGAATGATATATAAGAGGTTTAGTAACTGATACCATGTGAATCTTGACAAGTCAGAATGGACACCAAAGTACAGAGGCTAGGGCAATTCCAGTGATGATGGTCTAAGAATCATCCCTACATATGTGTGTGTGTGTGTGTGTGTGTGTGTGTGCGCGCGCACATGCACACACACACACACTCCATGAGGGCAGAGACTGTACAGGGTTATTTACTCTGTTCCTGTCAAATAGCCTGCAATAAATAAATATCTGTTGTGATAACTGATTGCCAATCGTAAGTCTTTTGGAGGCCTTTGGGTCGGCTGAGTGTGGGGGTGAAAACATCAAGCTCTACTAATCACAAACTTTGTAAGATTGGACACTGAGTCTGTCTGTAGCTCACATTTCTTGTCTGTGAAATGCAGACAGTACCATACTCATCTCATAAGTTTGGGGAGAGGATTCAGGGGCAAACTTCTCAATCAGTGGTTCATAAAGGAGCTGTTACTATTTTTGGCAGGGAAATGGCAACCCACTGCAGTATTCTTGCCTGGGGAATTTCATGGACAGAGGAACCTGGCAGGCTACAGTCCATGTGGTCACAAAGAGTCGGACACACCTGAGCGACTTACACACCTAAGTAACTAGATGACCTTGAGTAACCCAATATATGCCCTTACTCAACATAGTTCAAAGACAGGGAAGACAAAGTTAGGAGTTAAATCAATTTGAGGAGGAACAGAAGGATACATAAAAAGAGAAAAGGGGAGGTGAAGGAGGTAGAAATATTGGGAAACAGACATAGAAAGAAAGAACCATGAGGCTGTGGCCCTGTTATATTTTGGCCATTACGCATGTACAAGTGTTAGCTTTGCATCTCCCCACCACCCTTGGAAGAAGGTCACACCTAAAGTCATTCAGCTGGAATATGGAGGTAGAGTTAGTGATATAGAGTCAAGAGATCTGGTTTAAATCTTGGTCCTATGGCTCCCATCCACTCCAACAATGTTGCAAGGCTCTACTCCACCAAGAGAAGAGAGAATTCTCGATAATCGGTTTAACACTCTGGCTTAGACAGAAAAAGATGAGGATTCTGAAATGTTTTATCAGCTATCTACATAAATTTCTCTAAATAGATTGTATCTACTTAGCAGCAAGTTATAAGCTGTGCCTAATAAACCAGGCTTGTTTTTAGTCTAAAATATCCTCAGATTTTGGTTGAAGGTTTTACTGAAAATGTCAGCACTCCATAATGAGATTTATTTTAAAAGGTAAAGGATGGATTCAGGGGGAAAAAAAGAGAGTTCTTTTTAGGAACACAGAGTGCTCTGCTGTGACACAGACTCTGCATAATTTTCATGTTGGGAAAGTCGGAATCCAAGTAAACACACAGGCTTATAAATAGTTTGGGGCCACCATCTCTAGCTTCTGGGTGGTATATTTATTTATTTAGACTTCAATCACACCTTTTCTTCCCAAAGAACTCTTGGAGAAAACACTGAATTTTATATTCCTAGTATTAATGCAATTTAAGTTTGGTGGTAATGTTCAAAACAAATATAGGAATAAGAATATCAATAATGATTCTGTGCAACTCATGGAGGATCACAAAGCCCTTGAATATCAATGCTTTTGTTTAATCTTCCCAACAATCCTTTGGACTAGATGCTATTAGCTTCATTTTAAAGAAAAAAAAAAAAAAACTAAGGTCCAGAGACCACTACAATAAATGACTTGCCCAATGCTTTACACAGAGCAAACAGTAGTTCAAGGACCTGAAATAAGTATGGAGACAGCAAATGCAGGCATAGTGTTAGCTTTCTCCCTGGGACCATGAACACTCAAATAAAGGACTTTTCAGCATGGTGTACAAGTGTGGTAAAAGCCACCTCCGGAAGGAGCTGATGTGATGGTCTATACCCATCCTGAAATCATTACCTCTCTGAAACAGCATCCATGACCATCCCCTCCAACCCTTGACCTCTTCCAGCATTCTCTGTCTTAGGGGGAAATCCTCCTTAAAGACTCCAAGACTTAGGAGTCTTTTTTCTCTTATTTTGTCACCTCACATGCTAAGTCCTAAACATTCTACTCCTCCAATACCTCTCAAAACCACTCACTTCTCTCCATCCTGACTTTCAACATTCTAATCCAATCTTCCCACATCTCCTGCCTGGACGACTGCAGTTCCCTTCTCACTGAGCTTGGGCTATTAGCCACCTGGACGTGGTTCATCTACACATTTTAGTTCCTTCCCAGCCTCATCATGATACTGCAATGAGGTAGACCATTTTAAGAACAAATTTGGTCTTTACCTCCCAACTCTGGCTTCAAATACTTCAATATCTCTCCATGGTTCTTAGGAGACATGACCAAAAAAAAAAAAAAAAAATCACCTAGTCTGAGGTTCTGCAGAGTTGGACCTTACCTATCTCTTCAAGGTCATTTCAGGCCAAGTCTCTGCACTCCTTTCTCCAGGATCTTTTTTCAGTTTCCAGGTTTTTTCAGTTTCGCCATGCCTAGTCCTACTGAAGGGGACTTTGCCTGTGTTATTCCCTCTGCCAGCCATATTGCTCCTAACCTTCTTTACCTACTTAACTCCTGCAGTGCTGAGCTCAATTACTGCTTACTCTGGCAAGCTTTCCCACCTCCGTGACCACTTATCCTGTTTCTAATATGTACTTTCATAAACTTCACATCTCTCCTTCACAGCACTTATTCCAGATGCAGTTTTATAGTTATTTCTGTGATTATCTAGTTAATGTCAATCTCCTCTCCTATACTGTAAACGTCATAGAGTCAGGTCTTATCATTCTGTCTCCAAAGTAGTAGGTTTCCCCAAAATAGTTCTGGAGTGAATTAGTGAAGAAGTAGCAGTTCCTTGAGAGTGTAGCACTGAAACACATGCATTACCCTATGTAAAACAGATAACCCCTGGGAATTTGCTATATGACGCAGGGAGCTCAACCGAGTGCCCTGTGACAACCCAGAGGGGTAGGAGGGGTGGGAGGTGGGAGGGAGGTTCAAGAGGGAGCAGACACGTGTATACCTATGTCTTATTCTTATTGATGTATGGCAGAACACACTATTATAAAGCAATTGTCCTCCAATAAAAAATTAAAAAAATTTTTGGAAAGATTTAACAGTTCTTGTGTAGTACAATCTTATATGCTTTGCCTCATGCTGCTTGAAGAATCTCATCCTTTGGTTCACACATTGAAACACTCCCCCATAAAATAGCACATTTCCAAAAAATAAATAAATAAACCAGTAACACTGGGAAAAGGTTCATACCAAAAGGATGAGGAAGAGCAGGATACAAAGTAACACCTTCAGTGTACTTCCAATTTTGTAACAATGATGACAAAAAACTATGTAGATCAAATGTGAACACTGATCATTTCTGAGCGGAAGGATTTCAAGTGGCTTTCGTTTCTTCTCATGCTTTCATTGATGGTGAAAATCACTTAGGCATGTCCAACTCTTTGTGACCCCATGTAGCCCGCCAGGCTTCTCTGTCCATGGAAATCTCCAGGCAAGAATACTGGAGTGGGTTGCCACTCCCTTCTCCAGGGGATCTTCCCAACTCAGGGATTGAACCTGGGTCCCCTCTATTGCAGGTGGATTTTTTACTGTCTCAGCTGCCAGGGAGGCCCCATGCTTTCATTAATCAAAGTTTAATTTTTATAATAAATGCTCTATTCATATGATAAAAGAGATATATGCTGTTAATTTTCACTGAAATATAGTTGATTTACAATTGTGTTAGTTTCAGGTATACAGCAAAGTGATTCAGCCACCCACACACACATATATTTTTACATTCTCCTCCATCATAAGTTATCACAAGATGTTGAGTGTAGTTCCCTGAGCTATGCAGCAGGTCTCTGTTGACTATTCATTTTGTGTATAGTACTATGTGTATTTTAATCCCAAACTCTTGATTTATCCCCTTGCCACTACCCACTTTTGTAACCATAAGTTTGTTTTTTATGTCTGTGACCCTATTTCTGTAGTGTAAGTAAGTTCATTTGTATCATTTTTTTAGATTTCACATAGAAGCGATATTGTATGATATTGTCTTTCTCTGGCTTCACTTAGTGGCATCTCTAGGTCTTATGACAATTTCTAGGTCCATCCATGTTGCTAGAAATGGCATTATTTCATTTGTGTGTATGTATGGCTGAGTAATAGTAAGATATCTTTAAAAAATAAGTAAAAAATCACCTATCCTTCAAGTTTTCATATTAAATTCTGTCTGTTTAATGGTGCCTTCGCCTCAGTTCCCCCACCCCTAGTAGATTGCATCTCTCTCGTGGTGCTAGTGATAAAGACCACACTTTTCAATGCAGGAGACATAAGAAATGAGGGTTCAGTCCCTGGGTTGTGAAGATCCCCTGGAGAAGGAAAAGGCAACCCACACCAGTATTCTTGCCTGGAGAATCCCATGGACAGAGGATCCTGGCGGGCTACAGTCCATAGGGTCGCAAAGAGTCGAACACACGCTCTTTAAATCCATGCAAGCATTTAGCAGTGCCTCAGTTGTGGCCTCAGTCACAGCTTTCTGTACTTGTCTTTCTGTTTTCCCCAGACTTGATGGGAGACCCTCTGGTGTAGAGACAGTGACTGAGCCCTGTGTGGGTTCCCTCACTGTGCCCAGCACAGAGCCAAAGAGAGAGCAAAGTCTTAGCAAATGAGCAGAATGTGGAATAAAGAGCTAGAATCATAAGATTCATCCCCTCAGTGATGAGAGCCTGTCTCTGCTGGCAGTGAATTGGCCACATCCTCCCATCAGCGCTGTTCCTCAGCACTAACTGCATTTTCCTTCTGCTGGAGAAGGGGCCCAGACTTCATGGAAATCAAGATCCTAGTTGCTCAGGGAGATTTGCAGTTTCCTGGGACTACAACAGTTTGGCCAGCAGAGGGCAACAGCGAACAAGCAATGACAGGCAGGACCTATCTGAGCAAGCTTCTAGGACCCCCCCACCCTGTTACTCAAACCATCCCAGGTGCCTTGCCAGTGGCCCCGGCCCTATGCCTAACAATACTCTCAGCAGCTCTTTTAGGGCTGTCAGATCAATTTTTATTTGGAAAAGAGCTTTCTCCCTAAAATATTCTTATATTATTCCCTCAACCACATACTATATGCACACACATACACACACATACCCCACTCATTAGAGACATCTTCCCAGATATTGAATACAGTGATTGTACCTGATTTATAAATCAATCTTTCCTGCGTCCTTCCAGCCTGTTAGCATAACCAGCCCTTGAAAGAGGAAGACAGCATCTTGGCTAGTCAGGAATCAGCAACTCAGAAGGAAAACACTAAATCATTCATTCCACCCATATTCCCTAGCACCCACTGGGGTTCCAGGCCCTGAAGAGAATCCAATTTGGGTTTGCTATTCAAACACAAACAGATGAAAAATGCATGGCATTGAAGCAAAGCAATTTCCCTCCCCCTGAGTTAAGTGAAGTCTTATAAAACCTTTAGCTAAATAACCCACATGCAATTCTTTCAATCATTTGGTTACTCTCTCCCCAGGCCTCTCCAATTTGTTTAAAATAGGGGACCCTTCAAGTAAACACAGTATTCTAATAAAAACCCGAAGTCCACAAACCTTCTCTGTTCCCTTCCCCTGACTTGACTTCCTGTGGTTCATTTTTTCCCACTATCCCATGCAGCCAGTCATGAACCAGGCCCTGTGCTCAGCTACTTGGAATACTGAGAAAAGCATTAAACTCTTAAAGAATACACAGTTCTCCACAATGTGGGGGGAATTGCCTAAGGAAGAGTTCATATGCTGTGAGGAGACTGGATGATGAGAAGTCCACAGACTCAGGTGTCTAGATTCTCAGCCCATTGTCCACAGAGATGAGGAGAAGGAACCCCAGGCATCTATTTGATGCCCTTAAAGAAGACTCTCTTATCAACTTTTCATTCCCTGCTGTTTAGTGAAGGTCTCAGTGTTGGAAAACCACAAGTTGCAAGGTACGTATGATTCTCTGAAGGTGCACAAAAAAGGATCTCAGGAATATTTAGTCATTTCTCCAATATCTCTTTAACATGTATCCACAATTTTTTTTCCCCCTGAGTAAGAGAAGTCCTACCATGAAATTTCATATTGCTCCAACTGATTGCTTCCCTGGTGGCTCAGTGGTAAAGACTCTGCCTGCCAATGCAGGAGGCTCATGTTCAATCTCTGGTTCAGGAAGATCCCCTGGAAAAGGAAATGGCAGCCCACTCCAGTATTCTTGCTTGGGAAATCCATGGACAGAGAAGCCTGGCGGGCTATAGTCCATGGGGTTGCAAAAGAGTCAGACACAACTTAGCAACTAAAGAACCACCACCACCACCAGTTGATTGCAGAAAAAAATAAACAATGGTCAACGATTTTCCTGGAAAACAAAGTCCTAAAGATGGGATCCATCATGTTTTATGAAACAGTGAAGAAGCCAACATGACCAAGGCATAGGGAACAAGGAGGAGCGTGGAAGGAGATTTAAGCAGAGGCCACATCATGTGCAGAAATGATCACAATTTCTTTGCAATTTGTGAATACTTCGCATTTCACCAGGTTTCCCTAGTAGCTCAGCCAGTAAAGAATCTGCCTGCAGTGCGGGAGACCTGGGTTCTATCTCTGGGTCAGGAAGATCCCCTGGAGAAGAAAATGGCAACCCACTCCAGTATTCTTGCCTGGAGAATCCCCATGGACAGAGATGCCTGGTAGGCTACAGTCCATGGGGTCACAAAGAGTCGGACACGACTGACTGACTAACTCACATTTAAATGGTTATTATCGCCACTTTCCAGGTGGAGGAACCAAGCCCCAGTAAAGTGATGTGTACCTGGTACCAATGATAGTGCCATCTGAGCCCCAGCCCAGGCCACGTACATTTCATCTAGCTGTCTGCCACTTACTTTCCCTATCCCACAGGCAAATGTGCCCTCCCTAGTACAGGACAGTCACTAAGAAGATATTTTAAAAGCCACCCAAAAGAGAAGACTGGGCACACCCCATCCTTCTCTCTTTCCCACACAAGGACTGAATAGCTGTTGAACAGCTCCGTCCTCCAGGGCACATCAGGCGCTAACAAGAGGCCCACCCCCTGGGGGGCTTCTCTCCTCCCCTCCTCCCCCGAATTTACTTCAGGGGATTCACTTGATCTGAAGCCAAAGAAGCTGGCAGGAGAACAAGGACTAATTCTGAGGAGGCGGCAGAAAGGGAAGAACAGAGGGACAAGATACAACAGATGCTCACATCTTGCCACCTCCATTGTTTTATTCTTTTAAACGGGAGAGATATTTGCTTACTGTATGTATTATTATAGTTACATCTCCTTGGGTACAGGAGACACAGCCCACATCAGGCAAGTCCAGGAAGAAGAGATGTGTTATAAAAATACTCTGAGGAATCCCACAGAAATTCAAGAACAGGAACCAAAGCACAGTTGGGCTTTAGGAAACCTGGAAAGTCACGAGGAATGAAATTTACTCTCTAGGGAGCTGCCTCATGATGTCTGTGTATCCTTCTACACATCTCATCTGGTTCCGGCTGATTGGTGTGTTCCTTCTGCTCACTGTCAAGGTTTTTTTCCTTTTTAGTTCTACCTTGCCTGTGACCTTTAATTCTATCCTAAGTCCTGACTGTACATGAATTTTCAGATCTGCTCTCATAACTAACTGGCTTCTGTAGCCCTAATTCTCCCAGTTCAGACTCTCAAGGTAGGAGGATCTTTAGTCCAGGTTATTCCTTTGGGTCCCACATCAGCTAACCAGTTTAGCTTCTATTTCTCCGATCAGCTCTGGCCAGAGGGTGAAGTTATGTAGGAGAAAATAGGAATTGCCAATGAGAAACATTTTATTCTTCTTTTCTAGAATTGTTTTAACTATTCTAATTCCTTTGTCTTTCCATAAAACCTTTAGAATAGTTTCATTTATATTTACAAAAATCTTGCTAAGATTGAAAGGAATTATGCTGAACTTGTATGTCACATTTGTGGAGAATTGACATATTTACTATGCTGATCCTTTAAATCTATGTATTTGGTATTTAGATCTTTGTTTCTTTTATCAGCGTGTTGTAGATTTCAACATGTAAGTCCTATATATATTTTATTAGATTTATACTTAAATATTTTCCCTTTTTTGAATCATTATTAATGTTATTGTATTTTTGTTTTTATTCTAGTACATAGAAATAAAATTGATTTTTAATTTTTATTGAAATGGTTTTTATATGTTGATTGTATATCTTACTAAAGTCATCTATTAGTTCTGGAAAATTTTTGGTAATTCTTTGGAATTTTCTTCATAGATTATTATTCCTTCTGCAGTTTTTATTCCTTCCTGTTGGATCTGTATTCCTTTTATTTCCTGTCTTGCTTTATTATGCTGGCTAGAACTTCCAGAACTATGTTAAATGTTGGTAGTGAGAGTGGACATACCCATTTTGTTTCCAGTCTTAGGGAGAAAACGTTATCTCTTTCCCAAAAGAGTGATGTTAATTATAGGTTTTATGCAGACTTTCTTTATTAAATTGAAAAGATTTCCCTCTGTTATTTTTTTTTACTATTTTTGTCATGAATGAATGTGCTGAATTTTGTCAAATGCTTTTTCTGCATCAATTGATCTGATCATATGATTTTTCTTCTTTAGCCTTTTAATATCATGGAGCACACTGATTAATTTTCTAATACTGAACCAACCTTGCATCCCTGGAATAACCCCACTTGATCATGGTATATACTTACATTTTTTTATATTGCTGATTTCTGTTTGCTAATGTTTTGTTAAGAATTTTTACATCTATATTCATGAGAGGTATTGGTCTGCAGTTTTATTTTTGTACTGTCTTTGTCTGAATTTAGTATCAGGTTAAAACTGGCATCATAGAATGATCTGGAAAGTGTTCCTTTCTCTTCTATTTTCTGGAAAAGAAAAAAAAGTGAAAGTCACTCAGTCCTGTCTGACTCTTTGCAACCCCATAGACTATACAGTCCACGGAATTCTTCAGGCCAGAATACTGGAGTGGGTAGCCTTTCCCTTCTCCAGGGGATCTTCCCAACCCAGGGATCAAACCCAGGTCTCCCAAATTGCAGGCGGATTCTTCACCAGCTATGCCACCAGGGAAGCCCAAGAATACTGGAATGGGTAGCCTATCCCTTCTCCAGTGGATCCTCCCGATCCAGGAATTGAACTGGGGTCTCCTGCATTGCAGGTGGATTCTTTACCAACTGAGCTATGAGGGAAGCCCATTTTCTGGAAAATATTATGTAAATTGTTGTTCAGTTCAGTTCAGTCGCTCAGTCATTTCCAACTCTTTGCAACCCCATGAATCGCAGCACACCAGGCCTCCCTGTCCATCACCAACTCCCGGAGTTCGCTCAAACTAACGTCCATCAAGTCAGTGATGCCATCCAGCCATCTCATCCTCGGTCGTCCCCTTTTCCTCCTGCCCCCAATCCCTCCCAGCATCAGAGTCTTTTCCAGTGAGTCAACTCTTCGCATGAGGTGGCCAAAGTACTAGAGTTTCAGCTTTAGCATCATTCCTTCCAAAGAAATCCCAGAGCTGATCTCCTTCAGAATGGACTGGTTGGATCTCCTTGCAGTCCAAGGAACTCTCAAGAGTCTTCTCCAACACTACGGTTCAAAAGCATCAATTCTTCTGCGCTCAGCCTTCTTCACAGTCCAACTCTCACATCCATACATGACTACTGGAAAAACCATAGCCTTGACTAGACGGACCTTAGTCGGCAAGGTAATGTCTCTGCTTTTGAATATGCTATCTAGGTTGGTCATAACTTCTCTTCCAAGGAATAAGCGTCTTTTAATTTCATGGCTGCAGTCACCATCTGCAGTGATTTTGGAGCCCAAAAGAATAAAGTCTGACACTGTTTCCACTGTTTCCCCATCTATATTGGCAGTCCCCTAAATAATCGAGACTAAGTTTAAAAAGAGCCTCTTGATGAGAGTGAAAGAGGAGTATGAAAAAGCAGGCTTAAAACTCAACCTTTCAAAAAACAAAGATCATGGCATCTGGTCCCATCACTTCATGGCAAATAGATGGGAAAAAAGTGGGAAAAGTGGCAGATTTTTTCTTGAGCTCCAAAATCACTGTGGAGGCTGACTGTAGCCACAAAATTAAAGGACATTTGTTCCTTGAAAGAAAAGCTATGAAAAACCTAGACAGCATATTAAAAAGCAGCAACATAACTTTGTCACCAAATGTCTGTACAGTCAAAGCTATGGTTTTTTTCTGTAGTTGTATATAGATGTGAGAGTTGGACCATAAAGAAGGCTGAGCACCAAAGAACTGATGCTTTTGAATTCCAGTGGTGAAGACTCATGAGAGTCCCTTGGATAGCAAGATCAAACCAGTCAATCCTAAAGGAAATCAACCCTGAATATCCACTGGAAGGACTGATGCTGAAAATGAAGCTCCACCTGATGCAAAGAGGTGACTCATTGAAAAAGACCCTGAGGCTGGGAAAGATTGAGGGCAGGAACAGAAGGGGATGACAGAGGATGAGATGGTTGGATGGCATAACTGACTAAATGAATATGAATTTGATCAAATTCTTGGAGACAGTGAAGGACAGGGAAGCCTGGTGTGCTGCAGTCCATGGAGTTGCAAAGAGTTGGACTCAACTTAGAGATTGAACAGCAACAACAAGTTTAAGTAACTGGGCAATTGTTTCCAGAATCTATTGCCTTTCTAATAATGTGAACATCTTCTGTGATATCTTTCAATAAGACAGAAATGCTTATAAGCATTTGGTAAGCATATTCTAAAACAATAATATTAATAATGATGATGCCCTGATGCTATTTCCTTGGTATAAATTCTTCTGTCATGACTGATTTCAAGACAGCAAGGTGAGGTCACAGGAGCTGGGATTGGAAGAGATGCATACAGCTGGCCATCTTGAGTGGGAGAGCTGAGCACACAGACTGCATCAGGGGATGAAGAGGAGCCAGTGGAAGGCAATGGGAAGTGACAAGGTGTTGGCAAACTGGGAGCATATGCTCTAACTGAACACATTCAAATTCAAATTTTAAAAAAACTGAGCAGGGTGGAAATGGCTTATGGCTCTCTAATTTGTGACTCCAAAACGAAATACATGATCCAGACTCCTTAGTCTAGCCTTTGAAGTGCTTTTTTGTCTGGTTCCTTTCCATCCTTTCTAGCTTGTTTTTAGTCCTCTGACTTGTTCACTGTAATCTGGCCACATTGAGTTACTTACGGTTCCCTGAGCCTGCCTCAGTTATCACACAGACGCCCCTCTTTCCTGGGATGTTCTTTCCCATCCTATCTTTTTGGAAATCTTTCTTCCTCCCTTAATCCTGGTTATCCTCCTGACCTATGTCAACAATACAGACATAGTGAGTTCTGAGCTCCCACAACATCATTTGCCAGATTGTGTGTCAGCAAGTGCCGTACTGTGCTGCGTCTCATTTACACATTCTCCTTCCCCACAAGACTGAGGGTTTCTTGAAGGTGGAAATTTTGTCTTACTTATTTTTTTTATTTTCATCATTTAGGGCAGAGTTTGGCTTATGTAAGGAGCTCAGTAAACACACAAATGTATATATACATGAGTCACTATTAAAATAATAATTATTATTATTATAAAAGCAAACTCTTGGGTGGAACACGTTGCTGCTGCTGCTGTCACTTCAGTAATGTTCGACTCTGTGTGACCCCATAGACAGCAGCCCACCAGGCTCCCCTGTCCCTGGAATTCTCCAGGCAAGAACACTGGAGTGGGTTGCCATTTCCTTCTCCAATGCACGAAAGTGGAACATACTATATGGCAAAAAAATTAGTGTAAGCATTGTATATAATTAAATGATTGACTTCTTAAATTAATATCCTTCTTTACATACCCACTTTATAAGTGGTAAAATTGAGGCTCAGAGGATGTAAAAGACTTACATACCAAGGTCACATCACTAATAAGTGTTGGAGCTGGGCATTTAGATGTATCAGACTTTATCCCACCTCTTGGCCTTTCTTGACTCCTCCTAAATTCTTTAGCAGTCTTGGAAAAACAAAAACACTTGCAAGTATGTTTGTGACTCCAGTGACTAAATGCCCTCACTGTCCCGTAATTCAGGTTACTCAGGACCATTAGCTATCTGAATGATGCTACTGCCATGGAGGAATTTAGAGAGAAAAGCAACATGTTTAATTAGGTGGTTGTTGATAACACTGACCCAGGATAAGTGGATTCTGGCAACAGAGGTGCTTTTGTTGCTGCCAGAGTCTTGCCACAGGTCATTACCATCTTGATAGATTTGAGGCCCTTTTCAGCCTGAGTGCTTTCACCCAAGGATGGAGGAAGTGTCATTGGGCTTTGAGCTGCTTGGAGGCCCAGGGTAATGGAGGCAGGACTCGATGGATGGACCCCACTAGTGTCAGTGAAGAGTTTCAAGCAGTAGATGTCTCTACCCAAATTAGACGCAAGTCAAGTCCATATTGGATTCTGAGCCCTACCACATGTCAGACATTGTACTAAGTACTGAAGGTGGGCAGAGATGTGTTTGGACAAAGGTGAGTCAGAATTAGGCCCTGACTTAAGCAGTGCTTTCCTCAAAATGAACGATATTATGCTGTAGAAGGTGAGCACAGCGAAGGAAGAGAAAATTATTCTCACTGAATCACTGTGGAAAGGTTTTATGGGCATAGTATCCCTGAAGAACAGGAAAGGTCTGAATGAACAGGAGGGAGAGACAGCATACCAGACAGAGCAGAGTGAATGAGTGCAGTCACGAGGCCAGGCACTGCGTCAGGGACTTTAGGGGATCCGCAGGCAGTTCCATTTGACCGATAGAATTCATTAAGGGGCATAATAATAAATAAAGCTGGAAGGGGAAATTCAGTCTATGACATGTCCTAAGTGAGAGAGCAGAGCACACAGCACTATATCAGGGGATGAAGAGGAACTAGTGTAAGGTTCTTAGCCAGTGTAAGATCTTAAAGAGGCAACAGAAGGGCATGTAGGCAGTGAGAATCCACTGATGTCCTCAGAGCGTGAGCATGAAAGTGACCTAGACTGATGCTTCCCAGAGGTTAATTACAGGAACCAACTGGGAACCCTGCGACAATGCAGACTCAGGTTCCGCATGACTGGGGTGGCCCTGCATGTCAGCACTGCTAACAAACTCCTAAGTACTGCTGCTGCTGTTGGGGTGATTCGAAGACCACACTTTGAGTAGCAAAGTCTAGAAGAGATGGAAGTATGCAAAAATGAGTGGGGTTGGGTAGGAGATACATTTCAGGTTGTTTATTTGCATTTCACATTTATTATTCATGAATGAAGTGTTCAGCAATCCCTAGTTTCACAGTTTGTTTGTTGTTTGCTTGGTTTGGTTTGGCTTTTATTTTTTAAATTATTAGCAGCAGTGCCTTTCATTACAAAACTAGCTCAGTGCTCTCCTAATTAGACTGTGACAAGATGAAGCACAATTAACCTTAGCCCAACAGCAGTAGCCACCATTCCCTACAGGTATCTGACTTTTTAGTTGATTCTGGGGAAAAGACTAAATAAGATCAAACAGACAGCACAAGGCCAGAAAGGTATGGAGAGGAAGAGGAAAAGGTCTCGATCCTGCCCAGCAAATCTCAGTCCTCCTACCTGCTAACAACAGACAGTCAACAAAGAAACGAGACATAGGCCCAAAGATCATTTAACCAATTTAAACTGTGGTGATGACTGTGTCGGGAGATGAAAAATCACAAAAGGCAGCAAGAGCAGAGCGATGAGAAGACAGCCTGGCTGGGAGAGAGGTCCTGTAAAGCCAGGTCCTCCTGTGACCCATAATAAGTGGTTGCCTTTAGATAGGTCATTTAATCTTTGGGTTTCTTCATCCATAAAATGAAGCCAATAGCTCCTCCTTGCTTTCTCCCACAGGTCTGTTTGAGGATCAAATATGAACTCAGGTGTGAAAGCGAACACAGACACTGCTTTGGAGATCAGTGAACTCAGTGGCACCCTAAATCTAAGAAATGGTTCCTGATCTCCTGGGCCTCAACATTGCTTTGCTCCCAGGACGCCCCCCCCCACCCTTTTTTATGAACAGACACCATGGTTATTTCTTCTGGGAAATCATTCTAAATTAAGTAGAAATGCCCTGCACACTTCCACTCACCCCACCAAGCCCAGGAAATAGAGTTGAGTTTATCCATTGAGTTACAGTCTGATAAGGGGCACACATGGAATCTGAGCACAAAGGCAAAACAAAGAATATTTTTGCAAAAGTCAGAACAGCACAATGCATTGGAGCCCTGTCTCTGCTACCTTAGAGCTGTGCTAGTCTTTTTAAAATGTTTTTATTAAATATAGTTGATATATAATGCTATGTTAGTTTCATGTATACAGTAATTCAGTTTGTACATATGTTTAATAACCTATACTGGATAAGAGTATAAAAATTATATATATACATATATATATTCCATTATAAGTTATTACAAGATATTGCGTATAGTCTCTGTGCTATCCAGTAGTCTTTGTTGTTTAAATATTTTATATGTATTACTCTTCTGAATATTTTATATATATTACTCTTTGATTTCTTCATCTGCAAACTGGAGGTGATGTTTCTACCTAAGACAATTGCTATGAAGATTGAATTAAATGAAGGGTAATTTTTAATCAATAAGTTATTATATAAATATTACTTACTATTTTTTGTCAAAAACAAATGGAGAATGTCGTACATATTTTCATTTCCCTTTCCAACTGTGAAATATTACTCTGGCCTACTGCTAAATATCCCTTACTCGGCACTTCAATTTTAAAAGAATAATATAAACCGTCACACTTGTGTAGCCATTCACAGTTTAAAAGTAACTAATACTTTACAAAAATTACATGATCACTGAGAAAAATATGAGGAAAAATCTAAGAAAAATTCCATTTAGAGATCATCAAAATTATATAAATTATAGCAATATAATGGCAAGCACATAGAAAGCACTTATCACAAAGTGCAATTTAAGTGCTCAATAAATGTTATCTATTAACATTATAGCAATCATTGACAAAAATGCATGGAGAAGAGCTGTAATTATATATACCAAAAATTAACAGTGTCTGTGCTTCTTTCAAGAGCAGAGGATTTCTAATTGATTAAAAGACTGTACTAAAACAAATTCACTAATTAAAAAAAAATGGAAAGCCCATTCAAGTTCACCCAGCTACACTGATCATAAGCAGCAGAGTCAGGAATCAAGCCCAAGTTTTCTGATTCCAAATTCAGGACTCTTTTTATGACACTAGGCTGCTTCCTTGACTTTATCTCATTTTACTGTCTATCTGTCCAACCTGGAGAGCTGGATTTGACTAAAGCCATGGATAAGAAGCTATGTGAGTTTCAGGAGAGATAGGCTATGAAACATGCTGAAAGTATTTTCCACGAAGATGAAGAGCAAGAGTTACTTGATCCCAGCCACTAGAGGCAAGTCTTCTCATTCAGGAATAAGAGGAATAAGAACAACAACCCCCACCACCACTTCACACTAATGTGTGTGGAGTGAAGATCCCATCTCTTCCCACCTCCCTAAACACCGCAGTCAAAGATATCTTGAGTACTTTTGACTCAAGAGCCACTTCATTGCCATTGTATCACACTTTTTGAGACTCCATAGAGTGTCAAGTTGTTCTCTTGGGGCTGGCTTAATGGATCACTTCTAAAAGGGTACACACTATTTATTTTAAAAGTCCTTTCCCAAAGGACCAAGAAAGACAGTGCAAGGAGGAGATAAAGTTGAGAGAAACATCATCCTGTCTTTATAGCTATAGAGGCTTATAAAGATCCTAAACTGGCTGGACTAAAAACTTGAGTCTCACTTGGAGTCTCCTTGCTTCATGCTATGCTAAGTCACTTCAGTTGTGTTCAACTCTTTGTGACCCTATGCACTGAAGCCCACCAGGCTCCTCTTTCTGTGGATTCTCCAGGCAAGGATACTGGAGTGGGTTGCCATGCCCTCCTCCAGGGTAGGAGGTATCTTCCCCACCCGGGGGTCGAACCTATGTCTCTTATGTCTCCTGCCCTGGCAGGTGGGTTCTTGACCAGTAGGGCCACCTGGAAAGCCCTTCTTAGGGCATTCTTAATGGTTTCAGCTAACTGGGATCCCGCTGGAGTTGACTGCATCTCATTTTGCTTTTGGTCTCCTTTTGGTCTCTCATCCTCCTTGTATTCTCTACCCAAATGCCTTCTAACCTTTATTTTTCCAATTCTGCTGAATGATATATTCGTATAAATTTAGAACATCACAAAGAAGCTCACCTGAACTAGTAGAAAATGCCTTGACTGGCTTAATGTTATTTCGTGCCCTTATTTCATATGTAGATAGACCTTCTGCAACCTTGCAGCCCCTGTCTGGCATTCATCTTTCCTCAGTCACCTGTCCAGACTTCATCCATTCATCAGTGAAAAGATGACTTTTTTGCCGAATTGGATAACAGGTTTCGAATACTGGAAGAATATAATGTTTTCTGAGCCTTTTTTTGCGTTGTGACAATATCATAGCCACATATACACTTTTAAACTTAATCTGCATCGTTAGCGTCTCCTCAACTACTTTCTTAAGTTTAGGCAATTAACAAAACAATAAAATCAAACTCTGATCTCTAGAGTTTGCTTATTTCCATGGTATAATTGCTGCCACCAATTCCAAGCTGCCAGCATGCCATCACTGAACATGCAGTTGGTGGAAGATGAGCACACCATCATATGTTATTTCCACCACACAAATAGGATAGGTGAAAACAGCCCCAGGCTTCCCTGGTGCCACCAGTACTAAAGAATCCACCTTCCGATGCAGGAGATGTTAGGGATGTGGGTTTGATCCCTGGGTTGGGAAGATCCCCTGGAGGAGGGCATGGCAAACCACTTCAGGATTCTTGCCTAGGAAATCCCACGGACAGAGGAGCCTGCCGGGCTACAGTCCATGGGGTCACACAGAGTCAGACTCAACTTAGCAACTAAAACCACCACCACCTATACTACTTGGACAGCAAGAAGATCAAACAAGTCAATCCTAAAGGAAATCAACCCTGAATATTCACTGGAACAACTGATGTTGAAGCTGAAGCTCCAACACTTTGGCCACCTGATGGGAAGAACCAACTCATCGGAAGAGACCCTAATGCTAAGACTGAGGGCAGGAGGAGAAGTGGGAGGCAGAGGATAAGATGTTTGAATGGTATCACCAACTCAATGGACATGAAATTGAGCAAACTTAGGGATACAGTGAAGGACAGGGAAGCTTGGTGTGCTGCAGTCCATCAGGTCGCAAAGAGTTGGATGCGACTTGGCTATTGAACAATGACAACCTACACTACATTAAAAGGGTTTTTACTATTCATGATTCTGAAGATGGAATACTGATTTGAAAGCAGACATTCTTTAAACCACTGATGAGCAACCAAGGATTTCTCATCTCCCCAGAAGAAATTGAAAGTTGATATACACAAAGCCCAGTCATTTTTGTCACATATGAATAAGTGGTATGCTTGAAAAGAGTCTTGTGTGATTGGTAAGGTTGGGGAAATTGGTATATATTACAGCCCCCGAAACTTATAAGAATGGATGGTCTTATTCCATTAGAAAAACAAGTAAAGGGGACAAGAGTAGCCCCAGGCTCTCACCTTTCTGGGCCTGTGTATTTATACCTTTCTTCTGTTTAGTCTTGCTGTTGTTATTTTGGAGGTTTGGTTTTAGTTTGATTATTTTTGCTGGGTTTTCCTTTTTTTTTTTCTTTTCTGCACTACAAATGAACAGAAGAGTTAAGTGTGATAAGTCATTTAAATCCTGCATGCATGTCTTTCTTTTGACAAACAACTTCCTATCTTCTGCTTGAACAGTCAGTGTCTGGGACCTCATTCATTTAGTCCAGATGCCTGAACATCTTTACAACTGACACCTCTTTCCATTACAAGTAGGCAGTCTGATCAAGCTATAAGGATTAACAGGCAAAGGAAAGTAACTGGCAATGTCTTACTCTGGTAGAAATGTCTGAAATCAGATCTCCTCTTGAAACTTGCTTTTGATGGAGGGTCATGAGAGAAGTAAAAGAATTTTAACCGAGAGGACGACCAAAAAGGAACACAAAATCACTACCGTTTTCAAAGGAGAAATGGGTTTCAATACACACAGGAAGAAAGCCTGACAGCAAATAAGCAAATGTGACTGCTTGAACTTCTACATGCATGGGATATACACATTATTGTTGTCCTTAATATAAATGGATACCACAAAATGAAAGCAAAACAGAAAACCAGTTGCTGGAAAGTGCTTTCCAACTCTTTAAGCTTCCTATTAGGTTCAGAGCTAGGTACAAAACTTGAGTCTTGGGGGTAAAACTATCCATATTTATCTGAACAGTGCTTGGTTCAGCATTCTAGTTAATATTAAAGCAAGCACACAATTATGGAGCTAAACCTCAACACAGATCACACAATCAGATTTATCTTTGGATAGCTGACATCTACTGGCTATTGCAATCACTAAGCCAAAGTATTCAAACAACTAAAAAAACAGGTCAAATAAAATCAAACAAAATAGGCACTATTAAAGAAATGAGAGAAATGAGAAAGTCACTCAGTCATGTCTATCTCTTTGGATCCCATGGACTACAGAGTCCATGGAATTCTCTAGGCCAGAATACTGGAGTGGATAGGCTTTCCCTTCTCCAGGGGATCGTCCCAACCCGGGGATCAAACCCAGGTCTCCCACATTGCAGGTGGATTCTTTACTAGCTGAGCCACAAGGGAAGCCCATTAAAGAAATAACTGATACTATTACTAATATGCAAGAGTTCACACAAACATCAACCACTGAATTTGAAAGACCACATTTGTGCATCCTTTCTTATAAATGAGATACATTGTAGAAATGAATTAGTTAAGTGTTTACCTCTGATGTGACCTTCAGAGTTTAAGTAGACATCTATCCTAATCAAGGCAGTCTTTTCATTTGCACAAGTCATACTCTACCCTGTGAATGAGAGGTGGAGAGTGGAAAATAATGAGGATAGAGATGGAGATGGATAGATAGAAATAAAAGCAGAAGCTACAAACAACAACAAAAACTAACTATTGGCTTACCAATACTACTGTGAACAGAGAAAGGACACTGATATGCATTGAAAAGTCATATGTGCTGGGGATTTTGCTAAGAATTTTATGTTATCTCATTTAGTCATCCTAACACCTCATCAAGTATATATCATTATCTCTAATTTAAATATTAAGACACAAATGCTCAGAAATTGTCAGGTTGGTTTTCAAAATTCATTTTAATTCAAATATTGGAACCCGTGTGAAACAATGATATTATGTGATGGTCAGACAGATTGAAACAAGCTATGTGGTTCTGCATTTCATTGATTATGGGATTTATTCTGCTTTCCTGGATGATTAAACATTCCAGAGTTGCCCTCCTAAAACTTAATCAAAGAAGATGTCCCACCCAGAGGTGAAAGACTAAATGATTCTTCATTCAAGGTAAAGATGTTACTGAACTTTTCTGCTGAAACCTCTGGAGATCATATTACCAAGAAAACTTACTGAACTCTGAAGTGGAATTCTAACTGCATTCTCCTCTTAATATGATGGATTCTGCAGAAGAAAAGACATGCCTCTTACCCTTATGAGTATATTTTACCTATTATGGTAAAGACCATGACATTCCTATTATTTGCCTGGTGGGCTAAGTAAAGGTCACATAGACACTAGAGTTTTAGGGGAGGACAGAAAGGTAACCATCTCCATGGTGTCTTTTGCAATGAAAACCCCTGTAGCTAAGATTAAAACTTGAGAGTGAATAGAGCAGTCAATAAACTGACAAGGATGTAAGTGTTAGATTTGGTTTTTATCCTAACTCTGAACAAGGGGCCTGTCTTTTTTTGGCAGTGGTGGGGGAGGGGGTTATATTTATTTTTAGATTTTTATTTTATGTTGGTGTATAGCTGATTAACAATGTTGTGCTAGTTTCAGATGTACAGCAAAGTGGCTCGGGTATACAGATACATGTATGTTCTTTTTCAGCTTCTTTTTTTCTCATTTAGGTTATTACAGAGTATTGAGCAGAATTCCCTATGCTATACAGCAGGTCCTTGTTGGTTATCTATTTTAATATAGTAGTGTGTACATGCCAATCCCCAATCTCCCAGTCTGTCCCTTTCTACCAGGTGGCCTGTCTTTATCCTGCGTGATTTTGCCTAGTTTTTTGCTCAAAATTCACATTGTATATGTTGACCCCACCCATCCTCTTTCCCAACCCTCCTTTCCACTGTATCCAGAGTGGGCTGGTTAGTAGCATGGTATGATTGGTGAGAGAGTGCTTACAAGAGACAGAGATTGGAACCAGTGAGCTCAGTTAGGAGGCTCATGCAATGGTCCTTGTGAGAAATGGTTATGCCCTGAGTTAAGGTAATTGCAGTGATAGTTGAGAGAAGCAACTCGCCTGGAAAACAGTTGTAGAAGTCAAACTTGGTCATAACATCAGCCATGGGGCACCACAAGACTTTACTCTCCAATAGGAGAGTAATTGATGATCTCTCTGTAACCAGAAGAAATTCTTCCAGAAATTCTGGCCGTCTCCTATTCTATTATGGTATTGTCAAACCAAAGGCTAGATTTCCATTGCCCTTCACTTAGTCATAATTACTCACTCTGTCAAGAGCCAGAAGCCTTGAATTGTCTCTCCAGAAGTCTTGGTAATATGGCCTTTCAAGTCTTCTATGGCGGTCTCAATGGCCCCTGGCTGAGTAGGAAGAAGAAAATACCTAATTTAGAGAAGACTGAGTCCCCTTCATGCTTATGACCAGTTACTACATCCCAGCAACTCCTCCAGAAAGTTGACCAGGAAAGATAGTTCTTGGAGTAGCCTGTTAGTTGTTGGCACTGCCTGCCAGAGAGCTTAGTCTTGAATTCTGGTATTTACTAAGCGGCTCTCCTTGCATGAGACAAAAGGGATCCAGGTCCTATAAGCCTTTCATAATCTTACTCTCACTTGTTCAAAGAAATTAGGATTGCTGTTTTCAGAGGGTCAGTTTTTCTGATAAACAAATATGTTTATAATGAAATTCAATGCATTTAGCAATATCTACTTTTTTTTTTTAAATCAAACTTTTCTCTCTTCAAACAGTACATGGAAGTAAAACATAAAAAAAAAAAAAAACAACCTTCCAATGTTCTGACTGTAATTCTGGTTCTGGGAAATGAACTTTTTTGTCTCCTTACCTCTCTTTCTTCACCATTCTCCAAGCAGGTATTCCTACTATGAGCCTTCCTCTAGTTTAAAAATCGATTGATGTTCCTTAACAAGAAATTCACTTTCCTAGTGGCTGAGCAGTAAATAAGCCTCCTTCTAATGCAGGAGACATAGATTCAATCCATGGGTCCAGAAGATCCCGTGGAGAAGGAAATGGCAACCCACTCGCGTATTTTTGCCTGGGAAATCCCATGGACAGAGGAGCCTGGTTGGGGAAGGGGTGAGGGTGGGGATGACACTGTAGTCCATGGAGTCGTAAAGAGCTGGACGCAACTTAGTGACTAAAGAAGAAATTCATAGACCCTCAAGCCGAATGATTCTTAAACTTCAGTGCACATGAGAATCACCTAAAATGTGTTTTTAAAAACACAGATTTCTGGGCACTGTCCCCAGAGATTCTGATTCAGTAGTTTCGAGGTGGGTCTGAGATTTTCATTTCTATCAATTTCCTGGGTGATGATATTGGTGTGGGACTCTACTGTAAGAGCCATTGTTCTCTAGGCAGTCACTCCCAGCCTTTGTTACTCATCAGAATCACCAGGGGAGCTTTGGGAAATTCTAATGCCGAGGCTGTACACCAGGCCAATTATATCAGATACTCAGTGGGTGGGATCCACATAACAGCACCTCAGGATTTTTAAAAGCATCTTGGGTAACTCCAGTGTATAGAACCACTACAGCTCAGGGCTCATCAACTATAAGCCATTTCATTTTATAGGTGGGGAAACAGGGGTCTGCATATGGAAGTAACTTGTCAAGTTCCCCCAGCTAAGAGGTGACTGACACAAGACGGGAAACCTAGACATTCCACCTCCAGGCGTACAACACAGTGCCGACCTCGTGCCCAAACCTGCAACAAGCATGTTACACGCTCTCGTGTCGTCTCTGTGTAATAGGGATTTACACCAAACACCTAATCATCCACAAATATTAGCACTCCTAATCCTCTTAGTTTGAGACCTTTCCTAAAAGGAAACAGGGACACTAGCCTGGCCAAGACCCATTCGAATATATTTTTCTCCCAGAGGTGAGTGGGTTGTAGGATTTGGGGTTGCTTGTTTTCTCAGGCTTTGATAAAAGGCTTTGAAAAATGTTGACCATAGAGTCCACTGGTTAAGAAAAATCTTACGTGAGTCCACACGTAAAATATAGGAAAGGAAGTAAAGAATCCACCCGCAATGTGCGAGACCTGAGTTCCATCCCTGGGTTGGGAAGATCCCCTGGAGAAGGGAAAGGCTACCCATTCCAGTATTCTGGCCTGGAAGATTCCATGGACTGTGTAATCCATGGGGTCGCAAAGAGTCAGACATGACTGAGCGACTTTCACTTTCATACTTTCACTTTTCCCCCCTCCCTTCCAATTCTTTCCACACAGTCCAAATCATTCTGGAATTTGCAGGACAACTACTCAGAGTTGGGTGACCTGGGATGATATTCCAGATCTGTCATGAATAAGTTCTTTGACCTCTAGACAATGATTTCCTGTCCTTGGCCTCCATTTCTTTATCTATGAGACAAGTGAGTAGACTGAACCAGAGCTTTCCAAGCCAAGCTGATGATCCAAATCTCCTGGAAATCTTTAAGAAAATATAATCACAGCCTTTACACCGAGAGATTCTGATTTCTCAATTTTAACAAGTTTCCTGTTGAATTGGACAGTCAGCCAGTAGACTGAATGATTTCTGACTCTTTTGTCATCCTCTGCTGCTGGTTGAAGGGCTGTCAGAAAGCTAATACAGCACCCCAGGCCTGCTGAACCTGATGTGTCATGAAATCAATAAGTTCTGGGACATTCATTAAATATGCTTTGTGCTCCCATTGACATAGGAGGTTGTATCAGCATCACTGATTCTGTCCCAGTTGGCTCAGACGGTAAAGAATATGCCTGCAATGAGGGAGACCTGGGTTCAATCCCTGGGTTGGGAAGATCCCCTGGAGGAGGGTATGGCAACCCACCCCAGTCTTCTCACCTGGAGAATCCCCATGGATAGAGGAGCCTGGCAGGCTACAGTCTATGGGGCTGCAAAGAATCGGACACGACAGAGTGACTAAGCACAGCACAGCTGGTAGGACTGGTCTATGCTTCATGGAGATTTCCCGGGATCCTGTGACAATTCTCTCATCTCTCATTCTCACTCTCCACGATGCAGCTTGACTCTACCAGGCTCGATGGTCAAAGTTCTCTGAAAAATGATACTTTCTTTGATGATTCATCATGGCTATTTTTCCTGTCTCTCTTCCTGTATCCGT
Organism: Oryx dammah; assembly: GCF_014754425.2. Lineage (NCBI taxonomy): Eukaryota > Metazoa > Chordata > Mammalia > Artiodactyla > Bovidae > Oryx > Oryx dammah. The sequence goes on along the minus strand of NW_024070186.1, from coordinate 78,604,047 downwards.
GTAATTTCTTCTTCAAGCTAATATAACTTGGTAGTGAAACTAGTACTTTTCAGGAGAAAAAAAAATTAGAAGTAGAATTGAAGAATAATGAAATAATCCTGAAATAAGCATTTTGTTGAATGCTTTTATACCAGGCACTTTGCCAAAAATATGTAAAGACAAATAAAAGAATGTAGAATTTTTCAAAACTTTTCTTGTCTTTTCTATGAAAGGCAATCAGCAAAATCCATCAAAGTGATCTATCCTTTGATCCACACATTCCATTTCTGTGAAGTTATACTACTGAGACTCTTGCACATGTACAAAATGACATGTGCAATGTTTCCTCTGCAGCCTGGTTTGTGGATAGCAAAAACTCGAAAACCATGCAAAAGTCTAGGAATAGGAGACTCATTAGGTATATCATGGGATGCATACATGCAATGAAATATGATAAATATGTAAAAAATGAAGAAACATACTATGAAGCAAAGGTAAGTATGTCATCATTTGTGTAAAAAGAGGGAGAATGGATAAGAATAAGTATTTTTGTTTGTACACACCTAAAGCCACTCTAGAAGGATACACAGCAAAGGTTAACAGGCATCCCCTACAGGTAAGGAAGTGATGGTGGACACAGTGTATAGAGGTGTTGTTTTACTATGCATCCTTGTGTGGATGCTCAACTCTTTTCTACCCTATGGACTGTAGTCCACCATGCTCCTCTGTCCATGAGATTTCCCAGGCAAGAATACTGAATGGGTTGCCATTTCCTACTCCAAGGGATCTTCCCAACCCAGGGATCGAATCTGCATCCTCCTGTACTGAGCCTCCTGCATTGCGGGTGGATTCTTTACTGCTGAGCCACCAGGGAAGCCCATTGTTTTACTATATACCTTTTCAAAAGTTAAAGGTTAAAAGTAAAGTGGATTCTTTAGAGAACAGTTTGGAAATCTCTGAAATCCTGTTGGGGTACTCACTGCCTTAGTTCTCACCTTCTTCAGTAGAAACATCGATCACGCCTTTATGGAACAGTTATGCATCCTGTCCTGATAAAGTATTTTACTCTTCTCCATTTGTTACTCTTGGTTACTATGATACATTAACTTCAGCCATTTAGTGTCAAAAATACAATAAAGTGTGTGAACCTTTTGACTTGTGTCCAGGCCAAGGTTTTAAATCTCAGCCTTTCTGGTTGAGACCCTCGTCAAGTCACCTTGTCATTCCACAAACCAGTCTACATGCATTTGTTAGATAGATGAGATACCATTAACTGTAACAGCTGTTTGGAAATGCCCAAAACATTGATAACATTGAAGAATAAAAGACTCTATTATCATTCTTCTTGTTAATACTAAATAGAAGGGAAACCTTTGTACCAGGATCAGGGGATCAGATGATTACTGCAGTGGAACAATTAGCTCTGAGACTCCTTGCAGCCTGAGACTCAAAGGAAAGTATATTGGAATGATATGTACTCGTCATCCGATCAAATAAAGCTTAGCAAGAGAGTACACATACATTTCTAATTCTAAATTTTAAGAAAAAAATCACTAGGGGGATCCTTATTTTTAAGTCACTACATGACATAATGAACAATAACTTCTCTGAAGTCTAGTCCTAAATAATTTCAGTCAAAACAAATGTGCTGAGGAAAGTTCAAGGACATAAGTATTTGTGGTTGTTGAGCTTATTTTATATTGGAGTATAGCTGATTAACAATGTTGCGATAGTTTCAGGTACACAACAGAGTGACTCAGCCATACATATAAAGACATATGTATCTGACTCCTTGCATTTCCTTGAGCTAGACTAGCCTGGGAGTCAATAGTCACACAGACAATATTCATGTCTGCTATTAATATTTTCCCTTGTAATGGACACTTTAGCCAGACAGTGAGAAGAAAGGACAGAGTAGAAAAGAGTGCTCCTAGGGACTTAGACACAGTCAGCTCTCTCTTGCAGGTGTCATCGTCTTCAGAAAGGGTTTGCTTTGTGGTACATTCATAAGGTAAGAAACCAGTTCTGAATTGGACCTGATTCGTAAAGCCTAGGCAAATTTGTCTCTCTCTGAAAATGAAAGAAATGCTTCCTATCTCATAATTGTTAAGGATCCATGCGCAGATAGAAACATCAACTTTTATTACCATCTTCAAAGCATTTGAGTGTAAGGAGGGGAATCCAGAAACCTTCTGCCCAGTGAGATATATAATTTCTAAGCCAGAGGGAAGCTCATACAGACAATAACAATACAACTAATATATTTAGTTGTTCCCAGTACAAGAGCAAGACACAGGGAAGCCTATAGTAAGAGAAGAGGGAAAAGGAGAGAGTATGAAAGCCAAATTAGTGTCATGAAGGCAATGACATCTTGCCACACAATGGGAAGTCCCAAACCTGCTTATTAAAGTCTCGTTCCTCACAATAGAACACAGGCTATAAAAAGGCCACGGGGAACCATTAATTAAATATTAAAAGATCAAATAGTTTTAGTCCCATTAGTTTGTATGTAATTTACATTCTCAAGTATAAATTTAGAGATAATTCCCCATCTCTAATCGCTTTCAACTTTCTGATAAGGTATCTGCAAATATAGAGTCCTACAGGGAGTTTAAATATATCTTTCCCCATGCAGATCAAGTATTGTTCCTTTCATAAGAAGTTGCTTTTGAATATCACTCTCCACAACTAAAGTGATTATCATAATATACCTCAAGTTATTAGCCTTGAGGGGTACTTTTGTGGAGAGAAGGCAGTAGGCCATTTTTAGACATGTCTAAGCAATAATAGCAAAGGAACAAAAGTAGGAGGAAAAGGTTATCCAAGCAGACTGATAGCAACTGGTGGAGGCCCTCATTATGTGACTCCTCATTCACTGTCCAAGGTCAGAGGCAGTGGATAGGTGGCAAAATGTGCCAGGAATCCTGGGTTCCAGGCCTGCCATGGCCCCTAAATTGCCAAAGAAGAGAAGCCACATCAGTTCTGTGTGTCCTAGGGGTAGGATTAGATATTCTCTGAGGCCCTTCCTGGCTTGAAGCAAGAATGTCGCTAAGCTGTATCGGAAGGGCAAAGTTGCAGTAAATAAACACTTGTCTGGAAGACAGGAAAGAACGCAACAACACAGAGTGACCCATAAAATAACGTAAGAGGTTTAAGGGACCAGATTAACTTGTTTTATGACCAGATATTCAGAGATGTGATCTAATGCACAATATTATGATGCTAAGAATGCCTCTGGTTTGCCCTAAATTGTCATATATTTCCATATCCAACTTGAAACTCATATAATCGATCCTCCCTCTTATTATAGCATTAGGTGTCCACACCTGGCAGCTAAGAAATTGAGTCCATCTGTCTCAGTGAGCCAAGGAATAACTTTCCCTTCCAAGTTAAAAGATATGAACAAAAAGCAGCCTAAATATATGGCAAAACTTAAGTAAATTGTATTACATTTCCATGATACTTCTCTGGTGGCTCAAATGGTAAAGGATTTGCCTGCAATGCAGTCTATCCAGGTTCAATCCCTGGGTCGGAAGATCCTCTCAAGAAGGGAATGACTACCCATGCCAGTACACTTGCCTAGAGAATCCCAAGGACAAAGGAGCCTGGTAGGTTACACCCCATGGGGCTGCAAAGAGTCAGACATAACTGAGCACCTGAGCACACACAACAGATGTAACCCTATGTTTTACACAATAAAATGTACATGTAAGAAAAAAGTAAGAAAGGATATTCACCAAAATGTATAAAAGCATATTTATATATTTTCATTAACTTTGAGCTGTGGAATTATAAACCACCTCCAGTGAAATTATTTTAAAACCATATAATAAAATGCAAGGCCAAGAACTTTTTCTACTCAGTCTTATTGCTCTTCTGCATTTGCTACATAGCCTTAAAATTCTTACACTGTAATAAATTGATTTCTTTTAAATCACTGCATGGGATCAAGAACTATGAATGGGAATTGGGAAACATAAACTCTAAACCCAGCTTTGGTTCTTATTAGCTTCTTGGGCAAGTCAGTGTGCACTAAGTGTTCGGACTTCAGGTCAGCCACTGCCCCTCTCTGGGTCTTAGTTGCCACTAAAAATGAGAGTGTTGACTAGCAACTTGGTTTTCAAAGCGTGATCTGTGGACAGAAAGCATGAGTATTTCCATAGAGTGCACATAAATGCAGAATCTAAGGCCTCATCCCAGACCGACTGAATCAGACCAATATTCTAACAAGCTTTCCAGGTAATCTGTTTGCATGATAAAGCTGAGAAGCACCGCACCAGATCATCACTGGACTAGAGCTCCCTTCAGCTCCAAGAAGTGATAACTTGTGATGTGATGAATGTTTCATAGGTCTGAGTCATTCACAGTCCTGCTCTGATTTAATTATCCCTTGAGAAAATGAGTTAGCTTCCTTCATTTAAATCTCTTTGCTGAAATAAATAAATAAAAATAAATCTCTTTGCTGCTACAGACCCTGCTGCTGCTGCTAAGTCACTTCAGTCGTGTCCGACTCTGTGCAATCCCATGGACGGCAGCCCACCAGGCTCCCCCCGTCCCAGGAATTCTCCAGGCAAGAACACTGGAGTGGGTTGCCATTTCCTTCTCCAATGCATGAAAGTAAAAAGTGAAAGTGAAGTCGCTCAGTCGTGTCTCCCTCTTTGCGACCCCACGGACTGCAGCCTACTAGGTTCCTCTGTCCATGGGATTTTCCAGGCAAGAGTGCTGGAGTGGGGTGCCATTGTCTTCTATATGTCTACATTTATACCTTACTTTAGAGGTCACGGTGAGGTCATGGGCATCTCAATGCCATTCTTTATTACCACTTAAAGAAATGTGAATGCCAAATTAATCAAAAAAAAAGAGGAAGAAAGTATTTAGAATAGCAAGAGATGCTGTTTATGAAAAGTTAATAGATGTGTCTTACACTGTATTAAGAACACTTTAAAAAGTAGCTTATTTAAACTCTCAGATAAAACTGACATTTTATCCATACTTTGAAGAGAAGAAATTTATGTCTACATATACACCACACACACACATCTCCTCCCATTTCCTCAGCTACCACCACATCAACAGATCTGTGGTTTACAAGGTAGTAAAACCATATCATTCCTTTATTTATTCAAACTAATATTTATCATTGTTTCAGTCGAACCCACAATCTCATTTTCATTATCCTAGAATGCATTAAAGCACATTCATTATACTTATGTGCTAAAAAACAAGAAAGAAAGAAACCAAGAAAAAAAACCTCTTCATATTCTGTCTCTTAATCTGATGGAAAGTGAATGCTGACTGCCTTGGGAATGTAGCCCTCAGTTACCTCCTAAAGAGCCCTCGTGTCTACTTCAGACTCGCTGACAAAATTAGAAGAAAGTTTTCCTTCCCAAGCTCTTGAGAACTTAAAGTTGTTTTCTATACACCTGGTGGAAAAGATGTTTGTCATGTGAATCAGAGTCAGTAATAGAAAACCTTTACTAAAACATCCTAAGTTCAATTGTACTTTATGGTAGAAAGACCACCAGACTTAGAAGACACAGAGTCTAGCTACAGCTTTTACACTAATATCATATGACTTAGTCACTTAACTCCTCTGAAGCTTCAATGCATTTACTCCTAAAACAAGACTGATAAGCCTTTCTCTGCGTACCTCACAGTGCTGCTCCAGGAGACTGTCTCTTATAAGCTACACAGAGCCACACAAATAAAAGCATCATGTAAATAAATAAAGAAAAGTTCTGTTGTAACTTTACAAGAATTTACAGAATCCTTGTAAACCAGATCTGTGTCAATTTAGCTAAGCTATAACTACATTTTCTAGAATTCCCTTTCTTGTCTGCTTCGAAATTAGCGTTGGCCACAACAGACATTTGTGTCAGACTTGAAAGGCAGAAGTGAAACATCAGTTGTGTTCTTGCTGAAGATCAGGGCAGCCAATCAGACCCCATTGTTCAGAGCTGCTGAACAATGCCATCTCTTGTTTGCTTGATGGTATGAAAGAGGGTGGGGGAAGCCGCTGGACCATAGCTTTTTTTGTTACAGTCAAACTTCCTCCCTCAGAGCCTCCTTCCCTGAACTGAGTAAGTGTGCAGCTCACTCGGTGGAGAACACTGGCTTTTCCTGAAAATGACTCACATCTTCAAATCCAAACTTGGTGGGAGAGCAACACAGGTTCCATTTTTCTGTGGTGAGTGCTGCTGGATCAAAAGGAATTCTAATTCATCCATGTAGGTTCCCTGTTCCCTAGTTCTACTACACAATGGCCAGCTGGTTGATGTATAGCACCTCCAGACCCATCAATAGATGCAAAGACAACAGCTTTGCATAGATTTCTCAGGCAGCTATCTTAATTGTACCAGCTTCTAATGATACATCTCTTATTCCATATCATTCATCACTGTTCTTCTCTCATCTAACCCTGATAGATACATCATCAATATTAAAAAGATGGACATTCTAAGGGATGCTTTGATTTTTATCCCAGATATATCTTACAACTAAACTTTGCATATTCAAAAAAGTTAATATGCTTTGGAAAACAAGCCATTTGCTTTACATATGCAAAAACACACACACACACAAACACACACACAAAAAAACACAAACACTCACATAATAAGGAACATGCCAGTAATTTGCACACATGAGTCACTGGATATAACTAGGACTCACTGAATATAGGTAATGTGGATATATGTTTTCAAACACACACACACTGAGTCTCTTTAGTTACAACTTTATCTTAACCAAAGTTTAACTTTAAAAGCTAGAAAATCCAAGTTTATTAATTAAAACATTATAAATAGCCTCAAACTCTTAGCCACCACTTATTTAGGGGTTGAGTTGAAAAAAAATGTCAGTAAAGAGATGCTCCAGGTACCCGTGAAAATTCAGGTGGTCTCTGCTGCCACAGTGTACAATCCGCAGTTTATCCTCCAATTGTTTATAGCCTAGCCTATGAGCTCACTGCTAGTGTGTTGACAAGAAAGTTAAAGGATTGTTAAAGCAGATCTATAAACAAGAAGGAGAATTCAAGACAGAGGAAAGTACTAGAAACCAAGGATGTTTCTACTTGATCCAAATGTGAGAAGTCTGAAATATTTTTAACATTTGGATATATAAAACCACCCTCATTATGCACCCATCTATTTACTCCCCAGCTTTGATGCACAGGGAAGAAGCTGAGTTCCAGACTGCAACTCTATACTTGAAATGAAGTGCCTGCCCCTACACTGTACTACCAGCATGCCCTGTATACCCTTGAGGTTCAGGTATTCTCAGCAATGCTTTCTATTCCATCACTCATGTCTTTTCCTAACATAGAGCAAATACTCCCTCTGGGCTCTCAGCTTTATATTCTTCTAGCAAGTCTGGTTTTCTCTTCATGGAGCATTAACTTATTGAGGTCAGGTTTAGCAGGAATACAAAACTGAGGAGCCAAAGACCCATGGGAACTGGAGGACCTGCTTCTCTGGTGGTCAAAATAGACCCATAACTTCTCTGAAATTCAGATCCTTCACCTGTAACATGGAGATAAAGATGCCTACTTCACAGTTACTATAGCTATTACATGAGATAAGAAATGTGAAAACTGTTGATAAAATGTGGTATATGGAAGAATATTAGAATTTTAAAGAGAAGTCTTATGCAGTATTTAAGAACACTAATGGTTTTATGATTTTACCCGAGTGACGAAGTACTTCCGTGAGAGATAAGGCTTGTGATAGGGATTCGGGTAGAGAGCTGATTCAACCACACTTGGCAGCCTTGAAATCTGCTTTGGCGCTGGGACCCGTGTTTCTGGTTCCCTCTCCTCCATGGACAGCTGATCCGTCTCAGAAGGTTGGTCATTTTCCTCTCGCTTCAGAGACACAGGCTGGAATCCCTCAAAGCTCCCAATTCTTGACATTTCTTTAGCCTAAAACAAAGAAACAAAATTCTCAGGGAAAAAAAATAAAGTCACCTGTGTCTTAACTATGGCAAAAAAGCCCATGATGAACAACCAAAGCTCCTGAAACTGACAAACCCACCTCACATTAACTGAACAGATGCACTGACTGATGGAGTTCAGGAACAGAGACTCTGTGATCATCAGGGGACATTTACCAGGGGAAGCAGCAGAGACTCTCTGGACAGAAAAAAAGAAGCTACAAGTAGTTCCATTTTCCCCATCTTTAATTCCATGGAACAGGAAGGTAAACAAGGAAAGAACAATATGAAATTATTATCACTACACAATTTCTCTTCAAGTTTTTGAAGTGTTTTTTCTTGAAAGTCTACTAGCCTGTGAGCTTATTTAGGAGTTAAAAGCAATGATAATGCACTTGCTTATGTACTTCTTACTAATAGGGCACAGAAGCACTTAGAACTGAGTGGCTTTCTTGTAACTGAAAAATTGCAATTCTAAAAATGTATCCTCAAGGACATATTGTACAACACAGGGAATATGACCAATATTTTATAATAGCTATAAATGAAATATAATCTTTAAAAATTGTGAATCACTACATTGTACACCTGCTACATATAACATTGTACATCAACTATATTTCAAAAGAAAAATTTTTAATTAAAAAATTAAAATGTATCCTAAAGAAATAATTTAGACAAATGCCAAAAGATATAAATATAGAAAGTCATGCATTACAACATTGTGTCTAATAGAAAAGAAAAACAACATAACTTCAAGTCTAACAGCAAAATATTGTATGTAATAGCAACATTAGACACTCACACAACATTGTGTCTAATACTAAAGATATAAATAGTGAAACTAAGTATCCATCAGCAGATAATTGGCTAAGACAAGAGTTATAGTGCACAAATACAATTTGGTCATCAGAAATGTGAGAATATATTTTTACTACAGAATGATGTCCAAAATGTAATGCTAATGGAAAAAATAAGTTATAAAATATTATGAAAATGTTATTCAAATTTGTTACAATAATTCAGAAAGAAGGAAGGAAGGGAGGGTGAGTGGGAATGAGGGAGGCAGGAAGGAAGGGAAGACATAATACCTGAACTAGCATACATATATACATGTATGGTAGGATAGAAGTTAGGAAAAAAAATCTAAAAATAAGTAAAATAAAATATGAACAATGATCATCTCTGAAAATCTAGTGGTTACCAGTGGGGAGAGGGAAAGGGGAAAGGACCTGATAAGGTAAGGAATTAGGAGGTATCAACTACTATGCATGGGCTTCTCTGGGAGCTCAGCTGGTAAAAAATCTACCTGCAATGCAGGAGACCCTAGTTCGATACCTGATGTGGGAAGATCTGCTGGAGAAGTGATAAGCTACCCACTCCAGTATTCTTGGGCTTCCCTTGTGGCTCAGCTGGTAAAGAATCCACCTGCAGTGCAGGAGACCTGGGTTCAATCCCTTAGTTGGGAAGATCTCCTGGAGAAGGGAAAGGATGCCCACTCTAGTATTCTGGCCTGGAGAATTCCACGGACTGTATAGTCCAAGGGGTCACAAAGAATTGTACAAGACTGAGTGACTTTCACTTTCAACTACTATGTATGAAATAAAGAAGCTATGAGGACATATTGTACAGCACAGGAAATATAGCTGATATTTTATAACTATAACTGGGGTAACCTTTAAAAGTTGTAGATCACTATGTTGTATACCTGAAATGTATATTGCATTGTATATCAAGTAGACCTCAACTTAAAAAAGACAATGATTGTCTCTGAATGATAGAGTTACTCCTACTGCTACTGCTGATAGAGTTACAGGTGATTTTTATTTTCTGTTTTCATAAGTCTCTGGATGCTTACAATGACTACCTCTGACTTAACATAAATAGAAACACAGTAGATTCACTAATATTTTGTACATTAAAAGAAGTATCACAAAGCAAAACAAAATAGAAGCTACATGCTAGCCTAGCAAAAGGTGTCCTCAACCAAGTGACCTTTCTCAAGCTGAGGCCACATAGTTACAGCTGCTGTGCACACGTGCCCAATGCTACGACGGAGGAAGTTCTCATGCCCAGCATCACCATGGGACTGGGAATGCCATCTTTGTCTTAGGGCTCCTTCCCACAAATTCCATTTCCTTCCTCTTTGTGAAACAACAAAAAGTGAGAAGCACCCGTGACAAGGTCATGCAGAGAGGCCTGATGGGGAAGGCGAGTCAGGTCTCAAGGGGTCCTCTGTCTGAGCATCTACCCCGAAACCAAAATCTGTCTGTTTACTGTCTGCTATATACTCTGGGCTTCCCTGGTGGCTCAGAGGTTAAAGCATTTGCCTGCAAGGAGGGAGGCCCGGGTTCAATCCCTGGGTCAGGAAGATCCCCTGGAGAAGGAAATGGCAACCCACTCCAGTATTCTTGCCTGGAAAATCCCATGGACGGAGGAGCCTGATAGGTTACAGTCCACGGGGTCACAAAGAGTCGGACACGACTGAGCAACTTCATTCACTTCATACTATACTCTTCTGACATAACTGGGGGCTATCCCCGAAAGAGTTAATTCAGAGCTCCAGTTAACAGTCTCCTGCATATAAACAGAATGTCTTGGTTTAAACCCTAACTTACCTGACCAGTCTTTACAACTTGTGGATTGTTTACAACCTCAACCATGAGAGGCATGAAGCTCAAAACATCTTAAAGATATAGAGCCTTTTAGAGCTAAGAATTCAGAGAAGGCAATGGCACCCCCACTCCAGTACTCTTGCCTGGAAAATCCCATGGATAGAGGAACCTGGTAGGCTGCAGTCCATGGGGTCGCTGAAGGTTGGACACGACTGAGCGATTCCACTTTCCCTTTTCATTTTCATGCATTGGAGAAGGAAATGGCAACCCACCCCAGCGTTCTTGCCTGGAGAGTCCCAGGGATGGGGGAGCCTGGTGGGCTGCCGTCTATGGGGTCGCACAGAGTCGGACATGACTGAAGTGCCTTAGCAGCAGCAGCAGAGCTAAGAATTAGCTTGGTGAAGGGTTCCATTGTTGAGTTAATGTTTGCCGCCAGGCCTCCATATCCTTTATCTTTTAGGCACCTGGGAGGATATAATCAATGTAATCGGGATGCAGAAATAGGAATATAGTAGTTTTGATGTTAGCAATACTAGACTTTTGAGTTAATGAACTTCCTCTTTGTTAGAAATCACTGTACTCCACTTTCTTGTTATAAATTGTTGTGTCCTTGCTATGTAAAATGTAACTTTATTTAGTGCTTTCTGAGAGTGGCACCAGACTATGGGAAGAACAACACTATTACCCTTAACAGAAAAGGGCTGTAAAGTGTTAATTGGCCTTCTGGCTGGAAGATGATGTAAACCACCTAAGATTTATGTATACAACTAGGTATGTAGAGAAAAAGCCTGGTCTCGATAAGAGTCAGGGCTGTTGACACTGCATAATTTTGTATTATCCATTGATCTCTATGTACAACCAAAAAGTATAAAAAGCTTTTTGAACAATAAAGGATGGACCAGTTTCTCAGACCAGCTTCTCGAACTGGTTTCGTGGAAATTTGGCTCCCCCCGTGTCGAGTCTCTCTCTCTCTCTTTCTCCTTCTCCCTCCCTCTCCTTTTCAGGCTGAATTCCCATCTGGGGCATGGAGGCTCTCCAAGTCTACTTACTTGCCCTGGCTTCTAAGATCCACACGAGAGGGAGCCCAGGGCGGGGCACCCTCTGCTATTCAAGTGGGTGCCTGTGGCCTAACCATAGATGGTGCAAGTTCCTTCTCTGGAACTTTATTAGCTTTCTGTGTAAACCAAGTTATTCAGCATCTTTTCTCCACTGAATTTTCCTACTATACTGTTTCTTCCTAATCTCTTTTATATTTCTAAATAAATAAGTTTTTCCTCACTTACTCCATCTCCCCTTCAAATTACCCTGGATCCACCGGGGCTGGACCTCGGCAAGTGCCTACCCACAGTAAATTACATTATTGAAACTGGGAATAATTAAAGTAGTCAAGGGTGGTAAAATAGTACTAGCATATAATTTATTGCCTAACCCTGGATCATGGAAAAAGCAAGAGAGTTCCAGAAAAACATCTATTTCTGCTTTATTGACTATGCCAAAGCCTTTGACTGTGTGGATCACAATAAACTGTGGAAAATTCTGAGAGAGATGGGAGTACCAGACCACCTGACCTGCCTCTTGAGAAATCTGTATGCAGGCCAGGAAGCAACAGTTAGAACTGGACATGGAACAACAGACTGGTTCCAAATAGGAAAAGGAGTATGTCAAGGCTGTATATTGTGACCCTGCTTATTTAACTTCTCTGCAGAGTACATCATGAGAAACACTGAGCTGGAAGAAGCACAAGCTGGAATCAAGATTGCTGGAAGAAATGTCAATAACTTCAGATATGCAGATGACACCACCCTTATGGCAGAAAGTGAAGAGGAACTAAAGAGCTTCTTGATGAAAGTGAAAGAGGAGAGTGAAAAAGTTGGCTTAAAGCTCAACATTCAGAAACGAAGATCATGGCATCCGGTCCCATCACTTCATGGGAAATAGATGGGGAAACAGTTCAGACTTTATTTTGGGGGGCTCCAAAATCACTGCAGATGGTGACTGCAGCCATGGAATTAAAAGATTATTACTCTTTGGAAGGAAAGTTATGACCAACCTAGATAGCATATTCAAAAGCAGAGACATTACTTTGCCAACAAATGTCCATCTAGTCAAGGCTATGGTTTTTCCACTGGTCATGTATGGATGTGAGAGTTGGACTGTGAAGAAAGCTGAGAGCCGAAGAATTGATGCTTTTGAACTGTGGTGTTGGAGAAGACTCTTGAGAGTCCCTTGGACTGCAAGGAGATCCAACCAGTCCATTCTGAAGGAGATCAACCCTGGGATTTCTTTGGAAGGAATGATGCTAAAGCTGAAACTCCAGTAGTTTGGCCACCTCATGCGAACAGTTGACTCATTGGAAAAGACTCTGATGCTGGGAAGGATTGGGGGCAGGAGGAGAAGGGGACGACAGAGAATGAGATGGCTGGATGGCATCACTGACTGGATGGACGTGAGTCTGAGTGAACTCCCAGAGCTGGTGATGGACAGGGAGGCCTGGTGTGCTGCGATTCATGGGGTCGCAAAGAGTCGGACACAACTTAGAGACTCAACTGGACTGAACTGAACCCTGGATACTTCTGAGCATGAAAAAAGTGCCATTAACACTTATGCTAGGATGATAGGCGTAAAGCAGCATTGTCTCAGGCAAATGTGGACATACATAGTCACCCTGAGGGGCTTGAGTGGAGGGAACACATGGCTGGTCAGAGACTCACAAGCAAAAATCCCTCTGCTGATCACATTACAGGTTATTTCCTCTGATTCTCCCAGCAACCCTAGAATGATGGATTTGTTTCCATCTCTCTGAGGATCCCAGAGTTGGTGGGATGCCACCCACCCAACCGCCACCCCACCCATGGCACAGGTGGTGCTAGTGGTAAAGAACCTGCCTGCGTATGCAGGAGACATAAGAGACTCGGATTCAATCCCTGGGTCGGGAAGATCCCCTGGAGAAGGAAATGGCAACTCACTCCAGTATTCTTGCCTGGAGAATCCCATGGACAGATAAGCCTGGCGGTCCATAGAATCCATAGGGTTGCAGAGAGTTGGACATGACAGAAGCACCTTAGAAAGCATACATGCATCCACACACGCATCCCAGGGCACGTTTGGAGAGGAGAGAAAGCACCTGGACTCCCACTTAGGACTCCCAACCTCACTCGAGGTCAACAAGCCTGCTTGGTGCACTCTGTCTCACAACAGGAAGGGCTTCACTGAGTTTTCAGATAAGTTTTTCAAGTTATTGGCCTGTGAGAAATACAAGGACACGCGTGGAGAAGCAGGAGGATTTTAGTGTGTGTGTGTGTGTGTGTGTGCATGAGAGAGAGAGCAAGCACAGAGGCACTGTAGCCTCCCTGTCAGTTGCATGCTCTATTTTTGCAGGTCTGCCACCTCTTAGAGAGGCTTTTGGAAGGAAGTGTGTTTCTAGAGTTCCCTGTAACCTGTGAAGGAAGATTTGTGCCTTTGGGAAAGGAAAGCCTGCTTCTGTATTTGCTGCACTGTGTGAACTGGAGCCTAACAACAGACATCTGTGAAAAGCTCCAGTGCCTGGAAAACAGAGGGAGGATTTAATTAGCACCACTTCCTCTCCCTCAGGCTGTCTTCTCTGGAAACACTCGGGGATGAGAAGTTGAAGCACTTAGAGACTGAGCTTTTGAGATCCAGGAAAGAAGGAAACTCTCCTCCGCGCCAGTTAAATTCTGACAGCCGTGAATAGCGGGAACACAGCACAGAGACCTCAGTCCAGAAGGAGTCCAGCTCTGTTTCTGGGGACATATTCGCAAGGACAATGAATTTACCTCCCTTTAACAACTTCCAGTATATAAGAGAAGTGTCACGCATTGAAGCAGCCCCCTCCATGCCACCTGCCCAGACGCTGTTTATTCCCAATTCAATAAGACATTGCATCCTATCTCTGCTTAACCATACTATATACATTGAAATACTAAAAGCTTTGTGCCTGTATAAATTAGGCTGCCTCATATCAGACCCATCCAGAGCCATTTAGAGTTGAAAAGGATTGTTGTTCCCTAAGATTGCCTAGTAAATTGATCTTAGCTTGTGGTGCCCAAGAGAGTCAAGGCAGAATAATTTCTAAGGGAAGCAAAGGGTCAAGGTTTAGAAAAGAATTTCATCCATATTTTTTGACCTGATTTTCTCATTTTAGGGAATTCATATTGAAGGAGGAAACAGACAAAACAGGCTTCATCTTGAAAGCAGGACTCCATCTTGGGCCAGACTGTGGACTTTTAGCTATATGCCCAGTATCTATGGAAACGACATACCAACTGGAAAACCAGACTCCCCTCCTCCTTGGAAGAGCCCCAGGGCTCATACCTAGACTCTCCTTCACCTAAACGAATACCCTAATTATCTGTGTAACCAAATAGAATCATAAATTCTATTATGCTTATTGGGGTATGACCACTATTGATAAATGTCTGCTGTTAACTACCTAGGCTTAAGGCATATGAATCACGGGTTAACTTTAATTGTATCTTTCTTTTCCTTTGTTCAGACTGCTGCTGCTGCTGCTGCTGCTGCTAAGTCGCTTCCGTTGTGTCCGACTCTGTGCGACCCCATAGAGGGCAGCGCACCAGGCACTCCCATCTCTGGGACTCTCCAGGCAAGAACACTGGAGTGGGTTGCCATTTCCTTCTCCAATGTATGAAAGTGAAAAGTGAAAGTGAAGTCGCTCAGTCATGTCCAACTCTTCAAGACCCCATGGACTGCAGCCTTCCAGGCTCCTCTGTCCATGGGATTTTCCAGGCAAGAGTACTGGAGTGGGGTGCCATTGCCTTCTCCGTTGTTCAGACTAGTTTCAGAGAATTTGGGGAGGTGGGTTTGAGCACGTACACTTAGAGTATATAAGTTTTTCACAAAAACTGGTCGGGGTCGTAGGCTAAGGCCAAGACTCTGCCTTGGGCCCACCGGTATAATAAACCGCACTCCACTATCTGCATTGTCCTTCTGAGTGAGTTTGTTTCCCGGAACGCATGTCTACAACAATATAATTAGGCATCACCAACTCAATGGACGTGGGTTTGGGTGGACTCCGGGAGTTGGTGATGGATAGGAAGGCCTGACATGCTGCAGTTCATGGGGTTGCAAAGAGTCAGACACGACTGAGTGACTAAAAAAAAAGAAAGAAAGAAAGTAAAGCCCTACAATACTAATTGCATGTTCTAGGCAGTAATGAAAAATTGGAAACCCACTAAACACCCAATGGTCAAGGAATTTCCTAGCTACCTAAATGACACTGAGCAGATCCTGAAAATAAAAGCCTTTAAAATAATTTGTGCAAGTACTACAGCAGCATGGAGTAAAGGATGTATCTCTTGGGACAAGAAAAGCAAAGAGATTTTCTGTGGTAATGATTGAATTATTTTTATGTTGGTAAAGACTAGAGGGAAAATATTTGTATGTATCGAGGTAGAGGGATAATAAGTGAATTTTTGCTTTAAAAAAATTAAATCATGTTAGCACTCCTTTTGTAATAAAATATATGAATAAATCTGTTGGTTCACAAAGTCAGGAGCTTCCTGGGTGAAATCTGAAACTGGCTACTGTACAGAAAGGGCAAGAAGAGACCAAAGAAAGAAGCACACCACTCCAAATTGACCGGTGGCAGAATTCATAAACAAGAGAACTTACCACGTCTTGTCTTGGGTGGCCACAAGGTACGTGGATCTCCACACCTACCTGCTGGAAACTTAAAAGCTTATAGAGAGGCCTTAACTGGTCCAGCCACATCTTCAGTCCAGATGGTCTCAACACCACATTGCTCTCTCAAGGCTACCTCTGGACAAGGGCTTCCGCTTTGGGGATGGTGGATGAAAGGTACATGGTACATTGCAAAGATGTAGTGGAGGGTCCATTGCTCAGTTCACTTACTGGTCAACTAGTCACCATGCCCTCTGGAGGACCTCCTCCAGCAATGTCAAATAAATACGTAAAGAAGTGCCACCCTCCCTTTGGTCAGACAACAAGAATTGTATATTATTTCTCAGCTGCCAGAAATTTCAGAGCTAAATTTAATATCATATTGCAGTAAATAACTTATTTCTGGATCCTGGTCTACATATGCCTGCCTCCTTCAGTACCTGCTACTGTATCTGAGACTTTTTCTAAGAATATTTCAGAAGCATACACAGCATAAGTGATAGCTAGAGAATTGTTGCCTACTCCAGTTCCTTCATTTTGCAAGGTTTGGAACACTGATGTAAAAGACTTGCCCAGGGTCATACAGCTAAATAGATTCAAAACATGAAATCAGACTCCAGGACTCTAGTTCATTGCTACCCATTGTAACATTTAAAAGAGAAGCAGTTATCATACTTACAAACTGATAAACTAAAAATGCTTTTGCCAGCTGTCTACAGCCAGTCAGGCTTGTTTTACTCTGGGATGGGAGAAACAACTCCCACAAATCAGGCTTCTCCCAGCTTTTCCCCATCAGCAGCCCACAACTAGCCCTGCAGGTAAAGCTTCCTCCTTTGCCTGGCATCAGACTAACCTATCCATATGGATAGGGGCACAGTGCTTGGGTCCACAAAACTTGTAGGGGCTCAGGAAATGTTTTAATGTATTTTAAAATCATAAGCAGAGACATCACTTTGCTGACAGAGGTACGTATGGTCAAACTTACTCTTTTTCCAATAGTCGTTTACATTTGTGAGCGTTGGACCATAAAGAAGGCTGAGAGCTGAAGAATTAATGCTTTCAAACTGTGGTGTTGGAGAAGACTCTCAAGAGTCCCTTGGACAGCAAGGAGATCAAACCAGTCAGTCCTCAAGGAAATCAACCCTGAATATTCATTGGAAGAACTGATGCTAAAGCTGAAGTACCCCAATACTTTGGCCACCTGATGTGAAGAGCCAACTCATTGGAAGAGACCCTGATGCTGGGAAAGATTGAGGGCAGGAGGAGAAGGGGATGACAGAGGATGAGATGGTTGCATGGCATCATCAACTCGATGGATATGAGTTTGAGCAAACTCCAGGAGATGGTGAAGGACAGAGAAGCCTGTCGTACTGAAGTCCACTGGGTCACAAAAAGTCAGACATGACTGAGCAACTGAACAACAACAAAAATCAGAAGAGAAAAATTAAATTTCATGGTCAAAAAATTGTTTTCATTTTTTCTCGTATCAGAGGAAAAAATGAAATTTGTAGGCCACCCCAAATCTATTGCATTTTGCCTAAAAAACAAACTAGATTATGTAAGTCATAAGATGCTGAACTATGTACAGTTATAGAAACGTGTTTTAATAGTGCTATTATTATGGTAGAGACATTCAAGAAGGAAAAGTTTTAGGCCCACAGAAGTCATAATGTGGACCTGACTTGACTCTATATCCTACTACTCAGATTTTCTGCTTAATAGTTCATTCTGGGGCTCCATACTGGACTGTCGAAGCTAGAAACATCCCCACATTCTAGCACTTTCCAATCTCCTTATGAAACTGTGGGTAATCAGTGGCAAATCCATTTGCCCTGGCTTCACTAATCAAGGTTGTTTAAGATTTGCATGTCCTCTGAACAGCATGTAGCCTATGTAAGAAGTGGTTTGCTGAGATGTTTTCCAGGAACTTAGAGTCAGTTTTTTCCAGTTCAAGTTGAACTGGATGGGACCGGCTAGGACCACTGACCCTCCAACTGGACATGTGCAAGTGTCCCTCCACTTGGGGACCTTTTGATGCCAGATGGCCAAGACCCCATCCTCAGATTTAGGCTAAGTGCCTCCACCATGAGCATGCCTGCAGTCTAGTTGTACCTAGTCTAGTCTAGGTGTGTGTGTGTGTGTGTGTGTGTGTGTGTCTGACTCCTCTCTGCGACCCCATGGACTGTGGCCCACCAGGCTCCTCTGTCCATGGGATTCTCCAGGCCAGAACACTGGAATGGACGGCCATTCCTTTCTCCAGGGGGTCTTCCCAGCGGAGGGACTGAGCCTGAGCCTGCCGTACTTCCTGTGTTGTAGGCAGAGCCTTTACCTTGAGCCAGTAGCCCAGCTGCTTGTGCACAGAATGCCAAGTGCTGCACCTTTTTCCAGTCACCTTTCCCCACACATCTCATACTCCCCACATCTCCAACTGCCCCACTTCTTTATTCTTCATCACATAAATACTCAGAGCCCCTTGACTTGGAGAGGCAGAACTGAGTCTGGCTTGGTTGCCTTGTGAATAAACCCTCTCTTTGCTGCAAACCTCAGTGCATCAGCATTTTTACTTGCTTCATGTCATACAAAATGAACCTGGCTCTGTAATACTTATTCTGGAAGACTCTGTTCCACTATCCACTGAAAGATTTCTGTCCTATAGACAAACTGTACAATCTTAAATTATTTTTGCTTTCTTAAAATCAAAGGGAGATCCAGAATTAATCACCCTCTAATAAATATAGGTTTCTCAGAGAAGTAGATGCATAACCATCCTAAGAACTTATAATCAGCTTGAAAGGAGTCACTGCTTACACTGAGGGGCCACAAAGCCAGCCAGAGGTGAAGAAAGGGGGAGTGTATGGATTTTTTCCCTCTCACAAAAGTTTAATAAAGAACCGTTTGTATGTAACAAAAAGCATCATTTTTTGTTTGTTTGTTTTATTTATTTGACTGCTCTGGGTCTTTGTTGCCATACTCAGGCTTTTTCTGTTTGCTCTGCATGCAGGTTACTCTCTGGTTGCAGGGTGTGGGTGTCTTATTGCTGTGGTTTCTCTTGTTGCAAAGCATGGGGTCTAGGGCATGCAGGCTCAACAGTTGTGGCTCATGGGCTTAGTTGCCCCATGGCATATGGAATCTTCCCGGACAAAGGATTGAACCCATGTCCCCTGCATTGGCAGGCAGATTCTTAATCACTGGTGCCTGGGAAGTCCAAAAAGTATCATATTTCATATTTCTGATCAAGACAGCAGGACTGACATTATATAGATACTGGTAAAACTCAGGAGTGTTTCATGGTGAACCACTTCCTAAGGTCATGTACCCTCCATTTCCTCAGCACGACTTTTGCTCTTTGTCCATCTAGTTTTCAGAATTCCTTCCTGGCTTCCTGCTCTCTCTGCCACTCTGGAGAACCTGTACAACCAGCCTCTCCCTTGCTCCCTTTACTGTCTGTCTCCTAAGATCTCTATTAAGTCTCCATGGGATTTATTTATTTTTTAATTTATTTTTTAATCCTATGCATCCCTAATGCAAAACTATTGTATTGTGATTTCCACAAAGTTTTTGAAATATGAATAGCTACTTGAGTGTTCCCAAGACCATCCCTCTGGACCCTTGGAAAGATAGATCACCTCATTAGAGAGCACCAATCTATTCTAACCTCCACATTTTGTAAATAAGGAAACTGAGGCCCCAATGGATTTTGTGTCTCCTGAACCCTCAGTTTAGTTAATTTTTTGAAAATTAAAGACAATAAAGAATGAAGTTGTGGCCACCACCAGATTAAAAATATAGTATCTTGAGGAGTACTTGTGGACTAACCAGGAGCTTAGAAAAGTCTATGGTTTGTTAATAAGAGCTGCTTCCCACATGCAGGTGAGGTGGTTCTAGGCTGGGGAGGAAGTCCACACTTGAGTTCCTGTGGCTTGGGTTGCATTCAAAGATATCAACTGTGTTTTACTGATGGTGACATTTCTATCCACACAAAGGGGTTAACATTCTCAAGGCACAGCCCCAAAATAAAAATCTGCTTTTAATTCTGACATTTTGTAAAGGTAATTTATGTGAATTTATGTGTGCAGCCTTTGCTGAGTCTCTGTGAACAGCCAAGGGATGTGCAGTGGATACACAACAACCTCAAAACTCTCCCAACAAACCCTCCCCTGTGCCAGTTGAGATAAGAAAATTGTCAAATAGTTCTTCACAATTTCACATTTTGTACATTAATGATAACATGCCAGTGGGGCTGCTCTGTGTCCTGGACTTGATGGAGGGTCTCTTGCCTCCCAGCTCCTCCTCTGCCAGGCAGGGCTCTGTGGTCTGTTACCGGAGCTCTCACTCAGTGGAGGCGGGGAGAGGAGAATACAGGACCAGGATAAAGAAACATGGCTCCCCACTCCCTCATTGGTTAGTGATAGTGAAAATCATTCAGTTGCATCCAACTCTTTGCGACCCCATGGACTACACAGTCCATGGAATTCTCCAGCCACAATACTGTAGTGGGTAGTCTTTCCCTTCTCCAGGGGATCTTCCCAACCCAGAGATTGAACCCAGGTCTCCTGCATTGCAGGGGGATTCTTTACCAGCTGAGCCACAAGGCCCTGGGCAATTTCTTCCCCTTCTCTGCATGGCAGTTTCTTCATCTACAAAATGGGGAGCCAGACTTTATGGTTGACAAATGTGCACTCTTGAAAATGACTAACCGATTTCAATCAAAACAAATTTCATTTATCTGTTTCTGGATTTCTTCTGAAGCTTTCGCTTCAGGAGAAAATATATTGAAGTCTGAAAGTTGTTGGACTAAATTATTCCTTCCAGTGCATTCACTCTACAAGACTTCATTTTTCTCCAGTGCCCAGAAGATTCCAGATCTAAGCCTACAAATGTCCCATATGGTTTCCCCTACCCCTTCTTTAGCTGAGCACGTTAGTTCCCTGTGATTCAAATGTGAGGTCAAAGAAGGGGGATTGGGAAGGCAGTCCTGAATTTGGGTGCCCATTGTGGAGAATCTGGGGTGTTTGGCCTCTGACTTCCTCTACTGCAAGTGGGTATGCACAGTGACAGGAGATACTAGCGACACCCACAGTGGAACACTGGACACTCGATCTGTGCCAGGGCCAGAGATAGCCTCAAAACTTATTCTTGCATTTTAGAAGGAACAAATTTAGAGGTTTTCAGAGCTTCTCATACAAAATATTAATTTTAAAAGATATTTCCTCAAAAATAATATATGGAAAAATTGATTAGGATAAGGATATTGATTAGAGAACTTGGAAACATTAGATTCCTTGAAATTAACTTTGCTCATTTCCATAAACACTCCACCATTCACCCAGTCCAGGTTACAATGATGCTGGCATTCTTATCTGCAGTGTTTGTCATGCTGCTCTGTAATCACCGTTTACTCTCCTGTCTTCACTCCTGGGCTGTGAACAAGTCTGGAGCAGAGACTGTGCTACCCTCCTCTTTTGAGACAGCACTTGGCATGGGATGAATGAGTTCTCAGGTGAATGAATGGATGCCCTGCTTGTGTCTCTCTCAGGTCTGAGATCTGAGGGCAAGTCTTATGTCTGATCCATTGTTATTGGTACATTGTCTCATACATCATCCATGAAGTGAAAGTGAATTCACTCAGTCGTGTCTGACTCTTTGTGACCCCATGGACTGTAGCCCACCAGGCTCTTCCATCCAAGGGATTCTCCAGGCAAGAATACTGGAGTGGGTTGCCTTTTCCTTCTCCAGGGGATCTTCCTGACCCAGGGATCAAACCCAGGTCTCCTGCATTGCAGCCAGATGCTTGACCATCTGAGCCACCAGGGAAGGCTCGTCATCCATGAAGTGAAGTGAAGTGAAGTGAAGTTGCTCAGTCGTGTCCGACTCTTTGTGACCCCATGGCTCCTCAGTCCATGGGATTCTCCGAGCAAGAATACTAGAGTGGGTTGCCATTTCCTTCTCCAGGGGATCTTCCCGACCCAGGGATTGAACCCGGGTCTCCCGCATTTCAGGCAGACGCTTTAACCTCTGAGTGCTCAGTAAATGCTTATGGACTGAGTAATGAAGTTCTCTGTGAGGCACGAATGGAAATGGCTCTGTACACATCCACTTGCAATCAGACACACATCGAAACACATGCCACAGCTCAGAACCTAGTGGAGGTGATGGAAGGAGAAGTGGAAACCTGCAGACATGATAGGGCCAGAATAGGAGAATGTGTGCAAACACAATGGAAACAGGAGATGAAAGTAACAGGGGTGAGTGGAGAAAGAGGCTGGAGAGGGTGGAAAGTTAGAGCTATGGAGAAAGGTGCCTCAGGGCTATCTGCATCTTAGAGGGGGGGTGAGGACATTCCTGGCAAAGGTACAAAGGTATGAGATGTGAAGAGGAGGATGTGTTTGAAGGACAGAGGGCTATATGGTGTATGAAACTCAGATGTCAACTGCCCGCCTCCAGCCCCTACCTACCCTGGAACAGCTGGCTGAAGTGAAGTGAGGTCACTCAGTCGTGTCTGACTCTTTGCAACCCCATGGACTGTAGCCTACCACACTCCTCCATCCATGGGATTTTCCAGGCAAGTGTACTGGACTGAGTTTCCATTTCCTTCTCCAGAGGCTCTTCCCAACCCAGGGATCGAAGCTGAATCCCCTGCATTGTAGGCAGATGCTTTACCATCTGAGCCACCAGGGAAGAGCTGGCTAACACTTGGTTAAAACTACGGGGCTCTCTGACAGTATGGAAGTCTGAAATTTTCCTGATATATCCTCTGTATTCCCTTCTCTCTGCCATCACACCTTCATCTGTGCTGGAATAGGTCCCCCACAGTCACCCCAGATGCAGTCTGGGCTCAGTACTGTAAGATTCCACTGGCCTCAAGAACTTCATGAGGTTAACAACTTCCTTAAAGATTTAGAGGCATCATGGAGTGGTGAGTCACACTGTGTATAGTCCATCTTTGCTCCATTCATCTATTTCTTCTCTCTTATCAGGATAACAATTGTTGCTTTGTGTGTGTGTTTATATTTGAAATATGTATATATTTTGTTACCATATAATCCTGCAATCCCACTTCTCGGCCTATATCCAGAGAAAATTCTAATTCAAAAAGACACGTGCACCCCAATGTACATTGCAGCACTATTCACAAGATCCAAGTCACGGAAGAAGCCTAAATGTCCACTGACAGATGAATGGATAAAGCAGATGCAATATACATATATATAATGGAATACTGCATGCTGTGTGCTTAGTCTCTCAGTCTTGTCTGACTCTTTGTGACCCCATGGACACAGGGAAGAATATTAGAGTAGGTTGCCATGCCCTCCCCTAGGGAATCTTCCCAACCTAGGGATCGAATCCAGGGCTCCCACATTGCAGGCAGATTCTTTACCATCTGAGCCACCAGGGACTGGATCAGTGACATTGATACAACCTCATATGTGACATAGGTAACCAATAAGGACCTACTATATAGCACAGGGAACTATACTCAATATTTTGTAATTACCTATAAGAGAAAACAATCTGAAATACACACACACACAAACACACACACACACACACACACACACACACACATACATGCTGGGAGCCAGCATGAGAGATCCCACCCATGACAAGGTCATGCAGAAGAGACCTGATGGCAAGGTGGATCAGGACTCGAGGGACCCCCTGGCCCTGCTCAGCATCTACCCCAAAACCAGAATCTGTTCATCTTACTATTTTATGCCTTTCACCAACTCCTCTGACATTAATGGTGGGCTATCCCCGACTACCTTTCTCTAAAGGAAATCCACTTAGAGCTCTAGTTAATAAGTCTCCTGGGCATAATTGGAGTGTTTCAATTCAAACCCCTCTGATGGCTTTCTAACTTGCCTGACAGGTTTATCCGGACTCTTACAACTACGCATGTGATTGTTCATAGCCTCCCAACCATGAGAGGCACAGGAAACAGAAAACATTCTAAAAATATAGAGCATTTCAAGGAGTTAAAAATTATTAGAATAGTACTGGTGGAGGGTTTCATTGTTGAACCAATGCTTGCTGCTAAGTTTTCATATTTTTCATTGTGTGCCTGGGAGTGCATTAATTAATATAATTGATATATAGAAATATAAGTAGTAGCCTTGGTATTAACAACATTAAACCTTGAGTTAATAAATTCTTTCTTTGTTATAGCCCACTGCACCTTTGCCCTATAGGAAAGCAAATTTATCTAGTGCTTTTGGAGAATGCGTCAGACTTTAGAAAAATCACCTTTAGAGAAAATAAGCTTTCTGGTTGACTAACCTTTATCAGAAAAAAAGGGTCATAAAATGTTAACAGGCCTCCTGGCCAGAAGATGATGTAAATCACCTAAGACCTTTGTATATAGAAAGGTATGCAGAAAGAAAGCCTGGTCTCGATAACGGTCAGAACTGCTGACCCTGCATGACTCTGCATCTTCCATTATTCTCTATGCACAACTTAAGGTATAAAAGCTTTTGAAAATAAAGTTGTGGGCCTTGCTCACTGAAGCTTGGTCTCCCCATGTCATTCTTTCCTTTTCTCTCTCTCTCTCTCTTTCCTTTTCAGGCTGATCCCCTGGAGTGCAGAGGCTTTCTGAGTTCACTTTCCTGCCCAGGCTTCTAAGACCCTCTAGAGAAGGTGCTCTGCACCTTCGCCACATCAAGAGGGCACCTGAGGCCTTCGTGAACAGAGCAAGTCCCATGCAGGGGCTTTATTGGCTTTCTGTGTAAACCAAGGAATATCAACCTCTTTTCTTTCTTTCTCTTTTTCTCTCTCTTTCCTGATGCCGACGCCGTTCATCCTGAGGGTATCCCTGGATCCTGCTGGGGCTGGACCCCGGTACATACACATATGTATAACTGAATCATTATGCTATATACCTGGAGCTACAATTGTAGTTCCAACAATACTTCAGTTTAAAAACATGAATGCTTACAATTATGTCATTTATAAATATGCATTTTTCGTTGAAACATACTTATCTATTTTATTCACATACCGAGGTCTCTCAGGTTTTCTCCTTCAACATCCCCAAATAAATGGTATTCTCTCACCAAGATGAATTCTGGAGGTAGCTATTAATATAAACCTGTACAAGGGTTTGTGATTCCAGGAACACCTGACTGGATTTATATGTCTGAAAAAGTAGAAGAAAGCCAAGCAATAAGCCAGCATCAAGGACAGTGGCTTATCTCAGGTAGGAGCAGAAGTGTCTGATTTGCCTTCAGCCTGACCGTGAGGAGCCTGGGGCAGAGAGGGGACAGAAAAATGGTGGCCTCGTCCTTCTGAGGAGGAGAATGGGTGCGTGAATGCTAAGCCACTTCAGTTGTGTCAAAATCCTTGGGACTCCATGGACTGTAGCCTGCCAGGCTCCTCTGTCCTTGGATTCTCCAGGCAAGAAAACAGAGTGGGTTGCCATGCCCTCTCTTCTAGGGGATCTTCCCAAACCAGGGACTGAATCCAGGTCTCATGTCTCCAGTATTGGCAGGCAGGTTCTTTACCACTAGCACCACCTGGGAAGCTGAGGAGGAGAATGCTGCTGCTGCTGCTAAGTTGCTTCAGTCGTGTCCGGCTGTGTGACCCCATAGATGGCAGCCCACCAGGCTCCCCCGTCCCTGGGATTCTCCAGGCAAGAACACTGGAGTGGGTTGCCATTTCCTTCTCCAATGTGTGAAAGTGAAAAGTGAAAGTGAAGTCACTTAGTCGTGTCCAACTCTTCACAACCCCATGGACTGCAGCCTACCAGGCTCCTCCATCCATGGGATTTTCCAGGCAAGAGTACTGGAGTGGGCTGCCATCACCTTCTCTGGAGGAGGAGAATAATAAAGTTTAAATCACCAGCTTCCCCACTCCCTCAAAAGAAAGAAAAGAGAAGCACTTCAGGAATTAACAGGTTAAAAATGTACTTTGGGGGTCCTAAAGCACTCAAATAGTTTTTTTTTTTCTCTGTAAAAGTAAAAAAGGAGCACAGAAGTGAAAAGAATCAACCAAGCTCAAATCATTCAGTCTGCAGCAGCTCTACTTTTTTTTCTCTCCAAAGTAATAAGATCCCAGATTTTGAATCTGCTGATTGAGAATGCTGAATTCTGGTGACAATGCTTAGAAATTAGAGCCAGCCTCTTTCTCAGTTACTAGGAAATCTCACGGGAGTGTGTGGGTTATGTCTACCAAGGATTACTACCTATCCAGCACTGATCCTGGTCCAGAGAGGGGCACTAGCCCGCATTCCTCAACCAGGTATTCCTGGCTGGAGCTCTGTTTAAGGAAGTCACCCCAAAGCCTGGGTTTCCTGCTAAGCCAACTGCTGCTCATGAACGGATTTCATGAAATTCAAGTAAAGACATTTAACTAAGTGCTGACAACAGTCTCCCCCACCCTCCCTACTACCCACCCTTTGTTGTTTTAACAGCATTTTTATTATAAACATTTCTATTGAAGTAGGACATGCACTCAAAAACTCATAAGTGTGCAGGTCAATGAAGTATCCTCAAAATAAACACACCCATAGAACCATCACATAGGTCAAGAAATACCATATTACCAGCACCCTGGTGGGTGACAGAATCTGAGATCACTGCCAGACAGTTTAAATATCATCTAACTCAACACCCTCATTTTACAAATAAGGAAACAGATGCTCCCATGGGTGCAGGTAAGTGATTCCTCTACAGGTTTGCAGTTCAGATCATGAAGGTCTTGTCTACCATGCTCAGGAGTTAGATTTTCTTTAGAGGGCAATGGGGTAAGTGGCCAGAGACATGATCCGATTTGTATTTTAGGAATATGAGTCTTCCCTTTGTGAGCTGCATACACTTGAGAGAGCAATACTGAAGAGAAATCAGTTAGTAGACCTTTATTATGATCCCGAAGAGATGAATTAAGGCTGTGGCAAGGAATGAAACAAAGTAGAAAATTCAGTACCTACTAAGGAATTAAAAACTGTAGGACTAGGTGCCTGATTGGTCAGTATCAAGCAAGAAGAGGTAATCAGGCAGCTCTCTGACCTGGGAAAATGTAGAGCTGTGATTCCCTTCACTGAGGTTGGAATAAAAAGGAGAATCATATTTATGACAGAGGTAAAAAGATAATAAATTAATCTTCAGACAAGAAGAATTAGAAGTACCTGATGGCTAACAAAGAGGACAGATTTAGGAGGAGACAGTTGTGCAGATAGAACTGGGACTTGGAAGAGGGATATGACTATAGATATAGATATGGGAGTCATAGATTTACAAATTATGATTAAACAATGAAAGCAAAGGAGATTGCTTATTGAGAGCATCCAGGGTGATTTCTGGTAAGCATCACCATATTAATCAATATAACAGAATTTATCATACCTTAGAATAGTTCCTATCAACTTGCCTTAACTTTCAGTTTCCTCACTAGCACGTAAAATCCCTGATGATAATGACAGGGTGTTTTGAGTTTTTTTCCCTCCACTACACTTACCTTAGCACTGAGTAGAGCACATGGAAAGCATTAATTATGTACCAACTGAACAAATGGATCCATAATAAATATCCATACTCCATGGAGTATGCATGGCAGAAAATGGAAAGGAGATTCATCTTAAAGAGTCTCTCCTCAGATGTGATGGCACCAGAACTAACAAGGGATGATTTGAAACCCTTTCTTCTAAACCAAGCTCCAAACTCATCAGTTCCTTCAAGCAAGTTAGAAACGCAATTAGTCCTATGCTGTTCAGGCACCATGATCTTTTTTTAATCAACCAGTTCTTTAATCATTGCTTGTAACTGGTCTCCATGAGCAGATCATGAGCTCCATGAGTGAAGGAACTAAGCCCATCCCCTGGGAGAAAGAAATCCCCTGGAGCAACCCACTCTAGAACACTAGACCTGTGTTTGTCACAGTGATCTCAGGCACAGAGGGTGCCACAGAAGATGTTGGCACCATGAGAAACACAGAACAAGGAGAAACTCACTTCACCTGAAAATACCCCGTGGGGTAAGTGACAAATGTGAAACCTTCTATTAAGAGCTGGAAGGAGGGAGTAGAGGAGAGCCTATCTGAAAACCAAAGGGCAACATTCTTCCAGGAGCAGACATTTGAAAGGGGTAGAAAAAGACCACAAAGGAGAGCCTCTAGTGTCACAAAAACAAGACTGCTACCTTCTCATCTTGTGGGCCACCAGGACTGAAGAACAATGTGCATTTTCAAAATGAAGTATACATCGAGTTCCTTAAATGTTGAATGTTAAACAAGACACCTCATTAGGCAATAATAAGGGATGTAAGAAAGTGTTAGAGAAATACTTTAAGGCAACTTTGACCCATTTCCAGTCCTCCCAGGTGAGAGTGTAAACACCTGAAATTCAGTCTGTTCTACAAAAAGATCTACATAGGTCCAGAGAGTTCCACCAGGGAGAGAGAAAAGATAAGAGAACTAGAACAAAAGAGTAGCTCTCAAGAAAATAATGAGGGCTAAAGAACAAGTATGGAGCAATGAAAGCAGTTCTGTCTCAAGAGTGACATTCAGATTCACTACAAATGATTGAAGTGGACAGTTCAGAATGCTAAAGAATAAAAACTGTTCATTCTTTAGCATTATAGTATATACAGTGGGTATATATATACACATACATACTCTCTATACTCTCTATGGGCTTCCCCAGTGGTTCAGCAGTAAAGAATCCACCTGCAATGTAGGAGACACAGGAGATCCAGGTTCAGTCCCTGGGTTGGGAAGATCCCCTGGAGAAGGAAATCCCCTGGAGCAACCCACTCAAGCATTCTTACCTGAGAAATCCCATGGACAGAGGAGCCTGGTAGGTTACAGTCCATGGGGTCTCGAAGAGTTGGGCATGACCAAGCACACATGCATACACTCTATATACGCACTGTATACATAATATATATATACTCACTATAAGTGAAGTGAAGTCACTCAGTCGTGTCCGACTCTTTGCGAGCCGTGGACTGTAGCCCACCAAGCTCCTCTGTCCATGGGATTCTCCAGGCAAGAATACTGGAGTGGGTTGCCATTTCCTTCTCCAGGGGACCTCTACTCACTATAGCATATTATATATATATATAGGTTTTATTCTATTCTATTTTATTCTATTATCTTGCTGAAGGTAATTAGATAATAGACACAGATGAAGAACAGTAACATCCATCAAAAAAGCCCTTTTCTTTTTTTCTGTATTTCAGCAAGAAAACAAAACAAAAAATATGTGCCTAAAAAATAGAATTATATTCACATATAAGTGCATTATATTAGAAAGTGAGGATAAATGTATATTTATATGTGACCTGCTACTATTACCATTAAAGCAATAAGCCAGAATAAGTAACAAATGCACTGAGAAAATTAAAATACTACCTTGATAATCAGATTTCCTTGGTCCTGTGAATGTGTTTTTCAAGGCTGGCTTACTGGTTAGAGATAATATTTGGTTTTGACCAGCCTTTCTGTAAATGTATGGCTTTACTCAGAGTGATCAAGAGAGGAGTAGAGTATGGACCAGGGAAACCATGATTAAGTGTGGTCAGTAACGTCATCTTCATATACAAGTGTACACATATGTAGTAATACTTTATTACGACCTCTTTATCTCTGAAAATGTGCGTGAGGAGACCTGCCTGACTTACTATCTGAGATATTTTTGTAAAGATCAAATTTTTAAAAAAGTTGTGAAAGTGTTTTGTAAATAATGGAGTGTCTTGATCTTCAATCTTCTGAAGAGCAATTAGTATATTATCATAGAAAGAGGAGGCAAGAAAATAATACTTAAACAGTGTGGTTGGCAGTCTCTGAAAGATGCCAAAGGGAAAGTAACATTGTCCAAAGGTTTTAGGGAAGGTTAAAAAGCCTCTTGATGAAAGTGAAAGAGGAGAGTGAAAAAGTTGGCTTAAAGCTCAACATTCAGAAAACGAAGATCATGGCATCTCGTCCCATCACTTCATGGGAAATAGATGGGGATAGAGTGGAAACAGTTCAGACTTTATTTTGGGGGGCTCCAAAATCACTGCAGATGGTGATTGCAGCCATGAAATTAAAAGACGCTTACTCCTTGGAAGAAAAGTTATGACCAACCTAGAGAGCATATTCAAAAGCAGAGACATTACTTTGCCAACAAATGTCCATCTAGTCAAGGCTATGGGTTTTCCTGTGGTCATGTATGGATGTGAGAGTTGGACTGTGAAGAAGGCTGAGCACTGAAGAACTGATGCTTTTGAAGTGTGGTGTTGGAGAAGACTCTTGAGAGTCCCTTGGACTGCAAGGAGATCCAACCAGTCCATTCTGAAGGAGATCAGCCCTGGGATTTCTTTGGAAGGAATGATGCTAAAGCTGAAGTTCCAGTACTTTGGCCACCTCATGCAAAGAGTTGACTCATTGGAAAAGACTCTGATGCTGAGAGGGACTGGGGGCAGGAGGAGAAGGGGACAGCCGAGGATGAGATGGCTGGATGGCATCACTGACTGGATGGACGTGAGTCTGAGTGAACTCGGGAGTTGGTGATGGACAGGGAGGCCTGGCGTGCTGTGATTCATGGGGTTGCAAAGAGTCGGACATGACTGAGTGACTGAACTGAACTGAAGTCTATATTGACAAAGTTGAAATCATTGGCAAGATGTGGGGTGATGGTGAGCAGAGGCCATGTATTTAGATGAGGGATGTTCCAAACTATCCCAAAAGGCCATCTTCCCACTCAACCTTGGGGACCAGATTGAAACCAAAGTCCACAGGGCCAGAATTTGATGTTACCCAAGTTACTTGTACACATACTTCCTTATGTCAGTTCCTGCTCTAGAGTATTCCTTTAGAGTGTAAAAGCAGTGAAAAAACATCTGTGGTTAATATATGTCCTATTTTAATGGAGAAATTCAACTCAATGGATAAATTTGACCACTTTTTTGAACTTCTTTGTTGACATAAGTGTCACCAAAATAGATTAGTTCTGAGTATTACTGTTAGGCAGTATCTCTGCATCTAAGAACTTCAACCATGACACTGCATGGTATTTAAAGAGATCACTGAAAACTTTGACACATCACCAAAATATATTCCCTGTTATCTGCAAGGGAAGTTCCGTTTTTCTTTCTTTATGAGCTGGGACCAGTCTATAATATGCAATACGTTCTGAGTATATGTTATCCATTACTTCTTCTCTTGCATCTCACCAAAAATATTAATAGGTAATGCCAGATTCCAAACACCCTTAATGTGTGACTGTAAAACTCAGTGATTCTTCTACAAACCCCCAGCCAGCAGATAAACTTGCTAGAAAATACTACAGAGAGGGCTTTCTTGTTGAGACTGACTGAGAGTAGAATCTCGAATTTAGGAGTGACCTTATGTAGCTCAACATCACACCCAAGAAGCATCTCTAAGCTGGTTGCTTTGATTCTCGAATAATGTTACTTATCTATAGACTTAGATATCATGACCAAGGAAGTGGAATAAGTCGGTACATCATTAGAAACTGCACTGGTATACTTTAACATATGAAATAAAGAGATCATTTAAAATAAGTTATATAGCTAGCTATCTTTTTAACTCATCATTTTCCTGTAGCAACTCTAAGTACATTCTTTATGCTAATGCCCTTTTTAAAATAGTGACACTATTTTATTTATAATTTATTTTTAATCACTAAACTACCTAACTGTAGTTAGATAAAATATTTTGTAACTGTTATAATTCACACTGTACAAATACAATAGAAGATACACAGTACATTTTTTAAAGTTATAACATAGGACATACCATGATTTTAGTTTTTATCAAAATAAAATATGGTTATGTATAACTAATACAAATACATTCAAGAATATCCACACAAAAATGTTAGCAAAGGTTTTCTCTGGGTAATTTGGATTATATAGGTGTTTTTTATTTCTTTTTTACTTAATTATATTTTCTAATTTTCTACAATGAAAATGTTATAAAGAAGATGAAATAAGAAAAAAATATTGCTACTAATCAGAACATTTGAAAACACAAAGATTTTTTAAGTACTCACATTTTCATCACAAATTACCTGTTCTCCAGTATAAGGAAAAACTAAATTGTTTCCTAGAGTAAATACATCTAAATTCAGCCCTTAGAAATTTTCCAAAAATTAAAGTCAAAAGACTAAAACTCATACCCAAATATTTCCCTGTACATGGATAGTTGCATTTTGGGGCAATGACTTTCACCTGCCTACTAATATGGCAAAGCTACATTCAGGAAATAAAATCAAAGAAGAGAGATGGAGAAAGATAATGTATCTTGGGCAAGTTTTATCACAAGAAGTTATAAAACTGCTATGTGGGCTAAAAAGTTAAAAGCTCTTTATGTAAATTATGTAATGAAACAAGGTGGGAGAAATATTTGTCTTAGAGAGATAAATCCAATGCACCTCCAGTGAACAGATCTTCTGAAAACAAAGCCCTTAGTTACAGAAGGACTGGACAGAATAATTTGGCAGAAGTTCTAGTTTTCCCAGCAAAGGGTCATAGCAAGTGACATGGAGTTGGAGAGGGAAGGGATGGCAGTGACCCTGTTTCAAAGAGTGACCTGGGAGGGCGGTCATTGAGAGGCTGTGGAGGAGAGCCATTCCACAGCACCCTAACCTTGACCTAGGCCAGCCTCAAAAACTGATCTGAAACAAACCAGAGTAAAACAATTTCCCCTTTTCCTCTTGTGTTATGCCAAAAGAATTATAATCATAAAGCAGCCCATCTTTCTTTGAAAAAATGTCAAGAGCAAATGCCCAGCCAAGGGAGTCCATATCCCAAAATAGAGCCCTAACTTCCTTTTAAGCCTGCTAAGACTTCCCTGGTGGCTCAGAAGGTTAAGCGTCTATCTACAATGTGGGAGACCCGGGTTCGATCCCTGGGTTGGGAAGATCCCCTGGAGAAGGAAATGGCAATCCACTCCAGTACTATTGCCTGGAAAATCCCATTGACAGAGGAGCCTGGTAGGCTGCCGGGGTCCAGCCCCGGTGGATCCAGGGAATTAGGTGGGGACAGCGTCGGCATCTTTGGAAAAATACATATTTAATTATAGATATATAGAGAGATTAGAAACGGATAGTGTAGTAGCAGATAGTGTAGTGGAGGAAAGGAGGCTGAATCCAGATGGGAATTCAGCCAGAGAAACGGGAGCAAGAAAGAAGCGACATGGTGGAATCAGTCTTTCCAGAAACTGATCCGATTTCTTTATTTTGGGGTTTGCCTATATACCTTTTGTTACACATAGGGATGAATACAGAGTCACGCGGGGGTCTTAGGGTGATATTACATCATCTTCTAGCCATGAGTGAGACCTGCTGACATTCTATGATCCTTTCTTTCTGATAACCAAAAACCTCATTTCTTCCAAGGGTGTTTTTTCTTAAACCAGGCACCACCCTCCAGATAAAGTTGCATTCCTATAGAGTGAGGGTGTAGTGAGTTACAATCAAGAAAGGAATTTATTTAACCCAAGGTTAACAGGATTAATCTTAAAGGTTAATACTTATTTCTCCTATATGCTTAAAGGTTAATACTTATTTCTCCTATATGTTAGTTATATTCATTATATCGGCAGGGAATATGGAGATTTAGCAGCAAACATCAGCCCAACAAATGAAAATCCTTTTACCAATGTTCCCCTTAAGATCTATCTAGTCTTAAGATAGTGATAAAGTTACATTTTTACATAACAAAGACACAGTGATTTATAACAAAGCACAGTGATCTATTACAAAAGAGAAAATCCATTAACTCAAAAAGTCTAGTATTGCTAACATAAAAAACTACTATATTTCCTTTTCTATATTCCAAATACATTGATTAATATATTCCCAGGTGCCTAAGGATATGGAGGCCTGGTGGCAATAATTGACTCAAAGAGAAGAAAAAGCCCTATGCTAATTAAGACTCTTAAAATACTCCAAAACTCTTTGTGCTGTTTATGGTTGAGAGGTAGTAAACAATCATGTGCAACAGTGGCAGGAGTATGGATAATCCTGTCACACAAGCTAGTCTGTCAGCAGAGAGGTTTGACCTGAGACATCCTTGTCCCACCCAGGGTAGGGAATTAGCAGCAATTATTGGCACAACAAATGAAAAACCCTTCACCAATATAATTCCTAACCAACCAACTATACTAATAATTTCTAACTCCCCAAAAGAATTTGCCTTTAGTAAGTCTAAAACATCTCGTGCCTCTCAGATTGGGAGGCTGTAAACAATCACATGTGGCTGGACGAACCTATACAGGTGGGCTAGATAACCTTCAGAGGAGTCCGTAAGCTGAAACACTCTTGTCACGCCCAGGAATTTTTATTGCCTTGGAGCTGCACATTTACTCCTTCTCCAAGAGAAACAGTTATGGGGGAGAGCCCCCTGTAAAGTCAGAGGTGTAGGTGAGAGCATAAAACAGACTCTGGTTTTGGGGTAGATGCTCAGGAACAGGGGGTTTCCTGAGGCTTGATCATGCCTTTGCGTATGCCAAGCCTCTTTCCTCATGACCTTTGCCATGGGTGGAGTTCCTCATGCTGGCCCCCAACAGTAGGCTACAGCCCATGGGGTCTCAAAGAGTCGGACAGGACTGAGTGACTTTACCTTACCTTAATCCTTCCATGACTCCTCTGACATGGGTGCTTCTTGAAATACATTCCCTCTCTTAATAGAGATGACACTACTCATGTTGACCAGATGTTTTTTTGTTTTTTTCTTTCTTTTTCTTTCATGCCTTTTCCTCAATTTTTGCAAAACTTTGATTATTGTTTGCTTTCCATTAAGCTTCAATCCTGTTTGGGAGTTCAGCCAATCAGTAGGAGCAGCTAAGCCCCACAATTTAATTTCTTCCATTGGAACCTCAAAAGTGTCTTCATTTTTGATTTAAATGACTTTGTGGGTGATGTGTCAAGATCACTCACCTACAACTCAAAGACATAATAATGTTTGGAGAATTAATTAAGTCAGCCTTTCCACAAGATAATGGATAAGGAAGAGGAAGGACATAAATTGATTCATTTCATGTAATCAGTTCGTGTATTAGGAAGTAGGCTGGCACAGTAAAGAAAGCTTTGGAGTCAGACAGATCTGGGCTTCAATCCAGACTCCACAACTTACCAGCTGCCTAAGGTTGGGTATCAATTTTAAAATCTTGAGCTTCAGTTTTCTCAAACGTGAAATGGATCCAATATTTAACTTGTAGGATGATATAAAAATTAGATGAGCTAATGGATCTAAAGATTTGGCAAAGTACATAAAATATAGTAGGTTTAAAAACATAGTTTTAAATGTTTGAGGAAAAGGAAAGCTAGAAGGAGTCTAACAATCAACTGAATCTATTTTAGAGCAACTTGAAAAATTGGAAGAAATCTACATGATAATCATGATGGTGGAAAATGTCTTAACGTAATAGAAGTTAGGAACCTAGATTTAGATGCAAGTCATGTCTTCTCTCTGGGCATTGTTTTTTCACCTATGCTAGGAGAGTACTGGGCTTCCCTGGTGGCTCAGACGGTAAAGCGTCTGTCTGCAATGCGGGAGACCGGGGCTTGATCCATGGGTTGGGAAGATCCCCTGGAGAAGGAAATGGCAATCCACTCCGGGACTAGTGCCTGGAAAATCCCATGGACAGAGGAGCCTGGTAGGCTATAGCACATGGGGTCGCAAATAGTCGGACACGACTGAGCGACTTCACTTTCAGGAGAGTACTGAAGCACTTGGCTCC
Organism: Oryx dammah; assembly: GCF_014754425.2. Taxonomy (NCBI): domain Eukaryota; kingdom Metazoa; phylum Chordata; class Mammalia; order Artiodactyla; family Bovidae; genus Oryx; species Oryx dammah. The sequence continues at coordinate 78,568,189 of NW_024070186.1, read as the reverse complement.
CATGTTTCCTTCCAGTTGTGCTAATCTAGAACTCCACATGGACCTGATGGGAAGCCTCCATTCTAAGTCAAGGTGAAGAACTAGGAGGTTATCTACAAAGCATCTGCAATTAGGCTAGAATATATTTAATTTTATCACATGTATCCCACTAGAAATCAAAACTTTCGAATCCTCTGTTGCATGTTTAAAGAAAAGCGCATCTTTAAGACCAAGTTATTAGCTTATTTTTGCTTTTTGTACTTAACAGGCAAGGAGCACTGAATGATAGGAACTTCTTGCTTGGTTTCATTAGCCATTTCCTCTTAAGCAATGAGACTGGCACTTCAGAGAGGACTGACCTTCTTAGATTGGGGCATCATCCAGCTATAATTGGTCCACCCAGAGTAAAAATTTCCCTCCCACCCAACAAATCACCACACTGTGAGCAATATTCTCATCTCTGAAATAACCCAGTCACAGCTTCCTAGATTCTTGCATATCATAAAGCCTTCCACTCAGAGTTCATCTCATCTAGAACAAGGGATTTTATCTTTGTTGATTAACTACATGACCACACTTCAAAACGAATAAAACTAGATCTTCTTGGATGGCGTTTCGAACCTAGAAGAGATTATGATTTAAGCATCAATCCTAAATTAGAGATATTTATTCTATCACACTATGTGCACACATTCAAGGTGGAATATTATGCAACCGTTACAGATCACATGTTAAGATATTAAATAACAATTAAAAATTCATAGAATAACACTAAGTGAAAAGTAGGGTCCTAAGTTGCACATACCCTATGGTTTTATTTTCAAACCAAAATTTCATATAAATATGGAAAGAAAAATATTAGAAATTAACATATTTAAGTGTTAAAGGCAGTTTATCTTTAAGAGGGAGCGGTTGTAAACGATATCATAGAGTAGGGATTCTCCAGGCAAGAGTACTAGAGTAGGTTGCCTTGTCCTCCTCCAAGGGATCTTCCCAATTCAGGGACTGAACCCGTGACTCATATGTCTCCTGCAATGGCAGGTGGGTTCTTTACCACTAGTGCCACCTGGGAGGCCCTAGACAAGTACTAATTGACATGAAAAGATATATTATTATAAAGCAGAAAGTTCGGTTCCGTTCAGTTCAGTCACCCAGTCGTGTCCAACTCTTTGCAACCCCATGAATCACAGCACGCCAGGCCTCCCTGTCCATCACCAACTCCCGAGTTCACTCAAACTCACATCCATCGAGTCAGTGATGCCATCCAGCCCTCTCATCCTCTGTCGTCCCCTTCTCCTCCTGCCCCCAGTCCCTCCCAGCATCAGAGTCTTTTCCAATGAGTCAACTCTTCGCATGAGGTGGCCAAAGTACTGGAGTTTCAGCTTTAGCATCATTCCTTCCAAAGAAATCCCAGGGCTGATCTCCTTCAGAATGGACTGGTGGGATCTCCTTGCAGTCCAAGGGACTCTCAAGAGTCTTCTCCAACACCACAGTTCAAAAGCATCAATTCAGCACTCAGCTTTCTTCACAGTCCAACTCTCACATCCATACATGACCACTGGAAAAACCATAGCCTTGACTAGATGGACCTTAGCCGGCAGAGTAATATCTCTGCTTTTGAATATGCTATCTAGGTTGGTCATAACTTTTCTTCCAAGGAGTAAGCGTCTTTTTTTTTTTTTTTTTTTAAGTAAGCGTCTTTTAATTTCATTGCTGCAATCACCATCTGCAGTGATTTTGGAGCCCAAAAAAATAAGGTCTGACACTGTTTCCACTGTTTCCCCATCTATTTCCCATGAAGTGATGGGACCGGATGCCATGATCTTCGTTTTCTGAATGTTGAGCTTTAAGCCAACTTTTTCACTCTCCTCTCTCACTTTCATCAAGAGGCTTTTTAGTTCCTCTTCACTTTCTGCCATAAGGGTGGTGTCATCTGCATATCTGAGGTGATTGATATTTCTCCCGGCAATCTTGATTCCAGCTTGTGCTTCTTCCAGCCCAGCATTTCTCATGATGGACTCTGCATAGAAGTTAAATAAGCAGGGTGACAGTATACAGCATTGACGTACTCCTTTTCCTCTTTGGAACCAGTCTGTTGTTCCATGTCCAGTTCTAACTGTTGCTTCCTGACCTGCATACAGATTTCTCAAGAGGCAGGTCAGGTGGTCTGGTATTCCCATCTCTCTCAGAATTTTCCACAGTTTCTTGTGATCCACACAGTCAAAGGCTTTGGCATAGTCAATAAAGCAGAAATAGATGTTTTTCTGGAACTCTCTTGCTTTTTCCATCCAGCGGATGTTGGCAATTTGATCTCTGGTTCCTCTGCCTTTTCTAAAACCAGCTTGAACATCAGGAAGTTCATGGTTCATGTATTGCTGAAGTCTGGCTTGGAGAATTTTGAGCATTACTTTACTATCATGTGAGATGAGTGTCATTGTGCGGTAGTTTGAGCATTCTTTGGCATTGCCCTTCTTTGGGATTGGAATGAAAACTGACCTTTTCCAGTCCTGTGGCCACTGCTGAGTTTTCCAAATTTGCTGGCATAATGAGTGCAGCACTTTCATAGCATCATCTTTCAGGATTTGAAATAGCTCAACTGGAATTCCATCACCTCCACTAGCTTTGTTCATAGTGATGCTTTCTAAGGCCCACTTGACTTCACATTCCAGGATGTCTGGCTCTAGATGAGTGATCACACCATTGTGATTATCTGGGTCGTGAAGATCTTTTTTGTACAGTTCTTCTGTGTATTCTTGCCACCTCTTCTTATTATCTTCTGCTTTTGTTAGGTCCATACCATTTCTGTCCTTTATTGAGCCCATCTTTGCATGAAATGTTCCCTTGGTATCTCTAATTTTCTGGAAGAGATCTCTAGTCTTTCCCATTCTGTTGTTTTCCTCTATTTCTTTGCATTGATTGCTGAAGAAGGCTTTCTTATCTCTTCTTGCTATTCTTTGGAACTCTGCATTCAGATGCTTATCTCTTTCCTTTTCTCCTTTGCTTTTCACTTCTCTTCTTTTCACAGCTATTTGTAACGCCTCCCCAGACAGCCATTTTGCTTTTTTGCATTTCTTTTCCATGGGGATGATCTTGATTCCTGTCTCCTGTACAATGTCACGAACCTCATTCCATAGTTCATCAGGCACTCTATCTATCAGATCTAGGCCCTTAAATCTATTTCTCACTTCCAGTGCTTATAAAATGATATTAAAAATCGCCCACACATGCATTGGAAGCACTTGTACCAAATGTTATAAATGATTAGCTCTGCATGACTAGCTTATGGATGAGTTTTACTTTCATTTTTATATCTTTCTAAATTTTCCAAAATTTTTGGCACTGAGCATACATTATACTTACGATTGAGGGAAAAAACTTTTTCAAGGAAATCTACCAAGTGAATATAAATCAAAGTCATAGGGTTATGGGTACAAAAGAAATTGATCAAAATAGAATAAAAAATCAAAGACCCCAAAAAGTGGTGGATACAGAAGCAATCTTATAAGAAATCTCATTCAAAGGTAATGTGACAGAAGAATGATTTGGAAGGCCTCCATCCTAGTCAGAGATTACTATTCCTCTGGGCTATGGAAACATAGTTGCTTTTAAAGTCTATCTAATAATAGTTCAGCCCTACCTCCTTAAAGAAGTTTTCCCTAGCTACCAAAACTCATTTGCAACACAAGGATCTTCTCAGCAAGATGAAGCACCCCAACATGATGAAGATGAAACGTGCACTGTTAAGGTAAATGCCCCTTCCCTCCCAGGGCACTATAAACTCCTCTAGCTAAGAAACCATCCTCTGGCTGTTTTATACCTCACTCTTCTGCCAACATTGAGTGTTCTGAACAAAACATGCTTAGCAAATGTGTATGATATACACGAGATACGGTATGGCAGAAGGACAGAGGAGCAAGGGAGACCTGGCGGTAACCAACTGAGTGCTACCAACCATTGGATATGTGGTGTTAAACTAGTATAAGAGATTGTGGTGACTTGACAATGAAGAAACAATGATAACACAGGCAAAGAACTACTAAATTGATAAATGTTCGTTTATCTATGGGGATGGATGTTAATGATTCTTTGGACCCATTTAACTTTTCTTATTGTGTTACAAGCCATACATAAAAGCCAAAGAAAGAAAAGAAATCTTTCCTTAAACCCACCATGCTGAGAAAATGAAAGTGGATTGTTTTGATGTATATCCTTTAGGACATTTTCTACATTTTTCTATAGATAATGTCATTTTTCCTACTTTGAAAACTGAGTTATACTGTAAATATCATTTGAAAAGCTGTCCTTTGCACTTTATGCATCAACAATGATGCTGACAGTGACAATGATAGTAACGTTTATTAAGCACTGACTGTGTACTGAAACTGGGTTTTAACAGCATTGGCTCATTTCACACTCACCAAAGCCCTGTGGTCCAGGTATTTCAATGATCTTCATTTTACAGATTAGTACACTGAAACTTAGGCTTCCTAGATGGCACTAGTGGTGAAGAAATCACCTGCCAGTGTAGGAGATGAAAGAGACGTGGGTTCAGTCCCTGGGTTGGGAAGATCCCCTGGAGAAGGGCATGGCAACCTACTCCAGTATTCTCACCTGGGAAATCCCATGGACAGAGGAGCCTGGTGGGCTGCAGTCCATAGGGTCCCAAAGAGTCAGACTGAAGTGACTTAGCATGCATGCATGCACACTGAAATTCAGAAAGGTTGAGAAATTTGCTCAAAATTGCACAGTTAGTGATAAGAGCTTTAAGTTGGTCAAATATCTCTCTGAACTCAAGCCCCTATTTTCCAGCACTGTGCTATACTACCTAGTTCATTAACAATTTTCTACAACAGCACATTAGTGATTGTATAGGATTCCATTATATGATCATCCATATTTATTTAACTCATCCCTTACTAATCACTAATTGCTTCACTGTTGTAGTGACTATGCATTGAAGATCCTTATAGGTACGATTTTTCATAATCCTTAATTTTTTCCTCTGTCTAAATTCCTAGAAATGAGAATGCTGAGTCAGAGAATTTATAGATTTAAGGTTCTTGATGTGTATGGCTAAATTACCCCTCCCAGAAATGTTGTAGCTATTTAAGTCTTAGCAGGCCATGAAGCCTATTTACATGTGGAATCTCTTAAAAAAAAATTCATAGATACAGAGAACAAATTGGTGACCACATGACTACATGCGAAGGGTGAGGGATGGGCTAGATGGATAAAAGGAGTCAAAAAGTACAAAAGGTATAGACTTCCAGTTGCAATATGAATAAAGTCTTGAGGATGTAATGTATAATATGATGACTCTGGTTAATAATACTATAGAGCATATTTGAAAGTTTTTGAGAGTAGATCTTAAAAGTTTTCATCACAAGAAAAAAATTCATAAGTATGCGGGTGAAGAATGACAACCAGACTTATTGTGGTGATCAGTTCCCAATATATACAAGTATTAAATCATTATCTTATGTACCTGAAACCAATATAATATTAGATGCCAATTTTATCTCAGTATTTCCAAAATTACAAAAAAATTTTAAAAATGATATAAAGTCCCTTTTTCTGCAGATCAGGAGAGGACTTATTACTTAAAATTTTATACTTGGCAATCAATAGTTTTAATAGTTCAATATTTGTCTTAATTTGCAATATTTTTTTTAGTTGTGAGATTGACAGCTTGGAGGTGTGTATTCTAGACATTTTTATTAGTTTCATCATTTTTGTCTTATTGATTGTCAAGAATTCTTCATTTGTTAAATATATTAACAATCAAAGGAATGTTTATGGCATCAACAGCTGTTAATGATTGTACTTGCACTCCTGAGGCTTACAGGCATGATTAATGATGGTGTTAAATTTTCAACATGGACATATCCATTATACAGGTTTATGTATTCCTAACTATAGAGCAAAATGAGCTGTACCAGCTGGTTTCCAAGTTATAGATCTGAATTGCCTCATTCATGCATTAATTTTGTTTACTGCTGTTAAGTCGCTTCAGTCGTGTCCAACTCTGCGTGACCCCATAGACAGCAGCCCACCAGACTCCCCCGTCCCTGGGATTCTCCAGGCAAGAACACTGGAGTGGGTTGCCATTTCCTTCTCCAATGCATGAAAGTGAAAAGTGAAAGTGAAGTCGCTTAGTCCTGTCCGACTCTTCGCGACCCCATGGACTGCAGCCTACCCGGCTCCTCCATCCATGGGATTTTCCAGGCAAGAGTACTGGAGTGGGGTGCCATCGCCTTCTCCGAATTTTGTTTACAGGAAGATCTTAACTTGGATACTCTACTTTTTTCCTTATACAACTTAGATTAACCTTCAGTATGAAACTCTACATGGCACAAATTGTTTCATTTAATTTATTAATTCAAACACATTTTGGGGGGAACTTCTCTGTGCCAATAACTGTGCTAAGGGAAAGAGAGAGAGGTGGAAAGTAGAAGAAAACCTACAAATATAATGTCTTTCTGTTTTGAAGAGCAAATATAGGTGAAAGAACCAGATCTGCAAATAGATAATTGTAAGATGGCCAGATAAAGCCTAGATAGTAATCTGTAAAAAGTGTAATAAGAGCGTTCTAGGGGCATCACAGTGTCACACTGAGCTGTCTGGATACATGCAATTTGGACAAAATAAAGCAGACACCAAGGACCCAGTGTGACCTGCTGCTGAAGGATAAGTGCGATCTTTTACTCCATGAGTTTCCTTCTGGTGCCACCATGGATGGGACAGAACATTTGCCACCAGGTAGGAGGGTGGCTCCGGGAGAGGGGGAAAATGGTCCCCCTTTACTTTGTGTAAAGCTTTTTATTCTGGGCATTGAGGACAAACTGAAATTATAATCAAATAATCATAGTTTAGATATGTTGTTGTTCAGTAGCCAAGTCGTGTCTGACTCTTCACAATACCATGGACTGCAGCATGGACCAGTCCTCCCTGTCCTCCACTATTTCCAAGAGTTTGCCCAAGTTCATGCCCATTGCATTAATGATGCCATCCAACCATCTCATCCTCTGTTGCCTCTTCTCCTTCTGCCTTCAATCTTTTCCAGCATCAAGGTCTTTTCCAGTGTTTCAGCTGTTCTCATCATGTGGCAAAACACTGGAACTTCAGCTTCGGCATCAGGTACACAAAAATGAAATTAGGTGGCCATTGAGAACCTGGTCTCAGACACGTCGCTGCACCACTGAGAAACTGAACTTTCTTTACCCAAGGACACCACCAGCTGTATTCAGAACAATAGCCAACAACTGCAACTTTAGGTACTCAAGGTCCCACTCTGTAATTATTAATCATTTCAGGCCCCAACCAATCCTTGCTTAACAAGCATTCTCCCTTCTCATCAGCTGCAATTGTAATTCTTGACAAACAACTTATGTAACTAACCGTGGCCTTGCAGTTTTTGCCTTTATAAGCTTCCTCCATTTTGCAATCCAGCAGAAAACAATTCAGGTGCTTCTTGAATCTTTGTCTTCCAGGTTGCAGTTTTAACAAACCCCAAATAAATGTCTGTTTATTTCTAGCAAGTCTCTGTTACTGAAATTTTTGTTAATAACATGCATTGTTCAGGGCTGTGTCAAAATAACATGTGTTTCACTGTATCCCTGAATATAGAGTAGCAATATCCTGACCCAGAAATGTGTGGCTGGAGCTCCATGTAAGCAAAGAATTTTAACAGTGTATCAGCCTCAGGTGGACAGAAAGCAGACAGTATTAAGGATGCATTATGAATGTCAGTAAGTAGACATAGATTCACTGCTAGATGAAGAGATTGATGTGAGAATCAGTCCAAGATTACTGGCATAAGAAAGTACATTCCTATCTTCCAGAAAACAGATGTTTCAACCGGAAGCCCTGAATTGACCGTATTTGGAAGTTTCAAGTTTCCCCTGATGCAGATGCTAGGTTCTAGTTCCCTCCCAGGGCCCCAAACATCCTGCATGTGGTATAACACCTGCAGTTTAGGGCACATACCTGAGAAGTGTGAATTCCTGGGATTTAGGAAAGGTCCTTAAACAATAACAAAAATGAAAGTTTCTAGAGCTTGGAGTTCTAAAGCTGCACGTGATCTCCAAAATTAATCTGTTTAGTATGAGGCAGTGGCAGTGGAGAAAAAAGTGAACTCAACCTTTTGGACCCAGGTGTGAGTTTCATCTGATATTAGTTTGCTGTGTGATTTGGGGCAGATGACTTCAACCCCCTGAAAAAAATGTAAGACAAAAAGTTTACCAGGACTACCTACAGGTGTGTGTGTATGTGTGTGTGTATGTGTGTGTGTATGTGTATGCGTGAGTATGTGTGTTGGTCATTCATTCGTATCTGACTCTTTGTGACCCTATGAACTGTAGCCCATCAGGCTCCTCTGTCCATGGAATTCTCCAGGCAAGAATACTTGGAGTGAGTTGCCATTCCCTTCTCCAGGGGATCTTCCCAACTCAGGGATTGAACCTAGGTCCCCTGCATTGCAGGTGAATTTTTTACTGTCTGAACCACCAAGGAAGTCCCACTTACAGGTGTAGGAGAGAGAAAAATACCCTGAAGTTACAATCTCTACAAAAGTATATTTCTATCATCTTTCTCTCATCATAAGAGGGGCAGGGGAGAAAAGCCTCTTTCTTTCCCTCCTGGGTTGTATCCAATTTCTCTGGCTCTATTTACAAATGGGATTCTTGAAAGAAATTTACCAGCACCAATTCCCTTTCTCTCTTGAATGCAGCTCATCTCTCTGACATCAACTCATCTGCCTCTCAGAAACATATGTACCATCCAACCCCTCTCTTCTCCTTAGATGTCTCCTTCATTTGGATCCCAACACACATCACCATCTCCTAGTGTTCACCCTCCCCTTCCACTGCTCCTCCTCCATCTCTTTTCTTGGTTGCCATGGAACCAGAGGGAATAGAGAGTGGTAAGAATGGTAGGAGTGGTCTGCTCCAGAGTGCAGACAATAAAGGGATGATATGTTGTCTATAGAAAAGGTAACTGAAAAATGTTTTTCATTATTGCCATGTGCTGGCGATTCTAAACAACCTCAGTGAAAAAATCCTTCTCTCTGCTGATGGAAGACCACCTCCACCATGCCCCTTCCCCTTTAGTGCATGCTAACTAGATCCTACCCACTTCCCTAATCCAAAACTTTATAGCACCTCAAAAGTCAGCCCTTAAACCTCTTCTCTCTTCCATCTACATTGACTTCTTTGAAGATCTCATTTAATTTTATTGCTGTAAATAGTATGTGTCTATTGATGATGACCACTTTTTATCTTCAACTCAGATAGCCTCACTGAATCCAGGGTTCATATATTTAGTCACTACTCAACATCTCCAGTGCCTTCCTGGCCAAAATAATCTCCTGATGCTCTTTCAAAAACCTGTTCCTCTCACGGTCTTCTCCATCTCAGATGAAGGCTGCTCCTTCCTACCAGTTGCTCCACAAATTCTTGGAGTCATCCTGGTCTCCTTCCTGTCTCATTACTCCCCCTGCAATGAATCAAACACAAGGTCTAAACACTTGTTAACACCTCCGCCATACCTGCTCATCCAAGCTTCCACAGCAATCATCTGGATGATAGGAAAAGGTCAAAGTAAAATTAAAACTTGTCTTTGTAAGGAGTCTCACAGAGCATCTGGGTTTAGTCCCCAAAATGACCCTGTTAACACTTCTACTTAGGGCTGCCCAACACAATTCACTACAGGTAGTAACCAGTGAAAGAGTTAAAGCCCCAGAGATCACTGGCCACCCGGCCTTGTGCACACTGTGTCCCCTTTCTGAGCCTCAGTTTCTCTATTTTGAATAAGGTAATTGCTTAAGTGATCTCTTCAAGACCCTTACAGGCAGAAAGATACTAAGAATATACCAAAGAGTGCTAAAAATTACATAACCTTGCAACCCACTGCATTGTGGTGGGCCCACAGGGATGAATATTAGCACTGTCATAACAAACTCAAACAGACACACACGCACACACACATCCACAAAAGAAACATTTCCTTCCACAACCAAGAACAATATAACCTTCAGAGCATGAAGAGAAAAATGATAGCCAAAATTAGCATCTTAAAAAAATAAACTACATAATCACTGAAGATGAGATTTTCCTAAAACTGTAGAACAATGAGACATAATGATAGCTGTCATAAGAGAGGAAACTGCAGGAGTCAGTTGGAAAGGATTTGGGAGTGTTCCCTCCTCCCATTGAGATTTGGTTTTCCACATATCTCAGTAAGACAGAAAAGCTAAAATATTTCCCTAGGGCCATTGCGATCAGTGCCTCCTAACACTGCTGTTGACATTAAGAAAGTGTCATTCAGCCCCACATGAAAGCCAGAGCACGTGTCAGGCTCCATATCAGTGTTCAGTTAACAAGGCCCCTTTATGTACAAATTCTCGCTAGTCCTCTAAAAATAGTTTGATGAAGCCTAGATATCACTATGATATCTCTCTGTCTCTCAGATGAATTCAAAATATCCCTCCCAATCTCCCTGCAAGAAAGGAGCACCTTTTCTTGGCCATTTGACAGCTTACGAAACACATTCACTTCTCTTGGCTTTTTGAGATAAGGTGTGACCTGCCGGGGCTGGGGGCTGGGGGGCCTGCAGTAGAGGGAGAGAAAAGGAGGCATCAGATCTAATCTTGGCCAAAGTCTGCAGATCAAACTTGAACAAATCACTTCAATTCACTAAGCCTCAGTTCCTAAGCCACTGAATAGAGAAAATTACTCCTATCCCATGATTCTTACAGTGCAGTTAAGATCAAAATCAATAGAGAGATAAGTATGTCAGGGGATTTTATAGGCTGAAAAATGCTGGTCTACAAATATCATCAACCCTGAGCAGTAAGGAAAAATGGAACACTTTTTTCATTGGGTCACAGAGAATATGAGTCTAGATGGAAGTACAAGGCAAGGGTGGAGGGGACCTGAGACACAAGTCGGGGCCAAGATAAATCAGTTCATAGAGAGAAGCCCCATCTCTTTGTAGAACCAGTGAAAAGCCATCTGGTCTTACCTGACTAGACTCTTGCCGGTACTCAAGGATGTGTTCTTCTTGGACGAAGGGGGCCAGACCACAGACAGTAGCCAGGGGAGGTGTGGTTGGCTCAGAAGAAGTCAAACAAGAGGAAGTTCTTGTGTTCTCAGCCCACTCAAGCTGAAAAAATCTTGCTCACCGACAGGGCTGAGGGTGATGTGATTCACCTTCAACAAAGGGTCAAATGAAAAGACTAGGGATGTTTACAAGCAGGAACTCCACCTGTCAGAGGTGGGGAACCAGGTTTGTGGGAGGGGCCTTTCTTGTTCTACAATGACACACCTCTCTCTTCTGTCCTCTGTCTCAAGAAGTCCTGGATTTTTCTGCCTACTCCCTCTTTGATTCAACTCTCCTGATGGGATGGACAGAAGCCTCCTCCCCAGCATCTATATGCTTCCCCTTCACAGTAAGAAAGCTTAAGCTTGAAGACTACACTTCATTTATTAATGTTAATAAATAAACATTATTTATTGATTGATTTTTTGGATATTTATGATTTTGAGCATCGTCATCACTTTCAGCTCAGGAGAGGAGAGGCATGAAGAGCAGTATGTCTATGAGAACACACACAAACTCTCTAGTCAGTATTCCTGGTAGAGTACTTGCCACATGACACTTTTCCTTTTAAGTCGATGTCCCTTTTAATAGACTGTGAGTTCCATGAGAGCAAGGACCACATCTTATTCTCCTATAGATTCTCCACAATGCCCAACATGTGGCAAGCACTTAATAAATACATATGGAATGATCATTTAGTATCTAGTTAGCTAGAGGGGTGGGATGGGGGTGGGAAAGAGGTTCAAGAGGGAGGGTATATATGCTGCTGCTCTTGCTAAGTCACGTCAGTCGTGTGTGACTCTGTGCGACCCCATAGATGGCAGCCCACCAGGCTCCCCCGTCCCTGGGACTCTCCAGGCAATAACACTGGAGTAGGTTGCCATTTCCTTCTCCAATGCATGAAAGTGAAAAGTGAAAGTGAAGTCACTCAGTCGTGTCCGACTCTTCGTGACCCCAAATATACTTATGGCTGAATCATGCTGTTGTACAGAAGAAACCAAAACAACATTGTAAAGCAATTATCCTCCAATTAAAAATAAATAGATAAAGAAGTCCTAATGATAGGCAATGGGCTTCCCTGGTGGCTCAGATAGTAGAGAATCTGTCTGCAATGCAGGAGATCCAGGTTCAATCCCTGGGTCAGGAATATCCCCTGGGGAAGGGAATGGCAACCCACTCCAGTATTCTTGCCTGGGAAATCCTATGGATAGAGGAGCCCAGCAGGCTACAGTCCATGGGATCCCAAAGAGTTGGACACAACTGAGTTACTAACACTCAGTGATAGTAAAGAGAGGATCAACATATAGATTTTCTTTAATTTTTCATTTGATTTATGAAAATACTTAGCTGATGCTGCTTTCATTTGATTCAATAAATGAAAACATTTCTCTTCAAAACAAATGTGCATGCATGCTAAGTCACTTCAGTCATTTCTAATTCTTTTCAACCCCATGCACTATAGTCCACTAGACTCCTCTGTCCATGGGATTCTCCAGGCAAGAATATTGGAGTGGGTTGTCATGCCCTCCTCCAGGGGATATTCCTGACTCAGGGATCCAATCGATGTCACTCAGGTCTCCTGCACTGGCAATTGGTTTCTTTACCACTAGCCCCACCTGGGAAGCCCAAACAAATATTCCTCTTATAGAAAAGAATTAGTATCTATTTAATGAATTCTGTTCTGCCATTTAGTGGCTTTGCAACCTGTGGGAAGCTGTATATTAACTATTCTAAGCTGATATTTCTGTAAATCGGGGATATCATTCCTCTTTCCAAGATGCAGATGCAATTTGCAAGGCAGCCTATCAAAATGAATATAGGATAAGACTTAACATGGCAACACTTGCTAGAAAATGTAACTGAACATTAATGAATTTTTCTGAGGGATTCCTTGGTAGCTTGGTCTTCTCTGGTGACTCAGATGGTAAAGAATCAGCCTGCAATGCAGGAGACCTGGGTTCAATCCCTGGGTTGGGAAAATCTCCTGGAGGAAGACATGGCAATCCACTCCAGTATTCTGGCCTGGAGAATTCCATGGACAGGGAACCTGCTGGGCTACAATTTATGGGGTCACAGAGTTGGACATGACTAAATGACTTTCACTTCACTGGTAGCTCAGTTGTTAAAGAATCTGCTTGCAATGCAGGAGAGCCAGGTTTGACCTGGAGAAGGAAATGGCAATCCACGCCAGTATTCTTGCCTGGGAAATCCCATGGACTGAGGAGCCTGGCGAGCTACAGTCCATGGGGTTGCAAGAGTCAGACACAATGATCTTGAAACCCAAATAAGAGTTTACTACTTAGAGAGTCAGTGTAAAGTAAAATATGAGCTATGAAGAGAATCATAGGTCCACATGATTTTTTACAAGGCTCCACAACGTCTATGGCTTCCCAGGTGCTTCAGTGATAAGGAATCCACCTGCCAGGGCAGGAGACACAGGAGATGTGGGTTCGATCCCTGGGTTGGGAAGATCCTGTGGAGGAGGAAATGGCAACTCACTCCAATATTCTTGCCTGGAGAATCCCATGGACAGAGGAGCCTGGTGGACTACAGTCCATGAGGTCGCAAAGAGTCGGACACGACTGAGCAACTAAGCACCACACATACAATGCCTGTGATGTAGTCAGTTTACGCTTTCATTCAGCAAGTAGTTAACTGAGCAAGGACACTGGCCATTGTCAGTTCTCAGAGCAGACAAGGATAGGAGAATGAACTAGACATAGTCTCTGGCATAAGGAGCTCAGGAAGATGAACTATATAGACAATGGTGAGCACCTGAGATGAGAACAAGAGCCGTGGGAAGCCACAGGAAAGAGCAGTCTCTGGACTCTTCATAGAGGAAGTGGCAGCCTTAGCTCTAGGGATTGTAAAGAAGAGCTGGAATTTCAATAAGTGCCGATGGTGGGGCTGGATATAAATGTTAACTGTGAGATGGACTTAGCCACCGTTCCCTGACCTCACTGATTTCTGTCCTCCTTAATATAGACTCCAGGATGAAAAGCGTTTCACAAAACTGGTATGTAGGTCACACCACTTACACGCCACAAAACTACAGGGCAATTAGAAGTAATTGCGAGACAAATACTGTTCCCACTTGGCTCCAAGTGTCTTTATGATGGCTCAGGATGGGGGCAAAAATAGAGAAGGAGCATAAAGATGCTGAATCCCAGCCTGATCATTTAAGAGTGGGACCAACCGAGGCATTGCTATTGAAGTTACTGCTGTATCGAGTTAGTTTAAAGGGCAAGAGACTGTGAAAAAACACCACAGGTCCATGTGGCAGCTATCTAATTATCACTGGGCTTCCAGGGGCTTCCGAACCCTCCTCCCAACTCCTGCTACACTCCTGTCACAACCCACCTAGCAGGAACTGAGCAGGAAGCGATCCATCCAGAAAAGAACACGAGCAGAAGAAAGAACATCACAGAAAACACAGGCTCTGGTTCCTCGTCTGCCACTCATGGGGGTCATCTGCAAGTAGCTTAGTCTTCCCCAAGCCTTGGTTTCCTTTTCTGTGCAATGGGAGTTATAATACAGATCCTACTCCCATCCCTGGGTGAAATTCTGGAGATGATGCCAGCCCTGTAAATGCCAACATTTAGGCATGAGTGGGCAGTGCTATTATGATGGGACATATGATGACACAAGGGATTTGCCTCGTGTCTACTGTTTCCAGTTATATATCACAAGCTATGTACAGATCTCCCAGTGGATGAGAACATAATCACAAGTTAAGGAGCAGAGAATCACAGAAAACGTGTACTGGGTAGGCACTTAGAGATCATTTCTCTTGGAGCGTCAACCCTTCTCCCTCTTCTGCAACAGCCTTTATGACTGATTCCCCTTCCTCCCCTATTTCAATCCTGCGCGCCGTGGAGGGAATATAGGTTGTTTCTTGTTTGGGTAAGGGAACACTAATTTATTAGACCTCCTCCCCTTCTGCCATTTTTCAGATGGAGACAGAGAAACACCCCATGTACACACAGCTGGCTCTCATCCTGGCCTCTGCAGGGCTGTTCTCTTTCATACGTGCTGGGGGCAGCAGAAGGGCAAGAGAAAACATGAGGAGGCATGGATCTTCACTATGTCTGAACCAGAGCCCCCTCCACTCTAGGATCCCCCCCCGCCCCCCCACACACACACCCTGGTGCAGAGAAGGATTGGTACATAGCCATACATCACTAGGGTAAATAGATTCTGTCTATAGGAATCCCACATCCCCACTCCCCAGCTATGCGCTCTCCCCAGGAGTCTTTTGGGAAAGAGGAACACAGCGATGATGAATAGATCCAGGCAGCAGTTGCTGAAGCAAATAGGAACCAGCAGGCCAGTTATCAAGCAGAAGTACATGAGTATATTATAATGAATTTCTCCTTCTCTGGAGTTCCAATAGCACGTAGCAGGCATCACTACTATTATTCTTAATTGTGGTTACTTTCCTCTCATGATAGTAGTTGTCTACTTTCTGTAAAGGTAGGGGTGATGTTTTAAACATTCTCTTCAGAATTTAGCATAATAAAGGAGCTAGAGGTACCACCCAGTAAGACAACAGAGGTGCCCAAGAGATGCCTGATAGATGGAAGAATAAACAAATGCATGAATATATGATCTACTATCTCCTTTCCCGGCTCCATGAGGTCTTGATGCCTGAGAGGTGACAAGCAGGAGAAAGAAGCAATAAGCTCCCCTGTGATTTTGACATGGAACTGAACTTAGCCCAAAGCGTCTTTTTGCCTCTCTGTATTTACTCTGGACAATCTGTCCTTTATCAGATGACCTCAAGTCTGGTTGGAAATAGGCACATTTTATTGGAGAATATCATCCTCTTCCAGTTTCGTTTTGCTGAACAGACACTTGTCTGCGTTGTTGTATGTGGGGCATCCAGTAGGACTCAGACAAATTGCTTCAGCTTTCTAAACGGTTTTGTTTCCTCCATTCAATTATTCTTTATAACCCTTTTCCATCCTGTACCTCACTCTTATTCCCAAGTTCCCATTTAATCCACAATGAGAGGGCACAATTGTGCGGTTACTCAGCCTCAGGCTGAGAAAGAACATGGAAGCTGGAAGGTCTGAGATTTAGATCCCATTTGTCACCAACAAGTAGTGTGACCTTCCACCAATCACCTTTGCTATCCGGGCCTGCGTCTCTTTTGCAAAATAACATTTGCCACAGAATCTAAAAGCAATTGCTTGAAACTCTCAGGGCCCCAAGCTGTAGTCATCCTTGTGCTATCTTCCACATTTAGTGCAGCTTGGGAAGACTTCTCGTTTTTGGCTTGGGTTGGAGGCAGTGGTCTGGTGTCTATCGGCTGAGTGAAGTCCCTTCCCTCTCTACCTCAGATCCCCACTCCACACCTTGAGCCACCACCACCCAGAGCAGACTCACAAGACTGCAGTCTGAAAGTGGCACATGCCCTGGCATACAGAAGGGCCCCCTGCATGGTTTTGCTCTGCTGATACCATTTTAAGAGCCTTGATAATTCCAGACCACTTTATCTGCCTCCTGAGAAACCTGTATGCAAGTCAAGAAGCAACAGAACTTTACATGAACAAATGACTGGTTCAAAATTGGGAAAGGAATAAGACAAGGCATTAAATTGTTGCCTTGCTTGTTTAACTTATGTGCAGAGCACATCATGAGAAATGCTGGGCTAGATGAATCACAGGCTGGAATCAAGACTGCTGGGAGAAATACCAACAATCTCAGATATGTAGACGATATCACTCTAATGGCAGAAAGTGAAGAGAAACTAAAGAGCCTCTTGATGAAAGTGAAAGAGGACCATGAGGAAGCTGGCCTGAAACTCAACTTTCAAAACACTAAGATTGTGGCATCACTTCACAGCATATTAATGGGGAAAAAATGGAAACAGTGGCAGATTTTATTTTCTTGGGCTCCAGAATCACTGTGGATGGTGACTGTGGCCATGAAATTAAAAAATGCTTGCCCCTTGAAAGAAAAGCTATGACAAACCTAGATAGCATATTAAAAAGCAAAGACATCACTTTGCCAACAAAGGTCCATATAGTTAAAGCTATGGTTTTTCCAGTAGTTATGTATGGATCTGAGAGTCTGACCATAAAGAAGGCTGAGCACCAAAGAACTGATGCTTTTGAACTATGGTGTTGGAGAAGACTCTTGAGAGTCCCTTGAATTGCAAGGAGATCAAACCAGTCAATCATAAAAGAAATCAACCCTGACTATTCATTGGAAGGACTGATAGCTGAAGCTCCAAAACTTTGGTCACCTAATGTGAAGAGTCAACTCATTGGGAAAGACTCTGATGCTGGGAAAGACTGAGGGCAGGAGGAGAAGAAGGCAGTAAAGGATGAGATGGTTAGATAGCATCTGATTCAGTGGACATAAATTTGAACAAACTCTGGGAGATAGTGAAGGATGGGGAAGCCTGGCATGCTACAGTCCATAGGGTCACAACGAGTTGGAAATGACTGAACAACACAATAATTTTTGAACGAAGGGCCTGCATTTTCATCTTGCACTGGGATTTCAAACTGTGTCAACATTCCTGCCCCTCCTTTTCTACCCCCACTACCCCAAAGCAAGAGAACTAAGAAGCCTTGCTGCTGCTAAGTTGCTTCAGTCATGTCTGACTCTGCACAGCCCCACAGACAGCAGCCCACCAGGCTCCCCTGTCCCTGGGATTCTCCAGGCAAGAACACTGGAGTGGGTTGCCATTTCCTTCTCCAATACATGAAAGTGAAGAGTGAAAGTGAAGTCACTCAGTCGTGTCCGACTCTTAGCGACCCCTTGGACTGCAGCCTACCAGGCTCCTCCGTCCATGGGATTTTCCAGGCAAGAGTACTGGAGTGGAGAGGGAAACAATGGCACAGCTCTGCCAGATAGGGATGGCTGTGAAGGGACTGCCCAATGCATAGCCTAGCTGTGGAACGCCCTTCCTTATACATATACAACCTAAGAAAGGACAATGACAGGAAACTTGCCACAGGCCCCACCTCTATCAACATCTTCCTTCTTGAGAGCCTCTGGAGCCTGAGTCAGGCCAAGGAGTGGCTCACCATTCCTGCTAAGCACTGGGCTCCTCCCTGCTTTCAGGTGGAAATGCAGGTTGCCTTGGACCAGACACCACCCAGCATCACAGAGCTGGGCAGGATCTCAGAGCAGAACCCAGGCAGCTATCACAACCCACCTTCCGGCATCAGTGAAACAAACTGCCCCAGGTTAGAGAATGGACTGACTCAAGTTCACACTGTGAGTCAGTTTCCCAGGCTGCTTTTGGCATTAATTCTCTTTCAGATGCGATCTGCAGAGAAAATCAAACAAACAAACAAACCTGTTATTCTGTCACACAGATAACATACTCCCACACCTAATGCAGAGAGTTACAGAGTCTGATGCTCAATTTATATTGGCCAAATTAAATGAAAGATGACCCTGGTATCTTAAAACTGTAACAAGATGAAATATCACCTTGGCTCTCTTCTGTCCCAAATTCTTCTGAGAGCCTCAGTCATTTCACATGTCTCAGTGGGAAAGAAATCTAAGGAGGAGGCAAAGCTTGACAAAATTTAAACATGTGAATAAAGAGTGTGTGATAAACTACAGTGCAAACAGAGACACACTTTTGAAACATTGAGACATGAAGGAAAATAGGAGGAGCACTAGTTAGGATGAAAGGGATTATGCACCTGTGTGGGCACAGAGAATTACTTCTGGGTCTTAGTTCACTAGCTCTCTGGGTGTTCTTAGGCAAGTACATCTCTGGGAAAGTTTCTCTCTGGCCTTTGGCTTCCTGGTCAACCACCTGAGGAAACCTGGACACACTCACAGTGAAGTCCCTTCGAGAGCTGGCATTCTGTGCTTCTAAGTAACCATTGTTATCACCTCCATATCAGTGTCAGGACTTTCAGACTGATTTGCAGAGGAAGATTACCTTCCAGAACCAAAGTTAGTGCAAAATAATGAAAGCAGCAAAAGAATTCAATTCAGAAAGTTGAGTTCTGGCTATAGGGAGTGATCCAGAGAAGAAACTGCTATGGAATTCTGATCCAAAGAGATAACACATTTCTGAGGGACAAAAGTATGTTGGGGTGAGTATCTGAGGAGGGACCTTGGGCAAGGAGGCTCCCATTCCCCAGTGACTCAGTTTGGACTGGCCGACCCCTCCCCCTTAAGCACAGTCACTTGAACAGTCTAGTCACTCTGCTCTGCTGGAATGTGTGATGATGAAGAGAACAGAAGATTCTAAGGGTAAGACCATGTTACTGAGTAGGTCTGAACAGTAGACCAAGGTGTTCTTAAGTTTCCTATTTATTATGTTTTAGGGACCGTGTTCTATGATTGTCATGACATTTGAGGAGTTCCTGTGAGCTGTATCCAGATGGCAAACAAGACAGCCTCAAGTAGCCTCCCCAAGTCCCATGGGGAAAGAGAAAACAATGTGCCTTTTCATCTGACTTGGTCCCTGACCCAGCCACACTCCTGCCACGTGAGTGATGTGGCGCATCAGCAATTTTCTGTGACGTCTGAACCAAAGCTAGAACCACAGTGTGGCCTTTGTGACCCAAGTCTCAGGCCAGACCTTCAGCACAGGACATCCTTTAGGGCCAGGACCGGGAAAGACAGCCATGAGATAACATCTGATGTGTGGGCAGAGTCTGTACCACTGGCTTGAGAACTTGCCATTAAAAATGCATGTTAAATAGGAAAAGGAGTATGTCAAGGCTGCATATTGTCACCCTGCTTATTTAACTTCTATGCAGAGTACATCATGAGAAACGCTGGGCTGGAAGAAGCACAAGCTGGAATCAAGATTGCCGGGAGAAATATCAATCACCTCAGATATGCAGATGACACCACCCTTATGGCAGAAAGGGAAGAGGAACTAAAAAGCCTCTTGATGAAAGTGAGAGAGGAGAGTGAAAAAGTTGGCTTAAAGCTCAGCATTCAGAAAACGAAGATCATGGCATCTGGTCCCATCACTTCATGGGAAATAGATGGGGAAACAGTGGAAACAGTGTCAGACTTTATTTTTTTGGGCTCCAAAATCACTGCAGATGGTGACTGTAGCCATAAAATTAAAAGACACTTACTCCTTGGTAGGAAAGTTATGACCAACCTAGATAGCATATTAAAAAGCAGAGACATTACTTTGTCAACAAACGTCCGTCTAGTCAAGGCTATGGTTTTTCCAGTGGTCATGTATAGATGTGAGAGTTGGACTATAAAGAAAGCTGAGCACCGAAGAATTGATGCTTTTGAACTGAGCTGTTGGAGAAGACTCTTGAAAGTCCCTTGGACTGCAAGGAGATCCAACCACTCCATCCTAAAGGAAATAAGTCCTGGGTGTTCATTGGAAGGACTGATGTTGAAACTGAAACTCCAATACTTTGGCCACCTGATGTGAAGAGCTGACTCATTGGAAAACACCCTGATGCTGGGAAAGATTGAGGGCAGGAGGAGAAGGGGATGACAGAGGATGAGAAGGTTGGATGGCATCACCGACTCAATGGACATGAGTTTGAGTAAATTCCAGGAGTTGGTGATGGACAGAGAGGCCTGGCATACTGCGGTTCATGGGGTCACAAAGAGTTGGACACAACTGAGTGACTGAACTGAACTGATTTCTGATTTACTAGATGAGAACCACTGGGGTGGGCCCAGGAATCTCCATGTTAGGAAGTTCTGCCAGATAGCTGTTCTGCACATAAAAGCTTGAGAAGTAGAGTGTTTCACTTTCTCAAACTACTCTCAGAAAACTCCAATAGGGAACAGACTATGAAAAACTCAGGGACAGGAGCTTAGAGACTGAATCCATACCTGCTGCAAGGAGGTAGTGGTGAAACACACACAGCTGGATGGTAAGCAGAGGGGAGTGTGTGATAAAGTTAGAAGACAGGTAATTTGTACATAGGTGACCCAGAGCCCTTCAATTTCTGTCTTGCTCTTAACTGTAGGATGCAAGAGCTCCTAGGTGAACTTTGAATTTCAGCACCTACATCCCAAATCCTTAGCTGGATTCCTATGCTCTCACTGCCTGATTAAACACAGAAGTACTTGCTTAGCAACAATAATAAGAAAAAAAGATGCAAGGGACAGGGGCCAGAGCCACCTGCATGGTGTAAAGGTTTACAGAAGAGAAAACCTGAAGGCTCTTGTGAGGGGAAGGAGACTGGCCATCCATGCCTCTAAAGAGGCCCCCCGCCACGTTCAGGGGGGGGCCAGTGAGTACAAGCTTCCTCTCCCTGGAGTTTTCATAAAGCACCCAGGTGACGTGGAGACTGCAGAGGGAACCTGCCACACAACATGCCATATCCGTTTTCAGAGGGTGTCAACACCCTCCTTCCCACACCTGCTATTCCCAAATATCACAACCTGATTTTTTTCTCCAGCCTCCTGTCTTGATGATGATGATTAAATATTCATGGGATGCTGTGATGCCAGCATACTTTGTGAAATTTCAGAAACCTTTTTTTTTTAACTGAAACATTTCTTTTTTTCTTTCAGATGATCCCAATTTTGAAGAGAGGTAGAAAGAATGACAAATGCCAGTAACTCAAAAACTAGAAACTGTACCAAAAAAGCTAGCATCCTAAGTTTTCACAATTGTGTTTCAAGCCTACAGTGCCCCACTTTAAGAAGAGGAAAGCACAGAATCTAGAAATCAGAGATCCAGGAGTTGTTCCTACTACAAAAGAATTCTTCATTTTACCACGGGGTTCATTTAAATAGCAAACTTCCCAACTCTAGGTAAAATATTATATAAGCAAATTTATTTATGTATGTATTTATCATTTAATTATTATGCAAAAATATGTTCACCTTATTTGAAAAAAAGGTATATATTCTGAAATCAGAGTCTGCTAGCTAAGGCATCATCTTACCCAGTGGCTTTCAAAATGAGCTTCAGGGAGCCCTGGGGTTCCTCCAAGATGCCTCTGGGGCCACCCTGAGACACAGGCTGGGCCTGCAAGGTGGAGCAAGGAGGTCCCCATCTCAGATCACCCAGCACAATTCTACTCCCCCCAGGTATATATCAGAGGTACATGTAATGTTTAGCTTCTAAGAAGTTGAGGGAAGGTATCTAAAGCACTCACAGAAGCCTAATTCCTTAATTTTACATTTTGGAAAACTAATACAAAGACACGATTTCCCCCAAGGCATATTACATTTTAGCTTCAGTCTAGTGTTTCCTCTTACACTGTAACTTGTTGCCCCACAGAACACTCAAAATTGGATTAAGGAAACTTGTTTGTCTCCTAGAAACGTTAGCACCTTAGTCTGAAACTAGTCAATAATTAAAATAACCAGAAGAACCAGCTCAGAAATAATCAGAAACTGAAGGTAAATTGCAAAACATTTTCTTGCTGAACAAGCCTGACATTCTCAAAGGTCTCCAGATGAGCTGGATAATGTCAGTGTTGATCACAGCTCCGTCTTGAATCACAACACAGATAACTTGAGCTAGCACCTTCCAAAATGTTATTCAAAATACCAGCTAAAGCAAGGTGCCTCCATCAAGCTGAATCAATGCCTCAGTGAGAAGTAGTCACACAGAGGAAAAAGTAGTAATGAGAACCTTATGTTGGATCAACTTGTGCCCTATATTTATTTATTTCTAATTATTTAATGAATACCTATGTGTTGCCTTCTCTGTGCTGGGAACTGTCAAAAGCGCCTTACAAATATTAATCATTCCATTCCTATAAAAAGGCTGTGAGGAAGGTACTATATATCATTGCCATTTTACAGGTGAGAAAACTGTTTACAAAGAGGCTGTGTGTTGTGCTTAGTCACTCAGTGTCTGACTGTTTGCAACCCCATGGATTGTAGCCCACTAGGCTCTTCTGTCCATGGGGATTCTCCAGGCAAGAATACTGGAGTGGGTTGCATGCCCTCCTCCAGGGGATCTTCCCAACTCAGGGATCAAAGCCAGGTCTCCCGCATTTGCAGGCGGATTCTTTACCAGCTGAGCTACAAGGGAAGCCCCACAAAGAGACTAAGTAACCCTTAGTCACAACTAGTACACGGCTGTTCAGAGTGACAAGTCTCAAAGACACACCCCTAGGTCACATACAACACAAAAGGTGCTATATCACGCTTCCCCAAATTTACTCCAAGACCTCTAAAAGCAGAGCCTTTTAGAATCTGTGCTGTTAATATTATTATTGGGCTTTCCAAGTAGCGCTACTGGTAAAGAACCTGCCTGCCAATGCAGAAGACATGAGACGCAGGTTCAGTCCCTGGGTTGGGAAGATCCCTTAGAGAAGGAAATGGTCAACCCACTCCAGCATTCTTCCCTAGAGAATCCCATGGACAGAGGAGCCTGGTGGGCTACAGTCCATAGGGTCGCAAAAAGTCACACACAACTACAGTGATTGAGCAATATCATTATTAACAATCAGCTGATAATATCATCTAATATTAACACCTTTTACTCTGCCAGCACTGCATTAATATTAATCCTTACAGACATCACAAGTCTATTAGGGAGAAATCATCATTAGACCCATTTTGCTGCTGAGGGAAGAAACACAGAAAGGTTATGAAATATGCCAAAAATCATGGGAACCTAAAAAGGTAGAATTGGAATTCAAAAGCAGATTTATCTCACTACATGATGTGTATCCTAGCAGAGTTCTTTAATTGACTCCTGCAGACTTGTTTGTTTTGCCCACAGTGTTTTTTACAATTTTTTTGAATGAGATGCTAAAATCAACTAATTGAGAAGCTTCAGTGAAAAATCCAGTATTGCTAGATGCTTCCCTCTTTAGAGGAGGTTTCCACTTCTCCATCATCACACATCCAGCCAGCTTCCTGTCTTTATGCTATTAGCCTGCCTCCTTGAAGCACTTGAGCTTGTCATTGAGCAGGATACTCCAGGAGGCTCCAGAGTACCTCCTAAGAGGCACTCTGCAAGTGATCCCTGGCAGAACCCTCAGACTTTTTCAAACTTGAGAAATGTATGGACTCATTTACAAGGAAAAAAAAAATAGTGACATGAAACTCTGAAATACATCAAAAACCTTTGAGAGTCAGCAGAGCCCTATTCAAAAGTCACTATATTAAAATGTAATCGCTGTGACCTACGCAGATATTTTCAACTGCACACCATAAAAAGTGATACAACTTGTCATTTCTATTAACACTGAAATAACACAAAAATTTAAAGCTTCTTGATAGCATAATGCTTTCAAAGGTAATCATCCATGATGTAACCTGTATCAATCTTTTGTTTCTTTTTAGGGCTAAATAATTATTCCACTGTTTGGCTAGGCCAGATTTTGTTTATCCAGTCATCCATCTAGGTTTGCCTGGGGCTGGGGGAAGGGGGAGTAAGAGTGATGCTTAATAATTATGGATTTCCTTTTGGGATGATGGAAAAGCTCTGAAAGCAGATAGACAATGGTTGCACAACATGTCAATACATTTGATAGTTAAATGGTAATTTTATGTTATGTGAATTTTACTGCAATTAAAAAAAACTCTAATGGCACATGAAACTTCCAAAAAAACTGACTTCAAAGCAACAGAAATCAAAGTTAATTTATTTAAGTTCCTTATTTGATAGATTTACACGTACTCGGATCTTTTTTAACCTAGAAACTAGCATCACTGATATGAACTGTTAGAATCTCATTGTGTTTACTTTAAATCCATCTGCTCAATTCTCCTAGCTGTATCTTATATTCATAGCAGTCTGGATTAAACTGTTTTCAAATGATTTCTGAGGCTTTCTCATCTCTGTGTCCTCACACATCTGCTTGACTTAGAATCTGGAATGCTGCCATACCAACTATCAAAGACCCAGGTGAATACCATTACCTGGTCATTACTAGAGTCAGATGTAAACATCACTTCTGATACAACTTACTGTATCATTCTTGCCCCACTCAGAAAAACTCTCAGTGTTTCCTCATTACAAACCAAACAGTACAAAATTATTATCTTGTCATTTAAAATGATTAACAATCATGCCTCACCTTTATTCCCCAGTATGTCCCTTCATATACCATATTTTCCATCCAAACCAACCTGTCACCATTCCCCAAATGTGTCTCATGCACTTCCATACCCGAGCCTTTTCTCAGGATGTTCCCTTTACCTGGAGCCCCTGCATCTAGAGGAAGTCTTCCCAGCTCTAGAAGTATTCCCAACTGACCTCTCCACTGAACTTCCTCCAGTCATCACCATCCTGCCACAGCTCAGGTGCTACCTGCCTCGATTTTGACCCTTTACATTCTTTCACCTCTTTTCCAGCATGAACAGTCTGTCTCATCGTGGAATTATTTCCAGACTGTGGAAATATATATTTTAATCTGGGAACTCTTTGAGAGAACTGTCACATTAATCATGGTAAGTACCATCATCTCTGGCATATAATAGGTGCTCAATTAACATTTATTTCATGGAAAGGAATGCCATAAAATGAAACAAATACAAGGTAAAACAAACAAACAAACAAAACAAAAGAAAAAACAGATAAAGAACCTAGGCGCGATCATTGCATTTAACCCTACTGTCAGGATTTTGGCTTCCCAGATGGCTGAGTGGTAAAAGAATCTGCCTGACAATGCAGGAGACACCCGTTTGATCCCTCCATTGGGAAGATCCCCTGGAGGAGGAAATAGCAACCCTATCCGGTATTCTTGCCTGGAGAATCCATGGACATGGGAGCCTAGTGGGCTACAATCCTTGGGGTCGTCACAAAGAGTCGGACATGACTTAGCAACTGAACACACATGCATGTCAGGATTTTGAGCCTAGAAAATAAGATCTTTTGTATAGTCACGACACCTGGAAAAAAAACTGGGTCGGCCAAAAAAGTCCATTGGGCTTTCCATAGGATGTTATGGAAAAACTCAAATGAAATTTTTGGCCAACCTAACAGTTGGTGTGGAGAGGCAGGCAGACGTGGATAAGAAGAACAGAAGGATAAACTTACTGTTTATTAAGCTGAGAGGGCAAGCGCTCTGCTGGGCAGTTGATGTATTTGTCTCACTGGGTTCTCACAAGATCCCTCCACCTGATGGCTCAAGATACTGAGGAGAAACAGGAGGGATTGTGCAAGTTGCCCGAGGTCACACAGATATTCTAACGCCTGTCTCCCCATTCCACCCTGCTTCTCATAACTAAAGAAAGGGCAGCGAGGACAGGCCAATTCCCTCTAATCTTGCCCTCCATGGTGATCTACCTCAGCAGTTACATGCAATTTTAAAAGTAATAATAAATGCTGCTACTGCTAAGTCGCTTCAGTCATGTCCGACTCTGTGCGACCCCACAAATGGCAGCCCACCAGGCTCCCCCATCCCTGGGATTCTTCAGGCGAGAACACTGGAGTGGGTTGCCATTTCCTTCTCCAATGCATGAAAGTGAAAAGTGAAAGTGAAGTCGCTCAGTAAGTGTCCGACTCTTCGTGACCCCATGGACTACAGCCTACCAGGCTCCTCCGTCCGTGGAATTTTCCAGGCAAAAGTGGCTAATACCGCTTACATATCCACCATGTACTCAATGAATAGGCACTTTATACATACTGTCCTAAATTTTCCAACCATCCCATGAGGTGGGTATTATCCATATCATCATGAGGAAGGAAACTGAAGTTGTTACGTGTTCAGAGTCATGCAACAGTACAAAGCCAAAGATCCTACCCCGATCTCTATGGGGTGCCTTTTCTCAATAGATTCTAGCCATAAGGAATTCTCACAAAAAAAAAAAAAAAAAAAATTACCCTAGACGGAATCAGTGTTTTGAATATGAAAGACACAAGAATTTTCCATTTGGTAATCTGTATTTTTATCCCCAGAGAAGAACATACATGGAAACAGTTCTGGCAGGTGAAGAAGTTGGGACAACACCAGCATCCCAGTGCTTCCTCTGAGCTTTCACCTTTCCCTGGAGTTCTTTTATTTTGACTCCCGTTGCCACCACCAATTTAAGTCCCCATCTCCTAGGGCTGGGGAGGCAGATAGGATAAGAGAAATACTTTCCCTCTTTTCCCCTCAGCTCAAGGTAAACATAATCTTTCTCCTTGTTTTTCTTTGCACAACTGAGACAGGCTGACATATTCAAGATGAAATTTATCAAACAGTAAGAAAAACCTAAATGTAAATAAAGAAAATAAAAACAGCACAAAATAGATGACTGGTCCTGACTTTTAATGAAAGAAGGAGTTTACTGAGCACCAAAGTCTATTGCATTCCCAAACATTATCACAAATAATAAACCAGCATCAGCACATTGCATGGGGTCCCACCCACTTGATGGCCAAGTGGCACTGTCTTCCAACTGTGAAGAAAAAATCACCCAGTCAAATCCCCAGAATAAACTCACAGACTGCCTAGGGGCCTCCCACTCAGTTTTATTCTTCTTTCAGAAAAATCAGCTCATAGATCATTTGTCAAGAGGATCTAACTGACATTCTGGACATTTATAAGTCCCAACGAGGTCTGCAGCCCTTCTCAGTTGGGGCTGACAACTCTACCCACTTCCTTCTTGGCTTTCAGTCAACCCCTTCACCCATCAGCCCACCCATCCACCAGAGACATGTTCCTTTGAAATTTGAATGTTAGAGTTTATTATGACATGAGGCAGAGAGTAGCAGTATTTGAGAAGGCCACCTCCTACACTCCTTTGCAATGCTCACAAGATTTATGACAGTAGATCTTCACAGCTCACAAATTCCATGGAAAAACATTCTATCCAAGCATCACCTACCACAACAGTTTACCCCCAGGACTGTGGGTTTGAATCTGCAGGACCTGAGAGAAACAGAAATCGTGCTTCTCATTTCCCAACCCACAGTGCACTCCTAAGACCAAGAATAACAAGAGGACTGAAAAACACCAGCCACTGAATCAAATCATTCCTCTTTGGGACTCATGGCTGACTTCAGGTTGCTGGTAATAACAATGACAAGAACACACAAATATCAGTATTGGCATGAGCAAACACTGCTGCCTTATATTAGCCTATGAAAGCTTCTCATCTCTCATCTTAACTGGGCTTCCTGTCAGTTCTAAGAAAACACCAGAATCGGTCCTTCTTCTTACCAGCCTATTCTTCCAGAATTCTCTCTCACTTTCTCCCATCTTTCCCTTCTCTATGACCCTGATACACCATGTTTGCTTATGTTTCTCTATTTTTGTCCATCTGATTCCTTCTACCTAAAACACTGTCTCGATGTCTTCCTTTATCTGATGAAATATGCCATCTTTGGAGACCTATTCCCTGAAAAGCTTTTGTAATTCTCAGAATTGGTTCTTCCCTTGCCATCTTTATCTAAAAAGCTGGATAGAAGCTTTATTGTCTTTTTTAATTGCATTGCTCAGATGAAGTACCATTTTAAATATTTTTGAAGAATATACTTTGATTTAATATTGAAGCAAAAAGTTGTGAGCACAGGATGGCCCAGCCCCAGGGCAGTAGGGTGTAAATGTGGTGTGAGTGGAGTACATTTTTATCATTAAAATAATAACTGCCAGCCACTCTGAAGGAAATTTTGGAGACGATAAACTTTATTATCTTAACAACTTTCACAATAATTCTTTTTAAGAAGAAAATTGCCTTTGTCTAGGGCAAAAGGAAAACAACACCTTGATAAGCTCTTAGTATAGAAAATGTGCTTTTGAGGACAGCTTCAAAGAAGTGGGCAAACATCTACAGTGAAAATGAGAGTAATTTGGTTTTATTCTTCAGGAGAGGGAGAGAGAAAAGAAAACAACAGAGCTGTGGAAAGCCAGAGCCCAACAAACCAGAGACAAACTTTTCACTTTAGTAATTAACTATTACTAAATAAAAAAGGCCAGTGTCATTCCCTGTTGTTGGGGATGATGGTTTAAGAAAGGTAATGCCTGCTTTTCCCATTTGATGGTATTAAAAGACTTTATGTCCACTTGATTTCTAGGAGCCTCAGTTTCCCTAGTTGTCCAAGGGAAATAACAATCAAATCTAGTTCACAAGGGCTATTTGAGGGACTGAGTGATACACATTAGTAAGAACAGTTTGAAAACCAGGAAATAGTGATAGTTAGTATTTTCAGTCCGAGATGGTTTGAGGCTGATGGTGAATGACTATGACATGACCACGTGATTTCCCTTCCATCATAAAAGTTGTGGGCAGAGTCTTCGTCTTATCAATGTAGTCCCTGAGAACCGGAAGAGTGATGTCACATTAATAAAGTCCTGCAGTAATTAGATGATTTTCTTTTTGTTTTTTGCCATGACCCACGGTATGCGGGATATTAGATCCTTAACCAGGGATCGAACCTGAGGTCCCTGCAGTGGAAGCACAGAGTCTTAACCACTGGATGGCCAGGGACGTCCCTGAATAATATACTTTTAATCCATTTGCTTATTTAGTCAAGCTTTATTAGTCTATATAATATGCGTTGCACAATACACGGCACTAGTAACGCAGTCTTTGGTGCTACTAGACAGATCAGGTTCCCCACAACCAGAAAGGAGAGAGGATGGAAGAATTTATGATATCTTCTGTCATGGAGACCCAGCAGGCTCCAACTCATCAACCTGGCCCGGGGAGGAAAATGGAGAGTACATCCACAAAACAGATCAGCCCATCCTCCTAGGATATAGCAGTAAGGTGCTTGGTTTGTGCTTTATTTTCATGGAAACATCTTCCCAGAGGGTAAAGGATTTCTGCCATACTCCCTAAGCAGTATAATCACTTCCTTCTTTGCTTTTTCACCAAAAGCATCAACAAGCAACAAGGACAGAAGGTAGCCGGAACCTGCTCTGTGTGTCTGCCTCACAGAGCCGCAAGCCAGAAGGAGGGTGCCCCTCACTGAGTTCCTGGCATTTGATGTCCAGTCTGGAAAGGAAGTGTAGCCATCTGCCCTGGACTCTGTTGAATAGATAGAGCTCGTGGACCATTTGCAACAGAAACAAGCTCTTTAATGCAGCCTAAGAAATGATCGCTTCAGGGTCAGAATAAAGCCCCATAGGATGGCAGAGAAGAGAGGGTGAGAGAAGCAGGTCAGTGCCTGCTCCTCAGGACCCAAGACAGAACCATGGCTGGCTGAAGCTGTGTTCAAGGTTCTCTCTGACACACCACTGATGCTGGTGAGAACCAGAGAACCAGGTTCAAGGGGCCTCGTGGGAAGCACTGGCTCCAGTGCCTTCCATTTACAGATGAGGAAACCAAGGCTGAAAGCGAGCGTGACAGCAGGTGAGCAGCAGAGCCAGGTTCAGAGGAACCTGCCGCCCCTCCCACTGCCCTGACAGGAGCCTGGCCACTGGGTAAGGACAGTCAGAGGAGGGAGGTGGTGGTAAGTGACCGTCTCAGTGATGTTCTGTGTAAGGGATCATCCCCACAGCTTGAGAACCCCATCAGCAGACCATCAACAGGCCTCCAGATAATACAGTTTACGTCAAAACAACTTTTATTTCCTGAGTGTTTTCTCAGCTGTGCCTTAAAATAAAATATATGTGTCTAATCTCATCCAGCTCTATGCTGCCTGCTGCCATCAGAGAACAGTGAGGAAGTGCTGATAGAAAGAGGCTGCAAGAGTGTGAAACTGCTGGGAAGCTAGGGGAAGGGTGGCAGCAGCGGAGAAACCCATCGGACAAGCTTAGCTGGGTGCATCTCCCATGAATGTCATCCTGGCTCAGCTCCTGGCATAGTAGGAGAGGACAGGGTGTGGCCAGATAGACCTGGTCTCATTGTCACACAGAGCAGGTGTTCCCCATCACTATAAAGGACATCCTTTCAGTGGCTCCATCGCAAACTTTTAAAGGTATCCCTGACTCTCTTTTTCTCCCATTTTTCATCCACTCGATCACCAAACACTGTTGTGTTCTGACTCCATAAAAGAGCCTATGTTGGTTTCCTGATGGTACTATAACAAATCACCACAAAGGTAGTGGCTTAAAATACAACCCGATTTCTTTTATTTTACAGCTCTGGAAGTCAGATGTCTGCAAGGATGCATTCTGTCTCTAAGCTCTAAAGGAAAATCTTTTCTTTGACTTTTCAAATAAGCTTCTAGAAGTCAGTTCCATCCCTTCTTTCATGGCCCCTTCCTCCATCATCCAAGCCAGCAGCAGACCATCTTCTCTTCCATCCTCATGTTGTCCTTTCTCTTTCTTAAAGACCCTTTGATTACACTGGGCTCATCACATAACCCATAATAATCTCCCCACCTCAAGATCTTTAACTATACCTATAAAATCCTGTTTGTCATAAGGCTTTAGGGAATGGGACCAGGACATGTTTAGGGGCTAGTATTTAGCCTCCCACATAGCCCAACTCTGATTATATTCTCAGCATTTCTACAGCTACTAGCCTAATCTCATCCTCCATTATCACTCGCCTCCTTTATTGCAGTGCCTTCCTAATATTTATCTGCTTTTGCCATCCTTCAACCAACACTACTCTCCCCGACACACATGAGCTCTTCTAGAAACAGCAGAGTGATTTATTTGAAATGTAAGTCAGATCATGCCAAACCTCTGCTCCATGTGCTTTCTGATCTCCAAGGCCCCTGTGATCCAGCCTTGTGGTCCAGGTGCCTGGCCACTCCCTCCCTTTGCTCACTCTGGCCCACATACACTGGCCTCCATGTGGGTCCTTGAGCTTCCCAGGTGCATCTGTGCCTCATAGCCACTTGCACTCGCTGTTCACTCTGCCTAGATCCTCCCCTTATGTCCTTCAGGTCTGTGATGAAATGTCACTGTTTTAGTGGGACCTACCTTGACCACCCAACTTAAAGTAGCAAAATCTTCATTCCTCTCCTTCCCTGATTTATTTTTCTTTCTATTATTTGTCTCAAGCTGGTGTACTTCAGGATTTACTTATCTGTTATTTTCTGCCTCGATCTGTCCCCACCACACAGAAATATACACTTTGTGAGGGCAGAGATTCCTACCAATTTTGCTCACAGCTGAAACACTAGCCCCTAGAAAAGTACCTAACACATAGTAGGCACTCCACAAACATTTGATGAATAAATGAATGAAGGTTCTTAACCTCTCTAAGTCAATGAATGAAGTTAAGTCTGAGCCGATCTTCATGCTTATAAAATGGGAATAACAAAATCCATTTTGCACATTGTTCAAGAGGTGTTTTGCACATGCCTTCTGTTTTCTGTCCAGCCTCCAACCCGTCTTCCTGTTTCTAAAGACTATCTCATGATATGAGTTATGGATGAGATGAAGTGCTTTCTTCCCATCCAAGAAAAAAAGTCTCCCTCTTTTTATTTCCAGGCATTTGTAATGGACATATGACCAAGATTTGGCCAACAGATGCTTCTAAGCAGAGACCCAGCTTTGGAGGGATAATGGGCTTTATTCACAGTCGCTCTGGTGTGGTCCAGGGTTATCTAGATATGGCGCTGTCTTGGTTAGTCAGTTATGGCTGAAAGACCCTCCTTGCACTGAGGGTTTTCTAATACATGATCCTCTTGGCCCTCGAAGACTGCCTTGGCTTCTGCCAATGATCCAAATCCGGTGCTCCTACTTCTCAAAGCAGTCAGCCCTCTCTGGCTTCCAATCAGTTCTTCCTTCACCTATGCTAGTCAGAGATTTTGTTGCCTGCAGCCAAGCCCCAGTAGTAGACTTGAGGGGGAGGCCTGGAATAGATTCTATTGGCACCCAACCCAGATCCAACCTGCTGACTGGAACACCCAGCTTGCAGCTCCTGAAGCTTACACACAATGGTACTCAAAGAACTGGCCTGGGCTGATGGGAGCTGACTCCCCAGAGACACTTGAGAGGTTATCCCATTCCTCACTCCTTATATCCAGTGACTGACTGATCCAAGGGTCAAGAAGCCTAGACCTCTTGCTTCAATGTGGAACCACTCTCCTGGGTGAAGTATCCTGAATCAGACTGACGCTCGACGTCACCTGAGAGATCACATGTTGCCTGGCTCTCCTCTTCCCTATCTGCTCTCCTCATTCCTTTGGAGAGTGCCCCCCGCACCCGCTGAGGAGCATGCCTTCAGTTTGCCATGTGCACCCAAATCCCTTCTCAGTTTCTAATTCCAGGGAACCTGAATCAAGACAGATCTCGACTAATAGCCAGATGAAGAGAAAGAAAATATTTACTTGGAGCAATCCTAGCCAGTGCCTGGCACAGAAAGGCCCAATCAGTGCTAATGACAAAAGTCAAAGCCTGGCAATGGTAAACTCACTACCTGATATAACCTCACACCCCATCTATATTGTGCTCCGACCATCAGAACAAATAGCTTCCTTAAAAGATGTTTCCCTGTATACGTCACGGTCCTCTGCCCTGTGTCTCTCCTCTAGAGTCATCTGAGCCTCGCCTGACACTACTTTCACGAGACAGCTGTGCAAATAGCAGAGCAGCGATCCTGCTCTTTCCAAGGTGTTCTCTTCACTGAAGGAACATTCCCAGCAAGCAGACACAGCTGTCCCACCATCACACAGGCCTTTGTAAAGAAAACTGCCCTTGTACTGTCTTCATTGAGTGATGGGGGTTCCCTCTGGCTTTAGGAATAGTTGTATTTATAGGCTAGAACCTGCTTCTGGCCAAAGGTGCTAGATCAGAAAGTGCCCACGGCCTAACAATTGCCAAAATATAGGCTAATAAGCAACTATGGAATGACTTGAAGAACACAATCTACCCAACCAGGGACTATGGTAATTAGCCACAGTAATCAGATTATGTCTTTCCAGGTTATATAACATGGAACCAATGATGCAGCTTATAGAATGCAAACAATAGACTCTAAGAGAAGCAGAAACTGATAGAGTAGCTGGCTTGCATTAAAGATAAAGTACAAATCAAGGCAAGTGTGTCCTGGCTCCCACAGTCCTTAGAGCAGATCTAAGTCACTCTGTTGGATGCAGACCACCTTCCCCTTCCAGGAGCTGTGTGGACTAATGGTTAACGTTTGCCTGGCTTCCAGTAAACCCAGAGGACTATTTCCATGTATGTAAATGTTATTCAGTGATCTGATATAACTGGGGTTGAGTTTCCTTTTTTTTTTTTTTTACAGCAAAGAGAGCTTAACATCCTCAGTTGTTGTTCAGTTGCTAAGTGGTGTCTGACTCTTTGTGATCCCATGAACTGCAGCACACCAGGCTTCCCTGTCCTTCACTATCTTTGGAGTTTGCTCAAACTCATGTCCATTGAGTCAGTGATGCCATCCAATCATCTTATCCTCTGTTACCCCTGTCTTCTACACCCTCAGTAATTAAATACAAACTAATACCCTATTGTAAGGCCCTTTGCAATGCTGTGGTTTTAGCTATATTTAGGGTGAGTTTTGACTTCATAATACATCTCCAACATACTTACATTATATAGTGAGAAGACTGCTGCTGGATATCAATTCTACCTCTTAAGTCAGCTTCTTCTGCATGGGTGAGTGCTTAGTAACACAGTGTCTGGGAACTGTGAAACCCACCTACTCTTCTGAATGCCTGAACTTATTGAACCCCAAGGACAAGCAGTACTAAGGGACTCCTTTTGGAGGCATGCTTTCCATTAGAATCATTTGTGCTGATCTTTGCCCAGACATTTTGAGAAATGAATGGGAGCCAACACTGGACTTTTACTAATTGAAAATTGCTCAGCAGTTCCCACCGAAAGATTGGGGCTTTTTTTTTTTTTGGTTCCTGAGACAAAACAGAAGAAACCTAACCCTAACCCTAAAGGAGATCAGTCCTGGGTGTTCATCGGAAGGACTGATGCTAAAGCTGAAACTCCAATACTTTGGCCACTCATGTGAAGAGTTGACTCATTGGAAAAGACCCTGATGCTGGAAGGGATTGGGGGCAGGAGGAGAAGGGGACAACAGAGGATGAGATGGCTGGATGGCATCACTGATTCGATGGACATGAGTTTAAGTAGACTCCAGGAGTTGGTGATGGACAGGGAGGCCTGGCATGCTGTGGTTCATGGGGTCGCAAAGAGTCGGACACGACTGAGCGACTGAACTGAACTGAAGTGAAGGCGTTGTCAGAGACGGAAGGTCCTAGAGAGTCAGTGTCCTCATTTCACAGGTGGAAAACTGAGATTGTAAGATGAGTGACTTTGCCAGGCTCACCTGTGTGGGAGCTGGAGAGCCAGAGCCCTAATACCGGTGTTATAACCTCTAGCCTTGCTCTCTCCATCAACATCCACTCCTTCCTGCCCCCAGGGATCTATGGAGGATGCTGAACAGCCCCAGACTGTATGTGAGTGCCACTGCACTGTGTTTGGGCTTCCCAGGTGGTGCTAGTGGTAAAGAACCCACCCGCCAGTGCAGGAGACGTAAGAGACATGGGTTGGATCCCTGGGTTGGGAACATCCCCTGGAGGAGGGCATGGCAACCCACCCCAGTATTCTTGCCCAGAGAATCCCATAGACTTACCAATTTTCATTTGAAATTAGCCCAAGGGGTGGAGAAAAAGTTGCATTTTGTCTTAAGGAAACTTTACTGAGGGCCCATATATCTTCTATATCTGCAGGGGTTCTTTGAAATATATTGAAAATCCATTGAGAAAAGTAATTATTGATCATGGACTGTGAGTCAGGTTCCAAACCAACACTGAAGGCTCCTTCCTCCCTTAACAAAGGGTGACAAGTGTCAAAACCAAGTTACATCTGAGTGAGGTAAGTGAGCAGTGGACAGTCTTTCATAGAAATCCACATAGTGTGCAAAGACCCTCCCACCTCACTGCTTTTCATCAAGGACTATAGGATACGCTACATTTCCTCTCTCCCTAATAAGACATAGAACAGCGAGCCCCATTCACTCTAAAGTGTGACATTCACTCAGCTAATGTTCATTGAACTTGGCACTGAGTACATAAAAGGACACTGGCCAGTGTGTCCTCAGGAACATAACAATTTAACTTAAGCAATGCAGGCGAGAGTCGGTGCTGAAGTAGTTGTTCAACCTTGTGGAAAATTCTGTGTACATAATCAAGTCCTGGGAAAAGTCTGAGTGGAAGTTAACATCTTCTTGTGAAAACCTCCAAGAAAAGGTGGGGGCCTGAGTTGGAAAGATGTGGCAGATGTCAGCTGCCAGATGGCAAGAAGGAGGCAGTTCCGGACACAAGCTTGAAACAGAGAAGCTAGTGTGGGAAGGTGAGAGCAAACTGACCCCATCATGCAGAATGAGTGGGCAAGGCGCGAGGAAAGACAAGGAGCAGGAGAGGGAATGAGAGGAAGCGCTGTGGAGTGGGTGGCATTTGTGCTTTGCCTCTGAAAGTGTAGATCTGAAAGGGCAAGAAGATAACTACTTGGGGGGAACAAAGCAGCTTTTGGCTACGGGTGGGGGGGGGCGTCACTCTTGATCAATTCTCCCACTGAAATCCCTCTTCTTACAGCAAATGCCATCCAGAGGCTACAAGGCTTTACAGAACAGCAAGACAAGCAACTCTCCATAATTCAGCCACTCATTACAAGGTCTTGACTGCTTTCCCAAAGTGCAGTTCTCAGAATAAAGGCAACAAATTACATGCCATTAGTAAGAGCCAAAAAATTCCCTCTCAAAACTCTATCATAGATGGTCTGTGGGCCGAGGATGGCATGTATGCTGCACATACTGAATGTGAACTAGTATATTGGGCAGCAGATAAATGATGCTTAATAGGCACTGCAGAGATGGCTGGTCTCTAGTCACCTTCCTACACGTACCCTCTTGCAACTAGAGCCAGGGACCAAGTGATATAGGTTTCGTGTTTAAGAAAGTTAATTTATTAATATAATGGGGGTGAGCATAAAATAAAGTTTAATGTAAGCAGCTCTAATGAAAAGCATAGGAAAGAAGTCAGTCTTAAAAGGCTACATACTATATTTGATTTCAACTGTATGACATTCTGGAAAGGCAAAACTTGGGAGACAATAAAGAGGTCAGTGGTTACCAGGGAGTGGGGAAAGGGATGAACACAGAATGTTTTTAGGGCAGTAAAATTCTAATGCAACCTCTGTACTTTGGTTGATTATGATATGTCAGTAGAGGTTCATGGGTAATTGGTGGTAACAAACATACTCCTCTGGGGACAGCTGATAGTAAATGGGGGAAGCCATGCATGTGGAATGGCAAGGAATACATAGGAAGTCTCTCTATCTTCCTCTTAATTAAGCTGTGAACCTAAAACTGCTCTAAAAAACAGTATCTTTAAAAATATCAAGAATAAGTAGCATAATTTTTGTCATTAATTTAAATTATAGGAAAATATCTAGGACCTAATATATGAGAAGGACAGGATGTGGTTAGCTCTAGAATCAGAACAGGAAAGGTCATGTTAGTGAAGGGACTGTCCACAGTGGTAGGTACTAAACTATGATTTGCTTGGCTTTTATATTGCCCCCAAAGCACCTACATGCTCCAAGGAAGGGAAATGGAGGGTGGGAGACAATTCTTCAGGCTCTGAACTGTCCCTTCTGCTTCACCCTGAATATCTGTGGCTTCAGCTAGTTTACATATGGGTTCCATGCTGCTGCGGCTGCTGCTGCTGCTAAGTCGCTTCAGTCGTGTCCGACTCTGTGCGACCCCATAGACGGCAGTCCACCAGGCTCCCCTGTCCCTGGGATTCTCCAGGCAAAAACACTGGAGTGGTTTGCCATTTCCTTCTCCAGTGCATGAAAGTGAAAAGTGAAAGTGAAGTCAGTCAGTCATGTCTGACTCTTCACTACCCCATGGACTGCAGCCCACCAGGCTCCTCTGTCCATGTGATTTTCCAGGCAAGAGGACTGGAGTGGGGTGCCATTGCCTTCTCCGATGGGTTCCATAGGAGACTTCAAATAACTAAAGGGTCTAGAAGCTTGAGAGCATACGTATAGACACTTGTCCAGATTACTTTACCACTGAAACCTGATCCCATATTTTCCTGCTAACTCATCTTATATGGACTCATTGCCTTACTCAGACATTCAAAGTCTTTCACGGCCTGGCCTCAACCTTTTTCCAGCTTTTGTCTATAACTTCTTTCCCACATTCCTTACTTATCAACCAGACTACCTAACAGTTTACACTCCTAAAATGGTGCTTTTTAAGATACAATTACTTGCTAACATATCAGGTTCTTCCATTAGACTGGGAGCTCTTCAAGTTGTTTTCAGTCACTCAGTCGAGTCTGACTGTCTGTGACCCTATGGACTGCAGCATGTCAGGGAAGGGCAGGCTTCTTTGTCCTTCACTATCTCCCAGAGTTTGCTCAGACTCATGTCCGTTGAGTCAATGATGCCATCTGACCAACTCATCCTGTCGCCCCCTTCTCCTCTTGCCTTCACTCTTTCCCAGCATCACGGTCTTTTCCAATGAGTAGGCTCTTCACATCAGGTGGCCAAAGTATTGGAGATTCAGCTTCAGCATGAGTCCTTCTAATGAATATTCAGGACCGATTTCCTTTAGGATTGACTAGTTTGATCTCCTTGCTGTCCAAGGGACATTCAAGAGTGTTCTCAAGCATCACAGTTCAAAAGCAACAATTCTTTGATGCTCAGTCTTCTTTATGGTCCTTCTTAATGCTCTTCAAGGGCAGGAACCACATTTTGTTCATTATAGGGAGAAAAGTGGGCCCCTTCTCCAAAGTGTTGGTTGAGCAAACGTTCTCATTTGAACTGCAGTGACCAGCAGTTCCCACCAGATGGCAGTGTGCGGACACTTTTCCCTTACCAACCAGAAGGGAGGGGGAAGGCTAGGGCAAATTGCCTTTCATCTCTGTCCTTGCAGCCTGACAAACAAATCTCCGCAGACATCAGAGCTTGTGACTGGGCAGGAGACGTCACATCGTGAATCAGAACCTCAGGCGGCTGCTGTATTCCCTCGATACCGCCTCTCTCTGAAAACTTTCCTTCTGGAGGCTGAGAAAGGATTATTCTAGTCTGTGTTCTAGGACAGAGGAACTTGGAGTTGAGTTTGATTGTCACAGGCACAAGACGACCATCTTTTCAGCACTTAGGAGAAATGGCCACCAACACCCACTGATTGCTGCCATCTGTTGAGGTTTCTTAACCTCCTGCCCAGCCCCACCTACTACGCCCAGGCAACAAGCAGAAGTCAGCCAAACATGCCGGCTAACTTCTGAAGACAGCGGTTTTCCCAAGTTCCTGCCTCCTTCCGCACTTGAGAATCCTGGATGATCAGCTCAGGAGACCTTCAGGTGCTCTGAGCCTGCAGCCCCTCACCTCTTTACTACCTGGGGACCCTGTGCTCTGCTCTGGAATGTCTCAGAAGAAAAGGGCCCCCAAATAGAAGACAGCCCCAGGCCAAGTGAAAAACAAGGAGAAATATCTCCAAAGGACCTTCCAGACTCGAAGTGCCCTGGTGCAAAAAGGGCCTTACCTTTTCACTTCCTTCTGTTTCTGTAGGCCTCTAATCTCACCACAGTCCAGGAAGGCAGGAGCCTTCCTTTCTTGCTCCTTTGAAAACTTCTTTGTTGTGTCTCCCATCATCCAAAATGCTCTAGCCCCTCTAAACTTGTCCTGTTCCTACAGACTTCTCCTTTTCTTCACTGCTAGAGTAGAGAGTATAATTGGATATAAGTCAAGAAGATTCTGGAGAGTTCAATTTCTTTTAATCAAACAAGGTCCCAGTTCTAAGGGGATCTCCCTGAGATGGGTCTCACTGCTAACTCTGCTCCACCTTGAGCAACACACCTCATTCAGTGGATAGAGGGGTAGTTAAGACCCAAGCTCTGGAGTCAGCAGATGTGGGTCAAATTCTGCCTCTGCCACATCCTAACTACTTGACCTTGGGTGAGTTGTTCAACCTCTCCAAATCTTAGCTTCCTCATCTATAGAGCGGACAAAGTATCTACATATCTCAGAGGGATGTTGTGCTCATTAAATAAGGCTTGTAAAGTATTTAGCACAGTACCAATTCAAGGGGCATTAAATAAATGCTCAGACACACTATTAGCATTAACAAAAATACCCCGCAGAAGACACAGCTCAATAGAAGTAATTCTTGGTGTGATATGCTGGAGAAGGAAATGGCAACCCACTCCAGTATTCTTGCCTGGAAAATTCCACGGACAGACGAGCCTGGTAGGCTACAGTCTATGGGGTCACAAAGAGTCAGACACGACTGAGCCACTTCACTTCACATTCAGCAAAGCTGCAGAAACATCTAAAGACTCCAAAAGCTTTTCATAAATCCTACTGGGACCTATCCCTTCAATGAAATCCATTTTGCTTTTATTTGTTTAGTTTTTTATTCAGTAGGATCTAACTGAGCTTAGAAGCTGTGGCAAGCTCATGGGAGGCCAGGAAGGTACGTATAAGACAGCCTCTGTCCTCAAAGAATTCAGAGCACATTGAGGAGCCCACCCATAAGCAGTTATAATGTAGTGGGATCTGTGCTTGAACCTGGGTAAACACACCATCCTGCAGATGCAGAAGGAGGGAGCCTGAGATCCGACACATCTTGCAAGGCATTGTCAGCCCTTCATGCTCTAACTCTAGCCTTCCTGGCAGTGTCTAATCCAAGAAATAATTGTCTTCCTGACAGTACACTGTGGTATCTCAGCTCTCTAACCATGGCACTGACTGTGCTCTCTTAATGCAATGTCCACCTGCCTGGAAAACTCCTACCAGCCCTCTAAGTTTCTGCCTAAAGATAGCAACCTGTGAGAAGTCTTCCTCAGTCACCCTAGAGAGACTTGAGGGCTTCTCCACAGCAACTGAGCTCACGGAAAGTTGGGGCAGCATACTTTTACCTTGGTATCTAGCACTTGACTCAGTGGCCAGTGCCTCTATGCACCACACTCCCCAGCCCCTTGCTACCAGCACTGCCCTCCTTTCAGCCAGTACAGGGAAAAAACCAACCCACTGAGGCAAGGATCTACTGTCACCCAGAGCCGTTATAGGAGCTCTATACTGTTACAGAAAAGTTTCTATTGTCATCCAAAGTTTCTTTCCTTTTAATGCCCACCAGTTTGGGCGTGGTTTTACTCTTTAGAACAAAGCAGAATAAATAGGTTCATATTCTCTTCAACATAGCAACCCTTCAAATATATGAAGACATCAGACAAATACAATGTCAATATAAAACCCTCATTTGTGTTTATTCCTTTTCAAACACACACAGCTAATTAAGTCATCATTAACACACATTTTTTAAGTGCCTAACATATGCTGAGTACTTCATAGAAGCTTTGAGCATCATAAATTTAGTCTTGATATCTTCAACACCACCAGCATATACATACCTACGTTTTGATTTATTTCATCATGTTGGTTTCATTTCTGTGTTCTAGGAATCCTAGATCATTTTAGATACTAATGCCTCACTATTATTATTAGTATTGCATGAATTTATTAAAAATATATGCCATGTATACATTTATATAGGCTT
The DNA here is from genome assembly GCF_014754425.2 of Oryx dammah. Classification (NCBI taxonomy): domain Eukaryota; kingdom Metazoa; phylum Chordata; class Mammalia; order Artiodactyla; family Bovidae; genus Oryx; species Oryx dammah. The sequence goes on along the minus strand of NW_024070186.1, from coordinate 78,526,855 downwards.
CTTTTTAGATACTCATATTGAGCTGAAAAGGTAAGTGACCATCTTGCTTTTTTACAGGTAACGAGATTGAACCATCAGAGATTAACCCCTGTTCAATATTATCTTGCTGATAGGGGTCAGAGACAAAAGACAAGGTCAGCGCAGCCTTCCTCCCAGGCCAGGGCTCCTTCTGCTGTATGTACAATGTCACTTCTTGGTGTCAATCTGCTGCGCTTACTTTTCATTTTCGTTTCGTGTCATCTGCAAATTTGGACATTTCTCCTTCTAGAGAACCTTTGAAATCGTGAGTGAAAAATATTGGCCAGAACAAAAAGGCTTCAGTCCTTGCCAGAGATCACTTTCTAGCTGACATAGAGCTGTTAGCAACCCTTAAGAGACGTTTTTATTACCCAACTGTGAAACCAGTGAATACATGACATGATCCTGCTCATATGTCACCATCTTATGCAAAAATCACTTTACAGGAGGCAGTGTGCAATCTGTTGCTAAAACTTCCTCACCCTACTGATTTACCAATCTAGTGGCACAATAAGAAAAGGGAATGTGGTGTGTCTAGCACGACCCGTTAGTGGTAAACTTGAATGAACTTCTAGCAATCAGAGCCTTTGCTTCAAAATGCCCACAAATCAATTGTGTAAGGTTCCAAAATTTCAGCAGGAACTTAGATAAAACTCATATTCCCATCTTCAGTGTTTAGTCCTGTGTTATGATGCCAAGTAAACCCCTTTATTCACAGGGGAAACCTTGTGAACTTGTCAGAATATGATCTGTTCCCAGGGCTGTTGACAAGCATCCTCAGTGACAGTGACTGCTCAGTTTGATGCAGAATGTCCCACTTCTTCACTTTGGTACGTGATATTTCATCTGTATTTCATGCACCTTTTTCTTTCATTGCTTATATGTCACTTGGCAGGCTGTTTGGCTAAAATTTCCTAACCCCTAAATTAAAGGCTAAAAGTGACATCAAATGGTAGGAATAAATTGTTGTCTAAGAGGTATGTGGATCTCAGAAGTTCACTTACAGGAAACAGCTTTCTTGCCCCTTGTATTTCCAGTGCCAGGAGCCTAGTAAGCACTCAAGATGTGTTTGTTACAGCAAATGGGGAGGAGATACAAGAACTTCAGACCAAAAAATAAAAGCATGAAAATATGTATACCTTTAGGAGAGGGAACTCAAAGCTTTAAACTCATACTAAAATGTGTGTGACTGATATGAGAGACTTTCTAGACACTAGGTCTTGTTGGAAGACTGTAGGAAGAGTTCTGGAAGATTTTTAAAGGAGGATGGAAAAGCCTCAGAGAGAGGAAAGGGAAGGGAAAAGTAAAAGGGCCAGGAGCTACCCTGAAAGCAATAGTTATAATGTTGGAGACAGAAGCCCAAGGTTCAAGCTCTCAGTGTCTACTGTTAGCTGTTTGCCGTTGAAAAAGTTTCACACCTTAACAGAGCCTCAATTCTTGAGAAATATGAAGTCACATCTCACAGAAGTGTGTGAGCATCTAATGAGATTAAAAATATGAAAGTACTTTATCAAATCGGCATCACTTACACCCAAATCTGTTTTGGGGTTGGCCTGAATAAAAGCAGTGGAATCACAAGAGTATTGTGAGGATGGATTAAGAGATTGCTATGTAACTGTGAGCTTTCAGGCAAACTTGAAATGTTTCCCACTTAAGAAAAATGTTGAGCCTTACCAGGTTGGGAAGCCAGTGCTTATGCAATATTGGAGCAACTGAGAGATATAACCATACAAGCATTCCTCCAGCTCCAAGTCCTCTAGTCAAATAAAACTGAGCACATCCTAAACTGAACTTAGAAATTTTTTGCTGAGAATCAGCCATCCTAATTCTGTTACTGATAGAACTGTATCTTAAGCCACTTAAGCCTGAAATCTGTGTCTTGATTGTTAACCTTCTACCAATCTAAGGACGGTAGGGGTGGAGAGAATTGATGCATGTAACTTTTAACCTGAGATATCTTTGCTCTGATCCCTAATATTCTCATCTGTTGAATGGAGACAATTCCACCTGCCTAACTGGGTTTTAACATTTTATGAGAATCAGCTGATTCATGTAAAAGTTTTTTTAAAACTGTAAAATCCTCTGAAAATAAAAAGGTATTTTTTAATATTTGCAATAGTGTAAGACTAATCCTGGGATTTCCTGGTGACTAAGTGTGATAAAGAATTCACCTGCCAAGCAGGAGATACAGGTTCGATCTCTGGGTTGAGAAGTACCCTGGAGAAGGAAATGGCAACCCACTGCATTTATTCTTGCCTGGGAAATTCCATGGACAGAGGAGCCTGGCGGGCTACAGGCCGTGGGGTTGCAAGAGAGTCGAACATGACATAGCGACTAAATAACAAGACTAACCCTAGAAGACTGACTTTGTCTAATCTGCACAAAGAAAACTGAGCCCCAAAATCTGCCATTTAGTAATACCAAAAGATATTGGTTCAAAAAATTCTGAGTACCACCTGTGTAATTGTTCCACTTGTTGTCTAGCTAAATAGCTTGAATCTATGGAGTTTTGATGCTGAAAGAATTAAGGAAATCATTACCACATTAAAGGTGCAAAAAATTTTTTAATATATTAATGAGGTGGTGGGAAGTGCGCTGACAGTGAAGTCGGTCTGGAAGTGTTTAGTTTCCCTAATTAAATGGAGCTAATGAGTTTCTCCACAGAGCCTGAGTGCTGGGCTAAACAGTCTAACAAGCCTTGGATTTCTGTGATCTCAATAAGAAATGACCAACTGGCAGCTGAAAATAACCTGCGTCATGGAATGACTCATCCTTCACACCTTTGGGCGGAAGCTCTGCATCAGAAGGCAGAAGGAACTCTCAAGCAATCTGCGGGGCTGAAGTCAGATCCTTTGGGGTCTTCAGAAGCTGCAGACTCCTCATGACAAGGGATCTTAACATCATGTCATGATGAGGCAAGGAGAATCGCAAAGTAAATGCTACTCTAGATTACAGATCAGGGCTAGGAAAAAACTGACAAAGAGGAGATGGAGTTAAATCTAATCGACATTCATTGAGCCTGGAGGTGCGGAGTAGTATCAGTTCAGTTCAGTCATTCAGTCATGTCCAACTCTGCAACCCCATGAATCATAGCACGCCAGCCCTCCCCTGACCATCACCAACTCCCAGAGTTCACTCAAACTCATATGAATTGAGTCCATGATACCATCCAGCCGTCTCATCCTCTGTCGTCCCCTTCTCCTCCTGCCCCCAATCCCTCCCAGCATCAGGGTCTTTTCCAGTGACTGAACTCTTCACATGAGGTGGCCAAAACATTGGAGTTTCAGCCTCAGCATCAGTCCTTCCAATGAACACCCAGGACTGGTCTCCTTAAGGATGGATTGGTTGGAACTCCTTGCAGTCCAAGGGACCCTCAAGAGTCTTCTCCAACACCACAGTTCAAAAGCATCAATTCTTCGGCGCTCAGCCTTCTTCACAGTCCAACCCTCACATCCATACATGACCACAGGAAAAACCATAGCCTTGACTAGGCAGACCCTTGTTGGCAAAGTAATATCTCTGCTTTTGAATACACTATCTAGGTTGGTCATAACTTTCTTTCCAAGGAGTAAGCGTCTTTTAGTTTCATGGCTGCAATCACCATGTGCAGTGATTTTGGAGCCCCCAAAAACAAGGTCTGACACTGTTTCCACTATTTCCGCATCTATTTTCCATGAACTGATGGGACCAGATGCCATGATCTTCGTTTTCTGAATGTTGAGCTTTAAGCCAACTTTTTCGCTCTCCTCTTTCACTTTCATCAAGAGGCTTTTTAGTTCCTCTTCACTTTCTGCCATAAGGGTGGTATCATCTGCATATCTGAGGTTACTGATATTTCTCCCAGCAATCTTGACTCCAGCTTGTGCTTCTTCCAGCCCAGCATTTCTCATGGTGTACTCTGCATATAAGTTAAATAACCAGGGTGACAATATACAGCTTTGACATACTCCTTTTCCTCTTTGGAACCAGTCTGTTGTTCCATGTCCAGTTCTAACTGTTGCTTCCTGACCTGCATACAGGTTTCTCAAGAGGCAGGTCAGGTGGTCTGGTATTCCCATCTCTCTCAGAATTTTCCACAGTTTCTTGTGATCCATACAGTCAAAGGCTTTGGCATAGTCAATAAAGCAGAAATAGATGTTTTTCTGGAACTCTCTTGCTTTTTCCATGATCGAGTGGATGTTGGCAATTTGATCTCTGGTTCCTCTGCCTTTTCTAAAACCAGCTTGAACATCTGGAAGTTCATGGTTCACGTATTGCTGAAGCCTGGCTTGAAGCATTTTGAGCATTACTTTACTAGCATGTGAGATGAGTGCGATTGTGCAGTAGTTTGCACATTCTTTGGCATTGCCTTTTTTGGGGATTGGACTGAAAACTGACCTTTTCTAGTCCTGTGGTGACTGCTGAGTTTTCCAAATTTGTTGGCATATTGAGTGCAGCACTTTCACAGCATCATCTTTCAGAATTTGAAATAGCTCAACTGGAATGCCATCACCTCTACTAGCTTTGTTCGTAGTGATGGTTTCTAAGGCCCACTTGACTTCACATTCCAGGATGTCTGGCTCTAGATGAGTGATCACACCATTGTGATTATCTGGGTTGTGAAGATCTTTTTTGTACAGTTCTTCTGTGTATTTTTGCCACCTCTTCTTAATATCTTCTGCTTCTGTTAGGTCCATACCATTTCTGTCCTTTATCGAGCCCGTCTTTGCATGAAATGTTTCCTTGGTATCTCTAATTTCCTAGAAGAGATCTCTAGTCTTTCCCATTCTGTTGTTTTCCTCTATTTCTTTGCATTGATTGCTGAGGAAGGCTTTCTTATCTCTCCTTGCTATCCTTTGGAACTCTGCATTCAAATGGGAATATCTTTCCTTTTCTCCTTTGCTTTTTGCTTCTCTTCTTTTCACAGCTATTTGTGAGGCCTCCTCAGACAGCCAGTTTGCTTTTTTGCATTTCTTTTCCATGGGGATGGTCTTCATCCCTGTCTCCTGTATAATGTCACGAACCTCATTCCATAGTTCATCAGGCACTCTGTCTATCAGATCTAGTCCCTTAAATCTATTTCTCACTTCCACTATATAATCATAAGGGATTTGATTTAGGTCATACCTGAATGGTCTAGTGGTTTTCCCTACTTTCCTCACTTTAAGTCTGTATACAGAGACATAAAAGGTATACCTCTGCCCTCCTCAGACAAGCTTTCTAACAAGTTAAGGAAATAGATATGATTTTTAGAAACTAAAGGACAATTTAGAGTATTCTCAGTACCTCCATGGTTTCTCCAGGTATAATCAATCTCTCAACATAGATTATGAAGCCATTTTAGATATAGCCCCGCCTTGAGTTTCTCAGACATGCTGTCCTCGCAGACCTCTGTGTGTGTGTGTGTGTGTGTGCACGCTACCCCCTTTGCCTGAAATGCCCTGTTTTTGCCTCTGGCCTTGGAGAACCATCCTTAGTGGGGCTGCCTAGTCTGCAAAGCCCTTCCTGATCACCCTTTCTTGTCACTCTGTTGCTCACAGTTCCTTAAACTCTCCAAACTCTTTCCCACCTACCAGATTTTGCTCTTTCCCATCTCTCCCATTCTTATTCCTACTCAGTGCTCAGGTGTCCACTTAAACTCAGCACAGAGAAGCATTGTCCCACCGCATATAAGTCAGGGTCTCATCTTATTTTCTGCTAGAATCCTGTTTTCTTCCTTCATTACACTTATGGCAGCCTTTAAGTGAGTAATAAATAATAAATTGTGGCTTAATGTGTTTGCCGGCCTCCTTGTGGCAAGAATGGTTTATTTACCACTACCTCCCTGGTGCATACCACTGTGTCTGGCACACAAATAATTTTTAAGAGGATGAATGAATTTCTCCATGTTGCCCTGATCCTCCAGAATACGTTAGAACATTGAAAGAATATTATCTTCCAGTACTCCGGTGTCTCAGTCACGGTGCAAGTGATTCCTGCCTGGAGCACATCCAGTAAAACTTATAAAAGTTTCTGATTTACAGAATAGTTGCACAATGAGGGTATCAGCCTCCTTGAAGTAATGATTTTCTCTGCAAAATGATGCAGATAGCTGGAGGCACAAAGCTTCACTTCCCCACTGAACTGAAAGCATCACAAGATTCTTTGAAAATTGCTATCTATGAATTTCCCAAGGGGAGGCTTTTTAGTAAAGCTCCGTGAAGTCTGGTGAAACATCACTCATCATCAGGTAGGATCCTACCTGGTCCTATAACACGCCCTCTCCAAAAAGTGTGTTCTGTGTGATACGGACATACTTAAACAAGTTCGAGAAGAGCGGCCAGGCTCGTAAAGAAAGGGACTCGATGCTGTACCAGACAATGAAGCTGAAGGCACAGGAGGTGCTAAATGAGAGCAGAGAGTGTTTGCAAGGTGTCCGATAGCCTATAATTGCTCAATTCAACTTTGGCTGTGTATCCCAGAAGAAAGGCTCCAGGTGGGGAGAGGTTTGTCTTTATTTAATATGAAGAAAAACCGTTTCACAGAGTTGTGAAGAAAAGAATGGGCTGCCTTAGAAAGGGCTGACATTTTGCACAGAAAGGATGCAAGACCAGAACAGTAGAACAATGGAGGTTGCATCTGTAAGAGACATGGCGTATCTGAATGGACAATGGGGATGGTATCGAACAGGTGATAATACTAATGGGCCTGGTTGATTGGATCAGGTGCACGCTTAGGTATTTAACCTCCACAGCATCCTAAGCTGTGAGGTACTCCTATTACCCTCCACTTCACAGATGAAGAAACTGAGGCACACAAAACTTAAGCATGGGCCTTAGGTTACCACACCAAGAATGGAATCAGGATTCAAGCCCAGGTTCATCTGACTCCAAAGCCCATGCTCCAAAGACTGCTAAAATCCCCTGCCAATCTAATATTCTGGACTTTTTTGCATATTGAGATATCAAGAAAAAATTAATAAACCAGTCTCTAATGTAACTAATGAAGCTGAGTCCTTTGCTTTCTCCCTTCCATTGTCCTCCATTGTAATTCATATGCTAGTGAGTACAGATCTAACCGGGTTTCAAGTTTCCTGTGTGTCTCTGTGCGTATGTGTGCATAGATCTGACAGGGCTAGTTCATTTCAAGTAACCAAGTATGTCTTTGGACAGCTCTTGTCAAGATCCAATAGAAGAGCCAATTCCAAAAATATGTTCCTTTAGTGGTTTTTTAGGGTTCTCTGCTCTGCACGGATTGACAATGTGGTAACAAGAGACATTCTGGAGACTGGATTTAATGCAACCATATGCTAGACAGAATGAGAACCCATATTGCAGCAGACCAGCCGGTACATTTCCATGTTAACAGAAGCTTGATTGCAAATTACATTTAGTCTCAACAGCTCAGTTCACTGCACACAGATGCCATGGGGGACTGTAAAGTTAGCGAGATGTGGGGGAGTACGACTAACATTTTTTTTTTTTTGAAAAAAAAAAAAATCCTTCAGCTGATAGAATGCCAAGGAGCATCAGCGCTGATGCTGAAAAGAAAATGCTGCTATATTTGTTTTGCCAGGAAAGGAAAAATAATCATTGTCGCGAGTTGTTAGTCAAATTATGAATACGAGCTCGGCTGGTAATTGTCTGATAATACAAACAGTGATATTAGGGCTGTCAGAGCTGCATGCACTGTTTGACAGCTAACATGTACATGCTCTCTGTATGAGGAGTTGGTTCACTGATTCCAAAAGTTAAGCAGACAGAAGGGCGGGTGATGGAGGAGAGTTTCCCCAGGATCCTGGCTTTACATCCAGGACTGGATCTGGGTCAGCTTCCCAAAGTGTGGCCAGCATCTCCCCCATGCAGAGATGGATTTGCAGAATTACAGAAGAGCACAAAATGAGTCTGGTTTGCAGGTCTGTCTCTTACTTTCTGTGCAACCCTGGGTAAGTCATTTAACCTCTCTGGGCATAGGTTTTCCCACACCTAAAATGGGGTTGATAATACTCCAACAGGTCCTGTTCCCAAGGATATGGTGAAGCTTGTATGTGAGCATACAGTAAACACATGCTGCTCTATAAATGTTGGGGCTATAAGTTGCCTACTTGGCTGGGTTTCTTATTGTTCCCATTTTAAGAGTCGAGCTGAAATGATTTCTTGTCCATTGTCTCATGGCTGGAGCAGAGGTTTTTTCTAGGCATGAGCAGTTTTCAGTTAGAATCATTCATCTACTTTCTTTGAAGAGTCTAGACACCCTGCCCTTCTCACCTAGAACATATCATTGACTCTTTTATAACATTCATTTCCCATCAGGAAACTAGAAAGCTTTCATCAAATTCCATCAAGGATGCAGTATGCCTTTATTCTCTCCACCCTCCTGTTCTCCAGGTTCCAAGCTGCAGTAGAGACTATTCTGCTCAGTAATACATATTCTTCCCTGAGCCACTAATTCCCAGAACCCCGCTGCAGCTGAGTGGCCATGGGCTAGGTTCTGGGCATAGGAACATGAGCAGGAGTGAAGTCTATGGCTTCCTGGCCTTACCTTTAATCTTCTTGCCTCATTCTCTTTCTCCACCCACTAGCTGAGTGGCAAAGACTCAAGAACCTGTGGAAGGACAGAGTCACAGATAGAAGTGAATTGGGCCCCTGAATGACTGCCTGGAGCATAAGTACCTGCCAATCTAGTCTAGGCTCTGAAGTGAAAGAGAAAATCTGCTCTCTTCATCCACTGAGGTTCATGGGTTGGTTGTTAAAATAGCTAGCCTGTCTTAAAACCCAAGTGGTCATCTATTTTATCTCACTATACAAAATGTGCTGTTACCAGAAACACAGTGAGCATCTCATCAAATACATCCTGAACACTCCATGCCCTTCCATGCCTCCAAGCCTTTGCTTATATGCAATGTTTTCCCCTGCTTCCCTCATTCCCCTCAACCCCACCTGTATGCTTTTCTACTGAGCAAACTCTCACTTCCAGGGTTCAGCTCTGAAGAACCCACTCATATGGAGTTAATTGCTTGCTTTCTTTGGATTTTCACAAAATTTGTATAATCCCCTTGTTGGATTATGGGGCTTCCCCAGTGGCTCAGATGATAAAGAATCTGCCTGAAATTCAGGAGACCTGGGTTCAGTCCCTGGGGCGAGAAGATCCCCTGGAGAAGGGAATGGCTACCTACTCCAGTATTCCTGCCTAGAGAATCTCATGGACAGAGGAGCCTGGTGGAGTCCATGGAGTTGCAAAAGATTTGGACATGATTGAGCAACTAACACTGGTTGGCTTGTAGTGGTATTATGCTTGACATATATCTCCCTCCCCTTAAGGCAGAGAATCTGTATCATCAAACCCTTAATGAATGCACCTTTCCTCTTTTACTTCTATTTTCTTTCTTCCACTACCTGTGGGATTAGGTGCCCTGGAGCTGTGTCTTCAGCTTAAAGATGAAGGGGCACAGAGACAAATGTAAGCACCTCTTAACTTTATGAGCTCTCCTCCTACAACTCAGGAAAAGAAAGATCACATCTTCCTTTCTATGCATCCACCTTCCAAGGCCTGCTCTTTATACCTAAAGAGATTTGAGGAGGAGGATCCTGGCCTGAGAAAAGTCCATAGAACATGCAGTGGGTATGAAGGATGTCCCTATGAATGGAGGCCTCCTCCCTCTCCCTGATCATCCTGCCCCCCTCACCTTGCCACCCCACTGGGATCTCTACTGATGATCCTTCAAAAAGCAATAGGCAAAGTTATGGCCTCTTCATGTCTGAGTCCAGCTCAGCCTGTCAATCAGGGCTGCTTGGAAGATACAAATGTAGAGTTCTGTTCACAGCAGGGTGAGATGCTCACATCAAACACTGCTTTGTACCACTTAAGGACACCCTGCTGAATTCCAGCTCTAAGGGAACAAGTCTGTCTTGTTTTTGTTTTTCCACTGACTGTTGCTCTTGTTCCTTGTTTTGGTTTGGAATCTGTTTCCCTCCTACCACTTTGGAGTTTCCTGAGACTGGTTTATTTTCTTACCTTCTTCTATTTGTTACTTTGGGTTTTTATATATGTCGCTCTCACAGCCATCCACATAGGCAATAGCTATTTATTTTTAGTTAACTCCTAAAGAGTGCTAGGTGATTCTCCATCAGCAGTGAGGCAAAAGGATGACAAAATTAGGGTCCTGGTTTGAGAATGAGCTGGCTCAGACTGTAAAGCATCTGTCTACAATGTGGGAGACCCGGGTTCGATCCCTGGGTTGGGAAGATCCCTTGGAGAAGGAAATGGCAATCCACTCCAGTACTATTGCCTGGAAAATCCCATGGACAGAGGAGCCTGGTAGGCTACAGTCCATGGGGTCGCAAAGAGTCAGACATGACTGAGCGACTTCATGATCACGTTCACGTTTGAGGATGAGCAACCCAGCTGAGTCCCAGCTCTAGCACCTGGGACTAGTCACTTCAGCTTAGTCTCTTGGTCTCTAAAATAGGAATAAAAGTATGAATGTAGCTCCTTTAGACTGTAAGCTCGATCAGAGCAGGGATCATACCCATTTTGTTCAAAATTGAACATACTCAGTGCTTGGTACGTTGTAGGTCCTCCATAAAGATTGTTCAGTGACTGACTGGCTGTTGCAGAGACCAAATAAGGTAATAGACATTAAAAAAAAAAAAGCCCTATAAATCCTATAGTGCTACACAGAGGAAAGTGTCAGTATTGCACAGATGGGGAGTGCATGGACTATCCTCAAACTGAGAGCTACTTAGCTATTTTAAGATATTGACAGATACTTTAGTTAATGTGTTTCAAATGTGCATAATATCCTTGGAGTGGCCCAGGGATGCAATTCAAATGGGAGACAAGGCAGAGAGGTAATTTCTGAATCTCTTAACAGAGATGAAGAAAAGGCAGCCTGTGTTAGAGAAGACTGTAATATTCCTAAGCAGAAGAAGTACACGTCAGAGGGGAACCTTATGCTCACTTGTTCTAACAAAACAGGTTTTATTGGCTGGCCAAGGTCATTGGAATCTAGAGTTGGAGAAGAATTCTCTCAAAGACACATTATTGCTTAACGTGTTTTATATTTATTTATAATCCCACCAAGTCTGAAAAATGACTTATGGCAGAACTTGTCCAAACAGACAATCCCAGCTGACATTTGAGTTGGTCCCATCTCTCGTCTCAAATATGGGGGAATGAAGAAACTGATGTGTCCAAGGTAACTCAGCTAGATGATAGTCACTGCTAACTGCATTGCTCAGTAAATATGCGGGTTGATACTGAAGCTTCAAGAATCTTCCCTAATATCTGCTCTCCAGGAGTGACTCTGCTCTCCCTGATCTCTCTCATACAGATCTGGTATTGTAATTGATAATATACTCATCACATTGCCCCTTCTCAATGCTTCCCTGTCCCAGCATAACACACATGGGTTGTCATCTATACCAGGTAGCAGTGGGGGAAGTGAGGAGGCTGGAGATACTGTCCTAGAACTATAAGCCTGTGCACTGCATGAAGTTCGCTAAGCCTCCACCATAATATATTCAGTCAATACTGAAGGAAGTGAAAGAGAATGGAATCACCATTCCAGACTCAGGACAGAGAAATAAATAAAATATAGTCTCCAGCCCTTAAGGAGCTTAGAATTTATTGGCAGATATACACAAATGCACACACTAGAATGTAATTTGAACATTATAAGAGACTCAAGTACACAGTTCTCTGAGAGCTCAGGCATTATGCTGAGATGTGGGATCAAAGAAGACTTCAGAGAATAGGAGATATTTGAAGTGGGCTGTGAAACATGTGTAGAATTTCCCCAGATGGCCAGAGTCAGGGAGAAGGGTGCTCTAAGGAGAAGAAATAACAAGTTCAGGGACCAAGAGGGGTGGACACATGTGGCAGTGATAGAGGGCTACAGTTCATCTGGGATGACTACCTAGCATCTTCCAGGAGGTGCTCCGGGTAAAAAAATATTCTATGGCCAATAATTATGGGAGATGCATCCTGTGTTCCTATTTAGAAATTTAAAATGCATATTTGTCTATCAAAGGCTCTGAGAAATAAATTAGGAGGCTATATAGCCAGTCCAGAGAAATACAGTGGAAGGCCTGAAGAGGGACTGTGGCAGTGCGTACAAAAAGGAATATATGTGAGAGCAATTTCAGAGGACAAGGATCCAAGACGCACCAAATACAGAAGAGAAATGGATTTAAGAGGATCTGGTTTTAGCTTGTTGGACTTTCAGTCCAACAAGATGGTAGATGGTAGCACAATTTGAGAAATTTTTGCAGAAAATAACACAGACCTTGTTTCAGTCCTGTTGAATGTGAGCTGACTATGGGGCAATCACATGAAGATGTTAGCAGATAGCTGACAATTCAGGTCTAGGTTCCAGAGGTGATTCTGAAGTTCAAGAAGATGCTGGACAACTATTATAACCTTTATGGAAAAGATCAAGCGCTGGACAGGGCATTGGATTGGATAAGATCCAAGATCCCTTTTGGCCCAAAGCTAGTATGACATTATGGCCAGAGGGCCCTGCTGACGAGTATAGACAGTCCAGTCTCTGCCTAAGGATCAAGTCCAAGAGCATAATCTCTTGCAGCTGGTCATGGAAGTAATGACTGCAGAGGAGTTTGACATCGGCACACATTTCAATGAACAGAACTGGTTTTAAAAGAAATGTCTTTTGCTAGTAAAATTCTGTAATGACCCTGTAAAATGGCTCCATTTCTTTGATCCTGGCCTCACTGGGGAGAAACAATGGAAATACAGGATATGCAAGAAACATCATGGAAGCAGTGTGTTCCTTGCAAATGCAGTTTATTGACTTTTCCTAGTATCCATGCAGCCTGGGAGAATGGAGACAGTCCTGGGCGGAAAATCAGGCAGCCAAGGTCCTGACTATCTCACTAAATCACTTCATGTCCTTTGGAAAATTACCTACCTGCTATGTATCTCTATGGGCTTCCCAGGTGGCTCAGTGGTAAAGAATCTGCCTGCCAGTGCAGAAGCCATCAGGAGATGAGGGTTTGATCCCTGGGTCAGGAAAATCCCCTGGAGGAGGAAATGGCAACCCATTCCAGTATTCTTGCCGGGATAATCCCACGGACAGAGGAGCCTGGAGAGCAAAGAGTGAGAAACGACTGAGTGAGCACACATGCAAATGTTTCTATGCCTCAACTTAACAAATCTGTAAAATACATTTAAATAACGGTCTACGCAATGCTTATTCCTAAGTGTGTCAGGAAGGTTCAGTGAGATAGGTTTGTTTTGGGGTTTTTGTCTATTTAAAAGTATAATTTTTTTAAGTTTTTATTTGAGTACAACGTTGTGTTAGTTTCTGCTATACAGCAAAGTGAATCAGTTATGCATATACATATATCCCCTTTTATTTTTTTTTAATTTCTTTTTAACTGGAGCATAATTGCTTTATAATGCTGTGTTAGTTTCTGCTATGCAACAACTTATAGCTCCTCAGCTATAAATATACATATATCCCCTTGAGATGGGTTTATTTTGTGAAAGATAATATTAGCAATGGAGACCACTTGTTCTAAATGAACATCTTAAACTATCAGAGTCTCAAATGGCCCTGGACACTGAATCACAGGATAGACTCACTTTGCAGATGGGAAACCAAGTCCCAGGGAGGACAGGTGACTTAACCAAGATCAGACAATAGGAAGCTAAGCAGCGTCAGCAGATAGGAACATGTTCTTCCTTCTAAGTACTGCTGCTGCTGCTGCTAAGTTGCGTCAGTTGTGTCCAACTCTGTGCGACCCCAGAGACAGCAGCCCACCAGGTTCTCCCGTCCCTGGGATTGTCCAGGCAAGAACACTGGAGTGGGTTGCCATTTCCTTCTCCAGTGCATGAAAGTGAAAAGTGAAAGTGAAGTCGCTCAGTCAACTTAGCGACCCCATGGACTGCAGCCCACCAGGCTCCTCTGTATAGTACTCAGTCAGTCAGTCAGTCAGTTCTATCGCTGTCACGTCCGACTCTGTGCAACCCCATGAATCGCAGCACGCCAGGCCTCCCTGTCCATCACCAACTCCCGGAGTTCACTCAGACTCACGTCCATCCAGTCAGTGATGCCATCCAGCCATCTCATCCTCGGTCGTCTCCTTCTCCTCCTGCCCCCAATCCCTCCCAGCATCAGAGTCTTTTCCAATGAGTCAACTCTTTGCATGAGGTGGCCAAAGTACTGGAGTTTCAGCTTCGGCATCATTCCTTCCAAAGAAATCCCAGGGCTGATCTCCTTCAGAATGGATTGGTTGGATCTCCTTGCAGTCCAAGGGACTCTCAAGAGTCTTCTCCAACACCACAGTTCAAAAGCATTAATTCTTTGGTGCTCAGCTTTCTTCAGAGTCCAACTCTCACATCCGTACATGACTACTGGAAGTCTAGCCTTGACTAGATGGATCTTTGTTGGCAAAGTAATATCTCTGCTTTTGAATATGCTATCTAGGTTGGTCATAACTTTTCTTCCAAAGAGTAAGCGTCTTTTAATTTCATGGCTGCAGTCACCATCTGCAGTGATTTTGGAGCCCAAAAAACTAAAGTCTGACACTGTTTCCACTGTTTCCCCATCTATTTCCCATGAAGTGATGGGACCAGATGCCATGATCTTCGTTTTCTGGACCCCCAAACATCAGTCATATTGAAAAAAAAAAAAGACATTCCTATCAACCAGGAAATTCTAAGGGATTTAGAAGCTCTATATCAGAAGATCAAAAGATGCTCTTATTACTTCTATCAGTCAAGAAATTACAAGGGTTTTAGCAGCTTTATGCCAAGAACCAGGGACGAAAACTAAACAATGTATATTTCTTATTATGCCGCAGTAGCCACACTTGACTTAAGCAAGTGTCTCCTAACTGACACTTTTGGATCTGGTTCCTCTTTCAGCTTTTCTCCCCACAACTGACATTGTTATCCTCCTGTAGCGTCACTGATCCTCCCCCTCCCCAATCCCACAGCACACAGGGCAAGATCCAAATCTTCATCTTGGCATTCAAAGCCCTTTTGGATCTGGTGGCACTCTGCCTTTCTAGCTTTATTTCTTCTACTCCACTATTTGTGTCCCACATCACTGGACTCGTTACTGAATCCTGAACACATGCAGGCCCTAGCCTCACACTCTGCTAGACCATTCATCTGTTTCCTTTGCACTTGCATAGTCTCATGTTTTCCTTGTTTTCAGGCACACTTTTTTTTTTTTTTTTCATAATATTGTGATGTGTGTACTTGTGTACTTGTTCCACTTCCTCATTAGATGGTCCCCGTGTCCAACCCCCACAGCACTCAGCTCAGTGCCTGGTAAAGTCTTAGCCAGAAAATAACACATTGAGGGGGAAAAAAGGTGCATACATTGCACCAAAACTAAAGACCACCATACTCAAAAACAAAAACAAAACACCATTGGCTAAAGATGAAAGCATTTCCATGTAGCTTCAAATCAGAGCTGAGTAGCTGGTTTTCCAGACAAGCATTTGGAAAAACTGTTTTACCTGTTCTCCCTCTTGTCTGTTCAGTTGCCTAAGTTGCTTTGAAGTCTGTAAAATGGCCAATATCTCCAATCAGAGCAGTGTTTCCTTTCCAGACAGGAAGACTGCTGCTAAAGAGAGAAGCCACGCTTGTTTTTGAGGTCTGGGCTGCAGCGGTGACTCATCCAGTAAAGCCAGAGGCTGTCTATTTTGATCTTTCTATGTTCAGAGTCTATTTACGGTTGTAATTTTCTTCCTCTCTCTTTCTCCCTTCCCGCCTCTGGTGACTTATCGGAATGGTCACACACATTTGACAAACGGAACCTGTATAAGGAGAGAGTGAGCAGGATGGAACAGGCTTTCAGCTAAAGCCCAGGAATGAATGCTTGTGTTTACAGCTCTGATGATAGGGTTCCGGTAATGACTTGGCCTTTTTCTCCTTGATTGAATATTCCCCTGGGCCTGCCAGTCTGGGCTCCTGTTATTTAATGAGGACATTGGAGCACAACCTCAAGATGTCTGCAAAAATGACCTTTTCTTTGGGCTTATTCCAAATGCAAAGAAAACTAGAGCCCCAGTTTAGACAGGCACTTCTGGAATACAGCTTTGGAATCCACTCTTTCTCCCAGAAGCTCAGAAGCTTAGAATCACACTCTCTCAGAGCCAGAGTGAACCATAGAGATGATCTGGTTACCAGTTTTCATTCTGCTGATGGAGAAATTTAGGACCAGAGGAAAAAAGCAAGTCATCATAAATCATCAGGCAGGCATAGTCACAACAAACTCAGGCTTGGGACCTGAGACTCTAAGTTGTAGTCAGTGTACTTTTGAATGGGTCAAGATAGAAATTAACAGCTGGCTAAATGGTGGCTTACAGGATGGAAAAGCTTCTCTTAATTTCCCCTGTGTGGTACCATGGCAGCATTGCGTTCTCCTTCAGCTATGCTCACAATGAGAGACTAGTGGCACAAGCAAAGGAATTAGCCTCTAACTATAAACTCAGTGTTACAGCTTTAAAAGCCAATAGAGAATTAGAATAAGAGTCAGTTGTGTGGAGTCTTAACTAGGACAACCTTTGAGATCCCAGATCTTCCTTACTCACTCTACATTTGCATTTTGGCTTTATCTGCAAAATGGGGAATTCACTTCCTGACTGAGAACATCCTTATAAAGTTTAAATGAGAAAACATTGTCAGTAAGTTCTTGATACTATAAAGCTCTGCTCTACTTGTGAAAAGGATTATTATTACGTTGTTAGACTTCTACTTATAGGGTCTTATTTTTTTCAACATGGTGATTTCATAGTCTCCTATGAAAGAGAGCCCTTAATTCTAAATCAAAGAATTTGAAGATAATTTTTTGCTACAGATTTTCCCCATGCTCATTGTAGACTACCTGGAAATCCAGAAACATATTTTTTTTAAATCAACTATCTCATTACCCAGCTATCGCCACATGTTTTCACTAGGTCCAAATTATTATAATTTTGCCTTTTTTATGAATTTTTTCCCCAGGTCATTAAATATATATAGTATATAGTTTGTAATATATATATTGCATGCCTTTCCATCAGAATGCATCATAATATATTTTAATAACAATTATTTTTTAACATTCAAGTAGTTTATTAGTGATTTTCTTAACATAAGTTTAAAGATTGAATGTAGCCCAACTTGGAATTTCTCTGAGCCATCCTATAAATAGAGTGACCATATGTTCTCTGGTCCAAAACAGGGCATTTTCTTGGAGTAGAAAGTCATACTATTGATAATTATGGTGTGACAAAAAGCGTAAATCTGAACTGTTTTGGGCAAAGTAGGACAGATGGCCATGCTAAGTACAGTCATAAAGAATTTTAGAAATATCACTGTCCACAGGCAACATTACATAAGGTCAAAAAAATGCACACTCTAGAATCAGGACATTTGAGTCCAAAACCGAGATCTACCGTTGTTAGCAAAAATAACCAAATGGTGGTGAACTTCAGTTTCTTCATTTTAAAATATAAGCTATTACCTACATCTCAGACTTACTTGCATTTGAATAAGAATGTAAATGAAGGTCTGTTGTAGCTGAAATAAACTTGACAGTTCAGAAGGTTTTTGTTTTAATGGTATTAATGCAATGGAGCTGGGTTCTCTTCACATCAGCATTCTCCATGGGGTGTCCTAAACAATTCACATCCTGCCTGAATATGCAAATGATTCCTCCAA
Organism: Oryx dammah; assembly: GCF_014754425.2. Taxonomy (NCBI): domain Eukaryota; kingdom Metazoa; phylum Chordata; class Mammalia; order Artiodactyla; family Bovidae; genus Oryx; species Oryx dammah. The sequence goes on along the minus strand of NW_024070186.1, from coordinate 78,509,200 downwards.
CGGGATATAGGATAATAAACCACTGACCCACACAAGGAGAATCTACATTTGCCCTTAGATGGATTTCATTACACTCCACATAAAAGGACAATTAGAGTTCTCTTTAAAGCTGTCCTTTAGCTTTATTAATTACTAGTTGAAGTAATAGTTTACAGTTTAGAAATCCTTTGACCATGTGAGTTCTTTATCCTCTGATGATATCTGGGTCACTGGGATTATACCTATTTGGCCTTTTCTAGTCCCTTGTTAAGAAGGAAAGCACAAAGAACATGAGTTTAACTTTTCCAAGTATCCATACTATATTTGTTATTGTTGTTCAGTCGCTCAGTCATGTCCGACTCTTTGCAATTCCATGGACTGCAGCACTCCAGGCTTCCCCGTCCTTCACCATCTCCCAGAATTTGCTCAAACTCCTGTCCATTAAGTCAGTGATGCCATCCAACCATCTCATCCTCTGTCATCTCCTTCTCCTCCTGCCTTCAATCTTTCCCAGCATCAGGTGAAAGTTTCCAGTGACTCGGCTGTTCACATCAGGTGGCCAAAGTATTGGAGCTTCAGCTTCAGCATCAGTCTTTCTAATGAATATTCAAGGTTCATATCCTTTAGTAATGACTGGTTTGATCTCCTTGCTGTCCAAGGGACTCTCAAAAGTCTTCTTTAATACCACAGTTCAAAAGCATCAAATTTTGGCTCTCAGCCTTCTTTATGGTCCAACTTTCACATCCATACACGACTACTGGAAAAACCACATAGCTTTGACTATACAAACCTTTGTCAGCAAAGTAGTATCTCTGCTTTTTAACACATTGTCTAGGTTTGTCATAGCTTTATATAATTTCCAAATTCCTAATGAGGAACAATGCCTGAATTCACTGAAGCCTCATAGTTTCCTTCTAGCAGGAAAGGAACTCTGGGTCCCAAAAGCAGTCAAATGGTTGTCTTTTAGTTGGGTTCTTTTCTCTGTGAATTAGGAGAGACTATGGTGCTTTCGACTTAGCAGCAGCAGCAGCACGGTGCTTATAGTTGGGCTTCCAAGTGGCTCAGTGGTAAAGAATCCACCTGTCAATGCAGGAGATGCTGGAGATGCGGGTGTGATCCCTGGGTCGGGAAAATACCTTGGAGGCAGAAATGGCAACCCACTCCAGTATTCTTACCTGGGAAATCCCATGGACAGAGGAGCCTGGCAGGCTACAGTCCAGGGAGTTGCAAAGAGTCAGACACGACTGAGCATGCACCTACCGCCATGGTGCTTCCAAGTTCTGTACATACATCATCATCACAGAGCTGACCTTTGCAGTGATGGCTTGATTACTGCATTGTGGATACACCTGTCCTTGCCATAAGCATCAAAGTATCATTTATTAGTTCAATGTTCAATTCATAAGTTTCATTCTCACTTTCATAAAGAGTACCTTAAGTATTCATCTTTATCAGCCTCCTTCAGGTATATGTACATTTTTCTTTTCTTCAAAGTGCCTCACACAATACTTTGTACAGAAATAAGTGTTTGATCAATACTTGTGAAATGAGCAATTAATTTCCATCTCCTCTCCATTGCACACTTGAAACAACCACACTGCCACTGCTGTTTAGTCGCTAAGTTGTGTCCAGTTATGACCCCATACACTGTAGTCCTCTAGGCTACTCTGTCTGTTTGATTTCCCAGGCAAGAATCCTGAGGTGAGTTGCCATTTCCTCCTCCAGGGGAATCTTCTGGACCCAGGGATTGAACCAGCATCTCCTGCTTGGTAGGTGTGTTCTTTACCACTGAGCCACATTGGAAGCCCTGAAACAACCATACCTTTATAGTAACCCAAACTCTTTTACTTTCTCCTTCACCTGTGCTTTTAACGACAGGAGCAATAAACTAGTAATTACAACAACTGAGTTTAGATGAGAGTGAAGCTACAACTCTCTCCTACAGAAGAATTTCAATTAATAAATGTAGAAGGAATAAGAAAAACAGAAAATGGCCAGAATACGACAATAATTGTGCAGGCAAGCAAGATCAACCAACAGATGCTAAAATTAGTTGGTGAAAGTTTGAATAGAAACATGGTATTTATATCTTCTCATTTACAGTGGAGAAACCTAGCAGGTGCCATAGTTAGCAAGTGATCAAGGTTAATGCTTCCAATAGTACCTATCAATGTAACCTGACACGCCTTGAGAAAAGTACATCACCTCTGCAGGATTCTTCCCAAGTATGGCTTCAGTATAATAACAAGAAAACAACAGACAAGCCAGAACTGAAGGCTAGTCTACAAAATAACTCAGCAGTACTCTTCAAAGTGTTAAGATCATGGAAGACAGGGAAGAACAATGAGGGGCTGTTCCAGGGGGCAGGAGACGAAGGAGACGTGGTGATGACAGCCATGCAGGAGTCAGAATTGGATCCTGGGCAGGCACAAGGGCATCCATGGCAAAACTGGTGAAATCTGAATAAAGTCTGTACTTCAGTGAATAGTACTGCACCAAGGTTCATGGCTTAATATTGATTATTGTTCTATGGTTATACAAGGCGTTAATTAGGGGGAGTTGGATGAAACGCATATAGGAATTCTCTATAGTATTTTTGCAACTTTTTGCAGCTGAAATCATCCCAAAATAAAACTTTAAAAAAATAGCTGAACTTGAGTGCTAACACTGTTACCATCCTTGGCATGTCCTTGGGTAAGTCACTTAACCTCTGGGACCCTCACCTTTCATCATCTCTAAAGTTAGAAGAACAGCCCTCATATTTTGTTAATGTGAGTTCAAAAAAGAGATAAGGGAACTAAGAGCACTTTCACAGCTACAAACTTCTTTTAAAAGGTATTTTTATTATCATTTACCACCACCACCACCACCCCCCCCCCCCCCCCCCCCCCCCCCCCCCTAAACTTTTTTTGCCTCATCTAGCTAGGGTGGCTAGAACAATACAGAATGCCCAGTTAAATTTGAATTTCAGATATATAACAGATTTTTGTATAAGTGTATACCATGTGATATTGAGATACACTTAAAAACCACATGTTTATTTATCTGGAATTCAAATTTAACTTGGTATCATGTGTTTTCACTTACTAACTCTAGCAATCCTACCTACCCCCAACTTCCATACTCTGTCCCTTTCTTTAAAACAGCTCTTCCTTCCTTCAGTCTCTCTTTCTACAATGCCAGTGCTCTAGGCTCTGAGCAAGGATTTCACCTGTCCACTATGGCAGTCCATGCTCCAGGAGAAACCTATGAAGGTTAGTCAATAATGAGATTCTGACTCTGGCAAAGCAAGCTCATGGGGAGTGTACACTCAGAGGAATCTCCTCTCTCTGACTTGCAATTGTGAACATTTTTAACTCGTTAAGGTATTTTTATGATCCACCCTTTACAACAACCCAGTGATAGTCTGATGCACATTTTTAAGCCACAGGGAAAAATTGGAAACACCAATAGCCCAGATGAAAGACTACCTCTCGGGACTGGTGGTGTGGTTTTGGGGAGGGAATGAGAAAAGGACAGCATTTGAACATAAAACTTGAACATATATCAGCTCACCATATGGGGAAGCATGACTGTTCTCTCTTCGCTGAGAAACTGAGGCTGAGGGAAGATGGAGAACTCATTTGCTCTCAGACTCGTAAGGAAATGACCATCTTTTTGTTTTAGGCCTTTCATTGTGTTCATTTCTCTTTCCTCTTCCATTGCATCTGATCATCAAGGTTCTGCTCAAGGGCCACCTCTTTTTATGAGTACTTACCCCTGATTCTCCAAAGCAGGTTTGTTTTTAGACTCTGCACATTACACTGAAAAGAATTAAGACCTTTATCTGAAGTATAGGCACATACGTCCACATTTGATCTCCTCTTTTGGCTTTGAGGGTCAAGATTGTGTCATGTTAATGTCAAGACTCCCTACAGCAACTCCAGGCAAAGGTAAGGCTTTCTAAATTGGGGGCTGAGAGGCCAAGTCCTGTTCAGATTAACCAGAAACTGGGCCCATTGGTAACAGAGTTACTTCTACAGCTACAATTTTAACATCAGTAATTAGCAGCTGTTTATTCACATATATAATTGCCTACACAGTTTCTAAGATCCTTCCAGTTTGACTCACTGAGCTCTAGGACCTTGACGTCTGACAGAGCAGGCATCTAAGTAATGGTCTTGTGCTGTAAAACACCTTCCTGGCTACTGATAACCACTTCCCATATCACAATCTTTCCTGTTGGCTGAGACTCCCACATTCCTTCTCCCAAACTTGGAGGCATATCAGAAATATTAAAAGCAAGGGTCATCTTTCGAGGATGTCTCAGGCTCCAAGGACACTACCAGTGAACAGTAACAGGTTTTCCATGAATCAGCAGCCTGAAATCTCAGGGTATCTTTTCCCCCAGGTCAGCTTTAGGAAAGACGTTTGCTGCCTCAAAGGGAAGATGTAGTTTAATTCTAACCAACAGTACTCACAAACTTTATGTTTAAATGTTGCTTTACAGGATATTACTGCTGGATTTAGTAAAGTAATACATTTTGTCTTTTAGGGTTTTATTGTTGTTGTTCAGTTACTAAGTTATGTCCAACGCTTCGCAACCCATAGAGTATGCCATGCTTCCCTGTCCTTCACCATCTCCCAGAATTGGCTCAAACTCATGTCCTTTGTGTCAGTGATGCCATCCAACCATCTCATTCCCTGTCACCCTCTTCTCCCCCTGCTCTCAGTCTTTCTCAGCATCATCCCATGAGTAAGCTGTTTGCATCAAGTGGCCAAAGTATTGGAGTTTCAGCTTCAGCATCATTCCTTCCAATGAATATTCATGGTTGATTTCCTTTAGGATTGACTGGTTTGATCTCCAAGGGACTCTCAAGAATCTTCTTCAGCACCACAATTCGAAGGTATCAATTATTCTGTGCTCAACCTTCTTTATGGTCCAACTATCACATCTGTATGTGACTACTGGAAAAACCATAGCTTGGACTATAACAGATTTTATTGGCAAACTGCTGTCTTTGCTTTTGAATATGCTGTCTGGGTTTGCCATAGCTTTCCTTCCAAGGAGCAAGTATCTTTTAGTTTCATGGCTTCAGCCACCATCCACAGTAATTTTGGAGCCAAATGGAAACCATGCGAGAAAGAGCTATTCTTCTTTCCTCACAGTGTTAGGGAGACATCAAATAAGATACAACTAGCGACTTCACTTTCACTTTTCACTTTCTTGCATTGGAGAAGGAAATGGCAACCCACTCCAGTGTTCTTGCCTGGAGAATCCCAGGGACTGGGGAGCCTGGTGGGCTGCCGTCTCTGGGGTCACACAGAGTCGGACACGACTGAAGCGACTTAGCAGCAGCAGCAACTACTTATAAAGTGAACATCACCAGCTAGGCACCAAGCCTTTGCATGTATCATTGAATCCAAATACCCTTGTAACTTTGGTATTACAGTTCCCATTTGAATGATGAGGAAGCCCATGCTCAGTAAGTTTAAGCAAATTGTACAAAGTCATACCTCTAGGAAATGATTGGACTGGGATTCAGACACATTGCTGTCCCACAAATACTTTTAACTACACACTCCCCACTTCTTACATGAAAATGCTTTAAAATCACACATATGAAAGAATTTTCACTTAATACTAACAACACACTAGGGGATATAAAGGCAGATATTTTTATCTCCATTTTATAAATAAATATAGATCAGACCTATTTTTGTACAGCTAGTAAACTGCAAAATTAGGAGCCAAACTCATTGCCTGGTTCCACAATCAGATTCCATCAACTAAAGAAACAGGCATACAGCTCCCTAGGCTATACAGTCAGACTTTGTTGTTTATCTATTCTATATATAATAGCTTGCATCTGTGTATAACTGAATTGCTTTGCAGAAACTAACATAACATTATAGATCAACTGTACTTTAATGAAAATTTTTAATGTAAAAAATGAATAAAAGGTCTTGCAAGAAAGAAAGGCATAACCTTCAAGTGCTCTCTGAAAGTAAAATGGTACGTATTTTTTAATACTAGAAGGTCATGCTACCTTACAAGACTATGGCTCTCCCTTCCATGTGTCTTCTGAGTCAAATTGACTTATTTCATCTAGAACAAGGAATTTTCCCAATGTCAGCACCTCATAGTCCAGAATGGGTTTTTCTGTCTCATGTATCATTCCCCCAAACCTAAATTGCCAGCAAAGTCCTGCTCCCAGAAATTTTATTATCTATAATGATGCTCTAAACTAAGGGAAAGAGCCGAGCTCTGTTCCAGGCATCAGCAGTGCTCATCATGCTGGCAGGGAGAAATCCACCTTTGTCAGGAAAGTTAATCTGATATGAGACAATAAAGATGAACACAACGAGGGGTATGTTCCCACAGAAGCACTTTGCTGATCATGAAAGACACTTTAAAAATAAAACAAAATAGAACAGCAACAAAAAAACAAACCAGAGGCTCCATTTTCTGGGCAGACAATGAAATCTCTCCCTGAAGAAAATGTAAACGTCTGCCGTGAAGAATCCTACAAAAGAAAAGGGTGGTCTCAGAGATCTGAGGTCCTGGAGCTCTAAGAATCCTAATGTGGGGCTGGAAGGTGCTGCTTCCTTTGTGCCTTGTGATTAAGAAGACACACGAATAGGGAGATCGAAGAAAGATTAAATGGGAGAGAAGCTGCTTAAAGGAAGATGTAGCTGTTCATTTTGTTGCCAACCCACCCCCCCCCCACCTCGGTGGGGCTCAAAAAGCAGGAGAAGGGAGAAGGTGGGAATTAACCAACTATAAACAAACAACACTGGAGAAGATCATATAGTCTGGCAGGCCCAGGCCTCAACGAATAATAAGCACTTTCATTTATGTAACACTTTACAGTTCACAGTACACTTCCAGTTAGGTTATTTCTTTTGATCCTCAAAAAGAATAAGGGAAGTCAGCTGGGATTAGAACCCTCATTTCCTATGAGAGAAAACTGAAACCCAAAGAAGGAAAGAAACTTGGCCAAGGTTACACAACTAGTTTGTATCAGAATAAGAATTTGAACCACTTTCTCTGACTCTAGAATACAGGTTCCCCCCTCCCCGCCCCGCATGCAGCATTATTATCATAAAGTAAAAGCTGAAAACAGGAATACCCATTGTTTGAGTACAAGCACACTTCTGTACATAGTTACATAGAAATCAGTTAAATGAATAATGGTAATGGCAATCTACCTTTGCCATCTAAGATTAGAAAACAGAGAGCAGAAGCAAGCATTTAGTACAGGCAGGTACCTAAAAGATCACCTACTAAAATGAATCGGAGTGAATCATTTAGGATCTCATTGCTAGAGCTACTGTTGCTTTGGTAGAAAGTTTATTTAACTTTCAAGCTAACAAACTAAATGTCACGATTTCCTTAACATGGGTCTTCTATACAAAGATTAGTCTAGTCACTGCCACTGTTCACCCGTTCAACAAATATTTATCTTGCTCTGAGCCAGTTGCTGACCTTCCCAAATTGAATGTAAAAATATTTCAGTAGGTAGGTTCCATGGAAGAAGAACTAAAAGGATCATTATTTTTAGCTCTGATTGCTGCTACTGCTGCTAAGTCACTTCAGTCGTGTCCGACTCCATGCGACCCCAGAGATGGCAGCCCACCAGACTCCCCCATCCCTGGGATTCTCCAGGCAGTAGGTAGGTTCCATGGAAGAAGAACTAAAAGGATCATTATTTTTAGCTCTGACTACAAAATAACAAATATTTAAGATAAATATTTTCCTCTCTGTGAAATGGAAGGACCTTGCCTCTTGCTACCAGGAGTTAATAAAGACAACTTATTATATTGTTTGCCTGTATTTTGTATAAAGTCTTTTGCTCTAAGAAACTCAAAAGAAATGTGTATTTATGAAGCAAGTAAAAGAGGAAATCTTCAGCTGAGGGGAGGGGGTGGCTGGGGTTACACATGAGTAATCCAAGCCTGCCTGGTCATTGTCTCCAGTCTTTTCCTGCCAGAGCCCACTTAGGGAACTGCTGCTTTATTCCCTGTACAAAAACAAGCTCTCATCCTACTCTGAGCTCCCAGTGTACATTGAACCTGTCTCTCATCTAAGCTCCTGAGTCTTATTGTCAAAAGGAATTTTCCTGCCTGATCCCCTCCCCTACCCCACTAGACTGAGCACAACTTGAGGACAGGCCTCATGTTTTATTTTGCATCCCTACTCCAGAGCCTTCCCCTACTGTCTCTGACACTCTGAAATTGACTACTGTGTTCCGAATAACTGTATGAGTTAGCAAGTGAGAAAATGAACAATAAGTATCTTTAAGAAGGAGGCAATATTCTTGAAAACTCTGATCAGAACAAATACAATGAAATAAAGATAATATTCTGTGGCATCTAACGCATCTTGAAACCTAAACCATCATAGGTTAACATCTCTATTTTGTAAATGGAGGAGACACCAGCCTCAAGGGTCCTGCCAAGACCAGCAGGTCAGGGTCTGGATGAGAGGGAACCAGAAGAATATTTCCCAGGAACATTTTCAGTCCTTAAGGAGCATGGCTGCTATCAAGTTAATCAGTCAAATCCTCCTGATTACCAGAGGTCAAGAGCACAGGCAGCAAACCATTTCTCTGCTGGCTTAGGCCAAGGAAAGCCTTGATAGAGTGCCAGAAAATTCAATGAATGTTTTACCTTACAAATGCTGAGGAGACAACATGTTCCTTTTAGCATTAATTGCTTAATTCAAAAGAAGCCATTTAGAATCTGAGTCTGGTCTTTTTCCTTGATGAGCAATTTCAGGCTGCCTATCCAAGCTTTTGTTTGTTGGGAGGAGAGAGGAAGAGAAAGCATTTTGTGAAGGCATTTTAATTTTCATATTTAATGAAACAGATTGGGTACCAGGTTCCTTTGGTTTTATTTTTCTGTTCCCTGAATACCTTCTTGTGTATTACATATTCTGCTGGAGCTTCCTGCAAGAGCTTTTCGACATTTCACGAGTTAAGGCTGTCAAATGTTACCCACGGAATCAAATATATTTCTTGTGCCAATATTCGGTTGTTATTATTATTGTAACAGACCTATCATAAATCTCCAAGCTGAAGAGAAAGGGAACATGTACTGATGTTTCCCCATATTCTCTTGAGCACATAAAATTATATAACTCTCTGAAGTCCTCTTTTTATTGCTGCATCTAAAAGGCTTTGCATTCTTCAAAGAATAAATTTTTTGAAGAGGTTATTTCTTCTTATTAAAAGAGAATCAATCAATCAATCAATCAGATATTTCATTTGTTTTAGTTAATTAACAAAAACATAGAGAAAAATGCCACTGGATTGAAGTCAGGAGTCAAGCTCACTCATTTGAGCTGTTATTTATTATAGTGCTCTCTCTCTTTCTCCTTGATAAAACGAGGGCAAAGGCATTGTCTGTTTCATTCATAATTAGAACAAAACAAGAACAGTGTCTGGACCACAATAGGGGTTCAATCAATATTTGTGGAATAAATGAATAAGATAATTCAGTGATTTGATTTGGTTTTTCTCAACTTCCTCGTTTGTGAGAATACCAAAAGGATTAAAATAATGTCGGTGTTTTCCAGCTCGTGTAGTTATTGTAAGGATCAAAAGAGCTAAATGATGGCTTTGTGAAACTGTTGAGTTATGCACATAATTAAAGAAGCAGCATTATTAGTAATAATAGTGGGTTTGCACCTAATCAGCTTCTGTGACCTTGGCCAAAACATTCCAGTTCTCTATGCTTTCATTTCCTCATCTACAAACAGGCAGGATTGGACTCAATGATCCCTAAATTTCTTTCCAGCTCAATCAAGTTCTTTAAACCAGTCAACAAATACTTATCTTGTACCCACTCTATGCAAAATACTTTTCTAGGAAAAAAAGAAAAAACACCACAGAGTAATAGAGATTTCAAAGAAAAATGAAAACACTAACTTTTCTAAAATACTTCTTCCTGGTTAGTTGTTTGAAATATAAAAGCAGCTATTGAGGGAAGAGCATGGGAAGATGTGAAAAGAAGATTTCACAAGAAAGAAGTCATTTGGGGAAATCAAAAATTGAGTTAGCTGCTGGTATGTATCTTGTGGAGATCATTCTGACCTTCCAAATGGCTTGTGCAACAAACTTGGATTTGACATTTGGTGTTGGCTTTTACCATCTACCTAATGATAAATATCTTTAAAAAGAGTAAGAGTATGCTGCATAAAAATGTTCAGAAAAATGTAGATTTGGGGGGAGGGGAAGCCAAGGAAAAAGCAGCATCAAATGTGCTATTGTGATTTAAACAAGCTACTTCCTTGGACAGTGTGGATAACTCAAGGCCATTCCAGGCACAGAAAGGATAAGTAAGCATCTTCACAGCTCTCAGGGAAATTCATTGAATCAAAGAGTCAGAAATCTCCTCCAAAATTCAGCTGAGCTGTAAAGGAAACAACCCATCAACAAATGGAGGTGTTACATAGATAAGATTCTATAGTAAATTAAACATTTAAGACCACAAGTATATACACAAAATACCCTCAATGATATTTATAAGATAATTCATGATATAAAGCTAAATATTCCTCCAATATAACATGTCCAGAATTAATTTCATACTTTTAATCCTCAAGCCTACTCATCTAAATTCACCATTTTATCTATACAAACTGAAAAACACAAAAGCTTTTCTTGATTTCTGCTCCCTTAGCTTGTATGCCCAATGATTTACCAACTTTTATTTTTATAAATGATCCTCACAAAATCCAAAGAAGGGTGCAAAAAGACCTCTAAGTGGAGAAGTGTGTTTGTTGGAACACTCCAGGTTATCCCTCAATAACAAATAACCCCTGGAATATCAGTAGCTTAACACAGCAAACATTTACATCTTGCTCATGTTAGAGTTTGATGTAGGCTGGCTCTACTCAGTGGTTCTCCTAAGCCATGATTCAAGGATTCAGTTGCTTTAGCTTTTTAGCATGTTGTAGAAAGGGAGACAATATATGAAGTATTTTCACAGGCCAGGCTCAGAAGTGATTTACATCTCTTCTGCTCACATTCTATTGACTAAAACTCAGTCACACAATCTTCATTTAATCCTTAATCCTAATCAGTCACTCAATCCTAATCTAACCTTAGGGAGGCTGAGAGATGTAACCTTAAGTTGTGTGGTAAACTCAGTCACAGAGACTGATAGCAAAATTATATTATATTATTATCATATAAAAGAGATTTTTCAGTCACTAAGATTCACAAACACTCAGGGTTCTCTACCTGCTGACAAAATCCACTCCTAATTAAACTCTCCCCAAAATCCTTGTGATTTCATCACATAAGAAAATAAAAATACTCTTTCCTGTCACCTCATTCTGAGATAAAAGATTTCTGTGCATACAATTCTGTGCCATTCAATAATTTACCTTTAGCATTCCCTCAAGTTACCCTTTCTACATTGCGGAATAAAATATGAACAGTTCAGTTCAGTTCAGTTGCTCAGTTGTGTCCAACTCTTTGCAACTCCATGGACTGTAGCATGCCAATCTTCCCTGTCCATCACCAACTCCTGGGACTTGACCAAACTCAGTCCGAGTCAGTGATGCCATCCAACCATCTTATCCTGTGTGGTCCTCTTTTCCTACTACACTAATCTTTCCCAGAATCAGGGTCTTTTCCAGTGAATCAGTTCTTCGCATCAGGTGGCCAAAGTATTGGAGCTTAAGCATCAGCATCAGTCCTTCCAATGAATATTCAGGACTGATTTCCTTTAGGATGGACTGGTTGGATCTCCTTGCAGTCCAAGGGACTCTCAAGAGTCTTCTCCAACACCACAGTTCAAAAGCGTAAATTCTTTGGCACTCAGCTTTCTTTATGGTCCAACTCTTACATCCATACATGACTACTGGGAAAACCATAGATTTAACTAGACGGACCTTTGTGGACAAAGTAATGTCTCTGCTTTTTAATATGCTATCTAGGTTGGTCATAGCTTTTCTTCCAAGGAGCAAGCATCCTTTAATTTCATAGTTGCAGTCACCATCTGCAGTGATCTTGGAGCCCAAGAAAATTAAGTCTGTCACTGTTTCCACTGTTTCCCCATCTATTTGCCATGAAGTGATGGGACTGGATGCCATGATCTTCATTTTTTGAACGTTGAATTTTAAGCCAGCTTTTTCACTCTCTTATTTCACTTTTATCAAGAAGCTCTTTAGTTCCTCTTCAATTTCTGCCATAAGGGTAGTGTCATCTGCATATCTGAGGTTATTGATATTTCTCCCGGTGATCTTGATTCCAGTTTGAGCTTCATCCAGTCCAGCATTTCACATGATGTACTCTGCATATAAGTTAAATAAGCAGGGTGACAATATACAGCATTGCCACACTCCTTTCTCGATTTGAAACCAGTCTGTTGTTCCATGCCTGGTTCTAATTGTTGCTTCTTGACCTGCATTCAGCTTTCTCAGGAGGCAGGTCAGGTGGTCTGGTATTCCCATCTCTCTCAGAATTTTCCAGTTTGTTGTGATCCACACAGTCAAAGGCTTTGGCATAGTCAATAAAGCAGAAGTAGATGTTTTTCTGAACTCTTTTGCTTTTTCAATGATCCATTGGACATGGGCAATTTCATCTCTGGTTCTTCTGCTTTTCCTAAATCTACTTGAACATCTGGAAATTCTCAGTTCATGTACTGCTTGAAGCCTGTTGAAGACTGACAGTCACCATTACTGACAGTCACCCCTCCATAGTTTGGCCTCAAGCTGTAAAACCAAAAATGTGAACATATGTGACTTTATGTCATAGCATCTTTCTCTTATGACTCTAACTAAATGGCGAACTTTTGAAGACAAGAACTAGTTTATGTTTCAATGCATTTCTCAATACTTCATTCACTGTCTTAGGTGTAGTAGAATTCTTGAATATGTGCTTTAGACAGTATACCCTATGAACCCATGCTGAATTGGGCATAGATATCACATTCAGCAGAATTTTATATCTGAACCTATAATAGAATTTTGTATCTTCAAATCTGTCCTGTGTCTCCATGTTGATTCAAATCTTATCTTAAAGTCTCTATTTCCAATCTGTCTCCTATTTCATATAGTTGTTTAGGAATACCAATTACAAAGAGTTTGTAGACCATAAAGTAAAATGCATGACTATTGGCAAATTCTTATCCCTGTGTTTTATTATTCACCTCTGGAAGTAGAGCATAGCAAACCTGTCATAGCAAATCACCAGGTGGTATATAACTCAAATTGGATATGTTTTATTGTCATACTTATAGTAGGGGAAAATATTTTAACCACTTTACACTTTACAAGCTTTATTACAGGCCATCTAAGGCAGACTAGCTGTTCTCCTTGAGGGAAGATACCAGAAGACTCTCGGGGGTAATTCAGCTCCCACCTCCATGAGAGCTACCATCAATCAACCAAGCTGCTCCTTTGTGTATCCTCTGGAACCATGGTGGGCAGTTTAACTTTTGCCTATAAAATACTTAAATGGGTAAGAAGAGGAATTCATGTTATACTGTAGACCAAGCATCCTCTTGTTATTCTAAATTATTCCCTTTAGCATCATTTAATACATATAGAGACAGTGAAATCAAATGTCAAAGTAAAGGTTGCTTTCAAAAATTTTAAGTTGAAAATATTCCAGATTTGAACAATAAGAATTTCAATCTATTATCAAATTCTCATAGAGAAATCAAGGTTCCAAAATTAGTATCCTTTATTATTTTAAGTTTTGTGTGAAGAGACAAAATCTTCACTACTGCTTTTTCATTTCAGCCAGAGGGTCGGTTGGCTCAGAACCCTGGACAGAGCCTGAGTTCCTGTATCATCCTCAGCCTGGACTCTCTACTTCCTTAAACGCCTACCAAATTAAATTAATCTCATCAAGCCTTTCTCATGGCCCACAAGTTTAAAATACCAGAAAGTTAATAGATACAAATGTTATCACAATGTCTGCTCCACACTCTCAAAATCTAAAAACCACAAGCAAGTTCCTAGTTCCAAGAACAAAGCTTTCAGTCCAAATGATGCCCTAAATCTCACAGGACAGACATGTAGCTGTTGCCAAGGCACAAACAGGTAACCAGGAACTCTTGAGTAGAGGAAAGACAAAAAAATAGCATCCACACCTTTCAGCCTTACCAATCTCTTTGTTCAGAGTCTACGCTGAACAAAACTTGGATCTTATACTTGGTCAGAATAAAAGTCATAAAATTAAGAATAAGAGAACTTCTCTGGTGGTCCGGTGGTTAAGACTCCACCCTCCCAGCTCAGAGGCCTGGGTTCTATCCCTAGTTAGGGAACCAGATCCCACATGCTGCAACTAAGTGTTTGCATGCAACGGCTAAAGATCTTGCATGCTGCAACCAAGACCTGGCACAGTCAGATAAATAAATAATTTTTTTTTTAAGAATAAGATATTTACCTTAATTGCCTACAGGGACAATTCATTTATGCATACTCTCAACTTTTCTTTAGAGACTGCCTTTCTTGCTTTTTCATCAAACTTTAGAAATTTTCAATGGTAACAGCCCCAGGCATCAGTCATTGAGTTTGTTTGTTTGTTTGTTTTCTTCAATCCAACATACTAAACCTCTAAAATTATCCACCTTTACCTTAAACTTATGCTCCTGGTTTGTCAGCACTCGGGGGAGAGCTGACAGAGCCTCCACTCTCTATTTTTAGCAAGCATTCTAAGCACAGTGGCTATGGCCAACACCTCTGGCGATAACTGCACGTCCCATATTTTGCAGTAAGCACCTTTGCTATAGACATTTTGGCCACAGACATTTCACTGCATAATTAATTGGTCTTAAGGCGGTTTTGCTGTGAAAGATAAAATAATTGGTTGACAGTTTTGGGTTTGACAGTTTGGTTTTAGCTGGTTGAAATGTGTTAGCATTTCTTCCAGTTAGTAACTTTACTGATGGCTTTACTGAGCTGATAGATGATGCTGATTTAGACCAAGAGTTGATTGCTTACTTTGAAACACACTACATCGGAAGAGAGAGGCCCAGGCTCTCAAATGCTCGGAGTTAAAACCATATTTCCCATAGAACTCCAGAATGTCTGTCAACAAACATGTGACAAGATGCCAAGAACAAACAACAGAATACAAAGTTCAGTTACAAACATGCACCCTAGTATTTGGAACTGATTTCTCTCTTAATGAAAGAAGAAATTTTAGCAAAAAAGAAAACGTGCGATACCAGAACAGGAAATAAATCAATAAGCCAAAAAAAAAAATGTTTAAACACTATGAACAAAAGACTTGAAAGACAAATGCCCACAAGATAAAATAATTTATTTGTATGATATTGCCGTGAAAACTATACATGTTGAATGTATTCATATATTATGTATTTTGCAATGGAATCTTGTATATTTTGTTATTCATATTTCATGTTACATTATATTCCTTTTAATTCCCTCTTTTATTTTTCATGATTTTCTCTTTTACAGCAAATTAGTTATGCAGCAAAAATGCTTGCAGCAAAGATGCTTACAGAGAAAGTACAAGAACCCAAACATTGATATTTGAGGTGTGTTACAGTAGATATCATCACTTACCCTTACCAACATAGGGACCCCATCATAGAGAAAGTTATGAAGTCATGAGTTCTGAGTTTTTGAACTGCACTTATTTTCAACCAAATCTGGTCTGTCCATATCTCACAGCATTACATGGTCACATTTTGAACATGCTGTTCCATCAGATTAGTATTTACATCAAACCTGGACACCATCTCTATTGACTTAGTATTTTTTCCTTTAATATGACTCTGTGTCTGGCACAGTTGAAATGCCCTTTGAGGTCTCACAGTTTCTCACTTGTCTCCCAGATACTCGACTCTGGCCCAAGGAGAGCACGAGATGCCACTGCCAGCTCCAATAACTCCTCATCTGTTAGCATGGCCTCCACTCTGCCTGCTGTGTCCAGAACTAGGACAGCTCTGGCAGCCAGGCCACAGGTTCCTTCTACTACTTGCAAACTTGGATGCAATGCAAATCCATGGGGTATGGAACCCGGCTTCCCCAAGGATGAAGTACAAGAAGGTGTCTCTGTAATGAGAAGTTTGAGTGACAGGTGGTTGTAAGGAACTGATTAATTCCTCTCTCCTCCTCCTTCTAGAGGTGACCCACGTGATTGAACAACCACTGGTGATTATTTATGAAAATGTGGACAGCTTAGTCACTCCCACCTTGTATTTGCTTACCTCTTTTCCTCTTTTTCCTCATTCTCTCTGCCTGAGATTGGACCTCCCAGTGAAGTATTTGTATTAAACTTTGCCTCAAGTAAAGGAAGCAAGACTGTTTGAACTGGAAAAAGAGAGATTTCTTTAAGGGAAAGTTTGAGATCTTGGAGGACAGTCAAACTGATATGAAAGAAAAAGCGGATCCAGCCAACTCTAACTTCTCTTTGAGAAGTATATTTTCAGCATTTTTTTTATTAAATTGTGTTTAAAATACGTAAAACATAAAATTTACCATCTTAAGTGTACAGTTTTTAAGTGTACAATTCAGTAGTGTTAAGTACATTCACATTGTTGTACAACCAATCTCAGAACTCTTTCCATTTTGTAACACTGAAACGCTGCACTCACTCTCCATTCCTCCCTTCCCCCAGCCTCTGGCAACCACTATTCTACTTTGTCTCTATGGATTTGACAGGAAGTGACTTAGCAGCAGCAGCAGGTAGCTCATATAAATGGAATCACAAAGTATTTGTCTTTTTGTGACAGGCTTATTTCACTTAGCAAATGTCCTCAAGGTTCATGCATGTAGCAGGTTTCAAAATCTTTGCTTCTCTTTACAGGTGAATAATATTCTATTCTATGAATATACCAGATATTGTTTATTCATTTACCTGTCAAAAGACACTTGGGATGCTTCCCCTCTTTGGCCATTATGATTAATGTTTCTATGAACATGGGTATACAAATGTCTCTTTAAATCTTGCTTTCACTTCTTTTGGGTATATACTTAGAAGTAGAATTGTGGGATCATATGTTAATTCTATATTTAATTTTCTGAGGAACTTTCATACCATTTTACATTCTTACCAACAAAGTGCACAAGGGTTTCATCTTCTCCACATCCTGGCCTAAGCTTGATATCTCTGTATTTCTATATTTATTTATTTTATAGTAGCCATCCTAACAGGTGTGAGGTGGAATCTCAGTGCAGTTTTTGTTTGCATTTCCCTGAAAGGGATTTTTAAAAGAGATTTTTCAGTTGTTAGTAGATTCAAACAGGTAATGAGCCCAAGGAAAGTCTCACACAGGAAGAGAGGGGGGATGGTGAGAGTTAGAACTTTATTCTCTTCTTTATCCCAGAACCAAATAAATTCCAAAAAATGATAAAGAGTAACAGAATTAAGGGAGGTTGATCTAATGCTAAGGCTAACACCTAATACAATTTAGACACCATGTCTCACCTACTGTAACTTTGTGGAACTTAGTTTGAACTTCTGTAATTTTAAAGCCCAGACCAATAATCCTGGAAAAATTCACAGTGCAGGGAACCATTGGTCAACTATTAATACTTTAAAGGTTTGTATAATGAAGCTCAACTGCACTGAACAAATGTATGCCTTCTTCAGTTCAAGGTAAACTGTACCAGTGGAAATTCAGCTGTATAATAAAATATAAGCCAGCGCCAATCCCTTGAGGCAGCTGCACACAAGAATTTGGCTTATCAAAGTATCAAAGCCTACACCTATTGCCCTAGTTATTGTGTAAGGCTCAATTTCTCCTGTAGGCAATTAAAACAGGTTCATCTTTTCAACAAAAAGTCCTGAAACAATTGGATGTCCACTTGCAAAGAAATAAAACAAAAAAAGCCTAGATCACAACTTGTACCTTATACAATATTTAACTCAAAATGGATAATAGACTTAAATGTAAATGTTATAAAATGTCTAGAAGAAAAAAGGGGGAGGGGAAACCTTTATATTTTTGGAATAAGCAAAGAGTTATTAGATAAAGCATAAACCACAAAAAAATTTGATATGTTGTACTATATCATCTGTGGGAGAAAGTATTTCCAAACGATATGTCTGATTATGGACTTGTAGCCAGAATATATTAAAAACTCTCAAAATTCAACTACTAAACCAAAAAAAAAAAAAAAATTAAAATGGGGTAAAACATTTGAACAGATAGTTTACCGAAGATGCAAAAATGGCAAGTAAGTCATGCAGATTAAAATCACAATGTAATACCATTATACACTCATTAGACTTACAAATTAAAAACAAAACGGACAATACAAAGTGTAGCAGGTCGGATTCCTCACATATCATTGAGGAGAATGTGAATTGTTAGATCCACTTTGAGAACTGATCTCGCAGTATCTTATAAAGCTAGACATAAATCATACAGTACAGTAAACTTATCCCAAGGTATTTACCCAAGTAAAATGAAAACCTGTGTCCACACAAAAACCTGTGTGTGAATATTTATAGCAGTTTTATTTGCAGTCACCAAAAGCTGGAAACAACCATAGTACATACATATGATCAAATAAATACAATCAGTAATTAAAAGGCACAAACTATGGATATATGCAGTGCCACAGATGAATCCCACATGAATTATTCTAAGTGAAAGAAGCTAGACTCAAAAGGCTTCAATAGTTTTGATTCCATTTAAACGACATTCTTGAAAAGCCAAAACTAATAGGGAGAAAAACAGACCAATAGTTGCCAGGGGAGAGGGATGGACTACAAAAATACACTGGGGAATTCGGGGGAGTGAGAGAACTATTCTATACCATGATTGTGGTGGTGATTAGAGGCTAAATATTTGTCAAAACTTGCAGAAGTGTATACTAAAAAAATACATTTTACTATTGTAAATTCCTTAACTTTTGTTTAAGTGAGCAAAACAGTTCTTGTAGAGCAAGTATGCCTCTCAGTCCAATCACTTAGGTGTGAGTACATGCATGCTCAGTTGCTCAGTCGTGTCTGACTCTTGAGGACACTATGGACTGTAGCCTGCCAGGCTCCTCTGTCCATGGGATTCTCCAGATGAGAATACTGGAGTGGGTTGCCATGCCCTCCTCCAGAGGATCTTCTCAACCCAGGGATCGAACCTGTGTCTCCTACATTGCAGACGGATTCTTTCACCACTTAGCCCAACAGGGAAGCCCTCACTTAGGTGTACTATAATATAAAGATTCATTTTCTATAAATCAATTTAATATTCCTGTCCCGTGTTTCTATTCTGCTAAGTTGGTAGACAAACTTATTGTCTTCCTGAGACTTATCTCCCTACCCTTGTCTCTCCCAAGCTCATGCCATAGTTAGGACTCCATACACAAAAGCGAGGTGAGAGGACAATGTGAGTTACAGTCATAAGTCCACAGCAGTTGCTATATCTATTGTCACATGGTAAATGGCTCATTATAACTGTTTAACTCTCCATTGTTTCCCTGTCACTCTTGGGGAAAGGGAATTTTTCTTACAAGACCTACTGGGTACCAATTTTCACACTGTGTTCTGTACAGGAGGTAG
The DNA here is from genome assembly GCF_014754425.2 of Oryx dammah. Taxonomy (NCBI): domain Eukaryota; kingdom Metazoa; phylum Chordata; class Mammalia; order Artiodactyla; family Bovidae; genus Oryx; species Oryx dammah. Next base: position 78,489,743 of record NW_024070186.1, on the reverse strand, counting down.
CCATTTCCTCTTTAGGATCTGGTTACTGCTCTATCAGCACTGCTGGGAAGCAGCAGGGAGGGGTCCTTCTGCCCTCTGAATGACAGAGCTCTCTGTGTCACTCTTTATCTCTCTCCCTCTCCCTTTTTCCTCTCTCTCTCTTTCTTTCCTCTGTCCCCTCCCAGCCCACACAGCCTCACAGGCTTACAAAGTGCCCAGAGGAATACTCTGCTCTCTCCTATGCCTGCTTCTGGCCAAAATACTTTGTATATATTCTTAAATACCAACCTTTTACCTACTCCACAAAACTTTCAAAGTTCCCCTGAGGGCTTAGGCTTTTCCATGACAAATGTCAGAAAGACAAGCAGGCTATTTTTGAGCTCAGCCCTTTTCCTCACTCCTCTGGGGCCATCAAGTACTGACTTAATGACAGGGGTGCAGCGGAAGGGAGGGGAGAAACACTGGTAGGGGGAAAAAGCAGATTGATAGCTTAAAATATTACTCCACCTCACCTGGATAAAAAATTTAAAGGCAGTACCTTTATTGTAGTTTCCTTTACAGAAAGATGAAAATACCTGAGTGAACAGCATCATTCTACAAGGTACCATAAAAGTTGAGATTTGATTTGACATAGTTAAAATTACATTATAAAATTATATTATTCCAAAAAATTCAGAAACAGAATCATTTCTGAATGTAAGGAATAAATGTGTGAACCAACAAGTGAAAAGAATGTGCATAAAATCTTACTAAGAAAAATTGTGGTTCTATCAGTATTCTGGACAGTTGTTCTGAAGCAAAAAAAAAAGGAAGAAAAAAAAGAGAAACAGATTCTAAAAGCTAAAATTTATGAAAACTGTGCTGCCAAACGTTAAGTAAAAAATAATCAGTGAAAAAGACTAATTAATTCACATATTACATGTTCTCCTTTTTTAATCTTCCCCAATGGTAATCATGTACTTTTGAGAGGGACATCTGGAAACCTAAGCTAACTTAAAACTTTTTTTTTTATATAGCAAGCAACTAGCCAGGAATCTCCATATTCTGAAAGTTGCTGTCAGTGTACCCCTCCCTCCAGCCCCAGATGAAGTCAGCCTGCCTTGGTAGCAGACAGTCCAAACAATCTACACTGGCTCTGTGGGCAGAGCACCATCTCCAGATGCCCAGGATTCAGGAAAGTTACTGTTCAGACATAATGAAACCACATACTGTATAAGCCAGTGACTTGCTTGTGGGTTAGAGGGACCACATTTAGTTGGGTGGGCAGCCATCCTGGTTTCCCCCTGGGTGTATATGGTAGAAGTGAGGTGGTAACTTCCCCATCACAGAAAGTACTCAAGCAAGCAATAGATGAGTTTGGAGGACACTTTGCAGAGGAGAGTCAAACACAGTTGATCTAAATGACCCATAAAAACTCCCGCCACCATAAGACTTTAGGATTCTATGAAATTCCCTGCTTAAAAAGATGTGAGAAAAAATACTACGTGATGGGAAACTCTCTTCCTACTTGAAGCCTGGCTGACACCATACAGAAATTGAAATAAATGATACAATATTCAGGAGTTATATAACCTGAGATATAAATAAGAGTGTACAAAATAGGGAATATTTTTTAACTTTTTATTTTATATTGGAGTTTAGTTGATTAACAATGTCATGATAGTTTCAGATACACAGCAAAGTGATTCAGTTATACATATACATGTATCTATTTTTTTTCCCAAGGGAATTTTTTTTTTATAATATACATCAACTCAGTAAAACACTTGTAATGATATATATGATTCTTCATTTGAAGTAAGTTTATGTTCTATGACTGTTCTGGGATTTTATCATTTTCTGAATGCAGGAGAACAAACAAGAGACCTTATTAATTTGTGTGTGTGTGTGTGAGCGTGCTCAGTCATGTTCAATTCTCTGTGACCCCCTGGACTATAGCTCTCTGGGCTCCACTGTCCATGGCTAAAATGTCATATGACTCACTGGGGAAAAAAGGCTAAATGTATGGAATTTCTATAGAGGAATGATGTTGCACTGCTTTCAAGTCTTCATTGTCATTGCAAAGGTAATGACAAAGTAAATCAATAGAAAAAAAGTGTAATTTGTAATAGATAGATTATGAAGAAAAAGGTATGTTTAAGAGTATTTTTAATTTTTTGAGCCACTAGGTTGAAAAGAACTAATATTTTCATTTTGACCAAGCTGTCATAAGAAAATACATTAAATGTATTCAGATGGAGACACTGTTTCCTGCTTTTAATCAATATATATTACATATAGCCTGTGTGAAGTTCTGTGAACCCCCAAAATGGGATTAAGTCAGTGAAATCCTCCCTTTACATTCTTCTCTACAGTAGGTCACGTGAAGACATCGAGTCTTGAAAGTCATGGGGTGCTGCTGCGGTGTGTGTGCTTGGTTGTGTCCAACTCTTGCAACCCCATACACTATGGCCTGCCAGGCTCCTCTGTAAAAGTCATGGGGTGGTGGAAGTCAAATGAAAAATCTCTGTCTCTTTATGCTCAATTTTTCTGTGAACCTAAAACTGCTCTTTTTTTTTTTAAGTATACTCAAAAAAAAAAAAGAAATTCAGGAGATTATATTTTAGCTAGATCTTTCTAGGAAGCAGATAGTATTTTTTCAAGTTAAAAAAAATTAAAATAAATAAATAAATAAATTTAAATTGTGGACATTTAAATCATTTCCCCAAAAAGCTATTTTACTATTTTTAAATATTACTAATAGAAGAACACTAGGAAAAAATTTTAAGAACAAAAGAAAATTTTAATTAAACACAACCAAAAGAAATTAAGGAAACAATTCCATTCACCATTGCAACGAAAAGAATAAAATACTTAGGAATATACCTACCTAAAGAAACTAAAGACCTATATATCAAAAACTATAAAACACTGATGAAAGAAATCAAAGAGGACACTAATAGATGGGAAAATATACCATGTTCATGGATTGGAAGAATCAATATAGTGAAAATGAGTATACTACCCAAAGCAATCTACAGATTCAATGCAATCTCTATCAGGCTACCAGCGGTATTTTTCACAGAACTAGAACAAATAATTTCAAGGTTTATATGGAAATACTAAAAACCTTGAATAGCCAAAGCAATCTTGAGAAAGAAGAATGGAACTGGAGGAATCAACTTGCCTGACTTCAGGCTCTACTACAAAGCCACAGTCATTAAGACAGTATGGTACTGGCACAAAGACAGAAATATAGATCAATGGAACAAAATAGAAAGCCCAGAGGTAAATCCACACACCTATGGACACCTTATCTTTGACAAAGGAGGCAAGAATATACAATGGAGTAAAGACAATCTCTTTAACAAGTGGTGCTAGGAAAACTGGTCAACCACTTGTAAAAGAATGAAACTAGATCACTTTCTGACACCACACACAAAATTAAACTCCAAATGGATTAAAGATGTAAATGTAAGACCAGAAACTATAAAACTCCTAGAGGAGAACATAGGCAAAACACTCTCCAACATACATCACAGCAGGATCCTCTAGGACCCACCTCCCAGAATACTGGAAATAAAAGCAAAAATAAACAAATGGGATCTAATTAAAATTAAAAGCTTCTGCACAACAAAGGAAACTATAAGTAAGGTGAAAAGACAGCCTTCTGAATGGGAGAAAATAATAGCAAATGAAGCAACTGACAAACAACTAATCTCAAAAATATACAAGCAACTTATGCAGCTCAACTCCAGAAAAATAAATGACCCAATCAAAAAATGGGCCAAAGTACTAAATAGGCATTTCTCCAAAGATGACATACGGATGGCTAACAAACACATGAAAAGATGCTCAACATCACTCATTATCAGAGAAATGCAAATCAAGACCACAATGAGGTACCATTTCACACCAGTCAGAATGGCTGCGATCCAAAAGTCTACAAGCAATAAATGCTGGAGAGGGTGTGGAGAAATTCCACTGTTGGTGGGAATGCAAACTAGTACAGCCACTATGGAGAACAGTGTGGAGATTCCTTAAAAAATTGCAAATAGAGCTTCCTTATGACCCAGCAATCCCACTGCTGGGCATACACACCAAGGAAACCAGAATTGAAAGAGACACATGTACCCCAATGTTCATCGCAGCACTGTTTATAATAGCCAGGACATGGAAACAACTTAGATGTCCATCAGCAGATGAATGGATAAGAAAGCTGTGGTACATATACACAATGGAGTATTACTCACCCATTAAAAAGAATACATTTGAATCCGTTCTAATGAGATGGATGAAACTGGAGCCGATTATACAGAGTGAAGTAAGCCAGAAAGAAAAACACCAATACAGTATACTGACACATATATATGGAATTTAGAAAGATGGTAATGATGACCCTGTATGCGAGACAGCAAAAGAGACACAGATGTATAGAACGGAATTTTGGACTCTGAGGGAGAGGGAGAGGGTGGGATGATTTGGGAGAATGGCATTGAAACATGTATACTATCATGTAAGAAACGAAGTGCCAGTCTATGTTTGATACAGGATACAGGATGCTTGGGGCTGGTGCATGGGGATGATCCAGAGAGATTATATGGGGTGGGAGGTGGGAGGGGGATTCAGGATTGGGAGCTTGTATACACCCATGGTGGATTCATGTCAATGTATGGCAAAACCAATACAGTCTTATAAAGTAAAATAAAGTAAAAAAAAAAAAAGAAAGAAAGAAAGAAAGAAAAATAAAAATAATAAAAATAAAAAAATAAACACAACCAAGAACTAGACTGAGACAACAGCTCCACATGCCACCACCTAAGTGAGTTTGTGTTATCAGCTCCTTTTTCTAGACTTTAGCTTCATTAGATGGAAATTGGGACAGTGATGACCACCTTTCCCTACCTATAATGACAGGAACACAAAAACCTTTTGAAAACAACAAGGCCATATACAAATGTAAGTAAGGAAGAAAGGAAACAGCATGCTTTAGGAGTTATTCATTCACTCATTCATCCAACAAATATGTGAATTCCCAACATAAGCCAGGCTCTCTGCCAGGAGCTGGGAATTTCATTATAAATGAAGCAGACAAAATTGCAAACTTTTCAGAGTTTACAGTGTACTGGAGAAGATAGTTGCTAAATAATCATACAAATAAATGTATTTAAAACTGTGACGCTTGCCACAAGGAAGAGCTAAAGGTAGGTTGGAAAATATATCATGATGGTTGACATGATTTAGATGGAGACTGGGGGTCGGGGGTAAATGAATCAAAGAAAAATTTCTCAGAGACTTCAAGCCTGAGGAGCTGGCAGGCAAATGTTTGAGGAGAAGAAATTGCAGGGAGTATTCCAGGCAAAAGAAAAAGCATGCACATGCCTTGAAGTAAAAAAGCTTGACATATTCAAGGCACTAGCAGAAGGCAACACCATTGGTAGTTTTTGTATTCTTGCCCTCATGATAATAATCTCATACTATTTTTGAGAATGGGTTTCCCTGATAGCTCAGTTGGTAAAGAATCCACCTGTAATGTGGGAGACCCCAGTTCGATTCCTGGGTGGAGAAGATCCCCTGGAGAAGGGATACGCTATCCACTCCAATATTCTTGGGCCTCCTTTGTGGCTCAGCTGGTGATGGATCCACCTGCAATGCAAGAGATCTCTGGGTTTGATCTCTGGGTTGGAAAGATCCCCTGGAGAAGGGAAAGGTTACCCAATCCAGTATTCTGGCCTGGAGAATTCCATGGACAGTCCATGGGGTCACAAAGAGTCAGACACAACTGAGCGACTTTCACTTTCACTTTAATTTTCATTTTTGAGAACAGGCTAGAACAATTATGCATATTTCTACTTAGGCTAAACTTCAACAAATGTTTCCAATTTAGAATATCTCTATACTACGTTACTACTACGTTGCTTCAGTCGTGTCTGACTCTGTGCGACCCCATAGACTATAGCCCACCACGCTCCCCCGTCCCTGGAATTCTCCAGGCAAGAACACTGGAGTGGGTTGCCATTTCCTTCTCCAGTTAGACTATCTCTATAACCAAGGCAAACTCTGAAAGGCATTTGAGATATCCTCTATTCTGTAGGCTTCAAAGAGAAAGTCAACCTGTTAGAATTAAGAATTTTAAAAAGAAAATTGATAAACCAGAATCTATCATGAGAAAAGCTAAGTGACCCAAAACTATAACACATATAACAACAGCTGAAGTTCCCAAGGCTGGTGGTGATGAAAAAGAGAAAACAAAAGAGACACAATCTTGATCCCATGTACCTACTCAAGCTTTCATGTGGATAAGACGAAATGTCCACTATTTTGAATAGACACCAGATGATTTCACAGCTAAAGTTTGCAGGAGGGCAGAATGTTCCTCCGGCTTCTCAGGTAGCACTAGTGGTAAAGAACCTGCCTGCCATTGCAGGAGACATGAGACATGGGTTCGATCTCTGGGTTGGGAAGATCCCCTGGAGGAAGGCATGGTAACCCACTCCAATATTCTTGCCTGGAGAATCCCACAGACAGAGGAGTCTGGCGGGCTATAGTCCATAGGGTCACAAAGAGTCAGACATGACTGAAGTGACATGGCACTCACAAAATATTCCTCAGTATATAAGAAAGAACTAGATAAGAATGGGAAATGCCTAACTGTACAGAGGGAAGAAACTGGTATTCCTCAGGAAGCCATAAATAAATCATAAATGTAAGTACAGATTATATTGCCCCTTGGGGACACTTAGAAAAAATTCAGATATCTTTTAAGACCAATGTAGTAAACAACCTCTTAAGTGTCCTCCAGCATTGAGAGATGCCATTGAAAAATGTCACCTTAACAGAAAGATATAAGAAACTATTCTCAGTAAAAGAGAAGTCTCATCTCCCAAAACTCTTAATCATTTAAGATACTGGCACTGTGATCATGAATGAGGTGGCCTTAATACCATGGCCATCAGACAATTGTAGAGAGTTCTGTAAACCATAAATAGTTTCAAAAAAGGGTTTATCAGTGGAGAGAAATTTCTTATTCATCAGAAACCTTCTTTAGCATTACCCATGGAACAACAGACTGGTTCCAAATAGGAAAAGGAGTACGTCAAGGCTGCATATTGTCACCCTGTTTATTTAACTTCTATGCAGAATACATCATGAGAAACGCTGGTCTGGAGGAAGCATGAGCTGTAATCAAGATTGCCAGGAGAGATATCAATAACCTCAGATAGGCAGATGACACCACCTTTATGGCAGAAAGTGAAGAGGAACTCAAAAGCCTCTTGATGAAAGTGAAAGAGGAGAGTGAAAAAGTTGGCTTAAAGCTCAACATTCAGAAAACGAAGATCATGACATCTGGTCCCATCAGTTCATGGAAAATAGATGGGGAAAAGGTGGAAACAGTGTCAGACTTTATTTTCTGGGGCTCTAAAATCACTGCAGATGGTGATTGCAGCCATGAAATTAAAAGACACTTACTCCTTGGAAGGAAAGTTATGACCAACCTAGAGAGCATATTCAAAAGCAGAGATATTACTTTGTCAACTAAGGTCAGTCTAGTTAAGGCTATGGTTTTTCCAGTGGTCATGTATGGATGTGAGAGTTGGACTCTGAAGAAAGCTGAGTGCCGAAGAATTGATGCTTTTGAACTGTGGTGTTGAAGAAGACTCTTGAGAGTCCCTTGGACTGCAAGGAGATCCAACCAGTCCATTCTAAAGGAGATCAGTCCTGGGTGTTCATTGGAAGGACTGATGCTGAAGCTGAAACTCCAATACTTTGGCCACCTCATGCAAAGAGCTGACTCATTGGAAAAGACCCTGATGCTGGGAAAGATTGGAGGCGGGAGGAGAAGGGGACGACAGAGGATGAGATGGCTGGATGGCATCACCGACTCAATGGACATGAGTTTGGGTGAACTCTGGGAATTGGTGATGGACAGGGAGGCCTGGCATGCTGCAATTCATGGAGTTGCAAAGAGTCGTACATGACTGAGCAACTGAACTGAACTGAACTGAATATGGGTTTGGAAGAATCAGTTTTATGATGAAAATTATGGTAGGAGGTAAGAACCCCAGGTGGTTGGCTTGAGCAGAAATGTTCTGTAATAGGTCTGGGAAAAAGTTGCTTTATAATTTCTAGAGGTGGGTGGGGATGGGATGGAATTAGAGTCAGAGCACGTGCTGAAGGTGGAAGAGCTATGCAAATGAAGGTAATGGGGCAGAAGAAGACATTTAGTATGAGATAAAGAGCAAGGGTGACCCAAGAGAGAAGGTATGTTCAAGAAAGTGCAAGAATTAATTGATTGTATGTTGAGTGAGCTAGTCTGGTGAAAAGGTAAGCTTTGCTCCTGAAAAAATAAATACTGATCCAGTCCTTAACCTTAAGTTTCTGTTAGTCTTCTGATCATATGAATATAGTCCTTTATTGGTACAAATAAGGTATTTGTTCTGGGATGCCCTAGAGTTTTTCTTAAAGAATCTGGCTGAGGATGAGCCTAGGGCAAGCCCTGACTTTATTTATGTTGACTTAAGTATGATTAGGAGACAAAATGGGACATAGAGATTAACAGAGATTTTATCAGGTCATCTTGCTGATGAAATTTTTAAAGGTGATATAAAGATCCCCTGGAGAAGGAAATGTAACCCACTTCAGTATTCTTGCCTGGAGAATCCCATGGACGGAGAAGCCTGGTAGGCTACAGTCCACGGGGTCGCAAGAGTCGGAAACGACTGAGTGACTACACACACACCTCCTTAGGTTTCCCTCCCAAATCCACCCCAGGTGGGGGACTGGAACATTAGGTAGTATTTACTGAGTGTCTGTTATCTGCCAGGTAATGCATAAGTGTTTTGTTTTGTTTTTTTCTCAATACAAGCCTATAAGATAAATGCTATTCTCATCTTACAGCAGAAGAGGTTAACTTCTTTATTCATTTCATTTAGTCATTCATTTATTGAGTCAACATATATTAGTTAAGCACCTCTTATGTGCTATTATGGGTGGGGACATCTACCCAGTACTCTGTGGGGGAAACTGACAGGAACTACTATAAAAGTCACCTATGGTATCATCTGTCCAGTACCTCTTTTTCTGAATAGTACCACTTCTATCCTGGGAGATCTTCTTTCTCCAGTCTATCTATATGTATCACTAAAACTTCCATTTTCTCATCTACCCCCTATTCCCTGACCACAAGAAATAGTCAACTAAATTTTAGGATTTGGAACTAAGAGCAAATCAAAATAAGGCCTGGTCGATAGCTGAAAGCTGAGATGAAATACTGAGGAGCTGAAATGGGCCGTGATTTTTGCCAGCTGGAGGAAGTCCGTAGTGAAAGGGAAAACTAAAGCTGACAAAGCGACAAACAGCAGAGACATGAGACACAGACTGGGTCCTGAAGGCACTCATATATCTCTTCGATTGTTTGCCTGTCTCTAGGTGTTCACCTTTTCCTGAGAGTCCATGAGTATATCCCAAGATGCTAAACATGGAAGATATAAAGATGAAAAACTCACAGTCCCTGCCTTACAGCACTTTTAAGAGGTGCTTCATAAGGACACGTGTGCGGGCATAAGTTATTACGACATTATCAGTAGGGTGGGGAGGTGACCCCCTACATTGTGTATCTGAATCAGCCAACTATTCATCCTTTGCAAAATCTTAATCCATTCCTCCCTCCACACGTGGGCATTTCTGACTAAGAATCTGGCTATAGTGATGCACAGTAATTGATACAAGGTCAAGGGATCTGCCAACATTTTCTATAAGGGACCAGATGATAAATATTTTGACTTTGTGAACTATATAGACTCTGTCATGGCTATTCAGTTCTGCTTTCATAGTGCAAAAGCAGCCAATATTTATGTGAATGATCATGCCTGTGTTCCAAAAACAAATCATTTCCACTGGATTTGGACCATGGGCCATAGTTTAAGAACCCTAGCTCTAGGTGTTTGGAGCAAAGTAAAGTTCAGACCCACGATGTGCAGTGTTAATTGATTGGTAGAACTATGTGTCAGGTGCTGCAGAAACTCAGATGAAGTAACATACTCCACCATGAGCATCAGGAAGGTTAGAGCTGAGCTGAGTTGTTAAAAGAAACACAAGGTGGAGTTAACCAGAGCAAGAAGGGATGCCTAGGAAGAGAAGCATTAACAAATGCAATGAGCTTTGAGAGACCCTGGCACTTGAGAGACTGGCAGTTGAGAGTACCACTGAGGCAAACGTAAAAAGGAGAGTAGCAAAAATAAGAAAATGGAAAAAGCAAGGAGAATATTCTAAAAAAACTGAACATACTAAGGAGTTTAAAGTTTATCCTGAAAGTTTTAGGGAGCCACAGAAGAATTTTAGGAAGAAATCATCTGTCTGAAATCATCAGACATCATCTGATTTTTTTTTTCTTTAATAATCTTTCAGGACTATAGAAAGTGGAGGCAGGAATTTTATGTAGAAAAACATTGCAATTGTTCCGATGTGAAGTGACAAGGGTCTGAATTTAGACAATGAAGTCAATTGAAGTTTTAGAATCTATAGGCTACAACTTGGAGATAGGTTACATGCAAGATCAAGAGAAAAAAGGCAACTGGGTGGAGAAGAGGGGATAGTCATCAACACTGAAACATTTAGGATATGGTGAGTTCAGTATGGGACATGCTGTGAATGAGATGCCTGTAGCAGATTCAAAGAAGGAGAGTTACCCAGCTTCTAGGAAGGGAGATCAGCTTTTACATACATCTGCTTACTACATATGACCCTATGAGGTAGGTGCTGTTTTTATTTCCATTTTGCAAATGAAAAAACTGAGGTAAAGGAGAGGCCAGGGGAAGTGGTTTTTACAATCATTCCAATTGGATTATAGAATTAGGACTTAATATAGGAGAAGAGCTTCCCTGGTAACTCAGTAGTAAAGAATCCACCTGCCAATGCAGGAGACATGGCTTCAATCCCTGGGTCAGGAAGAGGAGACTGGTGGGCTACAGTCCATGGGATCACAGAAGAGTTGGACACAACTTAGAGACCAAACAACAATAACAACAAAATATAGGAGCAGGTGACAAGTTCATTTCGAAAGAGTGAGTAGGATGAGAAGAGAAGGCTGAGGCTGAAATCCGAGGAACAAAACCTTGGAGGAGATGAGGAGACTAGTGACTGTGGCTATTTCCAAGAGCCAGAATGTCTGAGTTCAAATCCCAGTTCAGTTGCTTATTAGCAGCTGTGTGATTTGAATAAGCCATTTAGACTCATCCAGCCCAGTTTCCTTATCTGCAAAGTGAGAATACTATAGGCCATATCTCCTAGGTTGTATGCATCAAAGGAAAGGATGTACATAAAAATCTGACCAGATACGATGGCAATAGTGAATACTCAAGAAATAATTGCTGGGCTTCCCTGGTGGCTCAGTAGGAAACAATCTGCCTACCAATGCAGGAGACACAAGACTCGCAGATTTGATCCCTGGTCCAGGAAGATTCCACATGGCACAGAGACAATAAGCCTGAGTGCCACCACTACTGAGCCTGTGCTCTGGAGCCCAGGAACAGCAACTACTGAACCCACATGCCCTAGAGCCCATGCCCCACAATAAAAGAAGCCACCATGATGAGAAGCCCTTGCACTGCCAGAAAGAGTACCCCCCACTGCCCACAACTGGAGAAAAGGCCTGTGCAGCAACAAAGACCCATCCAGCCAAAATTAAATGAGTATAATTTTTTTAAATAATTGCTATTATTGTTATTACTAACTTGAAAATGAAAAAAAAAATGAGTGGTAAAATATGCAGGTCAGGAAGCAACAGTTAGAACTGGTTCCAAATAGGAAAAGGAGTACGTCAATGCTGTATATTGTCACCCTGCTTATTTAACTTCTATGCAGAGTACATCATGAGAAACCCTGGGCTGGAAGAAGCACAAGCTAGAATCAAGATTGCCAGGAGAAATATCAGTAACCTCAGATATGCAGATGACACCACCCTTATGGCAGAAAGTGAAGAGGAATTAAAAAACCTCTTGATGAAAGTGAAAGAGAAGAGTGAAAAAGTTGGCTTAAAGCTCAACATTCAGAAAACGAAGATCATGGCATCTGGTCCCATCACTTCACGGGAAATAGATGGGGAAACAGGGTCAGACTTTATTTTTTAAGGCTCCAAAATCACTGCAGATGGTGACTGCAGCCATGAAATTAAAAGACACTTACTCCTTGGAAGAAAAGTTATGACCAACCTAGATAGCATATTCAAAAGCAGAGACATTACTTTGCCAACAAAGTTCTGTCTAGTCAAGGCTATGGTTTTTCCAGTGGTCATGTATGGATGTGAGAGTTGGACTGTGAAGAAAGCTGAGCACCGAAAAATTGATGCTTTTGAACTGTGGTGTTGGAGAAGACTCTTGAGAGTCCCTTGGACTGCAAGGAGACCCAACCAGTCCATTCTGAAGGAGTTCAGCCCTGGGATTTCTTTGGAAGGAATGATGCTAAAGCTGAAACTCCAGTACTTTGGCCACCTCATGCGAAGAGTTGACTCACTGGAAAAGACATGCTGGGAGGGATTGGAGGCAGGAGGAGAAGGGGACGACAGAGAATGAGATGGCTGGATGGCATCACTGACTGACTAGATAGATGTGAGTCTGAGGAACTCCGGGAGTTGGTGATGGACAGGGAGACCTGGCATGCTGCAATTCATGGGGTCGCAAAGAATTGGACATGACTGAGCGACTGAACTGTACTAAACTGAAAACAGAAAATGTAGGAATAGGTACAATCCCAGATGCTAAGGAAAGAGAAACTTCAAGAGACAGGAAATATACAAAGCATCAAATACTATAGAGAGGTCAAGAAAAACCAGTCTCAGATCTGTCTGATTTGCCTCTTCAAGGTCACATGTGGAGGAAGCAGCTAGATGGGCTGGTTGAAGAAAGAGTGGGTAGTGAAGACATAGAGTCAGTCATAGCCAAGTAGCTTAGCATACTCCCAAATGGTTTGTAGGTGAAGGAAGCAAGGACTGTTGGCTAAAGGAGGTATCAGTGGAATATAGTTTTTAATAACTATGGGTTACTTAGGTAGGAGACATAGGTAATTTTCTATGCTGAAGGGGAAAAGCAAGTAGTGAACAAGATATTGAAGACAAGGAATAGCAGAGAACTGTTAGAACAAAGGGCTTGAGAAGGAAGAAATCCAGACCTTGGGGGGAGCTGACCTGAAGGGTAAAGAGACAGCTATTTGACAGAGGCAGGTATAGACAAGATAATGAATGATCCTAGATACAGTTCTCATCTGAGAACTCCAACAGCATTGTGAAGATATGGTACATTGCTATGTGATAGAGCCATAGGATAGAGTGGTTGAGTCTCTAAAAAATTCTACAATGTCTATTGTAGTAAATAAAAAGAGGAAAAATTCTAGGTACATAAAAGACTTTACAGGTGTCACTAATGACCAGACTGAGGTTGAAGCCATGAATTTATAGTGGCTTTAATTTATAATTCCACACCCCCCCCACCAGTTAGTTCCATCGACCAAGTGCAGAAACAGAGGAAACAGAGTTGATCAGAATGTACAGTGGCCAACAAAAGTGATATATGATATTAACAAGAATTGCCCCCTAGGCTGGACAGAATGATGGGCAAGGAAAACAGAAAACTATTAGGTGAAGGAAGGTAGGCATCAACAACCAAACAAGTGTCAAAAGCCTCAAGGAACAGATGGAGTGGGTGAGAGGTGGAAAGATAAAGGTTTGTGGTCAAAGGATGAGATGCTGACATTTGTGAAAGTCAAGGCATTGGATAGCCCTCTGGATAGTAACCACTCTGCCAGGGGAGGGCCCAGGGAAGGAAGGAGAGCTACCAGCTCTGTGCCTGAGTCTCCAATGAACATGCAGAAAGATGAGAATGGCCACAGCTGGCAGTGAAGATGAGGGTGGAACATGAATGATTTGGGTGGTGTAGCCAAAGACTATGTTTTTTGAGAGAAAAAGGAAATAGGAAGAAGAATGATTTGGAAGCAGCAATGTGGGGCATTGGAAAAAGTTGCATTGCTCTAATGTCAGGATAAGAGTTAAGGAAAATGTGTTGGAAATTCAGGTAAAAGAACTTCCAGGCAAGTGGTACCCCCTGGGAAGACAACTTTCCATAAAGACAGAAGATAGAAAACTCAATAAAGAGACTAAAAATACGAGTTTGTCAGCATGGACAGGCCAGCTTCAAGGGAGCAATGTAAATGGTTGAAAGGGATAATATGCAACAGGGAAAGGGAGAGGAATGAAAGGAGGACAGAGATGCAGGGATGTGCCCAGATGGGCAGCAATGACCCAAGGGCATGGTTGCCAAGGAGAGCCATGATGTGAACACTGGCAGAGTTTACTGCCTTCAAATGTCCAAAAGAAACTTTGGAATAAACTTGTTTTGATGCTAGAAAACCATGGCATTTGCTCAGGGTTCCAAAAACCCTGTTGGTGAAAATATGATGCCTCCAAAATAATCTTTTTCTGTGTGTGTAGGGCAGGATTTTCTTTTACCAAAAACAGAGCTTGTGGTAGAAACAGCAGTGATTTCACTACCAAATAAGAGGGCACAGATCTCTCTTGGTGGCACCCGCTCGACTGATTCAGCCAAGTGTCCCAGCTTGCTGTGCTGTGCTGTGCTTAGTCACTCAGTCGTGTCCGACTCTTTGTGACCTCATGGACTATAGCCCACCAGACTCCTCTGTCCATGGGGATTCTGCAGACAAGAATACTGGAGTGGGTTGCCATGCCCTCCTCCAGGGCCCAGCTCATCTAGTCACCAAATAATAAAGCTTATAAAGCTTATATTCAAACCCTTATCTAATGGAATCAAAGTCTGTTTTTTTTGTATTAGCTTGCCTCTATCTGAAGTAGACTAACAATAACTATCTAGCTGTTTCTCACAGTCACTACAGAGAAAGAACAAATGAGTTAAGACTTGCAAAAATAATGAATTGTACTAGCAGAGATACACTGTACAAATATTAAGCACTATCACCAAATGGGGCTTCCCATGTGGCGCTAGCCGTAAAGAACCCACCTGCCTGTGCAGGAGACATAAGAGATGTGGGTTTGATCCCAGAGTCAGGAAGATCCCCTGAAGGAGGGTATGGCAACCCACTCCAGTATTCTTGCCTAGAGAATCCCAAGGACAGAAGAGCTTGAGGGTCTATAGCCCATAGGGTTGCAAGGAGTGGGACACGACTGAAGCAACTTAGACCATAAGAATGCACTATTACCAAATAATTTCTGATGTGACAGTTTGAGATACATACTGTAAACAAAATATGAAGTGCAAAAAGAGTAGGGTAGAGAGGTTGGGCCAAGACTCATGCGGAGTGACTCAGCAAGGGTTCTTGGAAGAGGTAAGATTGGAACTGGCCGTTGAATGATATGTTTCATTTTCCCCAAAGATTCCTCTTTTCTATATCCCGAGGCATACCCTGCTTAACTCCATTTCAACCAAGCTGAGGAATTCTGTCCAGTAGAGAATAGGAGGAAAACCAGAAAGGCCTCCTTCTGCTCACTGGAGCCAGATATGGGATGGGACAGCAGAGCCCACCTACCTCACAGGCCATCATCTCCCCTTGGCAAAAACACTCCGTGCTGCTCCAGCCCAACTCCTGGGGCCTGACCTCTTTTCCAAGCCTGTGGTCAGCCTGCTTATCGGGCCTGACCTCCTCCAGCTGGATCTTGTTTTCGACTTGGCTTCTTTTTTCTCAGCTGTTTCCATTTTAGGTCTCTGTTACTGATTCTTGAAAGTGAAGTAGCCAAGCTCCTTCCCTCTGCCCAGGTCAAGGCAAAGTGATTGTATTTGGGCACTGTGGACCTAGGTGGGACCAAGGTGTCCATCATTGGCCCTCTGGTACAGCCTCACTGGAGTACTGCTGGGCCTCCTGTAGGATTCTGGAGCTCAGAATCAGAGGATAGGTAACCTAACTTGGTAAGAACAAAACGAAGAGAGACTCAACATGAAGAAACTGCAAAGACCTTGTTTTTCCAAATAATGGTTAAAGGAAAGTCCAGGGCCAGAGGGTGTAGATCCCTGAACATCCATTGTCCATCTTCCTTCCATTTTGAGCAGTTGCGCTATGGAAGGGCATTACTGTACAGCTTTTTTCCAGCTCAAGCTTCAGCATAGACAGAGCCAGAAGCTCATCCATCCTGTCACATAAACAACAAAGACACAGAAACCTTTTCCTAAATTTTTGCACCACAGATGTGGGGATGTGTCTCCACCTCCAGGAGCAAGTGGCTTCCTGGAAGGCTTGAGGGGATTAAAGAAAGCAAGACTAATTCTCCCTTTAACCGGTGTCACACCACCGCCCTGCCCGCCCTCCCCCTTCCCACCCACAACCCCTCCTACTCCCTAAGGGGTGCCATTTTGGAGCCAAAATCCACTTTGTCAGCGCAAGAGCAGCCCTGCCTTCTCTTGCTCCACACACCATGTGACCCTGGAGAACCTCCAGGGCATATTTCATCTGGCATCAGTAACTAGAGGTCACCGTGACCCAGGACTTCCTGCATTCTCAGGCCTGGCAGCGGCTGCCAAAGCCAGCCGTCGTGGGGGAAGCGGAGCACCGCTTGGGGGGGGAGCTGACCACGTGTGGTGTTGCCCGCCCCAGCTGCCAGCAGACAGCAGCACTGGTTTTCCACTGCCGGCCATTCATTGGACTTGGCCAGCTTCGTTCCTTCCCTGGGACCAAGTCAACAAGCTGAGACCAGAGAAGCTGCAGCGCTGGCATGCAGAGTAAAGCCATTTCTGTTTGCGTGCACACCGTGGGCAGCAGCTGTGCTCCATGGCCCCCAGAGATGCTGATTCCTCACCAGTCCTACCTGCTGGGCACTGCTATGGGTCAGGGTTCAGAATTCCCAGGGATTTTTTTTCCCCTACATAAGAAAAAAAAATCATAGAGACCAGAGATTTCATGTTCAGAGACAGTGAAGGTGAACGTCTAAGGCCAGGCCAGGAAATAATTTTAAAATCAGTTTACAGAGTCCCCTTGTATGCAAGAAACATAAAGTTTTAGGGCTAGAAAAGATCATAAACCAACCAAGTTGGTGGTTCTTTGTCCAGTTTGGTAGAGACTTTTGAGTAACTGATGAAAACAACTCCCTTCCTGCCCTAAAATAACCCATGGACACACAAGACTCTGCTCACAATTTGGGGAGTTCAGGGACTCCTGGAGCCCATCTGTGGAAGGTCTTGTCAGCCTCCAGCACCGTTTCCTTCCCACTCAGCCCTCTCACTTTACAGAGGGAAAATGTTAGGCCCAGGGAGGATGTTGACTCTTGCAAAGTTCAAGGCTAGAAGTGGTTCTACCAAACCCAGACCTTCTATTCAGATCTTTCTAATAGGTTGCATCATGCCCTCTCACTCTGGTGCCCCTCTTCCATTTTTTTTTTCTTTACTCCTTTTTTAAAGTTATTTATTTTTAATTGAAAGATAATTGTTTTACAATATTGTGTTGGTTTCTGCCATACATCAATAGGAACCAGGCATAGATATGCATATGTCCGCTTCCTCTTGAACCTCCCTCCCTCCTCCTACCTCATCTGACCCCTCTAGGTTTCTTTACTTTCATTGCCATTCATTTTCTTCATTTTTTTCTCTTTTCACCTTCTTTCTTTAGTCCTTCTCTCTTTCATTCTCAAATTCTTTCTCTTTAAACCTGCGTCCTGTGTGCTTTCTCTGACCCCACTCTCTTTTCTTACTTTCTCCCCTGTTCTTCAGCACTCAATCACTTGATCAGTCCTAGCTCTGGAGGCCTCTGGATAGGTCGCCAGCTCCTGGTGAATCCAAAGATACAATGTGTAAAGCAAGGAAAGAATGGAGTTGTAGAAAGTAGTCAAATCAAGGGAAAAAAAATCTCTCTCCAAATCTTCAGGCTAGATCTAGCACAAGTGGGTCTTTTCACTCTTGGTACAGACAAGATTAATTCAAAGGGGGAGAAATATAGAAACTAATGCTGTAGATCAGTGGTTCTCAAAGTATCATCCTAGGACCCCTAGGGATCTCTGAGACTCTTAGAGAGGGTGTATGAGATCCGACTTGTTGTCACCATAATGCTAAGGTAAGTCTCCACCATTTTCACTGTGTTAACGTTTTGAATTGTTAACAAACTCAAAATTTTCTGCAGAAACCACAGTTGTTAAATTTCTGAGTTCTTAGAACATATCAGGGCATTGAAACCAAATTGGATTCATGGTCCCTGTACTCTTTATTGCCATGAAAAATAGTTTTTTTACAAAAGTAAATTTTATTTAAGAATTTCTTAAAAAAAAAAAAAAAGAATTTCCTTAAAGAAACAGTTCAACTTATTTACTTTATTAGATTTATAATGTTGAGTATACATCTTTTTCTATGCCAAGACAAAATGAGAAATGGGTATAAAACACTTTTGCTTCTACTAAAGCATAATAGTTGTCTCAAAGAAATGTAGTTAGACAACTGAGATGTAAGCTATACCGATAACCTTTTCCAGTTTGAACTGGAAGAATGACTGACAAACTGTAGTTGTTAAAACCTTATTGGCAGATATTTTCTTAAAAATGAACAAAATGAGGATGTCACTTCAAGGGCAAAATTGACGTGCCTTTTGCCAATCATACATTCAAGCTTTTGATCAAAAATCAGAATGTTGGGAAATGTATATCTACCACCATAAACTTAACCACTTCACAATGCTTAAAACTTTTCTGATGACTTCAGTAGGTAAAATTAACAAACGTAACTACTTGAATTTTGGAATAAAATTGTCAACATTTGAAAAATCGCTTATAAGTCAGTAAACCAATGTTTTCCAAATGACCAATACATGATGTTACAAAATCATGCATGGGAAAAATATCTATTTGAAATGAAAAATAGATTAGTAGATTTTAATATATCTGAGTACCAAATGTTCATTAATATGGTTCCAGATTCCACAATGCAACTAAACTCTAAGAAACTACCGTATATTGAATTTTTGATGTAGTAGCAAAGAAAAATGTCTACACTTATCTGAAAACTCTGCTAAAATGTTTTATCCCTCCCCAACTGCAGAATTTCCTTCATCTCCTTTAACTAAATAGCATATTATTGCAGATTGAATGTAACAGAAGATAAAAAAAATCTACCAGTCTCAGGCCAGCCTTTAAAGAGATTTATAGAAATGTAAAGCAATACCACACTTTCTACTGGAAAATATGTGATTGGTGAATTTTAAACAATTACTCAATTTTAATTTCTAATATGGTAATATGAATAGGTGTAACCCACATAGAGTTTGCCACATAGAGCCAAAACCTCTCTAGAGTCCTCAACAACCTTAAAAAAATACAAAAGAGCCCTGAGGCCAAAATGTTTAAGCGTCACTGCTATAGACTTTCTAGGAGGGAGGAGAGATAAACCAAGGCAGCACTCATTTGCTGAGCATCCAATATGGGCAAGGCTCAGTGCTCAGTACTGTGGGGGATCCAGCTCTTACAGACCTCACAGTCTGGTGGGAAGGTAAGACTTTAAGATCAGTAACTGCACTAGGACCACAAGAGTACCACTGGAGAGGAGAGAGGAAGTGCCACCAGAGTCCCACTTGGGATAGAAGGAAGAGGATCTAGAAAAGTCTTCACAGAGGAGATAACCATCAAGAAGCCCAAATAGAAACTGAGCATTTAGAAAACAAAACCAAAAAAAGGCAGAGGGCTTGGGGAAGGGCTGTGCCTGCCAAGCAGAGGGAAGTACAAGGGGATAAGAGAGCTGAAGTTTATTGGGTGCAGAGTAAACATTCCATTGGACCAACCGAGATACATTGTACCAGATCTCATAGGAAGAAGTTACTTATGCAGTTGGTACTCTTGAAATGTTTGTCAGATGAATCTCCATATGAAAACAATGGTTGACTAAGCCATGAATGGGCTTAGCTGTGTCTTATCCAGTCCACTTCCCACAGTTGGAGGGAGAAGTTTTTTATGGATAAAGCTGCTAGGAGGCCAAGAGAAGTGAGATAATTCATACAAATGGCAGAGCTGGGCACTGACCAAACTCCCCTCTCCTGGCTTCAAGGTCTCCTTCACCAGTCAATTTCTTCTGAACTCAAGTACTGGCTAGAATTCCTCTGTCCCAACTTGGAAATGACACTGAATGAATAAAGACGAAACAGACACAAGCTTTGAGATTTATCATTTGAAGCACTTCCTCAGAACACCCACACCCTGAATAGGAGCAATGAGAACTCAGAAATGAAAACACACTGCTCCTGTCCTCATAGTCTCTTGAACAAGACGTTCAGAGGAGAGAGACCCATCTGACTGTGACTCAGAGAGAACAGGGCTACTCTGTGTACAGAGCACAGAGAGGACCTCTGTCTAAAGGATGATGAAGCTTTCAAGAGGGGTGGAGAAGATGGGAACCATTCAAGAGACTTTTAAAGGATGAAGGTTGATTAGGTACTGTACAGGTACAGAGCACTCATTCACCAATTCAAAAACTCCTGAAGAGCTGTGAGTCTGTCTTCTTTGTCTCTGGGTCACTAACAGTCAGCATAGTGCCAATCTCAGCAGAGGCATTCCATAAATGTTTGATGAACTGCTCTGAATGCAAGGGTGAGGAAGAGCTATGCTACCAATTCTCAATTTTTTCCACCTTTATTAAGGTATTTTTGACATATATGTAAGCTTAAAGTGTACAACATGATTTGATACACATACATATTGCAAAATGATTAACACAATAAAGTTAGTTAACACCTCCATCCCCTCAGATAATTATGATTTTCGTTATGTGCAGTGATAACTTTTAAGATCCACTCTCTTAGAAACTTCGAAGTATGCAATGTACAGTATTGTTAATTATAATTATCATGCCATACATTGGATGCCCCAAACGTGTTCCTCTTATTGCTGCAAGTTTGCTCTTTGACCACTTCTCCCCATTTACCCCACCCCTCAGCCCCTAACAACCACAATTCTACTCTCTACTCCTCTGAGTTTGAGTTTTTTAGATCCACATATAAAGGAGAATATAGAGTATTTGTCTTTCTCTGTCTGACTTACTTCACTTAGCATAATGCCCTCAAGGTGAATCTATGTTGTTGCAAATGGAAGAACTTTATTCTTTTTTATGGCTGAATAATATTCCACTGCAAATATATATCACATTAATATCTTAATGAACACTTAGCTTTTATTTCTGTCTTTACCAAGGTAAATAATGCTGCAGTGAACATGGGATTGCAAATACCTCTTTAAGAGAGTGATTTCATTTCCTTTGGGTATATATTCAGAAGTGGAATTGCTGAATCATACGGTATTTCTTTAGCAATGCCCTTCTTTGGAACTGGGATGAAAACTGACCTTTTCCAGCCCTTTGGCCACTGCTGGGTTTCCCAAATTTGCTGACAAATTTGCTGACAGGACTGTAAGAGGTCCATTTTCATCCCAATTCCAAAGAAAGCCAGTGCTAAAAATATATTCAAACTACCACACAATTGCGCTCACTTCTCATTCTAATAAGGATATGCTCAAAATCCTTCAAGCTAGGCTTCAGCAGTACTTGAATTGAGAACTTTCAGATGTACAAGCTGGGTTTAGAAGAGGCAGAGGAGCCAGAGGTCAAATTGCTAACATTCGTTGTTGGATCATAGAAAAAACAAGGGAATTTCAGAAAAACATCTACTTATGTTTCACTGACTTTGCAAAAGCCTTTGACTATGTGGATCACAACAAACTGTGGAAAAGTCTGAGATGGGAATACCAGATCATCCTACCTATCTCCTGAGAATCCTGTATGCAGGTCAAGAAGCAAGAGGTAAATCCAGACATGGAAAAACTGACTGGTTCAAAACTGGGAAAGCAGTATGACAAGGCTGTATATCATCACCCTGTTTATTTAATTTATATGCAGAGTGCATCAAGAAAAATGCCTGGCTCGATGAGTTACAGGCCGGAATCAAGATTGCTGGAAGAAACAGCAACAACCTCAAATATGCAAGTTGATACCACTCTCATGGCAGAAAGTGAAGAGGAACTAAAGAGCCTCTTGATGAAGGTGAAAGAGGAGAGTGAAAAAGCTGGCTTAAAATTCAACATTCAAAAAGCTAAGATCATGGCACCTGGTCCCATCACTTCATGGGAAATAGAAGGGGGAAAAAATGGAAGCACTGACAGATTTTATCTTCTTGGACTCCCAAATCACTGCAGATGGTGACTGCGGCCATAAAATTAAAAGATGCTTGCTCCTTGGAAAGAAAGCTATGACAAACCTAGACAGAGTATTAAAAAGCAAAGACATCATTTTATCAACAAAGATCCATATAGTCAAAGCCATAGTTTTCCCAGTAGTCATGTATGGATGTGAGAGGTGGACCATAAAGAAGGCTGAGGGGTGAAGAATTGATGCTTTCCAACTGTGGTGTTGGAGAAGACCCTTGAGACTCCCTTGGACTACAGGGAGATCAAACCAGTCAATCAAGAGGAAATCAATCCTGACTATTAATTGAAAGGACTATTGCTGAAGTTCCAATGTTTTGGCCACCTGATGCAAAGAGCTGACTCGTTGGAAAAGACCCTGATACTGGGAAAGATTAAAGGCAAAAGGAGAAGAGAGCAGCAGAGGATGAGATGATTAGATAGCACCACCGACTCAACGGACATGAGTCTGAGCAAACTATGGGAGAGGACGGGGAAGCCTGGTGTGCTACATCCACGTGGCCACAAAGGGTTGGACACAATTTAGCAACTGGACAACAGCAATGATTAATGATGTCGAACATCTCTTCATGTACCTCTTGACCATTTCTAAGACCCAGTTTTGAGTATGCCACACATTATGTATGCTCTGGTCTGACTCCACAATCTTCCCTTTCCCACCATTAGGAATCTTGTCAGTTCTGGGGACCCAAATCTGCCACTGCAGGCAGCCTCTCCTTGACTGGCAATCAAAAGGTAGAAGGTGTTCAGTTTCACTGCAGACAGAGCTTTGTAGGCAGCCAGGACAAATGAGGGAGAAGCCTCTGCAGATTGAGTCTGTTTCACCTTGGAGCAGTCTTTCTCATCTCCTCTCAGCATGCAGGGGCCTAAAGAACTGCATTGAGCCAGAATGCAGTTGAGACTAGACATGAGCCAGCATCTCTGCAAGAAATGTTACAATCAATATACATGACGCAAGACTGATATGATGCCCTGGAACTGGGAAAGCAGCCTACAGAGCTGATGCTGATCATCTCCTAAAGTCATGCACTATGCTTCTTCAGGATGGATGGGCGTGCTCCCCACCTGAACCAGAGTGAAGAGGAAGGTTTCAGTGATGGGTTACAGCAAGGGATTAGCACTCCCTAAAGAACGTATATTGTGTATTTCTCTCACTGTATCTATCAGCACTTTATGTGCAGAGATTCTAGTCTACCCATCATCTCCAGAAACACCCATATTTAAAAAACTCTCCCTTTTAGGGGTTTGGCTGCCAATACAAGTGACACCATAAAATAATTAATTACACCTGGATGAACTCTGGTGCCGTAATGCGCAGAGCTGTGTTCCTCAGAACAAATGACACAAACTTAAGATGCAAGCAAGAGTCAGTGAGGAGGGAGAGATTCCAACAGGATAAATGGCAAGCCAGTTCCAATCCCATGGACTTGAAGCAGTCTGGTCAACTCAAGGCTTCTGAAGCACCTTTGAAAGGGGAATCTCAGAGCACTTTCAATAGATTTTTATCAACAAAGCTTTAAAAGGGGGATTCAGAGGTATAGTGGAGTGAATAGGAGAAGCAGGGGGCAGTTATGGCGGGTTTGAGAACTTATAAGCAAGAACTAATTGTACTGTAAAGCATTTATTTACCCTGTGAGATTCAGGTAGAAGGTTACCTGTCCTGGACCCCTACTTACTCAGGTGAAATGAGGCCCATCTCAGCTCATTTCACTTGATGCTATTTGCACCATCCTCTTATAATAGACATAATGTATCATAGTCGTCTATTTCTAAGACTGTCTCCCTATAGGGCTCTGATGGATCCTGAACTCAGGGACTTGGAATTATCTTTGTGTCCCAGGGCTGGAGCCTAGGACAGGGCCTGTGTAGTAGGAGCTTAATACACTTAGAGGCTGTATTTTAAGTGAATCTCAAGTGACAAATTGATAAATGAACAGTCGATTAGAAGTGGAAGTAAACCTAAACAAAACCAATGTCCCAAGGGCTGCTCCAACCATGTCTTTCTATTGGTCTGCTTTCTTCAGCAAGAATAATACTGTTTCATCTTGCGGCTAAGTTGCTTCAGTCATGTCCGACTCTGCGCGACCCCATAGACGGCAGCCCACCATGCTTCCCTGTCCCTGGGATTCTCCAGGCAAGAACACTGGAGTGGGTTGCCATCTCCTTCTCCAATGCATGAAAGTGAAAAGTGAAAGGGAAGTTGCTCAGTCATGTCCAACTCTTAGCGACCCTATGGACTACAGCCTACCAGGCTCCTCTATCCATGGGATTTTCCAGGCAAGAGTACTGGAATGCGGTGCCATTGTCTTCTCCAACTGTTTCATCTTAATTAAAAACAATTAAAACAGCTCCCGAAGGCACAGTAAATTTCAATCATTAAAGAAATAGACTTTCATAAATATAGAGAACTGAGGTTATGTTTCTTTTGTAAAACAAATACCTTTAAAAACAGGGGAGATGTTTTTAAGTGTGTGAGCTTCAAAATTCCCAGTACACAACATATCGGAAGTTAGTGGCCTGAACCCAAAATACAGATGGTTTCACCCATCTTTCATTGTCCATCCACATCCTGAAAATTACAGGAAAATTTCTTACAATAAAAGATCACATTAAAGCTGCAAATTCCAATCAGTCAGGTCCCAAGATTTAAATGGGTTCCTCTTTGATTTCTAGGTAAATATTTCTAGGTAAATCCCTGTAAGCCCTCAAAATAAGAGACCATTTTATTCAGTTCACAGAAACAAGCCATACAACACACAATGAACTGTCTTTCCAATAAACTTACGAAAATTTGCCTTTTTATAAGCCAAAATTACTATTCCCCTGTTCTCCTGGGTTATGTCTGTAAGGTCACTCTAGCCAGAGCTCTCTCCGAATGTCAAGGGCTACTCAATTAGTCTTCTTATTTGCAGAGATTTGAAAGAATTTAAGCAAGGTTAAAAACTAACGCTAAGCAAAGGCAACTAAACTCCCCACTCCTGTGCAAATTCCACCTGCATTCTGTTCCTCTCCCCTCTTTCCCCATCTTTTCATTATTAGCACTTTGTCCCCAACTTCTCCCTTTCATTTCTTCTCCTTCTCTTCCCTTCTTTCTCTTTTTCTTATTCACTTTACTCTGCTCCCTTCCCATTACAGAGAGTTTGGCTTTGGGGTATCATTCAATTACCCTGCAATATTTGATCTATTTCATCCAAATGACTGGGTCTTAAACATCCTTCTACTTACTCCCAAAAGTGAAGAAAGAGTACATGATGAAAATAAGGACAAATTGTGTTTCTCAATCTAAGTAGACTGGCGGGACTAAACATACAGGGAGAAAGTGGATGTGGTTAGATCTTCAGTTTGACAAGTTCTATCCATTAAATAAAACACGTAGCACTTCCTTTCATGCTATAGACACTTAAAGATGTTCATTGTTTCTATCATCTTAATCATTAGCTATGCTGGTCAGTCCTATCCCCAGCTTATGCTAAACAGTCGGTGGTAGTGTCTTGTTTATATAATAAAGCAGTGAATGTTTGCTCTGAAGCTGGGGAGGGGACTGGATATAGAACCCTCAGTCCTGCTATGCAAGAGTGCACTCCTCTGAACAGAAGGCCCACTCCCCCTCCACCACACAGGAGCAGATAAGAAGTAGGTAATTGGCAAGTATCTTTAAAAAAGAAGAAGAAGAAAAGAAACGTAAGAAAAAGGAAAAGAAAAGAAAGGAAAGGAAAGGGAAAGATAGAACTTGAGGAAAACCAACATTCGAAAAGAGACGCCACAGACTCAGCACACACGAGTATTAACACCGAGGAGTCAATAGAGGATACAGACATTGAAGATTAATGATTCATATCTTTGGAAAGATTAAAGAGGCTATCACCTCCGTGAGAAAGGAGCAGCTAGAGGCTTGGTTCTCAAAATGCGGTTCACATCACCATGACCTGGGAGCTTGTTAGAAATACAGAATCCCAGGCCTGTCCCCAGAATGACTGAAATAGAATGTGTATTTTGACAAGCCACTGCCTTGGAGCGCTGTGCTGGAGGGCTTGGCATGGGAAATTTTAACCATTGGAAGAAAATGATTAGCAGGCAAGAATAGATTTAGCTGAATTGAAAATTAGTGAGTCAAAGCCCCAGTGGAGATGGTTTCTTTCAGTACTGCATCTGAGCTCTCATTGCCAAAGCTAGATATAATAGGTTAAAGATAATTTTCTTAGAACACTGTACTTAGTATGTAGTTGGTAGTGAAATAAGAGAGCAAAATAAAGACATATTTAGGATTGCAGAGATTCATAAAAGTTACCCTGGGGAGCAGGGGAAGGGGAGTGGATGTTGATGGGGGATGAATTGTGCAAAGCACAAAGAAAATGAATCAAAGACTAAACAGTATATAAGATACAAGAAAGAGTAGTGAGTAAATGAAGTAGAAATCCAAATTAGATTTAAATAACTCCTGATGTGTGATTTTAAAATATTTATAACTAAAATCCCAGGTAATCTCAAAATGGAAGTTGGCAGAGGGAAAAGGGATGAAAGAAGAAAAAATTACTTAGTTTTAGGTCCCAACCAGGAGAGAATAAAGGTATTGAGTAACTATTGAGAGTAATAGCAAAATATGTTTAAAAGTAAATGTCACAAAAAACTTCAGGCTGTATGATTTCTTTTATATTTAACTCTGCTGCTGCTGCTGCTAAGTCGCTTCAGTCGTGTCCAACTCTGTGAGACCTCAGAGACGGCAGCCCACCAGGCTCCCCCCATCCCTGGGATTCTCCAGGCAAGAACACTGGAGTGGGTTGCCATTTCCTTCTCCAATGCATGAAAGTAAAAAGTGAAAGTGAAGTAGCTCAGTCTTGTCCAACTCTTAGTGACCCCATGGACTTTAGCCTACCAGGCTCCTCCGTCCATGGGATTTTCCAGGCAAGAGTACTGGAGTGGGGTGCCATTGCCTTCTAAAAGTCCAACTTACTCCACAGTGGCAGAAAGCATAACATTGATTACCTGGAGCTGGAGAGGGTTGGGTGGAGTGGGAGATATATTATATGGAAAGTGGTACAAAGTATTTAGGAGTGATAAAAATATTCTATATCTCAATTGTGGTGAAGACTAAATGTATATGTAAACTTGTCAAAATTCACCAAAATACTCTACCCTTAAAATGGGTGTATTATATTCTACATACATGATACTTCAATAAATTTGTTTTTAAAAATTCATGGTGTCACATATACAACTGCAAAGAGTAAGTGTTTAAAAATTAGATGTACCATTTCCAAAACACAAGAAGAATAAAGTGGGTAGAAGGCATCTTGATTAACTCAACAAATACAACTGGTGAGAAAAAAAATACATAATGACAAAAATAACTAACATTTAGTTGGTACTTAACTCCTTCACAGGCAATGTTTTAGATACTTTACATGTAATAATTTCCTAATCTCCGCAACAAGTGGCTCAGTGGTAAAGAATCTGCCTGCCAAGCAGGAGATGTGGGTTCAATCCCTGGCTTAGGAAGATCCCCTGAAGAAAGGAAACGGCAACCCACTCCAGTATTCTTGCCCGGGAAATTCCACAGACAGAGGAGCCTGGCAGGCTACAGTCCGTGGGGTCACAAAAGAGTCAGGCACGACTGAGAGACTGAACAGCAAAGGCAAGTCAATGTGTTTACCCTGATTATAGTTATCCCATTTTATTGTTGAAGAAACTGAGGCACAGAGACCTTAGGGAACTTCACTAATGTCAAACGTCTAGCATAAGAGAGCTAAGGTTCCAAGCCAGGCCATGTAACACTTCCCTCTACTGCTTTTCATAAGAAAGAGAAACATAAAGCAAAATGAAGGGAACAATTGCAAAAAATGTCATTAATCAAGCAAAAGAATGCATAAAAGGTTCCAACTCCGTATAAATACTTACTTTTGTTGGTCCAATACTTAAACCTACTTTCCAGATGGCTCTTCAAGAAGCTGAGGAAGTGAGTTCCTAGCCCTTATTGGGAGGAGACTATGTGTTGGGACTCCCCAAAGTAGGTGAACCAGAACTAGAGCACCAACAACAATCCACTGTGAGCGAAAGAACCGCTAGGCTGGTCTGACTACAGCGTCCAGTTCCTGGAACTCCACAGCAAATACAAAGATACACACACACACAATGTGCAGAACATCCAGACACACCATGCCTATCCCAGCAGTCATCTTTCCCTTTTGTTCTTGGGTACAACGGGACATGAATTGTCTGTCTTTGGACAGTGAGAAGAGCTCACTCCGGAGTGGCTCCTGGATGGAGTTACCTACCCTCAGGCATCACGTAGCCTCCATACTTCACCTGTGGGGCCATGATTTACTTGTATCCCACTTTCCGACAGAGCCTGTCACTGAGTTTTTGCTTTTTTCTTTGCTGAGTCTGCGCAGTACTACTTTATGATTTATATGTCGGTGGACAAAATCACTGCATCTATGTGTTCTCATTTGTTAAACAGCATCATAACTCTGTCCTTAGAGAACTGTCATGAGGAAAGTGCTCGTAGCTGTGTTTGGTAAGGTGTACATCGGTACTAACTCTTCCTGCTATGTAACATTTTTATTAAGCAGCTAATATTTATAAGGTAATAGAAATGACAAAATTGTGGTTGCCTTCCTCCTGGGATGTAAAGTCTCTCCTGAAATATTTGGGTAAGATCATCATATTTGTGGCCTTCCCTGGTGGCTCAGACGGTAAAGAATCAGCCTGCAATGCATAAGACACGGGTTCAACCCCTGGGTTGGGAAGATCCCCTGGAGAAGGGCATGGCAACCCACTCCAGTAATTCTTGCCTGGAGAATTCCCATGGACAGAGGAGCCTGGTGGGCTACAATCCATGGGGACACAAAGAGTCAGACACAACTGAGCGACTAAGCACACAGCACATCATACCTGTAACAACTGTGTAGATTTACTAAGTACCTTGTCTTCTCAGCATCTGGTAAAGTTATCACAAAAAGACAGAGAAATAACAGCTCTATAAAACTCGCCTCAGCTTAGACCGTGTCACAGCATTCTATCTGAGAAAAGTGAAGAGAGGTAGCCATTCTGAGAGCCACACGAGAGGCGGAAGCCTTAGCTTAGAAGCTTTCCCCAGAGACTGATTATAAATGAAAGAAGCTGCAGTTAGCCTAATTAAGCAAATATTACTTTAATTAAGTTGAGGAGAATACGAATTGTAAAGGTGGAGAAGATGCTTGGACTCTATTCAGATTCTTGTCAGAGAAAGGGATGAGGAGATCTTACTGAGGGAAGCCTGACAACCTCGGAGGAATTCCGAGGCAAGCTTAAATAATAAAACAGCCAAGTGCACTTTACAAAGATATCTTCTTATTTTTTATGATAGAATATATCTTCAGGAGAACATTTTTTGATTTAGCAAATCCCCTTGACAAGCTCAAGTTTATGGATCATATCTATTTGTACACTTTATAAAGTTACATTTTTACTAATGCATTGATAGGGTCTGTTATTAGAATATTTAATTAAAACTACACTTACAGTGCATACGAGTCACTGGGCACTTACTAGGTCCCCGCCGTGTTGTGTGTTTATCTTTAACAACCCTGTCAGAAGGTGTCACTGTCCTCAGTATATAGATGAGGAAGCTGAGGGCCATGGAAGAAAACAAACCTCTTTGAAGTCACATAGGCAACGAACAACAAAAGCAGGACTTGAAGCTGGACCTGTGTTACAGACCACGGCATGTTTATGATTCCTTGCTTAGAATTTGTCAGTAGAGACTTGACACAGGGGTTTCCCTGTTGGATCAGACAGTAAAGGATCCGTCTGCAATGCAGAGGCCCTGAGTTCCATCCCTGGGTTGGGAAGATCCCCTGGAGAAGAGAACGGCTACCTGCCCCAGTATTCTTGCCTGGAGAATTCCATGGACAGAGGAGCCTGGCGGGCTACAGGCCACCACAGGGTCACAAAGAATTGGCCGTGACTGAGTGACTAACACACACACATAGAAACCTGGCATAGGCTTTTGGGAAGTATTTGTTTAATTAATTGGCAAGAAAGCAATAAATTCAGATGAATAATGTTAAATTTAGGAGATTATTTCAGATCAACTCCAAAAGCCTCATTTCCCAGAACATAAAACTTAGATATAGAGAAGAGTGACCTGTCTAAGGAACAAAGTAAGTCAGTGGCAGAGCTGATACAAAAAGTTAAGTCTTGCGATCCCTGCTCCAGCTGTTAGAATAAATCCTTGGACAAGACCATGCACCGAGCCCATGAACTAGTCTTTCAGCAACAGTGACCATGAGGTGCCCACCCTGCCTTTCCCTCTCCTTCTCTGGGTTCTGCTAGTTCTCCTCTGTTGCCTACAAACCCTCTAGAAGAAGTCTCCTGACTGCTGCTCTAGCCCTAGTTAGAACCCAGTGTTCCAGCCAGAGTCATCAAAGTTTCCAGGCCTCTGTCTCCAGGGGTGTGCTGGTTTCCAGGCAGCGTCAGTGAGCAGTGTCTCGTCCCCAGCTCAGTGCCACCCTTGGTCACCTGGGCCCCAGCGGTTCAGCTTATGCCAGGAATCTCACAAAATATTTTTTAAACAGATCTGCCAGCTTCTACCACCCTCTCCCACCCCAGTCCCCAGTGAACCCCAGTGCTTTTATGGAAAAAATAAAAGAATGAAACATGCCACCTTCTGCCTTTTTCTTGTCTTTCTTTTCCCAGACTCTGTTCCCATCCAACTTCATCTCTCTCCCCCTAGTTATGTATGTGATGAAACATAAATACAGATAGATATTTGCTCCTTGTGTGCATGCATGAATGTGTATAAATGCAATAAGGATGTTGTAAGTAGTCAAATATTTTGTTATGCTTGGTATTAATTTGCTGGACTTTTTAAGGGTCAGTCACACAGTTAATGGCTACTACAGCTGCATTTATAAAAGTTCTAACCACCGAAATTTATCTCCTTGAGCTCAAGAAATTCAAAGTAAATTATAAAGCTTGAAACAGAATCTATCCGATCAAATTGCAGGGAGTGATGGAGCACCTGAGAGTATTTGTCTCTGTTTCTCAAGTCCCATAAGATGTCGCAAGCCTTGAACTAGATTTGGAATCAGTTGTAGGGGCTCCATTAACAGGGATGTATACAGATAAAGCCCAGAAAACTTCCTGCAACCATGAATAGTTAGGCAGCAGAATTCGCCAACTACTATCTGGCCTTCTGACAAGAAGTCTAACAGGTTTCTAAGTTTGTGCGTTCCTGGATAAAGTATATTTTTTAAAAAAGTTCCATACATTTATCTTTCCTTGACTGATCCTCTCAAAAGTCATGTAAGGCCCAGGTAAGTTAATTAATGATCCATCCAAAAAACATGTATTCAGGGATGCAGTCAGGCAAGGACCCACGTCTTCTCATTTGGAACGCATGGCTTTCCTGTGTATATACTTAGATGCAGATTATCTTTTCACCTATGAAACACACCCTTTCTTATTTTGCCCTTGAGTATCCCTTTCTTGTCACTCACCACTAACAGACTCCTCCATGAAGAGACATATACAGTCTACCGCCAGACTCTTCTGTCCATGGAATTCTCCAGGCAAGAATAATGGAATGGGTAGCAGTTCTCTTCTCCAGGGGATCTTCCTAACCGAGACATTGAACCCTAGTCTCCTGTATAGCAAGCAGATTCTTTACCATCTGAGCCACCAGGGGAAACCAAGCTTATTATCAAATAGCCTCCAACTCTTTACAAATGAGTTTAATCCCCTCCTAAATCTCTTTTGATCTCAAAACAGAAATTAATTTAACCTAGATGACTCCCAGGAAAATTCCAATCTCTACAGACAGATAAATAATGCTACAAAAAAGAAGTTTCATCAACATGGAATTACAACCAAGAAAACCTAAAACGCATAACACTGTTAATGTTCTAGGACACTCTAAATTTCAACATACAGTTTTCACAAGGAAAGAAATAGTGGAAGAGAAGAGAGTTATATTGTGTGTGTATATATGTATATGGTAGTTTTTTTCATGGAAAAAATATTATTACATCACTACATTTTAACAAAACTTGAGAATAGAGAGGTAATCTTTGTTACTAAAACTTCCCTGGTGGCTCAGACTGTAAAGCGTCTGCCTAAAATGCGGGAGATCCGGGTTCAATCCCTGGGTCAGGAATATCCCCTGGAAAATCTTGCCTGGAAAATCCCATGGACAGAGGAGCCTGGCAGGCTACAGACGATGGGGTCACAAAGAGTCGGACACGACTGAGTGACTTCACTTTCACTCTGTTCACTTTCTTTGTTACTAAAGGATACAGACATACAGAGTAAATCCAGTGATGTCTTCTTAGTCTGTATTTTCATGAAATTTTCTGTAGCATTTAAGATTTTACAACCACACCGTCTTTTTTTTTCTTCTATTATTTCATTCAATCATGAATTTTGGATTGCTCATTATGTGAGGATACCTTACCAATTGAACTATATTTCTCGTACCTGTACAATGACTCCTCAACCTGCCTTGACTTGTCTTTTCACTTCCCTTCTTAAATTCTAGCTGTCTTCGTACTTCTGTTATCTTTACTCACTCCTTCTTTTTTTCTTTCTTCAATGACATTAGCCAAGGCTAGTTGTTTTCTCTCACAATAATCCATCTCCCATGCATTCTCCTTCCAGCCCTTATTTACTCATTCTCCTAGCTAGTTGGTGACCTCCAAAGAGTCGGACACAACTGAGCAACTGAACAACAACAAAACCACATTGCCACTTCTCTTCTCTCAACCATGTACCAGTAGTTGTTTTCCTAGATTTGTCTATTTATTTCTTGCCATTATCTCAAATACAGCTCATCCAAAGTGTACTCATCACCTTCTCTCACCAGCTCATCTCAGTTACAGTTATTTTTCCAGTTAGTCGGCCTGAAAAACTGGCATCAGTTCTAACTTACTCTTCATCTTCACTTCTTATGATTTGAAGTTTGCCAGACTCTGCAGTCTGTTTACTTCTCTCTGTGCCTGCTGCCATTACCTTGTGAAAGCTTGCTGGTCTGTGTGTGAATTTTGCAATGGCTTGCTTTGTGGCTCCTCGGTCTCTGGTCTCTTACCCCTGCCAGAAATTCTTCCTTCGACACCATTTTCAGCATGTTACTCTTCTGCTCAAATATCTTTAATGATTTTTCCTCTCTTAAATAATTCTGAAGCTCCCTGCCCGACTTTGAAAGCATACCATATCATGATCTAACCCTGTTGACTGGTTTAATCCAAATACTACTCTACATGCACTTTCTGATCTATCCAGAGTGGCTTTCCTAGTCCACCATAATTGTGCCTCACACCTCTTTGGTTTTGCACACATAGCTCTGATTTTCTGGAAGTGCCTCATTCTTGACCCTTAAAGTCTTGAAAGTCAATGTATCCTTCAAGACTTAACCCACGTTCCTCTTTCTTTGGGAACCTTTCCTGGTCAGTCACCAGTTTGCTCCTAGATCCATCCTCTCCCTTCCCTTGTGCTCTCTGTATCATTACTAAGGAGCTAGACTCCTCTGCCCTCCAGATTTTAGGTAGTTTTGGCACCCAGGACCCATAGAAAAAGAGTAAAGGGGAAGAGGAAGACAAGCAGCGTTTTTCTTTTCCTTCTCTTATGCTTCCTGTGATGTCTCCAACAATGATTACATCCCCTCCTTGGCTACAGCTAATATGGACAATCCCAGCTTCTTAAGTCTGGAAACAGCAACTTCCTTCTTTGGTCTTATCACGTGAAAGGTGGTTCTTGTTCTCTGGGTTGCCTCACAGTCCCTGTTTGGTTTCTCAGCTCTTCTATCACAGGTATGACTAATTCCCTACACTGAAATTCCCCCTTTTTAAATATTTAGCATTTCTCTTTCCATCTCCAGACTTAAGCAAAGTTGAACTAGATAATATGAAATATCCTTTCTTGTTCTAACAGTCTTTGTTTGTTACCATATAATGTAGCCCTTTGCTATACAGGGGCTGGAATTGTGCAATATGATTATTCACTCATTCAACAGATGTCTAATATATATATATATATGTAATGTGCCTTCACCCACATCAGGTCTTGGAGATTGAAGGGAGGGCACAAAAGACTGTTGGGTAAAAAGCATTTTACTCTTGGAAGTAGGGAATGGTATCCACGAACAAGTTAAGCACCACCGTAAGGTAGTACTTGGATAAAGGCAGGGTGAATGCAATAGAAAATGATCATTGTCCATATTTAAACTTTTTGTCCTAAGAGATGAGGTTTTAAATATGTGCTTAGAGGATGAAGTTTATGTCCAGAAGGTCATTAAATATCAACTGGTTTCTTTTCTCACTATAGAAATTGCATATGCTATTACTGAGGGATGGGAAGTATAGAAAGTCAACCAAAACCAAGAAAATCAAAAAGCTTTTAAAATCAAACTCCAAGTAATCCTTTCAAAAATTATTATTAGGATGCATTGCTATTGAATTAATAATGAAAAGAGATTCTTAAATTGAAAAAAATATTTATTCAACATTTATTTTTAAACTATGCTGGGTGCTTTTTAGAAAAAGCATAAATCATATTCTTTGCCCTTGAGACATTTACAGTCTAGTATGAGACACAAACAAGTAAACAAACAATAACATATAGCATGATAATGATAATCATGGCTACCTAATATGTACTGAACATACACTACTGCTTTACTTAAATTATCACAACAAACATTTTTACAAACGTTATTATCATATATCACATATTATATTACAGGAAAAAAATAAAAGCATAGACTTAGAGAAATTGAAACCTTGTTTAAATGACACAGCTAGTGTGTGCTGGAGCCAAGGTATTTAAACTCAAGTACGACTAAATTCAGAGTCATGAATTACTAACTACACAATACCACAGAATATATCTGTCATTACCAGATCATTGTCCTTAATACAACCACGAATTTATATAGCAATAATGGGCTTCCCTGGTGGCTCAGTGATAAAGAATCCTCCTGCCAATGCAGGAGACTCAGGTTCAATCCTTGGGTCAGGAATATCACCTGAAGAAGAAAATGGCAACCCACTCCAGTGTTGGAAAGTACTTGCCTGGAAAATCCCTCGGACAGAGGAACCTGGTGGGCAACAGTCCATGGAGTCACTAAAGAGTTGAACATGACTTAGCGACTAAACGACAGTAAGGATTTATAGACTTAGTAAAACAAAGGAGCTTAGACTACAATCTAGCTGGAGAAAAGAGTTTCATGGCTAATCTCATTTTTCTTCTTCCCTTATTCAGTAAGAGGTATGTGGGAAATTAAGAATGCATCTGTAGGACATTCTGATTATAGAAACACATTTTTAAGGAGAAAGGTTTCAAGAGAAATGTAATGAGACCAACAGCGGTCTTTGGAGTAGATTAGCTGGAGAAAGCTTCTGTGGTCAACTTTGTTGAGAGTCCGTATTGGCTTTGCTTAAGGAATATTGCATTAAATTTGAACCTACTATATGTTTGGTTCTGTTCAAATGCAAAGCTGACAGTGCAATTTCTCAGTTCTCCAACTAAAACAAAGTCCAAGAAAACATCTAGTTAAGTATGAGACACTTTGCATTTCAACTAACTCATACTAAGTGCTTGAAAACTTTAAGGTGTGAATATTTCTTACCAACAGACAGACTTGACTGGAACTTATATTTCTCTATAGCCACTTTTAAATTGAAGTATAATTAACATACAATATAAAGCAGAAATCTTAAATGTTTGGTCCATTCTGTCCAATTAATTTTGACAATTTTATGCACCTGTATAGTCACTCTCCCAAATAAAGTATTGAATATTTTGCCATCCCAGAAAGTTCCTTGTATCCTTTTCCAGTCAATTCTTTCCAAGGAGGAACAACTTTCTGACTTCTAGCACCGTAGATTAGTTTCACCATATCACCCTTATGGCAGAAAGTGAAGAGGAACTAAGAAGCCTCTTGATGAAAGTGAAAGAGGAGAGTGAAAAAGGTGGCCTAAAGCTCAACATTCAGAAAACAAAGATCATGGCATCTGGTCCCATCACTTCATGGGAAATAGATGGGGAAACAGTGGAAACAGTGTCAGACTTTATTTTGGGGGGCTCCGAAATCACTGCAGATGGTGATTGCAGCCATGAAATTAAAAGACGCTTACTCTTTGGAAGGAAAGTTATGACCAGCCTAGATAGCGTATTCAAAAGCAGAGACATTACTTTGTCAACACAGGTCCGTCTAATTAAGGCTATGGTTTTTCCAGTGGTCATGTATGGATGTGAGAGTTGGACTGTGAAGAAAGCTGAGTGCTGAAGAATTGATGCTTTTGAACTGTGATGTTGAAGACTCTTGAGAGTCCCTTGGACTGCAAGGAGATTCAACCAGTCCATTCTAAAGGAGATCAGTCCTGGGTGTTCATTGGAAGCACTGATGCTAAAGCTGAAACTCCAATACTTTGGCCACCTCATGCGAAGAGCTGACTCATTGGAAAAGACTCATGCTGGGAGGGATTAGGGGCAGGAGGAGAAGGGGACGACAGAGGATGAGATGGCTGGATGGCATCACTGACTCGATGGATGTGAGTCTGAGTGAACTCCGGGAGTTGGTGATGGACAGGGAGGCCTGGCGTGCTGCGACTCATGGGATTGCAAAGAGTCGGACACGACTGAGTGACTGAACTGAACTGAACTGAGACTTTGCATAGAATCAGATAGCTTTATATCCACCCATGTTGTTACCTTTCAGAATATTTCATTACTTTTTATTGCTAAGTAGCATTCCATTGAACAAGTATACCACAATTTGTTTTCTTATTATCCTGACGTGGACATTCGCATTGTTCCCAGATTTTAGCTTTTATTAATTGGTTTACTAGAAACATTGTTGCTTTTTAAGTTTTTTGTGGACATTTATTTCATACATGTTGAGTAACTATGTACAAATGGAATTGCTCAGTCATGAGGTACATCTGCATTTAATTTCAAAAGAAATTACAGAATGTGTCTCCATAGCCATGTACCATTTTACATTCCCATTAGCAATGTAGGAGATTTCCAGTTGCTCCACATCATCACTGACATTTATTATTGTTAGTCTTCTTGATTTTTGCCACTTGTAGCTTATCTCTTTGTGGTTTTAATTTGTAGTAAGTATGTGATTATTAGCTAATAATATACATTCTTTTGTGAAGTGTTTGCCCATTTTTCTAAATTTTAAAATTTTAACTTTTTTTCTAGTCTGATTCAATGCCACAATATTTAATATGATAGCTTAAGTATTCATATATTGATTCCAGAATAAACAGTGATGGCCTAGGTGGCCCTTATAGTATCTACTTGGAAATTAGTGGGCATGTTTTGCTTAGGTACGTTACTTTACCACTTTCACTAATAATATGCGCATTTGAAAGCCAGAAAGAAGAGACCATTAAGACCAGGGCTCAACAGAAAAGTTCCATGTGGAATCATTAAATGATTTACTAACCAGCTGCTCATGGTGATGACCCATTCTGTTTTGTTAGGAAAGGTTTTTTGTAAAGAACAGTCCTGCATGCACGCTAAGTCCCTTCAGTTGTGTCTGACTCTTTGCGACCTTATGGACTGTACCCTGTCAGGCTTCTCTGTCCATGGGATACTCCAGGCAAGAATACTGGAGTGGGTTGCCATCCCTCCTCCAGGGGATCTTCCAGACCCAGGAACCGAGTCCACATCTCTTACCTCTCCTGCAGGGGCAGACAGGTTCTTTGCCACTGGCACTGCCTGGGAAGCCTTCATAGGCGTAGTGACAGATAATACACATATCTTAAAAGTAAGTGACATATAATCAACAATCTAGGACTTTTTGAGAAAAGGGCAAACTAAAGGTGATTCAAAGACCATTACACATATACGGAGGTTTATGAAAGTGAAAGTCGTTCAGTCGTGTCCGACTCTTTCTGGCCTCATGGACTGTAAACCTGCCAGGCTCTTCTGTCCATGGAATTCTCCAGGCCAGGAGACTGAAATGGGTAGTTGTTCCCTTCTCTGCGAGATCTTCCAAACCCAGGGATCGAACCCAGGTCTCCTGCTTTGCCAGAGGATTCTATACCATCTGAGCCATCAGGGGTGCCCAAGAATACTGAAGTGGTTAGCCTATTCCTTGTCTGGGGGATCCTCCTGACTCAGGAATTGAACTGGAGTCTTCTGAATTGCAAGTGGATTCTTTACCAGCTGAGCTGGGAGGTGTATACCAATACACAAAAGTCTACTTGAAAGTACTCCCACTTTAAAATCTAGAACTATTTGAGTCCCTATTAAAATTAATAGGGACTGTTGTGGATTTTAACCAATTGAATATAAGAATCATCAGTTCAGTTCAGTCACTCAGTTGTGTCCAACTCTTTGCGACCCCATGAATCGCAGCACGCCAGGCCTCCCTGTCCATCACCAACTCCCGGAGTTTACCCAAACTCATGTCCATCGAGTCAGTGATGCCATCCAGCCATCTCATCCTCTGTCATCCCCTTCTTCCCCTGCCCCCAATCTCTCCCAGCCTCAGGGTCTTTTCCAATGAGTCAGCTCTTCGCATGAGGTGGCCAAAGTATTGGAGTTTCAGCTTCAGCATCAGTCCTTCCAATGAGCACCCAGGACTGATCTCCTTTAGGATGGACTGGTTGGATCTCCTTCTTTCTTCATGTACTTGCTAGGGAGGAGAGTGATAATACCAGGCTTTAAGAGTCTGTGGCCTGCCTGAACTCAGTTCCATAAAGACTAATTCGTAAAGATCCAGAAACTGATTATGTGTGGGAACTAAAGCTGGATTAAATTGAGTACACAACATAGTTAACAGATTTTGAACCTTAGAAACCTTCATTATGCTAAAAATCCCACATCATCTTCTGAAACTAAAAATAAAAAAATAAAGTATGGCTCTATTTATTAATTTATTGCAATAACTGCATCATCTCTGCCTTTGAATACTCTTAGGCTAATGGAGTGCTAAAGCATAATGCAGAAAAAGATTCATAATAGTTTTTCTTGTAGGGAAATCTCTGCATGTGGACATGTATGCCACTGTGAATGAAACTTTCTGTACCTGTGTGATTGCCTCTTTCAAGCACTGTGTGCCCATGTCGGGCTGTGTGTGTACAGATACAGACTGGTGTTTCTGGGCGTAGTTTCATGCTTCTGTGCAGGTATGTAGACACCACTGCATTGCTGTATTTCTACGTGTACAAGAAAACTTATACTCTGCTGAGTATATGGTCAATAAACAATATAAATATTAAGGATCTAATAATTGCAAATGACATTAAATCAAACTGAAAATCATTTAAGTGAAAAAAGAAATTTACTGATTCATTTAACTGAATTGTGCAGAGTTAGCTTTAAATTCCCATTTGGGATGGGGAGAAGTAGGGAACCACACATAGTGGTGACTAATTCTTAGCATAGTGCTTCTAAGTAAGAATGCCTAAGATTCCCTGACCTGGAGTTCTTGCTTTTGGTTAGCTGATCTGGGAGCCTTCACTGAGTTCCCAATTCAAAACAGTGGCCACCCAGGGAATCAAACTTCTTCAAGCCCTAATTTAATTTCCTGCCATATTTCTTGAGTCACTGGCTTGGCTCTTATTAACTGTAGATAAGAAAATCTGTTATTTTTCTCAACACTAAAACTCTGGGGTCCCTAAGTACTAGGATATCTTAAATTTTAAGCTACAGATAGAACTAGTTTTTAGAGCTAAACTGTCTTTTCATTCTCCTTCCTCTTTTTTTTTTACTATATGTTTATATAATTTAAATTTTTATTGAGATTATTATTGATTCACAGATGATCATAAGAGAAAACACAGAGATATCCCCCAAGATACTTTTCCCATTTTCCCCATTAGTAACATTTTGCAAAATTATAGTATAATATAATCAGAATATGGGCTGTGATATAATGTGTGAATCTTATTCCAAATCCTCCAGTATTACTAGTGATTATTTTTGTGGTATGTGGTGTTTGTGTGTGTGAGGTGTGGCAACCTTTCTTCCATTTAAATTCCTTTATCTTCCTCACTTTTAAATATTATCACCCTGAGTTTTAGACGATGTTAGAATTTTCATTCTATTATCCTTTCAGTTCAGTTCAGTCGCTCAGTCATGTCCGACTCTTTGCGACCCCATGAATCCCAGCACGCCAGGCCTCCCTGTCCATCACCAACTCCTGGAGTTCACTCAGACTCACGTCCATCGAGTCCATGATGCCATCCAGCCATCTCATCCTCGGTTGTCCCCTTCTCCTCCTGCCCCCAATCACTCCCAGCATCAGAGTCTTTTCCAATGAGTCAACTCTTCCCATGAGGTGGCCAAAGTACTGGAGTTTCAGCTTTAGCATCATTCCTTCCAAAGAACACCCAGGACTGATCTCCTTCAGAATGGACTGGTTGGATCTCCTTGCAGTCCAAGGGACTCTCAAGGGTCTTCTCCAACACCACAATTCAAAAGCATCAGTTCTTCAGCACTCAGCTTTCTTCAGAGTCCAACTCTCACATCCATACATGACCACAGGAAAAACCATAGCCTTGACTAGACGGACCTTTGTTGGCAAAGTAATGTCTCTGCTTTTGAATATACTATCTAGGATGGTCGTGACTTTTCTTCCAAGGAGTAAGCGTCTTTTAATTTCATGGCTGCAGTCACCATCTGCAGTGATTTTGGAGCCCCAAAAAATAAAGTCTGACACTGTTTCCACTGTTTCCCCATCTATTTCCCGTGAAGTGATGGGACCAGATGCCATGATCTTCATTTTCTGAATGTTGAGCTTTAAGCCAACTTTAATGAAGAGAGGGATAGTCTATTGTATGCACTCATATTTTTGCCCTTTTTGTTATTTCTTTCCTCCCTAATACTCTCAAGAATTTTCTTTTTTTCTGGCTTCCTTTCTGATTGAAGAAATTTCTTTATTGATCTTTAAGAGTAGGTCTACTAATGTCAGATTTTCCTAAATTTTCTTCATCAGAGAATGTCTTAATTTCTATTTTTTTAAAGGATAGTTTCACCTGATAAAAAGTATGCTGTTGACCATGCTTTCTTTTAACACTTGAAAAGGGCCTCTATGGCTTCATATGAGAAACCTATGGCCATTCACATCAGTGTTCCTCAATAAGAAATGCCTCACTTCTCTCTGACTACTTTTTTGAAAACTAGAGATTTTGTTTTTAGCTTTCAGTTGTTTAATTGTGAAGTGTCTGGTGTGGATTTGGGAGAATTTATCCTGCCTGTGATTTGCTCAGCTTCTTGAATATGTTTTAAGTTTCTGTTTTTGCCAGATTTGGAGACTTTTAAGATGCAGTGTCTTTGAATACTCTTTCATGCTCATGCTCTTTTCCTCTTTTCTGAAACTCTGATGTTATGACTGATGATATTTTTGTTATTGTCATATACAAATCCCTGAGGCTCCATTTTGTTTTCTTATTTTCAAAAAGAAATCAGAAATACTGATTTCTCTTGTTCAGACGGGGTGAATTCTATTGATCTGTCTTCAGGTTCTCTGATTCTGTTCTCCATCACTTCCCTGCTTCTATTCGGTTCATCCAATAAGTTGTTTTTGTGTGTGTCTGACATTTTATCTTTCAGTTCTTTAAATTCCACTTAGCTCTTTTTTGTAAATTCCATTTCTTTGCAGAAGTTTTCTAGTTTTTCATTTGCTTCAAGAGAATGTGTAATTGATGTTGTGTTACTTTTGTGTGGCTGCTTTCAAATCTTTGGCAGATAATTTCAACATCAACATCATATTCATCTCCCAGTTGGTGTGAGTTGATTGTCTTTTTCAAACAAGTTGTGATTTTCTAAATTGTAAGTATGATGAGTAATTTTCTATTGTACTCTAGACATTGTTTTTATTATGTTAGGGGAATCTAGGTCCTATTGCAACCTTTTTAGATTATCACTTTGTAGATTAAGTGATCTTTGCAGATCACTTTTTAGATTAAGCATGCAGACAGGTCCTGGCCTACTTTTTTGTGCTGTGGTTCTAGCACAAAATTATTATTTTGTGATAATGCAATTTGCATAGTACTTTCAATGTTATTTTTATCTCTTCAGTTTATGTGACATTATTGGGGTTGGTCCCTGCTAGTGCTAGCTGAGGTGGTAGATTTCACCAGTCTGGGCCACTGAGTGCCTCTTGGTGACAGAAGGGAGTTTCAGGCCTGTGGACACCAAAATGGTCTCCTGTCCACGCACTTGTTGTGGTAGGACCCCCTAATTCGTGCTCCTCAGGTCCCCAGTATTGCTGGGCAGGAAATGCGAGTCTCAGATTCTTATTCTTAAAGGCTTCCCAGGCAAGTCCTCTTCTTTAGGCTGAATTCTTCTTCCTGCTTCCTCCCACCCACCCTGATGTCCCTGGGCAAGGGAGGAAATTCTCAAGTCCGGCTAGCAAGCCCACTTCCCTCAGTTGCTCCAGATCAGTCCCTCTTGCTGGTGATATCCAACACACCTGATGTTGTCAGAGAGACTACCATTTAATCTAGGGAGGAAGGAGCCTACCTCTGGGCTGCCTTCTGCTGCTAAGGTTGGAGGTCAGGAAATCCTGGGACTCCTTTTTCTGTTTCAGTGGAAGGAGGACTATGTAAGGAATCTTTTCACTGTGTTTTTCCCTCCAGTCCTGGGTTTCTAAGTGAGGTCGGTTTTTCTTACTACCTTTTAGAGCTCTCCTTTTGGTTGCCTCTTACTAAATAATGTAAGAGGGTTTACATGTGCTTAGCGATGAGGAATACAATGTATGTCATCTTCTCCAGGTGTCATTCTCTTTTCACCAATAAACCAGCTTTAATCTTAGCTGGTCTCTTTATTATAGAGCTTTCACAGAGGCCACGTTAGCCAGCAGACTGTAACATCATGAAAAGTATTGTGTACTTCCCAGAAGAGCAAACGAACTTTCTCTGCCTTTCATCCAACTCAGCCACATCTACTTTTTTTTTGCTGTTGTTGTTCAGCCACTTGCAACATCTCACTTTTTGAATTAATTTCTATATCCCTTAGGACCATGACATAAGCAAAATGAATGGGCTAACTAAAATTTTTAAAGGATTTTATTGTAAGAAGATGGATCATTCACAGAATTGAAAAAAAGAGGGGAACATGTGGAAGAATCAGGTTTGATACGCCATAAATAGGCAAGCCCAGAAGTCTCAGTAAGACAAACATCCTGAGAACTTCATCAGTCTCACCACTGAAATAAATGAAGAGGAAACACTTTTTTTTTTCCTTTTGGGGGTTATACTATAAGACTCAAACTACCAGAAAAAGGAGACCCTTCACCTATATTTGTCATAAACTTAATCCTTGATCCAAAGAAGGCAGAGCTCTTTGATTAACAGCCTTTCTAAGATGATGCATGATGGAGGAGAGATAATTCCTTAAGCGAATTTTACAGGGCCCCATCAGTCCCTTACACTCACTAATTAGTTCTCTTATTTGTAGTCTTGTCTATACCCCTAAATTCTGCCACTACAATTTCTTCTATAATATAGTCTAACTAATTGATCTTGTCAAGATTCTTTACATTCCAAGTGATAGAAATTCGACTCAACTTAGCACATGTATACAAAGGAAAGGCATTGGCTTAGATAACTAGGAAGTTCACAGGAAAACCTCAGCCACAACTGGCTGTAGTGATTCAAATGAAGTAACTAAGATCCAGCCACTCCTTCTCTCCGATGCTCTCCACTCCTTGACTCTTCCTCAAAGGTAGGATAAGTTGGCTCCTTACCATGATTTCCTATCACAAGACCTTCATGACTTGGTACTCCTCTAACCTTACCTCCTGCATTTTATAAATCTGACTTCCGATCCTGGCAACTCAGACTCCACATATTCCACAAAGATGCTGTACCCGGAACCTTTCGTCCACCCAGCCCTAGAACCCATTGCTTACCCTACTAACTTCTCTGATCCTCTCCTTCCTGAAGCTGGGGAAATTCCCCTTCCTCCCTGCAGATTTGTTAAATTATAAGTTACTTCTCATGAAATTTACATGATGTCCTAATTTGTCCTTATGGATTGATCTAAGGATACAATGACAATAATAGGTAATGTGTAAAAGCCTCTGGAGCCAGACTGTCAAGGTTGAATCCCAGCTACACAACTAGACTACATGCCATTAGCGAGATTATGAAACCTTTCTAAGCCTCAATTTCCTCATTTGTAAAATTGAAACCAGCCAATCCTGAAGGAAATTAACCCTGAATATTCATTAGGAGGACTGCTGCTGAGGCTGCAGCGCCAATACTTTGGCTACCTGATACAAAGATCTGACTCACTGGAAAAGACATGCTGGGAAAGACTGAAGGCAAAAGAAGAAGGGAGTGGCAGAAAATGAGATGGTT
This sequence comes from Oryx dammah, assembly GCF_014754425.2. Lineage (NCBI taxonomy): Eukaryota > Metazoa > Chordata > Mammalia > Artiodactyla > Bovidae > Oryx > Oryx dammah. The sequence continues at coordinate 78,445,310 of NW_024070186.1, read as the reverse complement.
AGATAGCATCACTGACTCAATGGATAGGAATTTGAGAAAACTCTGGGAGATGGTGGAGGACAGAGGAGCCTGGCATGCTGAAGTCCACGGGGTCTCAAAGAGTCGGGACATACTTTGAGACTGAACAACAACAACAACAAAACTGAAACAATAATACTATCTCTGTCACAGAATTTCTATATTTACTTGAGTTTATACATGTGAAGTGCTTAGAACTGTGCATAGTAGTCTTTATTCTAATTTCTATCATTAAGATCTCCTTATATGCTGGACACTTGGAACTATGTCGTGTAATGCAATAGTCCTGTGAGTTAGAAAATATCATTATCCACATTTTAAATATTAGGAAATTGAAGCTTGAAGTGGTTAAATAACCTTCTGAGGTCACAGGGTTAGCAAGTGATGAAGCCACAACTGGTGCATATCTATTCTGGGACATCCTAATGATCTTGGAGTTTCAGTGCCAGTGCTCAGAGGGGCAAAACTAGATATGCTCACAGAAGGAGAATTGTCTACACAAGACTTCCTGAGTCTGTTTGCTACATCTTACTCATGAACTGGTCTCTGCACATCTGAGTCTTTTTCAAAGCCTCTAAGTATGTCTTCTAGTTAATCTATTTTCAGGTCCATTTCACCAAATCAGCCTGAGCAGCAAAAGCATAAATCACCCACCTCTTCCCCAACCTAAGGGATAAAAACTGAATGTGTGTTTTAAATATAGCTGTTGTAAGTTAGCCACATTCTGGATAAATCAGCTTTACAGGCCATCTATTGCTTTCCTAAGGAAGCATCAGGAGAAGGCAATGGCACCCCACTCCAGTACTCTTGCCTGGAAAATCCCATGGACGGAGGAGCCTGGAAGGCTGTAGTCCATGAGGTCGCTGAGGGTTGGACACGACTGAGTGACTTCACTTTCACTTTTCACTTTCATGCATTGGAGAAGGAAATGGCAACCCACTCCAGTGTTCTTGCCTGGAGAATCCCAGGGACGGGGGAGCCTGGTAGGCTACATCTATGAGGTCGCACAAGAGACGGACATGACTGAAGTAACTTAGTAGTAGTAGTAGTAAGGACGCATCAGCTTAAAAAAAGAGAAAACAGCACTAAGGATTAGTTTTATTAGAACAGTTTCATGATGTGTGCCTCTTTGTTGAGGATCCTTGTTTGTGGAGACTACATCAATCCTAATAGTACCTTGACCCTTCTAAATTCATTGATTCAGTATGACACTTCATAAGCCCCACAGAGTGGTCCATGTACAGATATGTATGCATATAGAATAAGTGAGTCAGTTAGGTTGGGTGTTTGTTACTATGCTTTAATAGCTATCTAAATTCTTCACATTCTACCTGACTGTTACACTGTCACCTGAGGCCAAACTACACTGTGGAGACTTTTTGTGTCCCACAATTATATTCCTTGAACACACAGAAGGAGTCCATTATTAAACTGGTCAGAGCTGGCTTCAAGAGAGCAAAACATGGGGTGATGGAAAGATCCCAAGCTTCTAGGTTAAAACCTCGGCTCTAGAAAATATTTAAATCACTTCTCATCTCTGATGCCTCATTCTAATATGAATTATATAGATGAGGGTGGTACTCGTGGTAAAGAGCCTGCCTTCCAATGCAAAGGATGTAAGAGACACAGGTTCAATCCCTGGGTTGGGAAGATTCCTGGAGAAGGAAATGGCAACCCACTCCAGTATTCTTATTTGAGAAATCCATGGACAGAGGAGCCTGGAGGACTATAGTCCATGGGCTCACAAAGAGTTATGTCCAACTGAGCAACAAGGTGAGGATGTATTCAGTTCAGTTCAGTTCAGTCTCTCAGTCATGTCCGACTCTTTGTGACCCCATGGACTGCGGTACGCCAGGCCTCCCTATCCATCACCAACTCCTGGAGTTTACTCAAACTCATGTCCATTGAGTCGGTGATGCTATCCAGCCATCTCATCCTCTGTTGTCCCCTTCTCCTCCCGCCTTCAATCTTTCCCAGCATCAGGGTCTTTTCCAATGAATCAGTTCTTTGCATCAGATGGCCAAAGAATTGGAGCTTCAGCTTCAACATCAGTCCTTCCAATGAATATTCAGGACTTATTTCCTTTAGGATGGACTGGTTGGATCTCCTTGCAGTCCAAGGGACTCTCAAGAGTCTTCTCCAACAGCTCAGTTCAAAAGCATCAATTCTTTGGCACTCAGCTTTCTTTATAGTCCAACTCTCACATCCATACATGACTACTGGTGTATTAGGTAATCTCTAAGCCTCCTTTCTGGTCAACAATCTATGAGTAGAGAACTTACCATCCTAGTAATGAATAGCCCAAACCAAATGAGTTTCAATTAATACTTTGGGTGTCAAGAGAAATTCCTGACATATATATATATTCTTACATTAATACACATGTAGAAATATGGACTGTGCTTCAGAAATGAGAATAACTCTTTTGTTTTTGTTGTTTCTGCTTTTAATTTATTTTATTGAAATATAGCTGATTTACAATGCTGTATTAATTTCTGCTGTATAGCAAAGTGATTCAGTTACATTGGGTTGGCCAAAAATTCATCTTACAGAAAATCCTGAAGGAACTTTTTGGTTAACCCAATATATATATCTATATATATCTTCTTTTTCATATTATACTCCATTATGGTTTATCACAGATATTGAATATAGTTCCCTGTCCTATGCAATAGGATCTTGTTTATCCATCCTATATACAACAGTTCACACCTGCGAATCCCAAGGTCCCAATCCTTCTCTTCCCCATTCTCCCCTTCCCCTTTGCAACTGCAAGGCTGGAGAATAACCCTCTCTTGTCTTCTATCAGTGGGTCCATCTCTTCTGGCATTGCATTTAATGTTTTATTTCAGTGAAATTTCTGCCCATAGCTGTTCACACTTACTACCTTGGGCCACACAGAAGAGGGGTTGAAGGATTCACAGAAGGTGATGGGATGGTAGAAAGAAGGCCACAAAATGTGTGAAAAGCAATCCTGTCTCTGCAAGAAATAGCGTGTGTGATCTTATTATCATTCCTGATGATTTTCTTCTTTTATTGCCTCATGTCTAGACAAAATAAAACTGCTGCAGGATTACAAAATAATTTCCCATCCAAAAATCTTTTTCACAGTATAGCCTAGAGGGGATATTTTCCACTTTAATGATTTTGACCTAGAGAGATATGGTACACAAGCAAGCACTCATGGCTGAAGCATACATCATATGCTGGCAACACATACAGTACTAAGCCCAGGGCCTCAAATGCCACTGTGTATGCGACATTTTTGGATTCATTCACTGATTTCCAAGGATTATTTTCATCCACAGCCTGTATTGTGCTCCCAGCAACTCCCCAGTCCTAATGGGCCCAAGAGAGCTTACAAAAGGCATGATAGATGTGATGTCAAGTCGTTTACTTAGCAATGCTCCAAGGAGGAAGCTAGAGTGATTAATTCTTACACTGCAAAAATTATCCTTCTGGGTGGGGCAAGAAGGGGGAATCTCAAGAGCCATTGGAAGAGTAAAGAGTAAGCAGGGATAAAAGGCTCAGGCAGTTGAGATTATATGTCTTCTTTGATATTCACATGGCACTGATGCTTTCCAAAGGTTCTGCCATCATATTGGTTCGTAGCTTCAGACAGGGCAGCTCCAAAGGAGTAGGAGTGAACAAGAATAAAAACTTAAAAATCTGCCCTAGTCCACATATATTCAAGCTGTCCATCTGTCAGTATTGACAGGCTGTTTCCACCATGCCCATTAGGCTTGTCTGGGCCTCCATCATGTTCAAAAACCCATGTAGGCTTTGTCATGAGGAATCCCACATTATAAACCAGCAGGAAATTTAGCATCTGCATTATTCCCTGGTGACTCAAACGGTAAAGAATCTACCTGCAATGCAGGAGACCTGGTTTGGTCTCTGGGTTGGGAAGACCCTCTGGAGAAGGAAACAGCTACCCACTCCAGTATACTGGCCTGGAGAATTCCACGGACAGAGGAGCCTGGCAGTTTACAGTCCATGTGGTTGCAAAGAGTCGGACACGGCTTATGCATAACCATTAATTATGATTCAAAGGAAATTATGTCATCACAGAGAGTTCATAAGAAAGAGTTACTTCAACTGCAAGGCGCCTTGGAGCTCTATTCATTCATGTTCTCAGCATCTGCACATGTGTGTGTGTGCTCATTGGCTCAGTGGTGTCTGACTCTTCTGTGACCCATGGACTATAGCCCATGAAGCTCCTCTGTCCCTGGAATTCAGGCAAGAATACTGGAGTGGGTTGCCATTTCCTGCTCCAGGGGATCTTCCTGACCCAGGAATTGAGCCGGAGTCCCCTACATCTCCTGCACTGGTGGGCAGACTGTTTACCACTGAGCCACACAGGAAGCCCTCTCAGCATTTACTGAGGCCTATTTATTGGGCTCGGCCCTCCTCCAAGAAGGAATTGCACCCAAGTGAGAGAGAGGGAGAGAATAAACTGCCGTACGGGAGTATTACAACAACGGGAGAATGCATGAACTGTCCTGCTGGGCCTCCTCTCATTCTGTGTGCTACTTCTCTATGTCCTCTGGTTGCTGCCGGGAACTCTTCCTTAAAACTGGCTTCTCGAAAGCTGAATTTTTGCTGTTGGGTCTGCTTTGGGAATCCCAACCCAAGTAGTGAACGTTAGGAATTTTTTAGAAAGAAGATGGGAAAGGAGATGACACTAAAGGTAAATCAGTCTGCTGTGATATTGGTGCCTTTATACTGGGATTTGGGAGACTGTCCTGTAGCCAATTGGAAACCTTGGCCAAGTACCTCCTACTTCTGTCCTAAGTGTCTAAACACAGAAATATTTATTTGGTCCAAAGGAACTACATAACTCAATAATAGGTAAGATTTCACTAGAAAAAATAGTTTATTTAGGACAAATAGATCTTTATTAAAAAATCACACATATGCATACATCTCGGTAATATGCATGTCAAATCTCTTACTTTGATATCAATTTTTATAGCATCCTTCTCCATCTCATTGGCCTTGACATAAAGAGCCATCTATATTTTCAGAATAAAATAAAATAAAACTGCCTGGATTCCAAGATCTTTGCCCTGCCTTAAAGGATTATATGTTCTAATCCTTTTTTTTTTTTTTTTCTTTCCCTCTGAGTTACAAGACTCAGGTGTTTTTGTATCAGTTTTTCTTAGCGGTAGTCTGAGGTGATGGTGAGGCAGGCAGTTGAAAGTGTTGACTAACAGCCATAAAACCAAACTTTGCCTTCCCTGGGCAGCTTCCACCTCAGGGAAAACAGAATGGAAAATATATTTAAACTTCAAACTTTTTAGAGAAACCAGTAAATCTTTTTGAGAAGCTTTAAAAAGCTTGTTGTGATGTTTCTGTTACACAATCTTTGAATTTTCCCTGGGTTGTCAGATGAATCATTCCCTTTCACTGTATTTCCCTGCTGAGTTTTTGACTTAAAGAATTCCCTGCATAGCTACTCCCTACAACTCAGGCCAGGAAATTTTTCCTAGATATTTCCCAGAGACACAACTAGCTCTGTCTCACATATTTAATTGTTGGATCTTTGCAAGAGTCCTGAGAAGTAGGCTTGATCCTGCCTCTTAGCGAACTGCATAGTGTTCTCTGAGTCCACACGGGCTGTGGGTAACTCAGTGCCCAAGCATAGCAGAATTTACCAGTCATCTCTGTCTGCGAACTAGTGGATCCTGAAATTAAATCTTGCTGTCCCTGACCTGGAAACTCAGTGTGTATACAAGGAACCACTGAAACCCAGCCAAGACTCCACTGGGCTTTTGCCTCAGTTTCTTCAACTTGCTTGCCCCCACACCCTGCCTCTTCTCAAGGCCCTAGGAGTCTGGTAACCTCCTGCCAGTTCCATTCAGCCCTGGCCTCTCTGGATCCTGCCTCTCCACCTGACCTCAGACAGGATCTTCCTGCTGCTGGATTTTTCTCTTACTGACCCCACCTTCCTACTTAGCCTTCCCATTCCACCTCTAACCTCTGCCTCAGCTTGGTGTGGCTCCTGGACCCTTGAAGGCAGACCACAACCTGCCCAAATGCCAGGCCCCTACAGCAGATGGGTTGTCTCAGCCTCCAACCATTCAGTCCCAGGTTGGTACCCTCACTGTAATCCATGGATTATGATGAAGGTATACCCAGGAACCCAGCATTGTTGCAGTCATCCTACAAATAATGTTTTACTGTGTGGATATACAATCTAATATTTTGGGATTAACAGATGCAAACTCTTATATAAATATTTAATTGAATCACTATGCTGTACACCAGAAACTTACACAACATTGTAAATCAACCATACTTCAATAAATTTTTTTTTTTTTTAGGAATTACCTGGTTATCCAGTGGTTATGCTTCCCAGGTGGTGCAGTGGTAATCTGCCTGCCAGTGCAGGAAACACAAGAGACATGGGTTCTATTCCTGGGTCGGGGAGATTCCCCTGGAGTAGAAAATGGCAACCCACTCCAGTATTCTTGCCCGGAAAATTTCATGAATGGAGAAGCCTGGCAAGTTAAAAGGTCATGGAGTCACAAACAGGTGGACACAACTGAGCACACACACACACACACACACACACACACTAGTGGTTAGGACTCCAAGCTTCCACTGCAGGAACATGGGTTCAATCCCCAGTTGGGAAACTAAGAGCCTATATGCTGCTATGTGGCCAAAAAAAAATAAATAAAATTTAAATTAACAACAGATGATCAAAATCCTATAGTTTAGCAGAGAATTATTCTCTGTTGACTCCTATCCCATGCACTATACAAATATTTTCCCATTTTATAGATTAAGAACTGATGTTTAGAGAGATCAAGAAATCTTCCTGTATTCCCATTATAACTGAGAGTCAAAATTGAATCCAGATATCTAATTCCAGTATTTGTCCTTTGTCCCATTTATACCACAAAATGTATAAATTATGATCTTATTATTTAGAACATTTTGAGACTTAAAGCTCTGCTTTCTCCTAGTGGGGAATAGCAATTATACAAACCATTTGCCCTTGAAGAAGAAATGAAAAACTGGATCTGGATATAGATAAATCTACTGTAATTCTTGCAATAAAATGCTGTGCAATTGATAATTAGATTGCATCACTGCTGAAAATAAAATTATATTTGTTTGGGAAGTCCTTTAGTGTTCTTAGAACTGAAATATCACGTTTGCCATACAGGATGTTTATCTGTAGTACCTCAAAAATATATATATGAGCATCGATTAAAAATAGACCTTAGCCAAGGAAGGGCATGGTTAAATAAGCTCTCTAAGGGTACGCTTCTGCATAGGTTAGATAAATGAGATCTTCCAGGGTAACAGAGTTTTATTTGGTCATTTTCCATAAATATTAATGAATATTCTGCTTGCCTGAAAGAGTTCATTTTCTTCACCCAGGATGAGTATTACACTTTCAAAGAGCAAAAGCACTTTAACATAAAGTATAACACAGTGGCTCTTTTACAGTGTACTACCCTGGGGGCTCAGCAGTAAAGAATTTGCCTGCCAATGCAGGAGACGAAAGTAATCCCTGGGTGGGGAATATCCCCTGGAGAAGGAAACAGCAACTCACTCCAGCATTTCTGCCTGGGAAATCCCATGGACAAAGGAGCTTGACAGGCTGTAATCCTTGAGGTCTCAAAAGAGTTGGACACGACTTAATGGCTAAGCAGCGTTATAGATTTATAGGAATGGACTCTAACCCTCTGTTCTGATAGTAGTCTGCTACTTCTCAAAAACATCCAGTGCTCTCCACTTTCGACACAAGTCCAAAGATTCTGTCATTCTAGTTTCTTCTCAAGACCATGACCAACTGACGTTTTAAAATTTATTTTCTACCTCCTGTATTCTTGACCATAACTCTCTTCTACATAATTGCTCCTTCCTGCCTTTGCTATGCCTTTCTTAACCTGGGTCTCCTCTCCTACTCTTTACCATTTTTACATATAAAAAACATACCTGTCTTTCAAGGCTCAACTCAAATTCCTTCTTTTGCATGGTGTTCCATTTAATCTCTCCAGCTCGGATGTCCCTGTGACACTGAGCTCTTTCTTATAGTACAGGTCACAGGCTACCTTCTATTTGTTCATTCATGTCCACGTCTCCTCTCTTTCTTTGCTGTTAGTTCTTTGAGGAGACGGACTGATTTTAGACATGAAGATTCATTTATTTTTCCAACATTCCCTAGATATCCGCCTTGTGCCTACTAGTTATAGAAAACATAGACACCAGGAAAACACTGATATTGGATCATGAGAAAGAAAAACAAGAAAGTTTTGAGAAAAGTTAAGTTCCTTGTGTAAGATCCCTCTCCAGGGTATCTCTCAAATGCTGTAGATGGCACTCGTCATTCAGAGACCTCATTATTTCAAGAGCGAGCTGGTTCTCTCCTCTGGTAATGGAAGTCACTTCTCGTAATGACATCCTTGTGGAAACTTTTGGCTCCAGTCCGCAGCCATCTTTGGATCACAACCCAACTACTAGTTTTAAAGGGCAATTCAACCACTAGCCCCAAGCAGAAATGCCAATGTCACCGTGCCCTTCTCCAATTCAAAAGAGTGGGCGTCATAGAATTCCAGGGCCATTCCAGCACCGAAATTGAGGTGGTGAATGGCATGCTCTCAATATACACAAGCCAGTCCCTGGAGGAAGTTGTCGCCCAAAAAAATTTCAACAGGCTAAGCACAGGATTGACTTTGGTGACAGTCTGCTTCTTAGTAAATCAACAAATTGTTCTTTCACCTGGGGAAAAAATGAAAAATAGAAAACACTTAATGTCACAGAAGGTCAAACCCCATAAAAGGCCCATGTGATATGTGATCCAAACTTGCCATGTTGGCAGATGGAAAAACTGAGGTTCAGTAAGAAATGGTTTGCTCTGGGTCACAGAGGAAGCCAAGGGAAGTGCTGAGAGCTGCTCCACAACCAGACATCCCTGAGTCCTAGTCTCGGGGTCTTTACAGTCTTCTTTTTGCGCCTCTTTTTCATTTGTACCCTCTCCATACTTTTTTCCTCAGAGGCAGAACCTTATTTTTGTAAAAGCCCAGACTTTATTATTCCTTATTATATTCAAACCAGTATTTTATGCTCCAGGTTTACCTTATCTCTTATTTTGGATTTAGTCTGTGTATACCCTTGCCTCTTTATAAGCTGGACCCATTTAATTGTGATCTTAGAAGCCAGGTGAAATAGAAAGACCTTATAGTTAGTAGGTGCCAAAGTATTCTCTATGGGCTGACAAAGGAAAATAAGCAGTGGACGGACAGTATAATCGGTGTCTCCAGTCACAACTGGTGGTGGGGACCAGGCCTACTCTGGCTGGTTTCCATCGTCCCTCTTGTGTAGATCTTTGGGCCGAGACCAGGGTTCAGTGCCATTCCTACTGGTGAACCCCCATGCATCTCGTGCAAGCACCTACTCTTGTCTCTGGGCATCTTTTGCTTCTTCCTTTGTAAAATAAGCTTCCTCCCAGCCATGGCAGATTATATGTTATAATACCATGCTCTATCTAAATGCCAAAAGAAGCTATTTCATTTTCTATTTTCTCAGGCAAGACTGAGTTCATTTTCACCAGGGATTATCAAGTGTGGTGTCAGCAGCTGAGATATAATATAAAGCAGCAGTCAGAAGGCCTGGACTTGAAAGCCCAGGTCTGACACCTGCTAGCTACGTAACCTTTCTGGGATTCTATCTGCTGGTCTGCAGACATAATTAGACAGACACCTTCCTCCTTGTTCTTCATTCAAAACCCACTTACTGAAAATCTACAGTGGACCAGGTTGGCATGAGGTTTTTGAGATGTAGCTATGTAAGCAGTCAAAGTTTACATCTAGTCAATAATTACATGTAATCAATCTATGTAAGTTATGAAACACCTTATAGATAGAAAATATTTCCAATACTTTTATTCACCTATCACTTAAAACTTTTTATATGGCTAGCAGATTTACTCGGAGAAGGCAGTGACACCCCACTCCATTTCTCTTGCCTGGAAAATCCCATGGACGGAGGAGCCTGGTAGGCTGCAGTCCATGGGGTTGCTAGGAGTCGGACATGACTGAGCGACTTCACTTTCACTTTTCACTTTCATGCATTGGAGAAGGAAATGGCAACCCACTCCAGTGTTCTTGCCTGGAGAATCCCATGGACAGGGGAGCCTGGTGGGCTGCCATCGGACACGACTGAAGCAACTTGGCAGCAGGCTTACATGAACCAAAGGGGGATAAAATAAGTGCTGAGATAGTAGAAAAATAAATGCAAACAAAAAGCATGAAACTAGCAAAGAAATGTATTCTTGATAGTTCAAAAAATTCGTAAAAGTTGTCATCATGTCATCAAAGTACATCTTCTTGACTTCCTGATACTTATTTTATGACCTAAGATATTTTTCAATTTCTAAAGATGAGAATATTTTAGTTTTGCAATGTTTAGAGCCTCTTAAGGGCATAACCAGCCCTGACACTCATAACTTCACTGAAACCCACCCATTCACTTCAACCTTTGTTTACAGAGCACCCCAGTGGGTCAGAAGTAGGCCTCTAAAGTTGATATTAATGACCCAGATGCTTCTGGGGAGGGGACATTGATTTTAATATCAGAATCCAAATTATTAGGCTTGAGATTTATGTCTGGTTTTGTATCTGACATTCAGCATTCTAAGGAAATAAACAGACCTCCAGCAACAAGGACAAGATGATTCAGTGTGTAAAAAGGAGGACTCTGTGCAAGGCAGTTGCAGAATCTGCTAGATTTGTCTCCCATTTGAAAGCCCACCAGAGAGCAAGCTCAGGTGGTCCAAAAGAAATTATACTCTCTTATGCCACCAGAGGGCCCCACCACCAGGTAACAGGATAGAAAATTGCTAGCATCTGAGTGTACCACTGAGACTAGGGTGTTCTACCTAGGAACTTGAAGGTGGCAACTGATGCCATGATCACCTCCCCTATGCCCTCTGCATGATTTTGGTTTGCTCCCTAGTTAAAAGTGGAAGTATCTCCCACATATTAGATGCTTAATCCTCACAGTGCGTGCGTGCGTTTGAGCTCAGTCATGCCCAACTCTTTGCAACCCATAGATGATAGCCCACCAGGCTCCTCTGCCCATGGAATTTCCCAGGCATAAGTACTGGAATGATTTGCCTTTCCTACACCAGGGGATCTTCCTAACCCAAGAATCAAACCTGCATCTCTTAAATCTCCTGCATTGGCAGGTGGGTTCTTTACCACTGGTACCACCTGGGAAGCCCCAGTCCTCACAGTAATCCTGCGAATGAGGCAGGCAGTGTTTCTGTTTTCCTCTTACAGACAAGGAAACTGAGACTGAGCATGGTTAACAATTGCCCAAATCACACAGCTAGGAAGGGACAGATCGGGATTTGAACAAAGACTATCTGATTTCACAGTTCAAATTCTTAGCCAAAATGCTGTTTTCCCTGTTACCTGAATAACTCTAGCAGCTTTTAGTTCATCATCTTGGATGTGGCATGAGTTCAGAAAATGTAAGAATCATACGTAGTGAGACTCCAGCTTGTGGAATGATCAGTTTCTAGGGGAAGGAGCTCCTCCTTAACTAAGTGAGAACAAGCAGAGAAGGGAGGAAGAGAGAGACAGTAGAGGAGACCAGTGCTGTCCCGAAATAGACATGGCTGGCCTGCAAAGCAACACCCCCTCCCCGACTCAGTATTCATCCATCACTTCTAGAGCTGTGATGCTATCCAGATAAAGGGCAAAGGGGTCCCAGTTTGAGCTGCAGCTGCTTTCAGCCTAAACTTGAGTCAAGTCTGGAAAAGCCAAGACCTATACAAAGGGAATGCTCAGAACTGAACAAACCCAAGGAGTCACTTGAGCAATCAATCTACGGAATAGCTGCTAAAACCCAGGCAGAAATGCCTGAAACTGCATCTGACCTGGAGAGGAGGAATAATATTGAAGACCACTCAATGTCTTCCTTAGACTCCACTCAGCTCAGTCCCTAGTGATGTGTGCCCACATCCTAGGGAAAAAAGAACTGCAAGTAAGCCTTTAAAGGCATATTCACCCATTGTCACCATAAGGCTTTCGGTGTAAGTGTTATACCACTGTAGGAAGAGGTAATAGACATTGGCACAAAGAGAGGTAGGGATTTTCTCTATAACTGAGACATCAGCAAGAGTAGCACCAGTAGCAGTGGTGGTACCAGCTTAAGACGGCGGGCACAGAAGTGCTCTTAATGGTGAACAGAAACGATTTTGATTCCACTGGTGGATGCCAAGGACCTTAGCCACAGAAAGAGGATGCAAAGCAGTGGGATTTAGAGGACAAGAGAAGAGCCCAAGAAAACCCTTACCATAACTCTCTTGGCACCGGCCACAGGGCATACCAGCAGCAAGTACAGTGATAAAACTGCCAGGGTAATGGGCACATTGGCAACCAAGACTGAAGACACTTATTTTTGCATCTGTGGGTGTACCTCTGAGGATGCTTAAAATAACTGAGGGATGGTTAGAGAGGAGGAGAGATTCAACATCTCATTCTTCTTGAATTTCTAGGGAGAGACAGAAGTCTATTTAATCTTCATTAAAATTAATTCATCTTCATTAAAAATCATTTTGTTTCTCACCGCACTGAGGGCATCCAGTAGAAGATAAGATTTCTAAGAAATGTGACCTCACTTCATAGAGAGAGGTGAGATCCAAGAGTGACAACCGGGTTCCAGGGAAGCTCTCTTAAGGATAGGAGGGTATCTCTTAAAGGAGTGACTAATTCCTGATTCCAGTAGATTCTTGTAATTAACTTCTTAGGGAATGGATGTTTGTGGAGAGAATTCCACAACCATCTAGAGTTATGTTAGTTAGCAAGCTAGACTTATGTTAGTTAAATTTTTGGAAGCCACTTCCAGCTCTAATGTTCTGTGATCCTTTGAAAAAGTAAAAAAAAAAAAAAAAAAATCCGGGATGAGAGAGAGATATATGAGAATGATCTTCTTTCTGACATTCCATCTAAACTGAGACAAATTTCCCTTATTTTCCTTGTTTTTCCTGAAATGACAGGAAAACAAGTGAAAATTCTCTCTTAATCACTTGGTATTCAAAACTAGAGTTCTGCTAATATTGTGAAAACTGTAACTCTTGGTACATGTTTTCACAGCCATATTCACTTATGGAGTTGCTTGCCCTTCACTATGCAAAGGGAAAAAGCAAAAGGGGTCTCCAGACTTCCATGGGGCCTCCAAATGTTTATACTCAGGGATGTCATGAATCTCTTATTTTCTTATTTAGCTGTCACTGAAACATATTCTATCACCACCACCATTCTCTGGGTAAAGAATTGCCTCACTTTTTAAATGCCCCACTGTATTCCAGGAAAGATTACTGGAGTGGGTTGCCATTTCCTCCTCCAGGGGATCTTCCTGACCCAAGGATCGAACCTGTGTCTCCACATCTCCTGCACTGCAGGCAGATTCTTTACCACCAAGCCACCAGGGAAGCTCACACTCTTAATACTTTTGATATATTTAACTTCCTAGATAGTGTCTACAACAGAGCACTGAGAAGTTTGGAGAGTATCAAGGAAGAGACATATTTGGGGCTTTGAAAATGCCCTGAGACTGAGATAGAATAGGGCAATTTCATTCTTACATAAGGAAGAGATTCAGCAAGGAATGCAAGCCTGAAGACTCAAGAGAGCCTGCTGAAGCTTTACTAGGCTTTGTTTCTTTGTTTCCATGAAGTAACATCTCCCAACCCAAACTATAATGCTCTATCCTTGTATATTTCATCTATGCCTCCCTGTAAGTTTCTCTAGGGTATAGATCCAGAAGAGGAATTTTTGTCCTTGAGATTCCCACATGTTTAATTCCTGACAGATTGCTCTCCAGAACAGCTCACCAGTTTACACTCCCACTGGCACTGCATGGGGATTCTCATTTCCTCACAAATGTGCCAACAATGGTACCATCTGACTTCCTAATTTTTACCAATCTGATGAGTGTAAAATTAATTTCTTTGTGTTTTTAATTTATATGTCTCTGATTGATTGTGACGTTGAGGATCTCTTCATGAATGTTTAGGTAATTTGGGTTTCCCCTTCTGTGAATTGCCTATTCAAAGTCTTTGCCAAATCCTCTCTTTCTGTTGTTGATTTGCAGGAATTGCTTAATTATTCTAGATATAAATGCTATAATTATCTTCTCCCAGTCTGTCTCCCATCTGTTACCTTTATCTGTAGTGTCCTTCATTGAAAAGAAATTCTTAATTTTTATATAGATGCATTTTTCCCATTATGGTTTGGACTTTTGGGGTACTATTCAAGAAACATTTCCCACCCCAAAGTCACCAGTCATACTTCCAATATTTTCTTACTAGCTTATAATTTATGTATATATTTAGGAGTTCAACTCATTGGAAATGTTATCAATCCTTATTTTTCTCTATTCATTAAGCCACTTTTGGCAATATTAGATGCTAAAAATATCCATCTTTCCCTAACTGATTTATTATACCCCACTCCAGTACTCTTGCCTGGAGAACCCCATGGATGGAGGAGCCTGGTAGGCTGCAGTCCATGGGGTCGTGAAGAATCGGATACAACTAAGCGACTTCACTTTCACTTTTCACTTTCATGCATTGGAGAAGGAAATGACAACCCACTCCAGTGTTCTTGCCTGGAGTATCCCAGGGACCGGGAGCCCGGTGGGCTGCCGTCTATGGGGTCGCACAGAGTCGGACACGACTGAAGCAACTTAGCAGCAGCAGCAGCAGTACATATAAGTTGGAGAAGGCAATGGCAACCCACTCCAGTACTCTTGCCTGGAAAATCCCATGGACGGAGGAGCCTAGTAGGCTATAGTCCATGGGGTCACTAAGAGTAAGACACGACTGAGCAACTTCAGTTTCAGTTTCAGTATTCTTGTCTGGAGAATCCCAGGAACAGAGGAGCCTGGTGGGCTGCCGTCTATGGGGTCGCATAGAGTTGGACACGACTGAAGTGACTTAGCAGCAGCAGCAGTACATATAAGGACATCTTATAATTTATAATCCAAACTGAGAGAGATCTGAGAGTAAAAGGAGATATTATTTATAATTTTACTAGGCCAACAGGCACTAGATTAGGACTTTTCTAGATAATTGGAATTATCTAGTCACCTTTATTTTATATCATATGTCATAAGGAACTGTTTATGACTCTTTAATTTGTTCCATTATTCTATTTATCTGTTAATGTAATAGGCAGCATTGTTTTCCATTATGGTTATATAGTAATATAGTCTACAGCAAATATGCCCTTTTGCTTTACTTTTCCAAAATAGTCATTTACTTGTGGACTTTTCTTTTTCAAATATATGTAAGACTCAGTACTTCAGATGTCTTTGCAGAAGTTTCAATTACAATTCCAAGTACAGTCTATTTAATCTGGGAAAATTTGACATCTTTACAATGTGAAGTTATGCCATCCATGAACATAGTTTAACTCTACATTTATTTAGATCTTCTCATATGCAATTAGATAGATTAATTTCTCCAAAATCATTTTATATGCTTTGTATTAGGTTAATATATTTATATTTTAAAGTTATATTGATACACTGTGAATGACAAATACATTTTACTTATTTATGTCTGCTGTGACATCACCAGATGGTCAACACCAAAATCAAATTGATTATATTCTTTGCAGCCAAAGATGGAGAAGCTCTATACAGTCAGCAAAAACAAAACTGGGAGCTGACTGTGCCTCAGATCACGAACTCTTTTATTGCTAAATTCAGACTTAAATTGAACAAAGTGGGGAAAACCACTAGACCATTCAGATATGACCTAAATCAAATCCCTTATGATTATACAGTGGAAGTGAGAAATAGATTTAAAGGACTAGATTTGATAGAGTGACTGATGAACTATGGACAGAGGTTCATGACATTGTACAGGAGACAGGGATAAAGACCATCCCCAAGAAAAAGAAAGGCAAAAAGATAAATTGGCTATCTGAGGAAGCCTTCCAAATAGCTGTGAAAAGAAGAGAAGCAAAAAGCAAAGGAGAAAAGAAAAGATATAAGCATCTGAATGAATAGTTCCAAAGAATAGAAAGGAGAGATAAGAAAGCCTTCCTCAGCGATCAATGCAAAGAAATAGAGGAAAACAATAGAATGGGAAAGACTAGAGATCTCGTCAAGAAAATTAGAGATACCAAGGGAACATTTCATGCAAAGATGGGGACAATAAAGGTCAGAAATGGTATGGGCCTAACAGAAGCAGAAGATATTAAGAAGAGGTGGCAAGAATACACAGAAGAACAGTACGAAAAGGATCTTCATGACCCAGATAATCATGAAGATGTGATCACTCACATAGACATCCTGGAATATGAAGTCATGTGGGCCATAGGAAGCATCACTATGAACAAAGCTAGTGGAGGTGATGGCATTCCAGTTGAGCTATTTCAAATCCTGAAAGATGATGCTGTGAAAGTGCTGCACTCAGTATCTCAGCAAATTTGGAAAACTCAGCAGTGGCCATAGGACGGGAAAAGTCTGTTTTCATTCTAATCCCAAAGAAAGGCGATGGCAAAGAATGCTCAAACTACTGCACAATAGCACTCATCTCACATGCTAGTAAAGTAATGCTCAAAATTCCTCAAGCCAGGCTTCAGCAATATGTGGACCATGAACTTCCAGATGTTCAAGCTGGTTTTAGAAAAGGCAGAGGAACCAGAGATCAAATTGCCAACATCTGCTGGATCATTGAAAAAGCAAGAGAGTTCCAGAAAAACATCTATTTCTGCTTTATTGACGATGCCAAAGCCTTTGACTGTGTGGATCACAATAACTGTAGAAAATTCTGAAAGAGATGGGAATACCAGACCACCTGATCTGCCTCTTGAGAAACCTGAATGCAGGTAAGAAAGCAACAGTTAGAACTGGACATGGAACAACAGACTGGTTCCAAATAGGAAAAGGAGTATGTCAAGGCTATATATTGTCACCGTGCTTATATGCAGAGTACATCATGAGAAACACTGGGCTGGAAGAAGCACAAGCTGGAATCAAGATTGCCAGGAGAAATATCAATAACCTCAGATATGCCCATGACACCACCCTTATGGCAGAAAGTGAAGAAGAACTGAAGAGCCTCTTGATGAAAGTGAAACAGGAGAGTGAAAAAGTTGGCTTAAAGCTCAACATTCAGAAAACGAAGATCATGGCATCCAGCCCCATCACTTCATGGCGAATAGATGGGGAAACAGTGGAAACAGTGGCTGACTTCATTTTGGGGGGCTCCAAAATCACTGCAGATGGTGATTGCAGCCATGAAATTAAAAGACGCTTACTCCTTGGAAGGAAAGTTATGACCAACCTAGATAGCATATTCAAAAGCAGAGACATTACTTTGTCAACAAAGGTCAGTCTAGTCAAGGCTATGGTTTTTCCAGTGGTCGTGTATGGATGTGAGAGTTGGACTCTGAAGAAAGCTGAGTGCCAAAGAATTGATGCTTTTGAACTGCGGTGTTGGAGAAGACTCTTGAGAGTCCCTTGGACTGCAAGGAGATCCAACCAGTCCATTCTAAAGGAGATCAGTCCTGGGTGTTCGTTGGAAGGACTGATGTTAAAGCTGAGACTCCAATACTTTGGGCACCTGATGTGAAAAGCTGACTCACTGGAAAAGACCCTGATGCTGGGAGGGATTGCGGGCAGGAGGAGAAGGGGATGACAGAAGATGAGATGGCTAGATGGCATCACCGACTCAATGCATATGAGTTTGGGTGAACTCCGGGAGTTGGTGATGGACAGGGAAGCCTGGCGTGCTGCAGTTCATGGGGTCGCAAAGAGTTGGACATGACTGAGCAACTGAACTGAACTGAACTGAACTGATGCCTAGTGTGAAGAATGCTGTTGGCTGCTGCACCCATCACATATTCAAGTTATGAATCTATACCAAATCGCACAAAAGATTGTATCAGTTTCCACAATTGTGCAATCTGAAACTCTTTCTCCTTCCAGTACTGATACTTTATTGTGTTTCTTGCTTTATTATATCAGTTTTATTCTGTAGCATTAGGTTTACTCTGTGGTGACATAAGACTTCCTTGTCTTATATGAAATATATCTAAAGTTCCTTCTTTAAATGAGGTATTTGCTGAAAATAGTTCATATGTAGCTTTTAGCTAGTTAATGATGTATTTTCTATGTCTATCTTTGTGAAAAAATTGTACCATATATAAAATTTGAATTTTATCCAATCTCTACCTCTATTGAATTATTTTTAATTACTTAATGTGTTATTTACATATGATAATTTTTGATATGACAAAGTACTTTCATTATTGAGAAAAACCATATAAGGTCATAATGTGTTTTTTTTTTAATTATGCAGTTGTGATCTAATAATTACTTTGGATGTTGTTAAAGGGCTGCACTCAGTATGTCAGCAATATGGAAAACTCCGTAG
Organism: Oryx dammah; assembly: GCF_014754425.2. Lineage (NCBI taxonomy): Eukaryota > Metazoa > Chordata > Mammalia > Artiodactyla > Bovidae > Oryx > Oryx dammah. Next base: position 78,426,874 of record NW_024070186.1, on the reverse strand, counting down.
TCACCAGAGGACTGGAAAAAGTCAGTTTCATTCCAATCCCAAAGAAGGGCAATGCCAAAGAATGTTCAAACAGCTGTACAATTGTGCTCATTTTACATGCTAGCAAGGTTATGCTCAAAATCCTTCAAGCTAGGCTTCAGAAGTACATGAACCAAGAACTTACAGATGTACAAGCTGGGTTTTGAAGAGGCAGAGGAACCAGAGATCAAATTGCAAACATTCGCTGGCTCATAAAGAAGGCAAGAGAGTTCCCGAAAAATATCTACTTCTGCTTCATTGACTATGCTAAAGCTTTGACTGTGTAGACCACAACAAACAATGGAAAATTCTTAAAGAGATGGGAGTATCAGACCATCTTACCTACTTCCTGAGAAACCTGTATGCAGGCCAAGAAGCAACACTTCGACCAGACATGGAGCAACTGGCTGGTTCAAAATTGAGAAAGCAATACAACAGGCTGCATATTGCCACCCTGCTTATTTAACTTCCATGTAGAGTACATGAAGCAAAATCCTGGGCTGGATAAATCACAAGATGGAATCAAGATTGTCAGGAGAAATATCAGCAACCTCAGATAAGCACTCTAATGGCAGAAGGTGAAGAGGAACTAAAGAGCCTCTTAATGAGGGTGAAAGAAGAGAGTGAAAAAGCTGGCTTGAAACAACATTAGAAAAAAAAAAAAAAAAAACTAAAATCATGGCATGTAGTACCATTACTTCATGGCAAATAGAAAGGGAAAAAGTGGAAGCAGTGGTAAATTTTATTTTTCTGGGCTCCAAAATGACTGTCAATGGTGATTGTAGCCATGAAATTAAAAGACACTTGCTCCTTTTAGAAGGAAAGCAACGGCAAATCTAGACAGTGTATTCAAAACCAGAGCATGATACTGGCTGCTTGGGACTGGTGCACTGAGACGACCCAGAGGGATGGTACGGGGAGAGAGGAGGAAGGGGGGTTCAGGATGGGGAACACGTGTATACCTGTGGCGAATTCATGTTGATATATGGCAAAACCAATACAATACTGTAAAGTAATTAACCTCCAATTAAAATAAATAAATTTATATTTTTTAAAAAAATCAGAGACATCATTTTGCCAACAAGCATCCATGTCGCTATGGTTTTTCCAGTCGTCCTATATTGATGTGTGAGTTGGATCATAAAGAAGGCTAAGAGGTGACTAACTGATGCTTTTGAACCACGGTGTTGGAGGAGATTCTTGAGAGTCCCTCAGACAACAAAGAGATCAAACGAGTCAATCCTAAAAGAAATCAACCCTTAATATTCATTGGAATGACTATTGCTGAAGCTGAAGCTACAATACTTTGGCAACCTGATGCAAAGAGCTGACTCATTGGAAAAGACCCTGATGCTGGGAAAGATTGTAGGCAAAAGAAGGGGGTGTCAGAGAATGAAATGGTTATATAGTGTCACCAACTCAGTGGACATGAATTTGAGCAAACTCTGATAGAGAAGGACAAGGGAGGCTGGCACAATGTGTGCTGTGTGCTACAGTCCATGGGGTTGCAAAGAGTTAGACACCATATAGCGACTGAACAGCAACAACAACAATTACTTTGAGATTTTTACATCTATGTTTATAAATAAAATTGGCCTTTTAAACACAATATTTTTATACAGTAAAAAGATCAGTGCTACACATAAGGAAAATAAACTCCCTATCCTTTTTAAACTTTTCATCACCCTGAACACCTGTTTCAAAAATATTATACCTTTTTATATTTTATTTTAAGAAATTCCTTAAAAACCATTTAGTAGAGGATGGCGGTTGGAATGGAGGAGTGCATGGCAACCCACACCAGTATTCTTGCATGGAGAATCTCCATGGATGGAGCAGCCTGGCAGCCTACAGTTCATGGGGTCACAAAGGATCGATCACGACTAAGTGACTAAGCACAGCACAGTGGTTGGAATGGGGACGTTTTTGATAATCATTAAAGTGTCTGCCTGCAAGGCGGGAGACCTGGGTTCGATTCCTGGGTCGGGAAGGTCCCCTGGAGAAGGAAATGGCAATCTACTCCAGCACTCTTGCCTGGAAAATCCCATGGACAGAGGAGCCTGATAGGCTACAGTCCATGGGGTTGCTAAGAGTCGGACACGACTGAACAACTTCACTCAGTTTCTTTCTTGATGTTTGAATTTGAAAGTTTTTAATTTCAAATTTTCTATTTCTTCTGGTGCTGATTCAGAAATTGTTTTCAAAAATTTATTTCATCTAGATTTATCAGTTTACAGATCAATGGCACCCTACTCCAGTACTCTTGCCTGGAAAATCTGATGGATGGAGGAGCCTGGTGGGCTACAGGCTGTGGGGTCGCTAAGAGTCGGACACGATTGAGCGACTTAACTTTCACTTTTCACTTTCATGCATTGGAGAAGGAAATGGCAACCCACTCCAGTGTTCTTGCCTTGAGAATCCCAGGGACCGGGAGCCCGGTGGGCTGCCATCTATGGTGTCGCACAGAGTCGGACACGACTGAAGCGACTTAGCAGCAGCAGCAGATCTATAATAGTACTTACTGTTCTTATAATCTCCTTTATATTTATAATTATATATTATACCTATAGTCATAATCATACATCTGCTCATTACATCTATAATTGTATCTTTCCATTTTGTATTTTCTGACTTTTTCTTCTTTTATCAGTATTACCAAGTATCTACATATTATTTATTATATTGAAGAATTAAAATTTGTTTATTTGTGCTCATTTATATATTTTTATTATTTCTTATTTCATTATTTTATTTTCCTTTTTATTACTTATTTCTTCCTCATGTGGATGAGATAATTTTAGGTGGTTGCTGTTTTTCTTCTTCAGTGGAAAACGTCTTTAAGTTTTTATTTTATGTTGTTGTTTAGTTGCTAAGACATGTCTGACTCTTTGCAACCCCCTGGACTATAGCCTGCCAGGCTCCTCTGTCTATGAGATTTCCAAGGCAAGAATATTAGAGTGGGCTGTCATTTCCTTCTCCAAGGGAGCTTCCTGACCTAGGGATTAAACCCATGTCTTCTGCATCCAATCTGTTGTAGGCAGATTCTTTACTGGTGAGCCACCAGGGAAGCCTTTTTTATTATTATAAATGTTTTTATAGGACCAAATTGCCTTTAAATCCTGTTGTGTCAATCTTTTAGTTCTTTTCTTACTTTTATTGGTTTTAATTAAGTTTTCAAGGACTGCTCGACTCCAGGTAGGGTTAGGGTTAGTTCTGTCACTTGTTGCTTTATACATTTGAACATACATTGTTATGTTGGAAGCAAATATGTTTATGATTGTTATATATCTTCATCTGTTGTTTGGGTTATAATATATTACATCTATTTTTTTCCTGATGATGATTTTTTTCCATTTCTAATTTCTTCAAGTTTGAAATTGCTGTTCTGACTTACTATGAGATTGTGATTGCATTTGCTTAGTGTTTTTTATTTTTTTGGCTTCACTGTGTGGAATGTGGGATCTTAGTTCCCTAACCAGGAGTCAAACCTTGTCCCCAACTGTGGAAGTGCTGAGTTGTAACCACTGGGATGCCAGGGAAGTCCCTTATGCCTTTATTTTTAATCTTCTTGTATACTTTTCTTTATAGATAACATAGAAGTGTTTTTAGTCCAATCTAAAAAGGTCTGGTTTTGGAGGGTGAGTATAATCCATTTAAATTGATTATAATTGTTAGACCTTAGCGCTTTTTTGTTTATAAAAATTTTACTTGTTTCCTATTTTTCCTCCCAATATAACTATCATTAGGTATATCAAAATTTCTTCTGGTTGCTTGGAAATTATGTATTCTATTTTTAATATCCTGAAGTAATTCTTAAAATTTCAAGACATATACCAATATTTAAATCACCAACAATTTAAAAGCTAATCAATAATTGTATATTTTCCTCAACCAGATCAGTTCCTTAATGTGCTCTCACGAACCTTTGTCTCCTCCTCCCTAAGCCTTAATGGTGTCATTAATAATCTATACCTATGTTATGCTGTACTTTTTTTCTTTTATTAAGAGGGATAGAAATTTTACTGTCACTTGCTTACTGCAATCAGTAGGGTCTGACTGTTTGCGACCCCATAGACCGTAGCCCGCTAGGCTCTTCTGTCCATGGAATTCTCCAGGTAAGAATACTGGAGTGGGTCGCCATTCCCTTGTCCAGAGGATCTTCCCGACCCAGGGATCTAACCCACGTCTCCTGCATCCCAGGCGGGTTCTTTCCTGTCTGAGCCACCAGGGAAGCCCCTTAGTTGTCTTAGTTGTGTTGTTTGCTTAGTTGTCTCCAATATCTAGTCTCCCTCTTTTCATAGTGAGAGAGCCCCTGGCTTTAATTCAGCACACAGGTACCCAAAATAAGGCCAAATTTCCCAGCTTTATTTGCAGCATGACTATGTAATAAAGTTCCGGCCAAAGATATGTGAGAAATAATGTGTGCAATTTCTGGAACATTTACTCCAAGTGAAGAAACATGATTAAATAAGTGGTGCTGGGAAAGCTGGACAGTTACATGTAAGGCAATGAAATCAGAACATTTTCTAACACCATATACAAAAATAAACTCAAAATGGATTAAAGACCTAAATGTAAGACTGTAAACCACAAAACTCCTAGAGGAAAACATAAGCAGAACACCTTTTGACATAAACTGTAGCAATTTTCTTTTGAATTTATCTTCTAAAGCAAAGGAAATAAAAGCAAAAATAAACAAATGGAACCTAATTAAACTTACAAGCTTTTGCACAGCAAAGAAAACCACTGACAAAACAAAAAGACAACCTACTGAAGGGGAGAAAATATTTGCAAATCACATGACCAAAATGGAGTTAATATTGGGGTTAATAAATTGGCAGTTTTCCCAAAGAGGAAATGCAGATGGTCAACAGGCACATTAAAATATGCTCAACATCACTAATCATCAGAGAAATGCAAAACCGCAATGAGATATCCGCTCACACCTGTAAGAATAACTACCATCACAAAGAACACAATTAATGTTGGTGAGAATCAGGAGAAAAAGAAGTCCTCCTTCTGTTGGTAGGAATGTATATTGTTGCAGCCCCTGTGGAAAGCAGAATGAAGATTTCTCAAAAAACTAAAAATAAAGCTACCATACGATAAGGAAGCTGTGGTACATATATACAATGGACTATTACTCAACCATAAAAAGGAACAAATCTGAGTCAGTTCTAATGAGGTGGATGAACCTAGGTCCTGTTAAACAGAGTGAAGTAAGTCAGAAAGAGAAAAATAAATATTGTATAATAATGCATACACATGGAATCTAGAAAAATGGTACTGAAAAACCTGCTTGCAGGGCAGAAATAGAGATGCAGATGTAGAAAACAAACTTGTAGACTCAGTGGGGATAAGAGAGAGTGGGACAAATGAGAGAGTAATATTGAATCATATACATTACCATATATAAAATAACTAGCTGGTGAGAAGTTGCTGTATAACACAGGGAGCTCAACTAGGTGCTCTGTGACAATCTAGAAGGGTGGGATGGGGTGGGGAATGAGAGGAAGGTTTAAGAGGAGGAGGATATATGTGTACTTATGGCTGATTCACACTGTTGTATGGTGGAAACAAACACAACACTGTAAGGCAATTATCCTTCAATTAAAAAAAAAGAAAGAGAAACTACCATATGGCCCAGCAATTCCACTTCTGCATGCTAAGTCACTTCAGTTGTGTCTGACTCTTGGAGACCCTATTGCCTGTAACCTGCAAGACTCCTCTGTCCAAGGGATTCTCCAGGTAAGAACACTGAAGTGGGTTGCCATGCCCTCCTCCAGGGGATCTTCCTGACCCAGGGATCAAACCCATGTATCTTATGTCTCCTGCATTGGCAGGTGGGTTCTTTACCACTAGCACCACCTGGGAAGTCCCTCCACTTCTGAATATATATTAAAAAAAACACTAATTTGAAAATATACATGCACCTCAATGTTCATAGCAGCACTATTTAAAATAAGCAAGACACGGTAGCAACTTGGATCTGTCAATAGATGAATGAATAAAGAAGATGTGGTATATGTGTGTATGCACATATATATGTATGTAAGTATGTGTATGTATGTATATGTATATATATATGTGTGTGTATACATATATGTGTATGTGTGTGTATATGTATGCGTATATGTATGTATACATACACATATATACACACACGTGCAATGGAATACTACTCAGCCATAAAGAAGAGCAAAATTTTGCCATTTGTAGCAACATGGATGAACACGGAGGGCATTATGCTAAGTGAAGTAAGACAGAGAAAGACAAATATTGTATGACATCACTTATATGTGATATACAAATATCAAAAATAAAGCACTAGTGTATATAACAAAACAAAAACAGACTCACAGATAGGGAGAATAAACTAGTGCTTACCAGTGGAGAGAGGTAAGAGGGGGAATGGGAAAGACAGAGATAGGGATTTAAGATGTACAAAGTATTAGGTACAAAATAAACATACAACATGGAATATAGCCAGTTTTTATAAAAACTGTAAATGGAGTATAACCTTTAAAAATTGTGAATCACTATGTTCATACCCATAATTCATGTAATATTGTACATCAGCTATACTTCAAAAAGAGAGAAAAAGAGAGGGCATGCGCTTCCTTTCCCTTTTCTTTCATCTAGCTGCTTGAAACGCATTTTAGTTGTGAGACATTTTTGCCCATCTATGTAACCAACATATTTAAGAGGAAAGATTAACAAGATATAAACTGTCAGGCAACCTGTGGAGCAAAACCATCCCACCAAACCTGAACCACCTACCACTTGATATTTTCGTGAGAGAAAAACAATTTATCCTTTGTGTATTGGTTTCCATTGCTCCTGTAACAAACTGTCACAATCTTAGTGACTTAAATTTATTATTTAAGAGAAGAAGCAGAAGGAAGAAAGAAAAAAAGAAAAAAGAAAAAAGTAATAAGAAAAAAAAGAAAAAAAACACAAGATTAAAAAAGAAATACCAACAACAACCACACAAAGACTATATATGGTGTTTGCCTTTAAAAAGTAGAGTCTTTTCTTTTCTTTTTTTTTTTTAAAGTAATAGTAGGTTATAGAAATTAAAAATTAGAGGAGAAATAGAAGACTTAGCACTTAAAAAAAAGTTAGAAAAAAAAAGAAAAAAGAAAAAGAAAAAAAATAAGGAATGATTGTAAAAATAGTGAAGATATATCTGGCCCTTCTCTGATGTTATGGGCCGTGTGGGGTCACTTCCAAGGCGGTTCCCTCTGTTTGACTTCTGTTTGCTGGTCTCTTCAGTGTCTGAGTTCCGTCCTGACACAGGGGGGCGGTGGTGGACACTTTTTTTTTTTTTTAGGCTCACTAGTTCAGACGCGCTGTGGGGAGTGGGGGATGCTGCAAACAAATAGCACTGTCGTGGGCACACAGCGTCTCAGTCCCTCTGGACCTGTCCCCCGCCACGGCGAACAAACCGCTCCGGCTCCACGGTGCTCAGCCGGGAAACATCCGAGGCCGGCCCCAGGCTGCACGCATACACACTGAGGAAACCAGAATTGAAAGAGACACATGTACCCCAATGTTCATCGCAGCATTGTTTATAATAGCCAGGACATGGAAACAACCTAGATGTCCATCAGCAAATGAATGGATAAGAAAGCTGTGGTACATATACACAATGGAGTATTACTCACCCATTAAAAAGAATACATTTGAATCAGTTCTGATGAGATGGATGAAACTGGAGCCAATTATACAGAGTGAAGTAAGCCAGAAAGAAAAACACCAATACAGTATACTAACACATATATATGGAATTTAGAAAGATGGCAATGATGACCCTGTATGCAGGACAGCAAAAAAGACACAGATGTGTATAACGGACTTTTGGACTCAGTGGGAGAGGGAGAGGGTGAGATGACTTGGGAGAATGGTATTGAAACATGTATAATATCATGTAAGAATCGAAATGCCAGTCTATGTCCGATGCAGGATACGGCACGCTTGGGGCTGGTACGCGGGGATGACCCAGAGAGATGTTGTGGGGAGGGGGGTTGGGAGGGGGGTTCAGGTTTGGGAATGCATGTACACCCGTGGTGGATTCATGTCAATGTATGGCAAAACCAATACAGAATTGTAAAGTAAAATAAAAAATAAATAAATTTTTTAAAAAATTAAGACTGAAAAAAAAATTTATTATTTATACAATTTCGAAGATCAGAAGTCCTAAAGACAAGAGTAGACAGGGCTATATCCCTTCTGGCAGCCCTCAGGAAGAATCTGTTTCCTTGCCTTTTTCAACATCTAGAAGTTACATGCATTCCTTAGGTCTTGGCCCCTCTTTCTATCACTCCAATTTCAGGCATCACGTCTCCCATTGTGACTCTGAGCCTCCTTCCTCCTTGTATTGCCCTGGACCCACTCAGATAATTTACGGTAATCTCTTGATTTTTAAACTTGCAATGTAATCCCATCTGCAAAGTCTCCTTTGTCGTGTAGTAACATACTCATTGTGTTAATGGGCTTCCCCAGTGACTCAGTGGGTAGAGAATTTGCCTACAATGCAGGAGACAGGAGAGAGATGCACATTCACACCCAGGTCAGAAAGATCTCCTGAAAGGGGGAATGGCAACCCACTCCATTATTCTTGCCTGGGAAATCCCACGGACAGAGAAGCCTGGTGGGCTACAGTCTACGGGGTCACAAAGAGTCAAACACGACTGAGCACAGCAGACAACATATTCACGAGTTACAGAAATTAGGATATACACATCTTTACAGGAATCATTATTATATCCACAATACTTTGAATCAGTTTTACACATAGCTAGATTTAAATTCTAATATTCTCTTTTCCCAAATTTTATTAGTTTCTTGTTATTGCTTATGCTTATTATTTTCATTGTTTATTTTCTTGTTAAGATACTTTTCCCAAGAGTGCTTGCAGAGAGTTGTTTGGAAAACTCTCTTTAATATGTCATATACAATCCCTGCCTCCCTACTTCTCAAAGCAGAGTTGCCTAAAATTTCCTCTCTTGGTCTTAACTACCCTGCCACAAAGCCATTCATCAATAATATTAATAAAGAACCCAAGCACCTAAAACAGGGCCTAGAACACAGTATTTACTCAGTAAAATTTTGCTAAATGAAGCACTGAGTTGGTTTTTATGTGACATCCACTGCAAAATGAGAAAAACCAATAATATAACGGATATGGCATAAGAGACAGTAGAGAAAATATTCATTTACCTCTCAGTATTGCAAGTCTTGACTTCCAGACATATGCACATCAATGAAAAGGCTAATGTATAAATATATATAATGTATAAATATATATACACTAATGTATACACTATATAATATATATACATTACTATATATACACTATTCATATACTATATAATGTATAAATATATATAAGATCATTCATGCACATATTGGGTGTATGTATACCATATATCCTGTAAGATAGATAGGAGTTGTCTTACCCACTTTTCAACTTACACAATTCTCAGTGTCCCTTTTAATTTTGTATTAAATGTTTTCTCCAGCAATTGGTGATGAAATGCTGACATTGATGACAAGAGCCTTCTAATATTTTGGTTAAAGGGCACATTACTGGAGTTCAGATAGGCTGCATTCAGCTGCCAAATTTGTCTTTTATTAGCTGTGCGATCTTGGTCAAATTATTCAACTTTTGTGTGCCTTAGTTTCTTCATCTGTAAAACTGGATGGTGGTGACAATAGAAGCTAATTGATATAATTTATGAGCAGATTAAATGAGTTAGTAAACATAAAGTTGTAAATAGTTTCTGGCAAGTAGTAAGCTTTCTATGTTCTAGCTATTATAATTAAAGAGAGTGTTTATGAAGACTTAAATGAACAAATTAAATCTTTTTTCCCTTTTCTTTATTGGGAAGTTTCTATGAGAAGCAGCAAAAAAAATTTTTTTTAATAAAAAAATGAAATTCATCTCATCACATGAGAGATTGTCATAGATGACAATCTGCCATTAACCATTCTTATCTCTAAGATAGGGCATCCACTCAACTTTCTGGGGTAGAGTAGGGTAGGGTGAGGCATGAGAGCATGTCTGGAATAATCCTTCCAAATCTCTTTTTTGATTCTTCCCTGCAGGAGCATTGCCTGCATTTATTTTTTGATAATTTTAATTGGGAATAATAGTTGGAAGAATGGGAAACTGAATTTGGTTTTAACTCAAAACCAAATTACCCAATCCAAATTTATTAGGGAAAATAAAAAGCTGAGCCCAGTATATTTTGACTCCTAAATCCAATGACTATTCTAGACTCATTTGAGGAAAGGCTATGATTGACACCTCAGAGATACTGTTGCCAGATAAAATACAGGATGCTCAGTTAAATTCCAATTTAAATTTAACTATCTGCTTGTTTTGTTTTTGTTTTTGTCTTTTGCTAAATCTGACAACTCTACTCAGAAACTCCAATAATCGTCTCACTCAATTCCCTCATTTTAGGATAGAGAATCTGTGAAATTGATGACGAAATAAAATTTCTTCTATCTAGCACATGGGACTCAAGAGTCAAATCCTGGTCTTATCATGTCTTTTCTTCAGTGAAGCACAAAAAAAATGTCTGGAATATTGAGGTTAAAAAGCAAATAAAAGGGGGAGAAAGATCTCTGGTTTCTACCCTCTGAGCAAGTTACCTAAAATTATCTTAAATTTGGAGTCCAGCTTCCCAGGCATTTGTGAAGCCCCATGCAACTTTAAGCTGTTCCTAAAATCATTAACCTGTTAATTAAGATCACGGAGACTTGCTCTGGAAAACGTAATTGAATTGCTTTTGTCTCTCCTACAATAAACAACAGCACAGAGGCAGTTTGGCATTAATTACGTTAAAGCCCTATTCATCTCTATTGATGTTAGCTCATATCAACATTTTATACTGTTTATTCCCTGCTCTGCTTTTTTTTTTTTATCAGAAGCAGCAGCATCAAAAAACACTGCACCTCGAAGTGAACTTCATTTCCACGTGCCTGTTTTCAACTTTGAAATCACATCTCATACATAAACTGATTCTCTTTTTTTCTCCTTGAATAAATTCAAATTTTGATAAAGAAGTATTACTTTCTCTGGATCCCTTAGCACAGGCTAGTGGACATTAGCATATTAACAACTTCAGGGAGGAAAAAAAGGTTTAATTTTCATTAAACTCTTCCAAAACTATTCAATCCACCTAAAATAAATTCTCACATCCAACTCACTAAGTCATTTTGTTTTTTTTTTCCATTGAAAATGCTTATTTAATTCTATCTTCCACAAAAAGTAGACCATGACTGGGGACATAGTTAAATTAGTCTCCTTTGCTCCTCTGTTCTAAGATACTTGGTATTTTCTCTAAAACACTTGCCATCATCTGCTCAGTGGGCAAACTATTTATGCATATGTCTGCCTTGTCTGGTATGATGAAAACTCCCCAAGGGCAGGGGCTATGTTGAATCCTAACCCGTCCAGTAAAAATAAGTTATTATATTTGTTTATCACTTCTCTCTTCAAAGAGACAAATGATTATGCTAAATGCCATTTATTGAGCTTACCACACTTCAGGCAATGTGCTCGACATTTAACCCAAGCTACATCAAAACAAGACTGAGTAATAAGAAATATTAGCATACTTCCCTTACAGGTTAAAAAAAAAAACAAACCTGAGTCTTGAGGGATAATTCAAAGCAATAAGAAAATGTTAGAGCCGAAATTTAAATCTAGATCTCTTTGCACCAGAAGTTCTTTGTTTTCTTCATTGTTAGTTATTAGGGGTAAAGACCTCAGTTGTGAGACCATGGTTGTGATCCTTCTCCATCCTTCACTTAGTACCAAGGAGTGAAAGACCAAATGCCTTCTATTCCACGAGCAGCAGAAAATGATGTTGTGGTTCTGGAGAAGAAATCATTAACTGGCACAACTGGTCATCTTCCAAGGCTTGATTATCTGGTCGTTCATGGTTCTTCTCCCTTTGCACAGTGGGCAATAATGAAGAATGCTCACGTGTCTTCCTCAAGCACCAGCATTACATGGCAAGTAGGCCATGGAATGGGGACTAGGGAGCTGGAAGCCTGGTCCTGATGCTATCATTTTCCTGAGTTTCTCCATCTGTAAGTCATGAGGTCAAAATTTCCTTCTAGCTGTGTCTTCCTGTAATCCATGGGAATATGAGTTTCCTAAGAAACCCAGGACATGGCACATAATAAGTTCTCAATAATAAATATTTGGGTATTGTAATGAACACATGAATGAATAACAAAAGTATGGCTCTTACTCCAGTTCCCAGGAACTACAAATAAGGTTTCCCTTCACGTCAATGTGTGAGAGAGGATGGGAGCTCACTGTTTGCAATGCTGATGTTTTTATGCCTTCCAACACACTTCCATCTGGCCCTGGTTTTCCATTTTCCCAATTTGGAACAACTTTTCCCATTCATTGGAATCACTTCCTTTCTTATGTTTACAAAACAGATGATTTGGGGATTTTACATAATTCATCCTAAACATAGACTAACTCAAACTGAGTCCAAGTACCAACCAACAGGCGCATGGAACACTGCATTGGATGTTAAAAAAAAAAAATGATTCTGTATGCTTTTGAAAAACTAGTAAAAACTGCAACCTGATGATATTTTAAATTACAATAACGCTGCTTCTGTGAGCTTGTCCTGCATATACCCTGCATGTGTTTACATTCCTACAGGGTTTATAGTGTTTTGGTTCCTTACATTCTGGTTGTTCGAATGAATGCAGAAAAATGAGATACTTACATACCTGACTTTCTACTTACATACCTTACTTAGTCCAGTTGTAACCTTTCAGAACTGCTGTTTCCCTTAGGTGCAAAGGATTTATTGGTTGCTTATGTGGATTCTGACCCTTGGGCAGGTATATTTTGGGTTTCTCTTGGCAGGGTCAAGGGAGGCAGAGTGGAGCAAGTTGATATCTAATTGTTTACAAAAGTAGGCCTGAGATATAAATGTATCAGAAACCACAGGCACCATGAAGTGAAAAGCTTTTATTTTCAGGTTGGTCAAGGGGAAAAGAAAGTGTTGATTTTGGATTTCTGTCTACTGTTTTCCCACCTTCACTAGATAAGCAAACAGATATAGAGGACTGCATGCAGCGTACATTTCTGAGCACCTTACATACACACCTTACATTTACTACTCATCTAAAACTCATAACACTTTGATCAGTCATGCCTTTCTTACAAAGAAACAAACGCCCAGAGAAGTAATGTCATTTGCCTAAAATTATTCAGTTATAGAAGTGGCGTAAATTAGGTTTGAAACCAGACAGCCTGGCTCTGGAGTTGATACTCTCAACAACCATACCATATCAAGCTGCCTCGGGAGCATCCATTCTAATTTTGGTGGTCTCCTAACCAGGCTCTTTACTTCCCATCCCTCCCACTTTCCAACTCATCCTTCACCAGTGTTAACTGCCTATAGTACAGGTTTAACCATGCCTTTCCCCAGCTCAAAATTCTTTACTGGCTCTTAGCCATCTTCTCAAATCAAATGATACATCCTCACTCAGCTACTCCAAGGCTCTATAACTTTGTCCCAACCTTCTTTTTCAACCTAATTTCTGTATCTCTACCTTCACAAATCTTATGTCCCTGTTAGACTTAAACCCTACATGCCATTCCCAAAACATGGTTTTGACTTTTCTGTGTCCATGATCTTGTCCACAGCATATGGAAAACCTTCCCCAATACCAAGGCATAAACCTCACTTGTCCTCCAATGAGAAAAAGTCAATGCTCCTTCATGGGCTGAATTACATCCCCCACAGTTCATATGTTGAAGCCCTAACCCTCCAACATGACTATATTTTGAGATAGGGCCTTTAAGGAGGTCTGCACTCATGTAAGGGCTTCCCTCATAGCTGGGTTGGTAAAGAAACTGCCTGCAATGCAGGAGACCCCAGTTTGATTCCTGGATTGGGAAGATCCACTGGAGAAGGGACTAGCTACCCGCTCTAGTATTCTTGGGCTTCCCTGGTGGCTCAGCTGATAAAGAATCCATTTGCAACACGTGAGACCTGGGTTCAATCCCTGGGTTGGGAAGATCCCCTGGGGAGGGGAAAGGCTACCCATTTGAGTATTCTGACCTGGAGAATTCCATGGACTGTATAGCCTATGGGGTTGCAAAGAGTCAGACATGACTGAGTGACTTTCACTTTAAGGAGGTAAGTAAGATTAAATGTGGAAAATTCTTAAAGAGACGGGAATACCAGACCACCTGACCTGCCTCTTGAGAAATCTGTATGCAGGTCAGGAAGCAACAGTTAGAACTGGACATGGAACAACAGACTGGTTCCAAATAGGAAAAGGAGTACGTCAAGGCTGTATATTGTCACCCTGCTTATTTAACTTCTCTGCAGAGTACATCATGAGAAATGCTGGGCTGGAAGAAGCACAAGCTGGAATCAAGATTGTCAGGAGAAATATCAATAACCTCAGATATGCAGATGACACCACCCTTATGGCAGAAAGTGAAGAGGAACTCAAAAGCCTCTTGATGAAAGTGAAAAAGGAGAGTGAAAAAGTTGGCTTAAAGCTCAACATTCAGAAAATGAAGATCATGGCATCTGGTCCCATCACTTCATGGGAAATAGATGGGGAAACAGCGTCAGACTTTATTTTTTTGGGCACCAAAATCACTGCAGATGGTGACTGCAGCCATGAAATTAGAAGACTCTTACTCCCTGGAAGAAAAGTTATGACCAACCTAGATAGCATATTCAAAAGCAGAGACATTACTTTGCCAACAAAGGTCTGTCTAGTCAAGGCTATGGTTTTTCCAGTGGTCACGTATGGATGTGAGAGTTGGCCTGTGAAGAAAGTTGAGTGCCGAAGAATTGATGCTTTTGAAGTGTGGTGTTGGAGAAGACTCTTGAGAGTCCTTTGGACTGCAAGGAGATCCAACCAGTCCATTCTGAAGGAGATCAGTCCTGGGTGTTCTTTGGAAGGAATGATGCTGAAGCTAAAACTCCAGTACTTTGGCCACCTCATGCGAAGAGTTGACTCATTGGAAAAGACTCTGATGCTGGGAGGTATTGGGAGCCGGAGGAGAAGGGGACAACAGAGGATGAGATGGCTGGATGGCATCATCGACTCAATGGACGTGAGTTTTGGTGAACTCCGGGAGTTGGTGATGGACAAGGAGGCCTGGCATGCTGTGATTCATGGGGTTACAAAGAGTCAGACACGACTGAGTGACTGAACTGAACTGAAGATTAAATGAGGTCATAGGCTGTCAGTCAGTCAGTGTTAGTTACTCATTCATGTTCAACTCTTTGCAACCCCATGAGCTGTAGCCTACCAGTCTCCTCTGTCCATGGAATTCTCCAAGTAAGAATACTTGAGTGGGTTGCTATTCCCTTCTCCAGGTGATCTTCCTGACCTAGGGGTCGAAGCTGGGTCTCCTGGATTGCAGTCAGATTCTTTACCATCTTAGCCACCAGTGTCTAAATCCAATATGTCTGGTGTCCTACAGTAAAAGGGGGAGGCACCAGGGTTGCACACACACAGGAAAGGTCATGTGAGGACCCAGCAAAGAGGCAGCTGTTTGCAAGCCAGGAAGAGAGGTTTCCTCAGAAACCACCCCTACTGACAGCTTGATCTTGGATTTCCAGCCTCCATGAGTACAAAAGAACAAAGAAATTGCCTTTGTTTTAATCCACCCATTCTGTGCTGTTTTGTTACAGCAACCCTAGCAGACTAACACACTCTCCCTTACTCCTTAAGGTAAGATTCTCAATCGTGTGTTCAGTGACTGTTTTTAAGCCCTTTAAATTTTGGTAATGTCCTAATAGCAGACCAAAAAAAAATTTTTTTAACAAAAAATCACTATTAAAAACAACACAATCACTTCTGAGGAAGAACAGTGTCTTTGAATGTTTAAATATCACATTTATTGCACTTTTCTGGGTCATTTTATAGAACTGTGTTTGTTTTTATTTTAGACTTGTTGGCTGATCTGATAGTGCATTCTTAAATATTTGAAAGACATATTCTTTTACATATTCTAGAGAACATTCCAGAAAGCAAGCACTGGCTTGATTACACCAAGTCTCTTCTCTCTCACTCTCAGTATATTTCTGCCTGCTCTTACCCTTATTTCAGGTGAGATGTCAATCACTGGAGTGTGTGCAGTCACTTAGACCACATTTTAACTTAACACACTGTTCACATTTCATCAGAGAAGTGAATCAGCAAACCAGCTAAGAATTATTACATATGGGCAGTGACCACCTAAAAGTCACAGAATAACACTATAAGTAAATAGACAAAAATATTAGATATATTTCCCTTAGCAAAAGACTTTGCATTGATAAATGAATAGAAATAAAGGACCAGAAAGTGGTGGTTGGTAGAAGAAAAGATTACAGGGTGATTTTAGTGTAGCTTTCTTTTTTTAATGCTTAATGTAGCATCTTTTTTAAATGTTTCTTTGCATTTCCAAATGTTCTCTGGTGATAAAGGGTTACTTTTTTTAGAATTATGGGGGTGGTAGAGAAAAGAAATTTTCACTTTATAGGATGTCAATGGGTCTACCTCCCCCAATTAGAATCATTCTTGCCCTGATCCTTGGTCAAGTACACACTCCTAAGCATCATTTATATCCGCCAGGTCAATGTCCTTTCCCTTAGGTCAAATAAATTGACCGTATTTATGGGAGCTAATGAGTTAATAGGTTTCAGTGTGCTACAATCCTAATTAATATATTTGAATTTTGATCATACTTTTAAAAAACACCCCCACCCCAAATTTGGACTTTCTAGCCCTCTTGCTAATGTCAGGAAGCAAAGAGGAAATAAAGAGCCTCTTGACAAAAGTGAAAGAGGAGGGTGAAAAAGCTGGCTTAAGACTCTACATTCAAAAAACTAAGATCATGGCATCCGGTTCCATCACTTCATGGCAAATAGATGGATAAAAAATGGAAACAGTGACAGACTTTATTTTCTTGGGCTCTAAAATCACTGCAGATGGTGACTGCAGCCATGAAATTAAAAGACACTTACTCTTTGGAAGAAAAGCTATGACAAACATAGACAGCATATTAAAAAGCAGAGACATCACTTTGCTGGCAAAAGTCTGTATAGTCAAGTCTATGTTTTTTCCAGTAGTCATGTACGGATATGAGAGTTGGCCCATAAAGAAGGCTGAGCACCAAAGAATTGATGCTTTTGAACTGTGGTGCTAGAGAACACTCTTGAGAATCTCTTGGACAGCAAGGAGATCACACCAGTCATCCTTAAGGAAATCAACTCTAAATATTCTTTGGAAGGAATGATGCTGAAACTCCAAGACTTTGGCCACCTGATACAAAGGCCACTTATTGGAGAAGACTTTGATGCTGGAAAAGATTGAGGGCAGGAGGAGAAGGGAAAGACAGAGGATGAGATGGTTGGATGGCATCACCAACTCAATGGACATGAGTTTGAGCAAACTCCGGGAGATGGTGATGGACAGGGAAACCTGGTATACTGTAGACCATGTGGTTGCAAAGAGTCAGACATGACTTAGTGACTGAACAAAACAAAGTCTTAATGCTAGACAATGGTCCATGAAACTGTGATGAGGCTATACCAGTATTCTAATCACTAACCAGAATGTGGTCACTTATTCAGTAACTCTTTTCTGTGCTGGAGTAAATTGTTAATACTGTGGTATCCAACAGATGGTTACAGCACCACACCAAATTGCAAAGCGCTAGTTTATTTCCTTACCATTTTTCATAACCCCCTTTACTTATCCACTCACTCTCAATCTAGAAGAGTCAAGAAGCCTTAGAGATGGCAGTCCAGTGGCTATGACTACATACTCCCTATGCAGGGGTCCATGTTCAATCCCTGGTCAATGAACTAGATTCCACATGTCACAGCTAAGAGTTTGCATGCTACAACTAAAAGATCCTGTGTCCTGCAACAAAGACCTGGTGCAGCCAAGTAAATAATTTTCTTTTAAAGAAGCCTTAGAGAGAGAAAAGAAAATTAGTATTGAGATGGCTATGCCTTATCCTGCTGGGAGACAATATAGCATAATGCTAAGGACTCTATGGAGAAGGTAACGGCACCCCACTCCAGTACTCTTGCCTGGGAAAATCCCATGGATGGAGGAGCCTGGTGGGCTGCAGTCCATGGGGTCACTAAGAGTCGGACACAACTGAGCGACTTCACTTTCACTTTTCACCTTCATGCATTGGAGAAGGAAATGGCAACCCACTCCAGTGTTCTTGCCTGGAGAATCCCAGGGACGGGGAGCCTGGTGGGCTGCCGTCCATGAGGTCGCACAGAGTCGGACATGACTGAAGCGACTTAGCAGCAAGGACTCTATTCAAACAAACAGATTTTGCTTTATTTTACTTATTGTTTTATTTTACTTAGCACATCTTAAATTCCAAATGAACTTGCCCCATGACTCTTCCCTTTACCACACGCATTTGATGCCTTCCAGGGTCCATAAACCCTGCTCTCCATCATGTGTGGAGCAAGAACAATCTCTGACAGCAAAGAGCAAACCCAAAACAAGAATGTTTACTTTAGAGCCTTCTAGATATCCTCCTAGCCCAAGGAAGACAGTAAAAATTCTTGCTTTAGAAAGAGAAAGGCATAAGATACCAATTAACTTCTCATTGAGACATTCCACTATCTAGTTAAAATAATAGTGCCAGAGCTTGGGTTAGAACTATATTTCAGAAACCCAGGCCAGGGTTATTTCCACTACGTTAATTATTCTCGACCTTGGCTGTGCATTGGAATCACCTATAAAGCTTTAATAATTGCCAATGTCCAGTCACACTCAATGGCACTCCACTCCAGTACTCTTGACTGGAAAATCCCATGGACGGAGGAGCCTGGTAGGCTGCAGTCCCTGAGGTCGCTAAGAGTTGGACACGACTGAGCGACGTCACTTTCACTTTTCACTTTCATGCATTGGAGAAGGAAATGGCAACCCACTTCAGTGTTCTTGCCTGGAGAATCCCAGGGACAGAGGAGCCTGGTAGGAGGCCGTCTATGGGGTCTCACAGAGTCGGACATGAATGAAGCAACTTAGCAGCAGCTTAGCAGCAGTCACACCCCAAGAGATTCTGATCTAATTGGTATGGAGTATGGCCTGCATATCAAGAACTTTAAAAGATTCTCCAGGTGACTCTAACATGCAGCCAAGCTTGAAAACCACTGACCATAGTGTACTACCTTCCCTAGTGACTAATGGCCAACCATCCAGGTCCCATGGACAGTGAATGAAAAAACACACAGCACCCCATCTTCCCCTTGCTGCCCCTTTTCCTACTTAAACATGTGCAGGTACATACTTAACGAGTTGCTTATTTAACCAGTGACTGCTGTCTTCATTTAGAGCAGGAATCTTTAAACCTTTTCTTTAAAGAGCCAGAAAGCAAATATTTTAGACTTCTGAAGTCATCATAGTCTCTGTAGCACACACTCTACTAGTACTAATATAGCAAGAGAAGAAATCATAGAAAATATGTAAGTCATGGACATGGCTGTATTCTGAAAAAACTTTATTTGCAAAAACAGGCACACTCAACCCACAGGCTATGGTCTGCTGACCTCTGATTTAGAGTCTCTAAGACACATCACGCAATTACTACACTTTTGAAAAATGGGCTATGATGATTCTGACGCCAGTGGTCTTTAGCAGTCTATTACAATTGTTGAAGTGTATTTTTCTGCTGCAGAATACTCCTCCTTAGCCTGTTTCTGATGTTGAATAGAGTCATGGCTGCTCCCCTAGATCCCATATCCACATGTTTATTACCTTCCTGATATCCCAACAGGGAGATCTCACCATCTGGACACCTCTCACTCCTTCCCTGTACCTGTATTGCATCATGTGGCATTTTTCACACCACTATGTTACATGTTCTATTTCAGATTTTCAGATTCTAGAGCATAAGCAATGGGAGAATAGTTGCTGTAAATATTACTACTTATTATTATTGTTATCATTTACATGGGCATGGTACTTTACAGCTTACAATCCCTTTCACATCCACTGGACCCTTTGATTGAAACATCTCCTGGGAGACAGATGGAGCCATGAAGATCATTTCATGGATGTTCAGAAAACTATGACTCCACAAGATTACTGCACATTAAGAGGCAAAGTTTAAATTTGAATCTAGATCTCATGATTGCAAGAAAGTATGTTTAGTGGAAGTGGGAAACTACATATGGATTTGGAGAGAGTTGTATTCAGATTTACCTGGTAGGGGGAATGAAGAAGATAGATGATGAGAACATACTTGCCTTCATCGTGGATGTCAACGTCAACAAGCACCCAATCAAACACGCTGTGAAGACGCTGCATGACATTGACATGGCCAAGGCTAACACCCTTCGAGATCAGACCTGATGGAGAGAAGAAGGCAAATGTTTGACTGATTCCTGACTATGATGCTTTAGATACTACTAACAAAACTGGGATCATCTAGACTGTATCCAACTGGCTATTTCTAAATATAAATATTTTAATACCAAAAAAAACATTCAGCTGATAGTTTTGTAAACTTGAACAAGTCATTCAAACTCTCAGAATTTTTGTTTCTTCAACCATAAAAATAGGAATACTAGTACGTGCTTACCTTTTAAGATTGCTTTCAGAATTAGAGACAATCTAATTAACACTCCTGGAATTAATAAGTACTCAGTAATGGCAGCTACCATTACCACCTAATAATACTGCTGTTGTTGCTGCTGCTCCTTATCCAGGATTCTTTCCATTTTGCACGTGATTCCATTCACCACTGCATGTGTCATTGTATTTGATACAGTGACTTTAATTTAATAGGTGGCCAATTAAAGCCTAATAAATTGAACTAATTAGTTTATTAATGATTTGTTTATATAGGCCTATATTTAAAATTTCCTTCTACTATAGATTTTTTAAAAGTAACAAAAATACCCTCAAGGGTAGAAGAAAATTAGATGATGTATTTATAAAAAGACAACATATAAAGGGAATTTCCTTCCCAATACAAAGTAAATCTCCTTAGCCAAGTGCACATGCCCCAAAACACTTCTATTAACTACTTAAAATAAAAGAACATAACTCCCAGCTGATTTCTCTTCCTTATAGAATCATTAATGCTTAAAAGTCCAAAAAAGCAAAGCTGTCAGCCGGATTTTCCCCAATTAATAGACACTCAACTTTGGCTGAATCATCAGTAAAAATGGTAATTTCCTCTCGATTTACAATTTTTCTTGGAGTATGCCTCAAAATACCCCTGGAGAGCTCTGAAGAGAGTCAAAAGTTCAGCCTCAGAACTTGATTGGAAGATTCCTCACCCTAGCTTCCCAATCACCTCTCAGCTGTTCCACTAGGAAATTGATAATCAATTAAGACGAGACCCCACTATGCATCAGACATTTCTGGACACCAAGATGATGAAAGGTCTATGTATTCTAGCAGTTTATGATCTGATGAGTAAGAACAGATGTACAACTCTGAAATGGACTGTAAAGTATTTGACAGGGTGTTGGCTTCAAATTCCAGAGAAAGAGAAATAAAGCAAGGTGGGCCAGAATAGGTAGAGGAAGCATCCAAGGTCAAGTTACCAGCTCCAGACTCCTAGTGATACACGTATTTGCACATGAGCACTGGCCTCTGAGCAAGCATCTGAGGAGGTAATGTGACTGGATGAAAAGGAAGAAGCTTTACCAGCTGGCTCAAAAGGAAATCTGAAGAGCAGGTTCCTGAAGAGCTCTGCTACATGCAGTCACTGAGGGCTCCATGGATACTGTGACTCTTCCCTTCCCTACACTCTGGGTCCTCATCATTCAGCCAGAGGGTGAGTGCTGGGAGAGACAGAATCCACAAAAAAAAATGTTTCTAAGGGCCAAGCCAGGAAATGGACACATCAATTCTTACTCCATTGGTTGTAACTCAGTCATTCTGAACCACAGGGAAAAGGAAAAACATTTATTTGTAGAGTCAGGAAGAGGAGAATAGTCAATAGTAGAGACCACTAGCAGATTCTACGACAATATGCTGTCCTGGCCATCAGATTTCCAGTTCACTCATTTTTTTCAACATACTGAACACACTTAACATCCCCCCACAAGCATCCAACACAAAGTTCTATCCAATCACGGCACCAGACTCAAAGTCCAAGATGTCTGAATCAATCCTCTCTGTACAATTTGGGTACATGTCTTTATGGTCCAGCAACCTATGAGCTTCATGGAATGTATAATGATGGAATAAGGAAGGATAATCAAAATAGAAATTTTTTTTTGTTTTGTGTATGCTCGGTTGTGTCCAACTCTTTGCAAGCCCCTGAACCGTCGCAGAGGAACACGCTCCTCTGTCCATAGAATTTCCCAGGCAAGAATTTAGGAGTGGGTTGCCATTTCCTCCTCCAAGGAATCTTCCCGATCCAGGGATCAAACCCATGTGTCCTGCATCTCCAGCATTGGCAGGTGAATCCTTTACCACTGAGCCACTTGGGAAGCCCTGCAACAGAAATATTCAGAAGAAAGAATGGGAGACATGCAGTAGTGATGGGTCTATATAAATTCCTAAGTCCCACTAGGAAGCCATTTTGAAGGCCTCCTACTATAAGGGCAGAGAATTAGTTGAATAGACGTTGATGCTGCCCTTGGAGGAACTCTCCTGTCTCTTTGCTTCTATGTCTGCTGACTCCCTCCTGTGACGTTCTTCCTTGTCCACTACCTCTGGCCCTATATGAAGTGAATGCTTGTGCTTTTTGGGAGCAATCTCAATTTCACAGCCAATTTTCTGCTGGGTATAAATATGAAAAACCTGAAGAAAAGAGAAGAGCATTTTCAGTCCTGGATCTTAGTTTCTCTCACATTACAATGCACTAGAAAGTTTGATAGGTTTATATTCTATTTGTTTCTTGTCAGTTTCTCGTGCAAATACACACACTCAAAGTCTTTCCTAGATGGAAGAGAGATGAATGTTAGTGAGCATTACTGGTTTCTGCTAAAACTACCCAGTATGTTTAAAAAAAAGAAAGAAAAAATAAGAATATGCATTTAGATTTACTTTTCATTTTAAAAATAAACAGTAAAATGATAAGTGCAGTGAGCAAGTGAAAACAGAGTGAATAGAGACAGGGTGGGAGCCAAATTTTCAGTTTATATCTGTTAACACTGAATGGATTTTTGAAACATATTACTGTGTCACTACCATTATGCAAAAATGTATTACTATTTCTAAAAAATAGCAAATTTTAAAATGTATGTAGAGAAAACCTGGTGTTCATACACATTGCAATAGCTTGTCTTCCTTCAACTCTTCAGAACCATCCGTTCTCTTTGTAGGCTTCACTAATAATGTTCATTTTCACTAAATTTTGCTCAGATAAAAATGTGAGCACATTGAATCAGGGGCAAGAATCAGGTGGTAAGAGTCCCTCCTGAATCTAGTCTAGTAATTTCCCCTGTTCCTCAGAGGAGTGATGGCACTGCGTACGTGCATGCTCAGTTGCTTCAGCCCTGTCTGACTCTTTGTGACCTCATGAACTGTAGCCCGCCAGGCTCCTCTGTCCATGGGATTCTCCAGGCAAGAATACTAGAGTGGGTTGCCATGCCCTTCTCCAGGGAATCTTCCTGACCCAGGGATCGAAACTGCGTCTCCTGCATCTTCTGCACTGCAGGTGGATTCTTTACTACTGAGCCACCTGAGAAGCTCCTTTCTATTTAGGAATCTTTATATACAAATGTCCTTTCCCTAAATCTTCTCAAGACTTCCTCCTCCTCATATTTCCAGACACAGCTTGCATTCTACCTCCTCAGTCTTGTACTTCATGTATATGTGTTGATTGTCTACTCCCACAAGAATGTAAGTTTCATAGCAATGTCTATCTATCTATTTTAAAACATCAAACCCCTAGAACCTAAAATAGTGTCTGGCACATAGTAAAAAATCCATAGTTAGCTGATCAAATGAGTGAATGAATGAGTGTTAGTGAATATAAATTTTTTTGTTTATCCCTGAATTGTTCTTACTCACAACACTTCTGACACCAAATGTGTGCTTTTTTTTTTTCTCATACTAACCAATTCTGACACCAACTGGATGTCTTACATTTCAATTCTAACAATAACTACTGCAAGTTAGCTTTAAGGGCCCACTAGACTGTCCCCACTTGAGTTGCCAGCCATAGATATGAGATCCTCAAGTTACCCACACTTCTAACTTGGTTACAAGGTTAAGGATCCCCATTACTACCCCACCCACCAGTCCCTTGGACAGCAAGGAGATCAAACCCATCAATCCTAAAGGAAATTAACCCTGAATATTCATTGGTAGGACTGATGCTGAAGCTCCAATACTTTGGCCACCTGATACAAAGAACTGACTCATTAGAAAAGACCCTGATGCTGGGAAAGATTGAGGGCAGGAGGAAAAGGGAGTAACTGAGGAGAGATGGTTGAATGACATCACTGACTCAATGGACATGAATTTGAGCAAACTCAGGGACATAGTGAAGGACAGGGAAGCTCGCATGCTGCGGTCCATGGGATCACAAAGAGTTGGACATGACTTGGCGATTGAACAACAATAACATCTCTCAAACCCCGTTCCCCTACATGTTTCAATATTTGCTAGAATAGCATACAGGATGCAAGAAAATTCTTCACTTACTATTGTCAATTTGTTATAAAATATACAACTCAGGAACAGCCAAGTGGAAGAGATGCATAAAACAACTCAGGAGCAGCCAAGTGGAAGGGTAGGGTGGGAGCACAGAGCTTCAGACTTTCTCTAGGCACATCACCCTCCCAACACCGTGTTGCTTTCACCAACCTGAAAGCTTTCTGAATATTATTGTTAAAAATGTTTATAGAGCCCAATCTCCAACCCCACCCTACCCTTTCTTGGAAGTTCATGGGTGAAGCTGAAAGTTCCAACCCTCTCTTTTCTTGGTCTTTCTTATGACCAGTCCCATACTTAAGCTATTTAGGAACCCTATCCTAAATCTCTCCATTATCATGAAGTCAAGTGTTATGAATAAATAAAAGATATTTCTATCACTCAGGAAATTGCATGGGTTTTAGCTCTGTATCCAGTGGGCTCAGATGGTAAAGAATCTACTTGCAGTGTAGGAGTCCCAGGTTCAATCCCTGAGTTGAGATGATCCCCTGGAGGAGGAAATGGCAACCCAATCCAGTATTCTTGCCTGGAGAATTCCATGGACAGAAGAGCCTTGTGGGCTGATGCCATGAGCCAGCATGAGGAATCCCGCCCATGGCAATGGTCATGAGGAAGGAAGCCAGACAAAATGCAAAGGCATGATCTAGCTTCAGGGGTCCCCCCTGAGTTTTCCTGAACATCTACCCCCCAAAACCAGAGTCTGCCTGCCTTATTGCATATAAAAAAAAATGTCTCGGTCTGAACCCCCTTTGGATGGCTCTCTAACTTGCCTGACAGGTTCCCCCGGACTTTTTACAATTTGTGAATTGTTTACAGCCCCTCAACTGCAAGAGGCACAAAGCTTAAAGCATCTTAAAGATACAGAGCCTTTTCTAAAGAGCTAAAAATCATATTGGTGATGGGTTTTCACTGTTGACTCAATAACTGCTGCCAGGCCTCCATATTCTTTATCTTTTAGGCACCTGAGGGATATTAATCAATGTAATTGGGATATAGAAAAAGGAATATAGTAGTTTTGATGTTAGCAACACTAGACTTTTGAGTTAATTACTTTTCTCTTTGTTATAAATCACTGTACTCCTTTTCATTGTTATAAATTGTTGTGTCCTTGCTATGTAAGAATGTAACTTTATTTAGTGCTTTCTGAGAGTGGCACCAGACTTTGGGAAGAACAACACTGTTAACACAAATAAGTCTTCTGGTTGATAAACTCTTATCAGAAAAGGGCCGTAAAATGTTAATTGACCTCCTGGCCAGAAGATGATGTAAATCACCTAAGACTTGTGTATACAACTAGGTATGCAGAGAGAAAGCCTGGTCTCAATAAGAGTCAGGGCTGCTGATGCTGCATAATTTTATATTATCCATTGATCTCTATGTACAAAAAAAAGGTATAAAAGGCCTTTCTGGACAATAGAGGATGGGCCAGTCACTGGACTGGTTTCCCCCGTGTCTCCCCTTTACTCCTTTTCTGGCTGAATTCCCATCTGGGGCATGGAGGCTCGCCATGTCTACTTACTTGCCCCAGCTTCTAAGATCCACGCAAGAGGGAGCCCAAGGTGGGGCACCCCCGCTATTCAAGAGGATGCCGGTGGCCTAACATAGATGGTGCAAGTTCCTTGTCTGGAACTTTATTGGCTTTCCATGTAAACCAACTTATTCAACCTCTTTTCTCCACTAAATTTTCCTACTATACTATTTCTTCCTAATCTCTTTATAATTCTAATTAAATAGTTTTTCCTCACCTACGCCGTCTCCCCTTCGAATTCCCTGGATCCACCAGGGCAGGACCCCAGCAGGCTATAGTCCATGGGGTCGCAAAGAATTGGACACAACTGAGTGACTAACACTTCACTTTCACCCAGGAACTGAGACAAAGACCAGATATATTTTTATATTATATCACAGCCTCTGAGAGTAAAGTTAAATCTCAATGTACAGAGAAAGGGTTTATCTCTAGGGGCATAAGAAGAATCATACATCTCAAACTGGACACTGGAGGGGTGGAAGCAGGGAGGTGATGGTGTGAGGAGGCCAGGAAGATTCTAGATGAACTGTAGTTCATCTGCAGAAGTCTCCCTCTTTAGAGGTGATGACATAGGCAACAGAATGCAGAGATCAGTCCTGGATTATAGTCATTCATATATTCCTTCCCTGGATATATTACTAGGAAGTAGAGAAATAAGGATTGTTTTCAAGAACCTGAAAGCTTGTGCTACTTCTTTGAGGCTGGAGGCTAAGCATCTTAGACAGTGAACTAATTGAGTGAAATCTAGGGTGACCAACACATCCCAGTTTACCTGAAACTTGTCCCAGTTTTAAAACTGAAATTCCCGTGTCCCAGAAACCACCTAGCTTCTGACAAATTATAACTACTTCCTAAACAAAACTTTATATTTTTCTTACCTCTGATGTGATTTCCCTATAACTTTCCTCAGATTTTGATAAATGTAAAAATCCCAGGAACAACTCTTTGCACTTACAGAAATTAAGAGTGCTTAAAAGGGACCATCTGATGGTGTTAGTGTGATTATAGCGAGAGAGCCCCAGGGGAAAAGTGACATATAATGAAACAAAATTGGTGCTTCTCAGCCTAGAGATTCTCCTACCTATGCCAAATCTTGAAGATGTTTTGGCAAGAAAAAAAAATTTAAAAAGAAGGGAGAAAGGGTGAAAGAAAAAACATAAATGATCTGAATTAAAAAGCATATAGAACTGGCATTGATGAACCTTAATTCCTTTGAGTTATGTTTCCAGCAATATGGAATTCATGCCAATTAATCTGCCCTCTCACACCAAGTCCCTCAGTGCTCATAGCTAAGAGATGCCAGCAAGGCCACCTTTTCTGAGTTTAAGATTGTTGAAAATGTATTTGATAAATTCCAACATTCTTTCCAGATTAAACTGTATAATAAAACCAGAAATAGGAATAGATGGATATACCATTTTGATTTCTGATCCCTTGTATGTGACATTTTCTATCACCTATCAGCTTTTAGAAACTTCTGTTTGTCCCTGATGTTCAGGGTTTTTTTCACTTGTAATACACACCACAAGTATACTTCCATTCTCAAGGGTCATGTCTTTTGGATTAAGGGAGATTTGACAAAATTGTTACTTGAATAATTTCTTCTCCACTGTTTACTCTGGTCTTTCTGGAGTTCCTAGTTTTTGGATTTAGAGTTTATGGTTTCATCTTCTAATTTTTTTTTCTCTTGTATTGATGATCTCTGTGTTTTTATTCTAATTACTGTCTTACTTCCTTAATTTCATATTTCAACAATTTTCCAGACATGTTTATTTTCATATTTTTAATTTCTCAAAAACTTTGTTTTATTCTCTGATTGTTTATGTGTATTTTGTCTTTAAATATATGAAATAACTTTTTCTTATTTCTCAGATGCTTTATTTTATCTTATCTCTCTGAGGAAAGTATTTTTAATATTTCACCTTGGCTTCTTCCATTAAGTCTGCTTGTTTCTTTTTTATTTTTTATTGTATTTACTTATTTATTCTGTTTTGTGAAAGATTTTTCTCAGTTGTTTTACCTTTTTCATGGAATTGTATGTTTCCTTTGCCAAATTTTCTATCAGTCTGAGAATTTTTTCTTGTTGCTATTAAAGAACTCTTTATATATTAAGGATATTAGATTTACCATTGAGTGTGGCAACCATTTTCCTACCAAATAGTCATCTGTCTTATTTGAGTATCTGTATAAAATTTTTTTTAATTTTATGTGATTAAATTTAGTGGTCATTTTATTTCAGAAGTTCAGGTAATATTGAGCCAAAGCTTCTATAATCCAAGATTATATTTTACAAAATGTTGTATTTTTTTCTAAAATATTTATTTTTTAACATTTTTTACTCTAATTTTGGTGTAAGAAGTGAAGTAAAGGTTCTACTTTGTTTTTTCCCAAATGACAGCATACATGTTCCAACATAATTTGTTGAGAAATTCACTGATTTGAAATGGCATTGATTTCAGTTAAGGTTACATTTATTTGAATATCTTAGAAACCTGATCAAAGTGATCAGTAGATGTGTTTTTTTCCCCCACATTTAACCAAAAATCTGAAGATAAGTCTTGGACTGGGTTTTGTAATGCCATTAATATCCTAGTCTCTTTCTATTCTTCTTTTCCTTGTATAATTTTATTCTCATGATTGCTTTATGTCATATAAAGACTGCCTGATCCCTTATATAAAGTCAGCATATTCAAGAAGGAAGGAGATGAAAAGAGAGAATAGAGAGAAGGAGAAGTATCTCATGGATCTTGAGTATTATATGACTAATATTTGCTGCAAGAGAGGCTAGTAAATAATTTTTAAGATATATGTATTGCTGCCGTAAACAAATATTAGGCTCCTATCAGTAAAAGAGAATGACAGAATAAATGTTGGATTCAAAACTAACAGTTTTGGGTACTTAACTGTTACATGTGGACTTGTTGGATAACCTAGAGCATTTGGTTGCATATAAATGGATTTCTCCAGGCAAGAATACTGGAGTGGGTTGCCATTTCCTCCCTCAGGGGATCTTTCTGACCCAGGGATTGAACACAAGTCTCCTGCATTGCAGGCAGGTTCTTTACTGTCTGAACCACCAAGGAAGCGCCAAAATAATAGTGAAGAGTATTTTATGAAGCTATTAGAGCATATGGGGATTAATTAGATACATGTACTTTAAAATAAAGAAAATTAATAAGGCAATCATTAACTCCAGGAAAACAAAATAACTGTACAAAATCTCAAGGGATTGATTTACTATTTATCTCAACAAAATATCCTGTTTCTATAGTCATGATAATATAAATACCGAAGTCTTTCTGACTTCAAAAGAAAAGAAAAATTATTTCAAACAGACTTTAAAGTTTCAATTTTTCCATCCTTGCTCATCTCCTGGGTGCCAGTTTACAATGTATCAAGAACTTCCCTGAGGAGACTAGTAACAAGAGGCCCTTCACAGACCCTATGAATTCAAGTGGACTTCACATCAATTAAAACACCAACTTAACTTTTCTCTACAGTATCCCTGATAACTGGTTACTTGGTTTCTGCTTGAACATATCCACTGACAGGGAGCTCACTACTCCTCCAGACAGTCCATGTAATTCCTGGACAGATTTAAGAACTGCCAAATCATTTCTTATAATTAGGTTAAGGTCCACCAAATTCTACTTCACTCTATTCATCCTTTTCAGCTCTCTAAATTTTTACAGAATATATTCACTTTCTCCTTCACAAGAAAGTAATCAGCTATTTGAACATTAGTGTCAAACTACTCACTCATAATCCTCCCCATGTCAAATTCTTCTCCAGGCCCAACCATTTGATACAGTTTCACATTCCAGGGACATTTCAGACATCTTCTTTTGGAGGCATGCCATCTGGTTAATGTCCCTCTTAAAATATGGCACTAGAACAAAACACATGATTGCCAGATGGAGGCAGAAAAATATGAAATACAAAGTTTCTGAATTTCACATTATATTTGGAAGGTACCTTGTATTATGCTTCCTTTTGGGGTCATTTTAGAAATCTTTTGGCAAAAGATAAGACTTCCAGTCATTACAAAAATTTATGGAAAACCATGAGTTTCATCCCCTAGACTTTTTCCAAAGACGTTTATCCCCATTCACTATCTACAATGTTAAAGAAAAAAAGTGCCAAAATCTAGGAACGAAGTAAGAGAGAATTGGGTCTGAATGAGCCATCATCTCTTTCAGGAATCAAAAAATTGTACACTAGGATTTTTTTTTTTTTAAATAATGCCAAATATCAAAGAACTCCAGGACAAGATCTTTTTCCAACACCCTGCCCTACCCACAAGGAGACCATGTCCCAATTTGCAGGATTCAAACAGCCAGGCTCTGCTTCTGATCTGCAGTCTCTGTCAGTATTCTTTTTCTGCATATCTACTCATTCCTCTTTTTTATACTCAGTTAGAATACACTAATGGAAGTAGCCTGCCACGTGGCTTTCTTTTTTGCCACTTTTTCTTGGGAAATGTGATTAAAGAACTTGGAGTGGGCTGTTTTACGCACATATATTCAGACAGTCTCTTAGCAATAAATGGCTGTCGCTTCTATTATCTGTGTGGCTTTGGGTTCTATTATCTGTTGTGAATTGGTGCAGGGCTCTGTAAAACAGTTTTTAGGCAGCCTCATTACTCCCTTCCACACCTTCTGCTCTGTCTGAGAGTGCTGCGGCTGTGATTGCTGGGTAATGTTTGCCATTAGACAAGGCACATAAAAGAATCAAGCTATGACTAATTCACTTGATGGCAGTGTGCCCTGTGTCATGCTCATTAACACCTCTCGACTCCGTTATTAAAGAGAATCACAGAGCAGATCTCAGCAGGCTTACATTTATGCTATAGCACTCTGTATTTTCCCATTTGAGTCACATCCTAATCACCAGCTTCTCCTGATCACCCTTACCTTCTACTCCAGGCCTACTCCACCCCGCCACACTTAACTAGGTCCTTCACTGAATAAATATGTGTTTATGGACATTTGTTGCCAACAGAGGCCTTTAGATTACCTGGAAATGTGAGTTTATCCCTCAGAAGAATCATCCAATCAGCTTTCAAATGAAAAGTCATCAGACGTGCTTCTGATGAAAGTAGAAAAAGGAAAGAATAACAACTTAAAATATTAAAGTATTCCCAGTTATTTCATAATCAGTATTTCATTTAATGATTACAAAAACCTTTTGTGATAGAAGGTATAAATAGTGTTCTATCAGTAGCTTCAACACTAGATTTTCAAACTCTGAAGAAAGATCATATAAAAGACAAATAGTTTATCTACCATTACAATGCTGGGAAAAATAAAAAGCAATAATGGTATTTATGTTTGACTTTTCCAATTGTAGTGATCAAAGTAATGGCAAAAACAGAAAGAGAGAGTATTTTCCTTAGTACTGACTCATAGTATTCTGATCCAAGACTATAAAGGCATCATATTTAGCTGCCTTAATCGTTAACTCCAGCTGAAGAGTCATAAGTTCATATGGTAACTATTATTATTGTTCACCATCATCTAGGTATCTTCTGCTTCTGAGTTCATGGAGGATTGCACGAATCTGCCTCGTGAAGTCAGGCAGAGCTATGTGATTTGATTTGACTGTGAAATATGAGTGGAGGCAACAAGCATAGTTTTCATGTGGAAACACTTATTTGCAGATGCTTGAATCTACAGCTTGGCTCTTCCTTTGCCAGGGGAATTACAGAAGCATGAAACTATATGGAGATACCTTAAGGTCTAAATAAACTAAGATACTGAGTTAGCACATGGGAGAAAGTTGCCCTGGAGAAACATCTGGCTTTCAGTAGAATTTTAACAAGCACTAGATAAAATTGTGTTATGTTAAATTACTATGATTTTGGAGTTGTTACTACAGCATATACTAGTCTATAGTGACAGATGAAGTTATCATTTGCTCTAGGTAGCAACCCACTCCAGTACTTTTGCCTGGAAAACTCCATGGACAGAGGAGTCTGGTGGGCTACAGTCCATGGGATCACAAAGAGTCTGTCATGACTGACTGAGCATGCGTACAAAGAGACACATCATATAATTAAGCCACTTGTGAATATGAAAAATAGATGTAGCATGGCTACAGGTAAAATGAAATAACTGAACTTAAGATCTAAAGTTCAAGTTCACTGAACTCTGCCAGGAGCCATACAATGGTTGCACAAGGACAACCATCTGGCAAGGACAAGTAACACCTGAAATCCAGTCCATGCTTTTCTCGTCACGGTTCAGCGCCATGCCCAAGAGCAGGTACCTTCCTCCAATTTACACAAAAGTGCTTTAGGTGAAAACTGGTCTTACTTTTTGAATGTCTTATAAGACATCACTTAACTTCTCTAAAGTTTTCATTTTTTCCCCCTCATCTTTAACATATGAACAAACTTTATCTAGTGCTTTACCTCTTTGTTTGTTAGGAAATTTCAATTAAAAAGATATATATGAGTACATATATAGTATCCACATCATAGACTAATAGCATTCAAACCTGAAAGTATTGACTCTGATTGTTGAAAGATCCCTTTATAAAATGTGGAGGTAATATTTGCCAATAGGACAAATGACTCTGTTCCTAAACTAAGTGGTTTGGGAAGCCTCACAACTGTGAGTTATGCTGCATTTGTTCCAATGTTACGATAATACGTGTTTCCAAGTGACAGAAATCTGGTTTGAACTAATTTAGTTAAAAAAAAAAAAGAAGGAGGAGGACGGGTATGGGGGAAGAGAATGGCAACTACTTCACATAAACATAACAAGATTTAAGTAAGCAAACCGTTAGAAGAGGAGAGATGAGAATGGACTTTGGAACAACTAGAATTAAGGACTTGAACATGACCACACCCCTCTTTTTGTCACGTCTTTTTCTTTTTTGTCTATGTGTCACTTTTCTTTCCTCTTGCTGCAAACTGGCTTGTTGCAGATAACAGGAAAGAGAGCTGCCAAAATTTCTTGAATTTTCCACCAGGAGACAAAGACTTACTATCTTCCTCAATTACATTTCAAGAAATTCTAAAAATAATTCTGATGACACAGTCTGATAAAGGATCCATACGTAGACCAATAAATCGTTTCCACATAAGAAAATACCCTGACTGTCCCAATTTGAGGAATATGGCATCCATAGACCAATAAACTAAAGCTAAGAATGAAATCAGGGTCGTAGAAAATCTTGGTAGCCCCAACAAAAATCAATAGATTGGAATGGGAGAAGAAACAAAGAAATGAAGACATAGACAAAATATTATAGATGTCCAGTTTAGATAGTAATTTAAGGTGATCAGTTGGGTAATATGAAAATAATAAAAACAAATTCAACATTCTGATGAGAAAGGGAGATCAAATTATCTCTATCATGGTTTCAGTAGTGGAAATTAGCAATGTGTTTCTAAAGGTTTGAGTAATTTCCAGAAAGATAAATTGTCTGGCTAACTGGGTGTTTTTCCATCCATTACTTCTCCTATTATGGGCAACTATTCACTCATCAGAGAGAATTAGAAGCAACTTAGCTACGTTTCTAAGAATCCCCTTTGTTATATAATTATAGATAGAGTTTTCCAAGAAGAAAAACTCAGAGATTTTGAAAGGCAAAAATTATTTTGGAGGTCAAGGTAGCCACACTGGTGGCCAGAGGCAAGTTACATAGCCACCCAGAGCTTTCTGTGTGACTCAAGAGTCACAGCAGTTTCTTGGTGAAATTTTTGAGACTACTCACTTTAGGGTTTCATGCTACTCCTCCGATATTTTAACTGTACCCTTCCTAATCTTCCCTTTCCCAGAAAATCTCTAATTTTTAAAGTATTATTCTATATTCTATGTAGAATTCACAAATTCTATATGTTCTTTACATAATTCAATATTATATACAATTATATAGCATATAAAACATATTCCTGCATTGCTTAGACTGACTCTGTTTTCCTGTCCTAACAACATTGGTACATATATAGAGCCAGTTAAATACAAATAAAAGAGTATAGGCTAGTTTACTATAAATTACCTTCAAAGATTGAGAATCAGGGTGAGTTTGATGAAGAAAAAGAATCAGGGTATTGATAAAAAAAAAAGTCTGAGTTAATTTTTTTTCTTGTGCTACAAAGAATTTAATAGAACAATAGGTTAACTATAAGATTAGATGATATCATATCAATATTAATTTCCTGACTTTGATAATGTACTGTGGCTATGTAAAAGACTATTTTTGCTTTCGGGACATACACATGAAAGTGTTGGATTTTGCAACTTACTCTCAAATGGTTTAAAGAAATTGGGTAGAAAGAGAGAAAATAAAGAAAAGAAAAACAGAACTCTGAATTCTTTCTAGCATAATGAGGAGCCCACCCACTGTGCATCAGTGGAGACCAGATTGGGAACCTAGCTTCTACCCCCATATGACAGTAACCTCCGTGTCCACCTCTCCCCCTACCTAAGTAGAGTCAGAAAAAGAAAGCTAAATTAGAAGGTTTGAGTAAGATCCAACTTCTCATAACATAGTATCAAAATGTCCAAATTTCAATTAAAAAAAGAAAAACTTATGCCAAGTGCCAGGAAGATCTGAAATTGAATGAGAGAAGGCAATCAACAGATGCCAATGCTGAGGTGATAGTGACATTAGAATCATTGGACAAATACTGTGAAGTGGCCATCACAAAGGTTCTTCAATGAACAGTTATAAACACAGCTGAAGCACGTGAAAAACCAGAAAGTGCCAGCAAAAAAAAAAAAGATCTCCGTGAGAAACAGAAAATATAAAAAAGTTATAATTTTAGCTCTTAAAAACACAATATCTGAAATTTTAAAATTCAATGGATAGATTCAATAATAGCAAAATGGAGAGGATAGCTTAATTAGTGAACTTGAATACAGTAGAAATAACCTAAACAGAAGAGAAAAACTGAGAAAAATAAGCGAAGCCTAAAAGACCTAGCATTTATGTAACTTCTAGAAGAAAAAGAGAAGTGAGGTCAGGCTGAAAAATTCTTGAAGAATGAAGCCTGAAAACTTCCTAAACTTGTCAAAGAAAATGAAAAAACACAAAACAACATATAAACCTCCAGATTAAAGAAGCTGAACAAACCCAAAGAGAGAAAATCCTAATAAATCCACAGCAAGACATACCATAGCCGTCACAAAAATTAAATTAAAAAACAAACAAACACTTGAAAGCAGCAAGAGAGAAACAAAAACAAACCTCTGTGAAAAACGGCATTCAAAGAACTGAATTTATCAGCAGAAATTGTGAAAGCCAGAGCATGTTGCATATTTTTTAGCTTCAGTAAAAGAATTGTTAATTCAGAACCCAATTTCTGGTGAAAATACTTCCTAAAGTAAAAGGAAAGTCAAGACATTCTCAGAAACAAGAAAATGAAAAGGGCTTATAATCAGAAAACCTCCCATGACAGGATGGCTTTGGAAGTTCTCTGATGAAAAAAAAAAAAAAAGATAAAAGAAGAAATCTTAGGATACCAGGAAGAAAGAAAGAACATGGCTACAAAACATATGAATCATTAAGAAATAAACTTTCCTTTTCCTCTTTTCTAAATTATTCTTATTTTCTAAATTATTTTTGAAAACTGAAGCAAAAATCATAACATGATAAGATGTATATCTAAAGGTATATAGAGAATATGTTTAAGAGATCTATATTTTAAGTAGGGGAAGGTTAAGAAATATAAAGGGAGGTAAGATTTGCATATATCGCTTGAACTGGTAAAATGACAACAGTAAACTGAAACAGCTATATAAAGAGATAACATTGAAAAAATCTATAGAAGAATCAAAATGGAATTCTAAAAACTTTCAAATAACCCAGAGGACATCAGGAAAAAACAAAAAATATAATAAAATATATTATAAAAATGGCAATATAAAAATGGCAATCTTAATCCTAAGGTATCAATAATTAATGTAAATATAAATGGGATAAATACATTAATAGAAGTCAGCATTGACAGAGAAGAAAAGAAAATGAAGTGATATAAATAATGCTACTTGATATTAAGGCTTAGTATATACCTTCAGTAATCAATTCAGTTTGGTATTGATGGAAGAATAAACACATAACTAAATAGACCAAGAGAAAGAACAAAGAATTAAATTCACAAAAAATGCCCAATTGATTTTTGACAAAGGTACAAAAATGATTCAATGAAGGAAAGACACTCTTTTCAACATAAGATACTGAAGTAACTAGACATCTACATGGAAAAAAAAATTAACTTCAATATAATCCTCACATCTTATATAGAAATTAAACCAAATGGATCATGAATTTAAATGTAAAATAGAAAACTATAAAACTTTTATTTTAAAAATGGGAAAAAGTCCTCAGTATCTTGAGCTAGGCAAGAATTTTTTATAATTGACACTAGATGCAAGAGCTTAAGAGGAAACAAATGATAAAGTGGGTTTCATCAAAATTAAACTCTTACTTCAGGAAAGACTGTTTAGGATATGATAGAACAAGCTACAGGCTGGGAAAAAAATACTCACAAACCACATATACAACAAAAGTCTGTTATCTAGGATACATAAAAACTCTCACAAACCAACAATAAAAACAAACCAAGCACAGGAAAGACATTCATTGTCATTAGCTAAGAAACATAAACAAATACTGTAATGAGATATCACTATGCACCTATCAAAATGGCTTAAAGAAATGTAGTGACCGCACCAAATGCTGGCAAAGCTACAGAGAAACTGGATCACTCATATGTTACTGGTGGAAATGTAAAAAGGTACAGCTACTCTGGAAACAGCTTGGCTACTTCTTCCAAAACTAAACATGCAATTAACATATGAACCAGCAATTGTACTCCTGGGCCTTTATCCCAAAGAAATGAAGATTTGTATTCATTCAAAACTTTACACACAAATGCTGATGGCACTGTATTAGCTTCCAGTGCTGCCATAACAAAGTAGCACAAACTGGGTGCCTTACATAACAAAAATTGATTGT
Organism: Oryx dammah; assembly: GCF_014754425.2. Lineage (NCBI taxonomy): Eukaryota > Metazoa > Chordata > Mammalia > Artiodactyla > Bovidae > Oryx > Oryx dammah. The sequence continues at coordinate 78,389,700 of NW_024070186.1, read as the reverse complement.
GTCACAGTTTGGGAGGCAGACATCCAAGGCCAAGGTGTCAACAGGGTTGCTTCCTTCTGAAGGTTATGAGAGGGACTCTGTTCTGTGCCTCTAACCCAGCTTCTTGTGGTTTGCTGGCAATTCTTGGTGCTTCTGGACTTGATGCATTGCCCCACTCTCTGCCTTCACGGTAACATCGTGCTCTCTCTGTGTGCAAATTTACCTCTTTTATAAGAAAAGTCATACTGGATCAGGGCCCATCTTAATGACCTCATTGTAACTTAATTACTCTTATAAAGATTCTATCTTCAAAAAAAGTTATGTTCTGAGGTACTACAGGTTAGGACAACATATGATTTTGGGGGACATGCAACTCTGTTCATACCAAGCACCATTTTGGGTAATGTCCCATAAGTAGAAATAACCCAGATGTCTTTCAGTAGGTAAATATTTAAACAAACAATGGTATATCCATACTATGGAATATTACTCAGCAATGAAAAGAAGCAAACCTACTGACCCAGGCAACAACCTGGATGACTCCCCAGAAAACTGTGCCAACTGCAAAAAGAGAGCTTCCCAAGGTCACACACTGAACGATTCCACTCAAATAACATTCTCTAATTTAAATGTTGTAGAAATAGAGAACAGATTAATGTCTGCCAGCAGTTAAGGAGACAAAGAGGCAAGCAGGAAGTCGCTATGGCTAAAAGGAGAACCAGAGGCATCCTCGTGGGAATATTCTGTATCTTGACTCTATGAAAGTCAAAATTCTGGTTGTAAGATTGTACTATAGTTTTGCAAGGTGCTACCACAGCTAGAAACTGGGTAAAGGGTGCATGGGATCTCTGTATTATTTTTTTCAACTGCAAGTCAATTTATCTCAACATAAACTTTTAATAAATACATAAATAGAGTAAATATTTTTTGTTTGTGCTGTTTTTCCTCAGAATGCAATAATCATATGATAAAAGCTGAAGACAGAAAATAAAGGATAATAAATTGGGAAACATTTTAAAATCACTCATAGTATGCATGTAGTTGGACTATTATTTCTGAAAAGTAATGAAGTTACAATACATACATCTGAGATCACCAAGCCCCTTAAAATGTAGATAAGATTGAGTCAATTACATCCTGACTTCCATGTCCCTTTCAGTGTTCAATAAAAATGGAAACAGTCTCCCCAGATTCCTGTTCTTGCCTGGAGGCAGGAGGAGGAAGTGATTAGAACTCACGGATGTCTGTGTTTCTCAGGCCCTGCTTCAGTTGAATCAGTTCCATTTGTGGATTTTTTCCCAGTTTGTTCATGACATATCCCATGTGTGGCAGCCCCACCTCTTTACTCTCTTGAGACAGGTGAGTATTTAGTATCAAAGGAAGGTGACTGAGGAGAGAACTACATCATATCAACAAACATATATTCAAACTGAATACCAGATTTCTTTGTTCTAGAAAGCCTTTGATTCTCCCACGATTGGATATTGTCACTGTTCACTTTTCTCCCGAGGTCTTCAGCCTTATATTATCTTCTAACATCTTGTCTTTTCCCTCTTGTTCTGCTTTTCTTCCCACACTCTTAAATACCTGTTTGTCATTTATTCAAAGATGTTTAGCTTTTTCTTTCATTGTGCTGACTCCTGGTAGCCCATGGCCTCTGAGTATCACTTTTCCAATAAGCATCTTGTCAAAAATTTTTCTAAACCAAGATATTTTCTTCCTTAAGAGAAATCCTTGTACCACTTGTTTAGGAAACCCATTTATTTCACTAACCACAGTACAAAAGTGTGTGCTCTCTGTGGATTGTGGCTAGCCATGTGTCAAGGGACATAGCTAGAGACAGAGGTGATCAAACACACTGATCTTTAGTTTCTCTGAATCATTTCTAACATTGACCTCTTCAAAACTGGTTAAATTTGGGGAAAGGAAGAATCTCAAGTATCATCACATGAAAAAATAATAATGTTAATGAGTGAGGATATCTGTTATAGTCCTTCCTTCTTTCTTGTTAACCAAATTCAATGTTGTTTGAGCAGTAATATGCCAAATCCCAAAGGATCAATCATAATGGATGTTATGGGGTGAATTTTATCGCCTCAGAACTCAGACTATATTGAATCCTCATTACCTCAGAACATGACTGTATTTGGTGATAAGATCCAAAGAGGTAATCAAGTTGAAATGAAGTCATTAGTGCAATATAGTGGATCTTAGTCCCTTATGACCAGTGTCCTTATAAGAAGAGGTGATTAAGACATGGACACACGTAGAGGCGTGAACACAGGAAGCACAGATTGAAGACAGTCATATACAACCCCAGAAGAGAGGACTCAAAAAAAAAAACAAACCCCGTAGCTCTGCCAATATTGTGACCTTGGACTTTCTAGCCTCCAGAGTCATGAGAAAATACATTTTTGTTGTCTGAGCCACCCTGTCTTTGCTATGGGTGGCATTCTGTTATGACAAACTTGGGGAACTAATACAATGGCCCCTAGTCAATCATGGAAATGTGCCATTTTGCATACGGCCCAGTTATGAAAAGTTAGGTATAACAGGAAATCTTTAAGATCTTTTAAAAATATTTATGTTGTGCTTTAGATATTATTTTATGAAGATATGAGGCTTGGAGGGCTTCCCTGGTGGCTCAAACAGTAAAAAATCTGCCTGCAATGCAGGAGACCCAGGAGACGTGGGTTTGACCCCTGGATTGGGAAGATCCCCTGGAGAAGGGGATGGCATCCCATTCCAGTATTCTTGTCTGGAGATTTCTGTGGACAGAGGAGCCTGGAGTGCTACAGTCCATGCAAAGAGACAGGGATGACTGAGCAACCAACAGACAGGAAGGTGATACTTGGAACTATATCAGCCAACTTGAAAGCATGAAAGACAGACAAAGAAAATACCAGGAACATTGGCCTTAACCTTTGACATTGATGAATTGCTGATCCAACTCCAGAACTGCTAATCTCTGGACATTATTAATAAATTTTATTGATAAATCTGAGTTATTTGGGTTGGTTTTGAGAGCTATCTCCTATTTGCAACCAAAAGCATCAAAACTGTTACACTTACCAACATTACAACAACTGTTTTCAAGTGAAGTCAGTCCCCTTGTATGTCTGAAATCCGGAAGACTTATTGTCAGAAGTACTAATATCAGTGTAGCAATCACCGGAATGAATTTCATCATATTTGAGAAAGTGGAGGGGAATGGATAGAGGTACACTAAGAAAATACCATTAAATTGTATAAATTGCATCAAAAGCCTTTTAGTAGAAGGTATTCCTGTCCAAGCCTTTGTGTATTCCTTTATTCCAGAAACATTGCTAAGCATCATCTACTTATACCATGTTTGGTACCATTTCCATTGAAAGGAATATTGGGCTTACTTATACTTTTTCCTGATTCTGGTTCAAGATTGTTTATTGTGTATATGGAGACTAAATATTTTAGCAAGATCCATTTGGCTGACTAATAGAAGCAACTGAGTGAGGTAAAACCTGGCCTGGTGCCTTTGGCTCCCAAAGCAGCCAGACGCTGTCCCTTCCACTTTCCGCCCCAGATCATGATAGAGTGTCCACAGTGGTCCCATCAGAAACTACCTGAAGAACCAATGTGAAAAGGCACAGTCAGTTGGTGGCCACAGAGGGATGGTGCAGCTGTGAGTCGCTGCTCCAGGGAGCAGCCCAGTGGCACAGGCTGCTTTCCAGAGGACGATACCATTTGTAAAAGCATGCTGGCACCACCAAGACACGGTCAAATGCCATTCTCCCTGAGCCTTGCTGCTCCAGAGGTGGGAAACAGCTGACACAATCGGTGGCAAGTTAAATCATCCTTCTGAACCAAGCGATTCATAGCTGGAGGGAGGAGGGAAAAGTAAAATAAGCCTTGGGTTTTTGTTTTTGTGTGTATGTGTGTGATGACAGCCAAGGAGTTATTATTTTCCTTCCAGGTGCCCAATAACTGAACAGCCACTTTTGAGGGCGCCAGTGCTACAGCTCAGTATTGTTGTTACCCCACTGAGGGGTGGGTAGAGGCTGGCAGAGAGACAGACTGTGTTTTAATTGGCCTCCTCTCTGAAGGGAAAGAGCCAAACGTTTGCGGGATGCTTATTTGAGCCAGTTTCAGAGTAATAAAAGTGCATCTTTGATACACAGAGAGTTTATGTTCTTCATAAAAATGCTAATTGCAATCTTTGCAGAAAGGAGTGGCTTGAATGCTTCCCCCTTCGGCTTTTTAATATGAATACGGTTGTACTGTGTGGATGACCTTGCATTCATTAACAAGGGACAAGGCTTAAGTCCTCTCTGCAGTCTTTCAAAAACCCACTTCAAGGATTCTACCCCTGTGAATCTGAGAGTATTCAAACTCTTTTCATGGAAAACTGGAAAGCAATCTATTTGTTTCTTTTTTAAAAAAATCTCCTAGTACAAATACAGAGGGGGAGCTTAGAATATTTTTTTCCTTCAGTGAGTATGTTTTTCCAAGGTCAATTTGGAGGTTCTTCCTATTTGGCTGAGAAAAACTGGAGCCCCGGTAAGCGCGTTCACAGCCCTCTCTGTGGCTTGGAAGACTTCCCCACCTACAGATGCTACAAGAAGTTGCTGATGTTTTTCCAGGGCCCCACTGTTTGCTTCTCTCGCTACAGAGAAGGAAGATGGAGTGATGAGTGAGGTTTTATTTATCCTGCGGGATGAGTCATTCAGCAAGAGTTTCCGACCCGAATCCTTGTCTTTCTTGGCTCTATTCATCCCCACCCCCAGCCCCCTTTAATTTTCAGTCCTTGGGCAGGTTTCCATTTATCCCCTCCTGTCAATCTCTCCCTCCAATCTCAAAAAAATAATAAGACATTTTTTAAAGTTAAACTTCCCACAATTGCACTCAATTTACTCTGGGAACTCATTTAAAGGGCAGGGGTTTTGAAACATGATCAACAAAATAATCAGTCTGGGTTACATTAAATAGCATCCTTCCAGACTGAGCCAAGCCTTAAGAGTGAAAACAGCTCCCTTCAATCCCTCCCACCATGAATGAGACTCTGTGTCTCAAAAACTTTTTATTGAATATTTCCCGAAATGATGTCTGTCTTTCCAACAGGGAGAATGTGCAGTCTTTCTCAGAACCCAGCCCCATCTTCAGTCCAGCTGCAGGCAGGTGTTACTCAACAGCCTTGGGCTGCTCTGCTGCTTGCAATGTCTCCACAGCAGATACTCTGTGTTCTCAAGAATCCTGCTCTTTTTTTTCAACGGGGTGGGATGAGGAGACACTAAGTAGAAGGGAATCAGTAGGCTAACCGGACCAGCAAAACAGCACATCATCTAACCAATTATCATTGTTGCTACACATCCAGGAAATCAACTGTCAAATTCTGGGTTTATAAAAACCAATTTTTAATGTCTCTATCACCTTTTCTAGTTCATTATAACACGTACGAGATATTGTTCTTAAATTTTGCCCTTTTCCCACCTTCAAATTGGACAAAGAAAAACACAGAGCGGTAACATTTCTCATGAGATACGGCTGCTCAGCTTTATATTCTAGGTCACATAATAAAATATTCATATGGAAACTGTCTCTTCTGCCTGTTCTAGATCTGACACAACCCAGTACTGACTACGGAGCCCAGGTTAATAGTCGTTTCTCTGGACTGCAGCTTATAAGAAGCAGGCTCTACCCAAGACAAGGATGGGAGAGATTAGATAAATCAAAGACTGTGTGTTAGGGAAAGCAGGGGTCTTAAACTCAAGGATGATATTCTACAAATACTAAGTCCCAGGTGGCACAGCAGTAAAGAATCTGCCTGCCAACGTAGGAGACTCAGGTTCAAACCTTGATTCAGGGAGATCTCCTGGAGAAGGAAATGGCAACCCACTCCAGTATTCTAGCCTGGGAAACCCCATAGACAGAAAGATCTACAGTGGGCTACAGTCCATGAGGTCGCAAAGAGTTGAACATGACTGGGCGATTAAGCATGCACACACACACAGCATCACAGAACCAAGGGTTCACAACTAAATTCATCAGTATCAAATGCTCTCATGCTCTTAAAAAGATAAAACAGGTACCTAATGGGTGGGGGAGGGAGGGGGGAAAAAACTGGGGAGCATGTTATAGTTCTGGGAGGATTCTTAAAAGTATTTTAACCTGCATTAATGATCTGCCTGCCAATGCAGGAGACTCAAGAAATGCAGGTTTGATCCCTGGTTTGGGATGATTCCCTGGAATAGGAAATGACAATCCACTCTAGTATTCTTGCCTGGAAAATCCTACGGACAGAGGAGCTTGGTGGGCCATGGTCCATGGGGTCACAAAGAGTTGGACATGACTGAGCATGCCTGCAACACTAATTAACCAAGTGAAGCACTGCTGGGTGTTATAAGGTGAAAAGAAAGTAACAAAGGAGGAAAGAGCCGCAATAGCAAGAGTATGGAGACAATAAATAGCATAGCATGACAGAGAAGCATATGAATATGTAAATGATGAATGAGTGATTGGCATGAAATGAGTATATAATGAAAAAGCGCATTAATGTCATTTGGGAAGCAAAGCCTCCCAGGTGGCGCTAGTGGTAAAGAACCTGCCTTGCCAATGCAGGAGACAGGAGAGACGTGGGTTCGATCCCTGGGTCAGGAAGATCTCATGGAGAAGGAAATGGCAATCCACTCCAGTATTCTTGCCTAGAGAATCCCATAGACAGAGGAGCCTAGCAGGCTGCAGTCCGTAGGGTCCAAAGAGTCTAACACGAATAGAGTGACTTATCACATACGTACGAGAAGGAAAACAACACAGTCAGATAAATAAATATAGCAAGAATGTGTTGTCGGATCTTAGGAGAGTCATAAGACAGAGAAACCTGTGACTTCCACTGTTTTACTCCTGTGGTCACACTAGGTGAATTTTCTGACGTAAAATTTTTAATGTATATCTTTTCCCATGAGGTCAGGTACAATTGTTTCTTGTTCATATCAGCATCCCCAACACCAGGTAGCTGTCTAGTATATAGGAAATATAAAATCAATTTCTGTGTTGAACTCAGAATATACAGATGAATGAATATATAAAGAGTGAAGAAACCCAGGGCAATGGCAGCCATAACACAGAGATAAACCAAGCAAGTCTCTATGAAGTGTTAAGATCAATAGCACTTGATAATTGATTAGATTTGAAGAACAAAGAGCGAGGAGTCCAAGAGGACGGTTTAGGGACTAAGTGTCTGTGGGAATACCACAGGTTTCGGTGAGGGTGGGAGGCGACATTCCCAGCACCCAGAGGAGGAGCAGGTCCTGATGGAGAGAAGGCTGGCTTCGATCCTGCTGAGTTAGGGTAGTGATATGTCTTGCTGAAATGTCTAGAAGAGCTAAAAATACAGAACTGGGGCTCAGAAAAGAGGTAAAACCTAAAGAGAGAGGTTTGATTTTACCTGTGGAGAGGAGATTGTTAAAGCTGTGGGCTAGGAGGAACTTGTCCAAGAGGGAGGACAGAGAAGAAAAAGCAAAGACAGAGCCTTAGAGAAGGTGGCAAAATGCCCTGCGGGTTGAAGTTTGGGAACCATGTCTTGATCTCCTGAGTCAGTTATCTGGTCTCTCATCACTGAGTCAATCCATAAGACAGCAGAGATCCTTGTTCTGCCTAGGAAGAGGAGGCTTTTAAATGCATACTGCACTCCAGCCCTTTACTACAATCAGCAGTTCCTGCATTAACCGTGAAAAGCCACAGAGCAACTCAAAGATTGCCACTCGAGGCTGTACATTGCAAACTTATTTTTCCCTCTGATGCTATTTAATGTCTGACGATGTTATTAAAATGAAAGGAATTTTTTTAATAAGCTGGGAGGAAATCTGCTTAACCAAATTGTTCGTAAAAGGAATACAACACACCAAGACTCTGTTTTGCGCCAATCCACCAATATAGGATCCTGCAAAAAAACTTTCTTGTGTAAATATTTACAAGGAGAATAAAAAAGGAAAGTGGTTTGGGGAGCAAACCAGATGGAATAATACAAGAACAAACTTGAATACAGTCAAATTGGGATTCAGCAACAACAGAGCATCCTCTCAGGAATCTACTCTTGCCGGCCGGGGGCGGTCAGGGGATGAGAAAAGAAGAATATAGAGTTAAAAATAAAAGCAGCGTCAGGGGAGCATCTCTTGAGCTCCATTTCAGCTAATCTCCAAAAACTGGGTTTTCATTTTTATTAAAATCTTCAAAAGCCAAATGTAATAAGCTCTTTAATAATAATATGTATGAATTCAGTATTCATCACTCCTCTAGAACAAACTTCTACTCTCTCCAGAAGTCGTTCAAAAGATGCCCTTTTGGTGCTTGGGGTCCATGAGCAGGAGTGGGGCCTCCTCCTCCGGGGACCGGAGGACCACCCCGTTTCACTTCTGAGCTTGTTGAGTCTGCTCCTACTGCGACACGTGAGCCTACAATGCTTTCTCAGTTTTCGTTTCTCCACCTGCCTTGGGTAGCTGGATTACAAAGCAGGGATAGTTAACAGATATCTCAATTATAGAAGTCTCTGTCACTGCTTTCCTGCCCTCCCCTCTCCCCGGCTCCCAAAGCGGCCCTCTTCCAACTCAGGGAACATTTGAAGCAAGCTTGGCTCACAATGCATTTTGCAAACAAACCACAAAATAACATGATTGTAAAAATGTGAGCTGCAAAAGTAATAAATAAGGGAATAAATAAGTGCGTAACCACAGAGGCTTGTCTGGCTCCTCGGCCCTCTGACCACAGCGGCCCTCTGCTGTCTGTACTCACGAGCGGGGAGGCCAGGAAACTCAGAAGACACTGTGGCCTTGCCCTGGGGGCTCAGAGATGGAAGTTACACAGAGAGATTCTCTCTCTCTCTCGTTGTGAGGTAGTTCTATGTCAAAGCTATCCAACGACGAAAAATATGACCAGAGAGTTGGAGAGGTGGGCTTCTTGCCACCACTGCTTCAGATCCACCGACCATTTTCAAGCACATAATAGAGGTCAGACTGCGTATTTCAGCGCATTCACGGGACATCTCTGTAGTAAACCAGGGAAGTGGATGTGATTAGTGTCATTATGCAGATGCAGAAACTGAAGCCCATCAAGACACAAGTAGAGGTCAAATTACATTTCACAGATGCTAGAAAACCACCCTAATGGAGACTGGAATAGGGTGAGGGAGCGTAGGAGAGCTATGTGTGATTTTTTTTCCCTGCGTTTAAGTCTGGCTGCTGAGACATCTTCATTTACAAGGATTCTGAGATTAGAACACCCAAGTTTAAACACCAGTCTTGCCAAGGTTTTTTGTTTTGTTTTGTTTCTTTACTAACTTTTACTTTGAAATCCTGATAGCCACAAACTCTTCTTCACCAGAAGACTCCTGTAGGGCTGGTAGTTTCTGCCAAGAGAATGACCAGTACCCGGCAGTCAAAGATGAAAGCAGAGGCTGAAAGCTGGGCCTGAAACTGAATAAGACAGTGCAAGATGTTTGATTCAGGGCCCAGAATCCAGTATTCAATAATACTTTATGTCCCAGGGTAGGGCTTAAGTGTCAGGAATAGAAAACAGAATCCCTCATGTTTACTATTCACAGAGACAGTGGGCCGCGAGGCATTTGATTCAGACCTCCTGCAAAGCACTATATAGCGGACTCTGTTCAATATATGGTCATATGAATAGTGTTGGGCACTGCACATGACCTGAAGAAAATTCAAGAAAGCCTTTCTTCAAAGAGACATGAGAAAAATCAAGAAAAACACAAGCTCAAATAAGCTAACAATCAAATGAGGCAGACAGATGTGGATGCAAATGTTGCTTAGAGGTGGGGGTAGTTATAAGCACACTGTACAGAGAACGGAACCACTGCTCAGCTTAGTAATGTCACAAGTAATGCTTCTGGTTTTCACAACAACTCCGTGAATAAGAGGTATTATCTCTTTTTCTCCCAAATGGGAAAACAGAGTTTCAAAGGAAAGTGACTTTTCTAAAATCTCTGGCCCTTGAGGCCCAGGTCCCGAGGCTCCCACCTCAGAGCTCTTCCCCAGCCCCTCCCTGCCATATTGGAAAAGCTGTAGAAGACACAGCAACAGGATCACTGTGTCAGAATCAGGAGGGAGGCTGCTGAAAGCCACAGTCGGGGAAGAAGGGAAAGAAACCTTACAAACACGGGAGGCATAAAGATAATGAAAAGGAGACTGGGAGATGGGGGTGTGACATGGAATGACTCACAGCATTTCTGGATTTATTCAAAGTCAAACCACATTATTCCTTCTCTAGAAGGTAGCATTCCAAATGCTGAAGGCTTCTGGCTTTAGTACAAATTTCATTCTAACTCAATTGAGGTGGAACTCTCTCTAAAATCGATTATGCATTTGTCTACATTTAAAAAAAAACATAAAGAGTATAAATTAGCCATTTCTGAAAGGACTATAGGCTGTCACTTTCTTCAATGAAAGTTAACGTAGTGTGACATTCTAGAGAGCTCTCTAAATTTGGAGACTGCTTAACTTCCACACCCCATCCAGATTGCTGTGATCTTTCTTGAGGATCTGTAGTATGGTTTTGTTTTGATTTTCTGTCTCCTCTCTTGGCAAGCCAGGTACCTTGTGCTGCTCTCCATTTTCAGGAGCCTGTCTGGAGTAGCCCCTTCTCTCACTTTTAACTTGCTGTTTTGGTCTCATATGCATTTACAGGCAACCAAATTTATTAGCAGCTTGTATAAACTAAAATTAATCAGACTGAGTGAAGGACCAGAACCCATCAACAAACTTAAATACTGTTGCACAATATGTGAGCCCATCTCAAGGCTCTCCTCATATCCTTTGCTCTTACACACCAGGCTTACTTGTGTTTTCAACGAGTGGCCTTTAAGACCTAACTCAAAATTTCCTTCAGAAAATACAATAGAAGTTTAAAGAAATGGTTTGCATTTTATTTAATATCTTCCCCCAACCAGATCTTTGGCCATTATTATGACATATGTGTTGTCCTTAAGGTGAGTTCATCCTAAAAGAAGGGGTAAATGGGAGGAGGAAAAAAGAGAAAAAGTTGGTGGGGAAGGAGGATAAGGTGGATGTGGGAAAGGGAAGAGGAGAAAAGAGGTGAAAGACACTTTATTCTCTTAGCTCCATTCATTTTCCCAAAGTACCATCAACACGAAGTTGGGCCGTTTCTGGCATCTCCTGAGTCTCTCGCTAGATTCTGTCCAGTGGCTGCCAAGCGATGTAGACAGTTGCCACAGAGCTAGGATGGAGGACTGAACGCAGGAACCAAGGTGAGCCCCCACCAGGCCCACCAGAAAGGACACCAAAGGCCAGGAGGCCCCCCTGCCTGGAGGCCCTCTGGAGGAGGGAGCTGTCCCAGCTGGCAGGAGACGATCCAGCCCTGACGCTGTGGGCTCTGCCCTTTCCTGCCGCCCGGCAGCCTGGCTCCATAGCGCGGAGCCTGTCCTAGGGTGAACTCGTCAGAGGCCCTCTCGCTTTCCGACAGGTATTCAAATGAGTGAATGTTTTATTTTAAAAGACTTTGTTTAGAAATATGGTCTCAGAACTTTCTCTGTTCCTCTTGCTCTCATGCTCACCAATGCCAGTGTAAGAAAACTGGGCCAGTTTGAAATCAACAAAATGAAAGCTATTAAACATTTGGTTGGACTCCCAATATATGCCCTATGAATATCCCCACTTTGGAACTTTCCACAACCTGTCTTCTTTCAGATTTGTTGTGGAGTGAATTGATATTCTGATTCACCACGGTATCTTCACAACGTGTGCGGCATGGTGTTAAACACAGCGTTTGCCTTTAAGCTCTCGTGGCTTGGATGCTGCAAAGTATCTCTGCTGTCTTGGCCTTTCCAGCACCTACTTTCTCTTGTTCTGGCAACGGTGCTTCACTTTTCCTTTAGAGAACCACTCCTCCCGCTCTGGATCCGTGTGGCTTATGAGCATCTGACATTACCCCTCTAGGTTCTGCTTGTGGAGCAGACCCAGGCTTGGCCAATCAGCATATTTAAACTTGCTGGCCACAGTGACCAAATTAGCCATGGGCACATGCCTGTGTCACTCCATTGGGAATTAATTGTGGAATTGTGGCCAAAATTACTTGGGGGAAAAAAAGCGACTTTTGGTTAAGTTTTTTGAACTGATAGGATATAAACCTACAGCTGCTGAGAAACACCACAGAGAAAAGCATAGCTGATGGAAGAAGAGAAGTATCATTCTGATTTTCTCACTTGATATGTGATGCAATTATTTCACTATGTGTCCAAAGTATTATTTTTCATTTAGTTTACTCTGAGTTGAGTTTCTGTTTGTTGCAACCAAAAACACCCTGATTAGTTCAGGTGCAGAGACAAATGTAATCTAAAATTCCTATCTTTATAATGCTTTACATAGTCTGTGAAGTACTATCATATACATTATCTCACTTAAATGTCATAAAAATCCCCAAAGATGAGCATTATTATGTTCCCTATTTAATACATGACAAAACAGATTTAATGAAATGACCTTAGCTCCAGTAGCCAGTAGGTACCGCAGTCAGGATTGGAATCCTGTATTCCTGGTCTAAATCCAGTGGTCCCCACCCTTGTTACAATCAAGAGGAAAAGGCACACTGAGCCCATGTATAAATTTAAACAACACAAAAGCTGACAGTCCATGCAATGGGGCAATATACCAAGTGAGGCAGCATTTGTTTGTTGGTAAAATAGATGGTTCTTAGCATGAACGATTTGTGCATTCAGAGGGGAGAGCCCTGAGGCTTGGCCGGCATTAGGACAATGTACTGGGGGTCGGGACTGCACTGCTGCCCTAGGGAACGAAAATTCCCTAAGAACTTTAAGACATCTTGGGATGTCACATTCATAAAAGCTTTACAATTTTTTTCTTCTAGTCCAATCACATCTTCAAAAAAAGGGAATAGAAGGACTGGTAAGAGAAAAATATTTGTTATTGTTCTTATTATTGTCTTGTTGGTCATTCATTGAAAATTTACTGTCTTTAGGCTCTACTTATGTTCATTATCCACACTGCAAGTTAAGTGCTATTATCCGCATTTTTCAGATTTGGAAAGCAAAATTCAAAATATTTTCTCTTGGTCCTTTTGTACAAGCTGTACTTTTATCTCAAATTATGCTTCCCTTTTCTATCCAAATGAAGAACACCCTTTCATATTCCAGGTTGTCCCTGAAGACACCTTCTTCAGAGAATTTTCTGCCCTTCACGCTTTGCTCTACCCTCCATTGAAGCACCGATGAACTGACCAGAGCACCATATTTCACTAGACTTAGAGGTCTTCAGTCACCCATCCATCTCCCATCTCACAGATGGTAGATTCTTTAAGGGTAGATAGTTTATTTTATTTATCTTTGTATACCCAGTGCTCATGCATGTGTGCGTTCTCAGTCATGTGTGACCCTTTGCAACCCCATGGGCTGTAAACAACCAGGCTCCTCTGTCCATGGGGTTCTCCAGACAAGAATACTGGATGGGTTGCCACTTTCTCCTCCAGGGGATCTTCCTAGCCCAGGGATTGAACTCGCATCTCTTGCACTGGCAAGTGAGTTATTTACCACTGAGCCACCAGGGAGGTCCACTGTACACCCAGTACACAGCTTAAAAGCTGGCTCCAGAGCTGATGAGCGGGGCAAGAGAAGGAAACAGAAGAACAGCCTTAAGTTTAGGGACATGCCCAAAGTTGAGAGGCTGTGAAAGAACTGAAGAAGGTCAGGATGGCAATGTCTGAGAAGACCCAGAGTAATACTGGGTCTCAGGAAACGCTGAAGGAAAGAATGCCAAAGTATGCAAGGCTGCAGAGAGATACAAGAGAATGGGATTGGAGAGAAGGTCAGACAGTGGATAGCCATGAAAGTTTTGCAACCTGCTGGTAATTCCTCAGAAGAAATTATCAAGGGTTTTAGAATTATTGAGAGAAGTGCTTTTTTCCCCAGGCAATCTGGAGGATTTATGAAGTTGAGCAATGGTATAATTACGCTTCTGTCTGGTTTGTCTAAATGACTGAGGTTGAAAGACCTTTGGGACTTCCGGTTTCTGTCTTCAGAGCAGAGACTCCTAGTAGCGCTTAGCTCTCTTGGGGAAAAACCCAGCACAAAGGATAGCGAAGCATATTTCACATACTGAGGAAATTAGGATTCAAAACCAAAGTATAAGCCAAACTGATAATAAGTTTCACAAGGGTTTAATCACACTCATAGGTGAGAAATTCTTAATGGATTACTAAAAAAACAAATCTAGAAATATAGGAGTTACTCCCCTTATTTTAGTTGTTGCAGTCAGACAAACCAGACCCTTCTCCAGAATACTCTCCCTAGCTACTATCAGACACCCAGTCCTGAGATGGATTAGCCTTGAGTCTCTTCCCAGTGGGAGGAAAGAAGAATAAGCTGGAGCACCTAATTTCAGTGCTTCTTCTGACCAGAGGTGTGAAGGTTAGGCAAGGTATTTCCCTGCTCTGAACCTCAGTATTTTTACCTGTGGAGCGAGTAGTGTAATACCTGTCCTACAGGACTGGTATGGGAATCCAATAAGACACTGGCCTTAAAAATTATTGTAAATTCTAAAGAGTTATCCCAATACTAGAGATTTCCATCACGGTAGAACTGTTCTCTTTACCCGTAGAAATAAATGGTAGAAAGAGCCCCAAAGTTTGAAACCCCAGCCCATACAACTCAATCATGTTTCCATGTATTTTTTGACCTTTAGGATTCATTAATCTCAGTATAAACATCTGCTGAAATACATTTTTATTTTCTCATTCCCTATTTATTGAATACCTATTATATGTTCTAGACACTGGAGATATGAAGGGAAGAATAACAACAGTAATAATAAAAACAGCAACAAACACCCAGGATTCCTTGAGCATTTTCTAGTTCCAGGCTTTGTATTAAGCACTTGATATGTACTCCCACATCTAATCTTTGTAACATACTATGAGGTAGGCATATTTTTTAGCTTCATATCACAGATACGAACACCAAGACTTGAGAAGAAATTCAGCAATTTGACCAAAGTTACAGTTAGTGGCCAGATGAGAACTAGAATTAGACTAGGACTGCCCCAGGCTGTCTGACCCGAAACCTGCGGGGTTACCTGCTGTGCGGTTACTATCATGCTTACTATCAGGGTCCTTACTCTCATAGAACTTATAGACTAACAGAGGGTGCAGGCAGGTCATCAGGTGATGAGAGTAATGCCTCCGTGGGGAACACATGGAAAAAGCAACCCCTCTCAGGAATAAGAACATGTCCTTCTGTGGATCTGTGCCTGAGAGCCAGGATCTGATGCAAAAGGCAGCACCTAACTCTAACCATTGTTGCTGTTTAGTCCGCTAGGTCACGTCCGACTCTTTGGTGACCCCATGGACTGTAGCCACCAGCCTCTTCTGTCCACGGATTTCCCAGACAAGAATATGGGAGTGGGTTGCCATGTCCTTCTTAGATACCAGGGATGACTAAGAAGACCAAGTCTCCTACATTGGAAGGTGGATTCCTTACCACTGAGCCACCAGGGAAGCTCAGCTCTAACTCTATCCTTTATAAAGTACAGAATATTGCCCTCCAAAGTGCTTATGACCTTTCAGATCTAATTGTAATACTATACCCTCACATTCTGCGGGATCTTATGATCTGTTTATAAGGTATTGTACACTCATGATCTCATTAGATCCCACAGTGATGTAAGATGGGCAGGACTGGGATGATTATCCCATTTTCCAGCTGAGGATCAAAAACTGTGGGAAATACCAGATCACCTTGCCTATCTCCTGAGAAGCTTATATGCATGTCAAGAAGCAACCGTTAGAACCAGACATGAAACAACGAAATGGTTCAAAATTGGGAAAGGAGTATGTCGAGGCTGTATATTGTCACACTGCTTATTTAACTTCTTTGCAGAGTACATCATGTGAAATGCCAGGCTGAATGAACCACAAGCTGGAATCAAGATTGCCAAGAGAAATATTAATAACCTCAAATAAGCAGATTATTCCACTCTAATAGCAGAAAGCAAAGAGGAACTAAAGAGCCTCTTGATTAGGGTTAAAGAGGAAAGTGAGAAAGCACACTTAAAACTCAACGTTCAAAAAACTAAGATCATGGCATCCAGTTATTTTCCTGGACTCCAAAATCACTGTGGATGGTGACTGCAGCTATGAAAGTAAAAGACACTTGCTCCTTGGAAGAAAAGCTATGACAAACCTAGTCAGCATATTAAAAAGCAGAAACATCACTTTGCTGCCAAAAGTCCACATAGTCAAAGCTAGGGTTTTTCCAGTGTTCATGTACCAATGTGAGAGTTGGGCCATAACGAAAGCTGAATGCCAAAGAATTGATGCTTTTGAATTGTGGTACTAGACAAGACTCTTGAGAGTCCCTTGGGCAACAGGGCGGTCAAACTAGTCAATTCTAAAGGAAATCAACCCTGAATATTCATTGGAAGGACTGATGCTGAAGCTGAAGCTCCAGTATTTTGGCCACCTGATGCAAAGAGCCAACTCACTGGAAAAGACCCTGATGTTGGGAAAGATTGAGGCCAAAAGGAGAAGGAGACAACAGAGGATGAGATGGCTGGATGGCATCACTGACTCAATGGACATGAGCCTGAACAAATTCCAGGAGATGGTGAAAGACAAGGAGGCCTGGCATGCTGTAGTCCTTGGAGTCTCAAAGAGATGGACACAACTTGAAGACTGAACAACAGCAGAGGAAACTGAGGCCCTGAGAGAAAAAGCCATGGGTCCCAAGTCATTCCAAGTGGCAAACCAGGGACTTCAGACTACATCATCCGACCCAGGTCTAGGCTTCACTAAAACCATATAGCATCTTGGTCCAGATGCACTGACAAACTGAATTACAAAAATCTCCTGTCAAACCTGCTGATATATTATAATAGATCTCAGAGTAAGATTTGAAGTCCTGCTTTGCATAAACCTATAATTTTTAAGTGAAGATATTTTGTATTTACAGAGTGTCTTTTGTTACTTCTGAATACTTTCAGGCTCGGAGTTTAGAAAGTTTTTACCCTCAGGATCACTTGGGCTTCTCTGGAGGCTCAGATGGTAAAGAACCCTCCCCCAACGCAGGAGACCTGGGTTTGATCCCTGGGTTGGGAAGATCCCCTGGAGAAAGGGATGGCTACTCACTCCAGTATTCTGGCCTAGAGAATTCCATGGACAGACGAGTCTGGCAGGTTAAAGTCCATGGGTTTGCAAAGAGTCAGATACCACTGAGGGACTTTCACAGGATCACTTAGCCATTGACTTTGAGCCCCCCGACCTTGTCTAATGTGATCATCTTTGTCATTTTATTTTTTAACTTTTTATTTTATATTGGAGTATAGTTGATTTATGGGCTTCCCTGGGGGCTCAGATGGTGAAGTGTCAACCTGCAACACAGAAGACCTGGGTTCGATCCCTGGGTCGGGAAGATCCCCTGGAGAAGGACATGGCAACCCACTCCAGTACCCTTGCCTGGAAAATCGCATGGACGGAGGAGCCTGGTAGGCTATAGTCCACAGGGTTGCAAAGAGTCTGACACAACTGAGCGACTTCACTTCATGGTTGATTAACAGTGTTGTGATAGTTTCAGATGTACAGCAAAGTGATTCAGTTATACACATACATGTACCTGCTGCTGCTAAGTCACTTCAGTCGTGTCCTACTCTGTGCGACCCCATAGACAGCAGCCCACCAGGCTCCCCCGTCCCTGGGATTCTCCAGGCAAGAACACTGGAGTGGGTTGCCATTTCCTTCTCCGATGCATGAAAGTGAAAAGTGAAAGTTAAGTCGCTCAGTCCTGTCAGACCCTTAGTGACCCCATTGCCTTCTCCAATACATGTACCTCTTCGTTTTCAAATTCTTTTCCCATTTAGGTTGTTACATAACATTGGGCATAGTTCCCTGTGTTACACTGTAGATCTTGTTGGTCATCCACATGTAAATTTCATACTCCTTAACTATCCCTTGCCCTCTGTCTTCCTTCCTGATAGCCATAAATTCATTCCCTAAATCTGTGAGTCTCTTCCTGTTCTGTAAATAAGTTCATTTTATTGAACTTTTATTTTTTATTTTTAGATGCTGCATATAATTGATATTATACGATATTTCTTTTTCTCTGTCTTGCTTACTTCACTCAGTATGACAATCTCTAGATCCTTCTTAGTCATTTTAAAACATTGTTGGTCATAGTATATATCATGTAGGGAAGGCTGTCACACACAGAGCTCATCTGTATCAGAAATGCACTGTACTTATTTCCTAGGGCGAGAGTTACGTCCAAGCAGATTCTTCCATGGGCCTACACTTATGAATCGCATCAGGATATGAAATTGATTGCCAAGCATCATGAAAAGGAATCTTCAGAGACTTTGAAAACATTCTCTACTTGCTGAATGCAGCCCATATACTTTTGAAAACCAAAATACATTTTTTATTTCCGCTCCTTCTCCCTCCCTCTTTCCCTTCTTCCCCAAAAGCCACCCAAGCCATCTCGTCAGGGGAAGCTCCATGCAGGCAGTCACTTTTATAGTGATTAACACTTAGTAAGGACAGAAATTATTACCACTGACTCAGTAGTGATGAATAATAAGAAGGTGATGAATGACTAATTTCTATATAGAGGTTGAAAGCTATTCATTTAAATTTAAGGTTCTTTCCTTTCTATATTTTATCTAGGGTTGTTCATATAACCAAACATCCTTGAGTTTGAATTCTGTTGATCCTGGGCGTGTCAGAGCATTTTTGGGAATAACCAAACTAAACCATGTTTTGTTTTGTTTTTTTTTTTGAGACACAGATTGAAATATGTTGTCATTCATCAAACTCACAATTTGAATATGTGATCTGAAATGTAATATGAGTCCTTTTACAATGACAATAGAGCAGACATCTGAGGAAAACTGTAAAACCCTGGACATGTATGATGAGCACCAGGAGGAGAGACTGTGGAAGGGACCAGCAGGCCAGAGGCCCAGACTGCAATCTGAATACATGTCTGGAGGACTGGAGGCTCCTAGAGCAAGCCCCTGGACATTGTAACTGTGTAACTGAGAGCTACCAAAATTGCTACTCTATCCTCCAAGATATCCTTGGAAAAATACAGCTTCTGATCATGATACTTAGCAGATCAAAACTAATACGAACCTATTGTACAGGTCAAGGAATTCTGCTCAATACTTTGTAATGATATATAGGAGAAAATAATCTAAAAATAGAGTGCATGTATACATATGTATGTGATTCATTTTGCTGTACACATAAAAAAAATGGATGTGTGTATATGTATAAGTGATTCATTGTGCCCTACAGTATTGCTGTAACAGAACAGTGTAAATCAACTATACTCCAGTAAAAATTTAAAAAATGCATCCTTTTTCATCTCATTCCAGAGTGGTCCACGCTCTTGTTGCAGATGTGATTCCCTCCACCTGGAATGCCCCTCCCACACTTTTTCTCTCTGAGAAATTCCTGCATCCTGATCTCTGGCAAGCTCAAATGTCACCCACTTTGAGAACTTTTCCCTAACTACCAATACAGTTAGTTGCTCCTGCCTCTGTGCTCCTAGCACTTTGTTCATGCCTCCAGGCTAGCATTAACTGTTGCACTGCAGTTTTTTACAGGTTTCTCTCCTTGGCTAGGATAGACTAGAATCATACCTTATATATATCCTCACTGTCTTATACAATAGCTGGTACATAGCAGGCACTTAGATGTGTGATGAAAGAAAGAAAAGAGAAAAAAGGAAAAAAGAGAAGGAAGAAATCAGGGAGGGAGGAAAGGAATGGAGAGGTGGAAAGGAAGGAAAGAAAGAAGGATTGAGAAGGAAACAGAAGAAACAATGAAAAGAATTCTGTTTTCCCAACTAATAATCCTGGTAGGTAATAGGAATAATCTCTCCTCCCTCTTCACAGATATGAAGAATCCATGTTTATTTCACAGTCTCTCAATTAAGTTGCTCATTTGGATCTAACAAGACATTTATTGATTCTTGGTTTTCTATTGATTCTGAAGAGGTCCTTAGGAAGATCTGATAAGTGTGGAAAAGATAAATAAGTGTACAGATAATAAACTCTAGATTACATAAGCAAACATTACTTAATTACATTCCTATTAATACACTGACTCTGTAATGAATTTTGAGGCATTTAATTATCAATTTGACAAGATAATCTAGGGGTAGTTAATGATTATACCAGTAAATAGTTTTTAAAAAATCACTGACAATTATTAAGTCTCATAACAGACATCAAATTAACTTGCTGGAGCTGTCTGGTTAAATAGACAGCAGTTAATTATGAGGTACTTACACATGCCTCACATTTTAATGTGCAAGCCTTTTGAATTGTGTAACGTCAAAAATATTGTGTAAGGGAACAGTTTACCCATGGGGAATATTCCTATTCTGGGCAGCGTGGCCACTGGACAAGCAGGAGCGTGATCTGTGATGCTCAGCCTGGTGTGTCCCGCTTCTCATCTTGAAACAGAAACACAGAACTCTCCGTAAGAGACAAATGATTGCCATATGCAGTCAGGTCTGTGGGGCCATTCAAAGTCTCTCTCTCAAAAGGAATTATGAAAAAGTGGTCAGATGACAAAGCTTTTGGATGACAGTGGTAGTATGTATTACGTTATGAGAACCAGCTATGCCAGACATCATGCAAGATGTTTTTATATGGACTGTCTCTTCTAATGGTTAAAAGGCAGAAAATCCCATCAATAGACAGGTTTTTCTCGGAACGCTTAGTGGAGGAGGAGGAATAAGAAATCGCACGTACCAGGCCACTGAGATGACTTCCATCTTAGCTTAACATAGAGGCTACTGGCCACACAGTCTGGAGCCAGACAGAGAGCAATGGTCCCAGTGTTGAACACATAAACCAAAGATCATTTACTTACCAGAAGTCCTGGGTACCTATTTTTCCAATTTGTCTCTTACCCAAACTCTGGTCACAAGAGTCCCCTATCTCCCCAATGGCTGCACCATTTTTTATTCAATGAGCAGTGGAAAGGTGAGGATTTACAAAGCGCCTTTATTCTGACCCTCACAGTTCTAGATTTTACATTCTTCCTGGAGACTGACTTATTCACCCTATATTTTACCATCATCAAAACCCAATGTCTTGGGTCCTACTCCTCTCTGTTAATGTTTATACTGCTTAAGGCAGTGACTGTGGGCATGAGTTGAACTTTCAAAAGAGTACTTCTTGAGCTGAACTGCCTTGAAATGAATAGAATTGCGTTGGAAAGAATGAGACTGCATTGGGTTGCATTGCATTGGACCAGACTATATAGAACTGAACCTTGTAAGGAAGGGGAACAGACTCTAGAAACTATGTTTCTTTACGTTTAGGCCGAGGCAGGCTCAGTGATAATAAAGCAGCATGAGAACTATGCCTGGACGCTGTGGCTAGACTACAAAGTCCTAAATTCAATCTCAGTGCCACCCCTTACCAGCTCTGTAATATAGAGCAAATTGCTTAATCTCTTGCACCTCCCTGAGTAGAACAATTGTACCTAATTTATAGGACTGCTAGGAAGATTCATTCAATTAATTTTTGTAAAGTCTTTTTGGAATAATGCCCAGCACATAGAATATACTATATAGATGCTTTTAAAATAAAACAATTTTAAAAAACAAAATCACCACTTTGAATTGTATTCCACTTTACATTTTACAAAGCCCTTTCACATATGGCAACTGACACCACAGATGCATGGGTGGGATTATACCTATTAATCCTCATCTTGCCAATACAAAAACCAAGGTTCATAAAAGCAAGAGCAGATCAAGAAATCAAGCAGGACATAAATCACCATAGGACTTGAGCTAAGTTCTGTCTTACTTAAGGCATATTTTCAATTCAGTTCAGTATAACATCCCAGACAATTTTCATATGTAGTCCTGACTGCAGTGTATTCTGTTAGTTACCTGATAAACAAGAGTTAAGTCAAATCATAACATCCTCAGTGTTACTGCAAGTGGTTTTTCTTACCCAGTACACAGCAAAGCAAAGGATTGCAGCCTGGACTAGGATGAAAAGTCTGTGGTTTGGTGTGATAGAAATAACCACAATGAAGGAGTCAGGAAACCTGAATTCTGGCTTCAACTCAACCACTAACTTTTGTCATACTGATAACTAACATTGATTGAGGGCTGACTCTGTGCCATGTACTACACTCTTATCATTTAAGGTTCATAGCAAGCAGTGGTCATAGGGACTTTTATTATTCCATTTTGCAGGTGAGGAAACCAAGGTATAAAGCAGGAAAGTAACTTGTATAGGTCAAACTGCTAGTAAGTGTTATAATAAATGTTATTTGTAGAATGAGGGCATTGGACTAGTATGACCTCAAAGGTACTTTCCAGCCCGTTCCATCCATAATTCAGGGAGTTCTTGCCTAATCCTCACTCCTCTGGGGGGTAATTCTGTGGTTCTGGGCAGCTCTACATCAAACCTCAGACATCTCAAGGCCTCCCAGGACACCAAGGTTGAAAAACTGGTGAATAGTTGCATAATGTGGGATTTTTCTAATCATCGAAAGAATGAAACAAGTGAAAACAGGAAAAAAGTAAAAATCCTAACTTTTCCCCAGATTATCAATTTCATGTATACATTTATTAAATTTGTAATCACGAGGTTCATTCAATTTTGCATTTTTCTTTCTTCACTTAATTTACTATCACAAATATTTTTTCAATAATAATGACCAAAATTCTTCATGATTATCATTTTCATGACTATACAATCAGTAATAACTACCACATGATATTTGACCAAAATATAATAAAATGATTACCCCTTTACAAAATAATTTAAGCAGGTTTTGATATTTTTTTAATATACAATGGTGTAATGAATATCTTTGCACAGTTCATTTTTCTCATATCAGATATAATGTTTCCTCAGAAGGCAAGGCTAAGCAAAGGGCATACCCACATTTGTGGCTAATACACTCTGTAAAGGGAGAGTGTAATGTTGATGGTGACTACACGTGACCCACATTGTTGAAATCTTATGATTTCAACACTGAATATGTTTCCAGATTTTGAGTGAATACGACCAATTTTGTAAAGTGAACAAACATTAATTTAATACAAGTTTTGAATGCTGAACGCTTGGTGCTTGCGTTCAAGGGGGGGAAAGGTCTATAATAAGTGCTTGCAAGAAATAGACTTAAAGGAATACAGAGAAAGAGAAATATCATATGAAATCCCGTACATGTGGAATATAAAAATAAATGTTACAAGTGAATACCTTACTTATTACAAAACAGAAAGAGACTCACAGACTTAGAGAACGAATTTATGATTACCAGAGGGGAAGGATGAAGGGAAGGGATAGTTAGGGAATTTGGGACAGGCATGTACACTCTGCTATATTTAACACGGATAACTAACAAGGACCTACTGTATAGCACATGGAACTCTGCTCAATGTTATGTGGCAGCCTGGATACTCGATAGGGGGGCAGTTTGTGGCTAAATGGATACAGTACATGTATGGCTGAGTCCCTTCCCTGTTCACCTGAAAATATCACAACATTGTTAATCAGCTATACCCCAATACAAAATAAAATGTTTAAAAAAGAAAGATCCCACATGATGCAATGAATATCCTGTGTGCTGCAACTAAGACCTGATACAGCCAAATAAACAAATATTAATTAAAAAAAAAAAAACCCTAGGAAAGAAGTAAAATGGAAAACCAACAAGGACCTACTGTATAGCCCAGGGGCTCTGCTTAAGGTTATGAAGCAGTCTGAATGGGAAAGGAGTTTGGGGGGAGAACAGATACGCACATATATATTGTGGAGTCGCTCTGCTGTGCACCTGAAACTACGTTGCTACTCAGTTGTACTCCAATATAAAATAAAAAATTTTAAAGGAGAAATAGATTTACAGGAGTAAAAAGAGACTTTATGGGAAGTTTAAAAAGGCCAAACCTTCAGGAGATTAGTACTCAGGAGACATAAGCAAGCCAGTTCTCTTGGACCTCACTTTGGTAGTTTCATCTTAATGCTAAAGAAACATTCTGCCACCTGTGTCAGATAATCAGAAAATGTGGTGAAACCTGGGAATCATTGGAATCCTTATGTTTTAATACAAGACATTGATTTGCCAGTCAGTATGCCAAGTTCTTTCTTTAAGCATGCATTTTCCAATTCCAGAGTCCCTTCTCAGTTTTTCTTGACTAACCCACTCCCATAACCTCTTCTCCATTATTTCCAGTTTCCAGTTTTTGTTTTTATTTTGCTTGCTTTTGTTTTGTCTTAATGAAGCAAGTATTTATAAAAACTTGAAGAATTCTTCTAGATTTTAATGTTTGTCATCTTTCACAGTTGTTTCATCCACAAACGAATTGTATTTTTTTAGCAACTTATCTCCTTCAAGCCTTTCCAAAGCAAATAATTTAATTTTCATTGAAACAGTCTCTTATTTTCACATTCATGCTTTGTTTTTATGACATTTAAGTAATATATTACCTAATGCACTTGGCATAATTAAGCTTTGTCAAAAAAATTAGTTGACCCTTGGTAAGCATACATTTCAACTCATGGGGGGAGATGAACACAGGACAAGAGAGCAGCCGCATAGCTAGGAGAATTGAGTGTGCTATGGGCATCTGTCAGAAGGCTTTACCAAGGGAGTGAAGGGCTTCGGTCAGTTAAGTGGAGTTACATCTACTGACGAGTGAGTGCTCCTCAAAATGAGAGAGAAGGAGAGAATGAGGACTGAATTCCTGGACCATGAATGCACAAGCAGTGTATACCTGCTGTTTCTATGTCAACAAGTGGCTAATGAGACACTAAGTCTAACTTTATGAAAAGAGAGCTCATGTCCTTCACTTTCTTGGAAACCTCATTCCAACGTTAACTCAAGGATTTATATAGATTGTGAGGTGGTCTTAGACCCTTCTGATGACATCTAAGGAGGTTTTTCTGCAAGTTTTTTTTCTTCCTTATCCAAGAAAATGCACCGATGCATTAACAACTGCACTTATCTTTAGAAAGTTCATCTCCCTGTGAATCCCCCTCCTACAGGATTCTGAAGATCCCAGAAAAGGGATGACGTTTTCAAAAAGGAGTGCTTTTGTAATAGTAGCAATACCACCATTCGGGAGAAACTCTGAGCCAAGATGGGCTTCCCTGATAGCTCAGTTGGTAAAGAATCTGCCTGCAATGCAGGAGACCCTGGCTCAATTCCTGGATTGGGAAGATGCCCTGGAGAAGGGAAAGGCTACCCACTCCAGTATTCTGGCCTGGAGAATTCCATGGACTGTATAGTCCATGGGTTTGCAAAGAGTCAGACACAACTGAGCGACTTTCACTTCCACTTCACTGTACCAAGATACAACATACGCTTGAAAACCTTAACCATTTGCTCCAGAACAGCCCTCAGTGATCACACAGGTCCCCCCTGTCTGAATAAATTAGGGCTCAGAGAGGGCAGCAGTTTGTCTGAGGTCATCTGTCCATGACACAGTGCTCAGGACAGATTATTTCTCTATACTCTGCTGGTTTAAGAAAATAGCTTCTCTTGAATGGCTAGTGAATAGGGCCATAGGTGTATTTGAAACCCAAATATCCAGCCAGAGTCCAGTTTCCAGGTTCATAGAAGGCGAAACTCTGGAAGCTGTAGGAGTTGAATCCTGAATCTAGAGCACCAGCAAAAAGTCCTGGGCTCTACTTCAAGCTTTACTACACAGTCACTCATGGTGGAAGTCATTTCTATTCATGTGGTTTAATTATTCATTCCATAATTTGACTAGGACATTTCTAAGCTTCATTTTGTTTCTTGTTGTTTAGTTACTAAGTCATGTCCCACTTTTTTGCAACTCCATGGACTGTAGCCTACCAGCCTCCTCTGTCCATGAAATTCTCCAGGCAAGAATACTGGAGTGGGTTGCCATTTCCTTCTCTAGGGGATCTTCCCAAACCAGAGATCGAAGCCATGTCTCCTGTATTAGCAAGCAGATTCTTGAGCACTGTGCCACCTGGGAAGACCTCAATTCCCATTAGCAATTCCCAAGACAAAGTCTGGGTTTTCCTCCTTTTCTTGGCCTTTTCTCCCTTTGGTGCAACCCAGAGATGATGACCACTAGGGGTCAGACCTGCAAGAAGGTATCCAAGTCTTTTTGTTTGTTTGTTTTGTTTCGTTTTTTAATTGGGAGGAAATGAAAGGTCTTCTAGCCCAGCATGTATTGCCACATTTAAACTCTTTCAACATGCGACACTCTTAAATTCTTAAAGATTTCTAAGAAACAGAGGTTTCACAACCCTCTCTTCCAAGAAAGTCTTCTTTATATTTAACCTAGATCTTTCAAATATAATTTGAAGCTATCTCTTATGGTGGTTCAACAATACATGAACCAAGAACTTCCAGATATTCAAGATGGATTTAGAAAAGGTAGAGGAACCAGAGATCAAATTGCCAACATCTGTTGGATCATAGAAAAAGCAAGAGAGTTCCAGAAAAACACTTACTTCTGCTTTATTGACTATGCCAAAGCCTTTGACTGCATGGATCATAACAAACTGTGGAAAATTCTTAAAGAGATGGGAATACCACACCACCTTACCTGCCTCCTGAGAAACCTGTAGGCAGATCAAGAAGCAACAGATAGAACTGGACATGGAATAACAATCTGGTTCCAAATGGGAAAGGAATATGTCAAGGCTGTATATTGTCACTCTGCTTATTTAACTTATATGCAGAGTACATCATGCAAAATGTTAGGCTGGATGAAGCACAAGCTGGAATCAAGAATGACAGAAGAAATATCAATAACCTCAGATATGCAGATGACACCCCCCTTATGGCAGAAAGCAAAGAGGCTCTAAAGAACCTCTTGATGAAAGTGAAAGAAGAGAGTGAAAAAGCTGGCTTAAGACTCAACATTCAGAAAACGAAGATCATGGCATCCACTACCATCACTTCATGGCAAATAGATGGGGAAACAATGGAAATAATGACAGGCTTTATTTTCTTTGGCTCCAGAATCACTGTAGATGGTGGCTGCAGCCATGAAATTAAAAGACACTTGCTCCTTGAAAGAAAAGTTTTGAATAACCAAGACAACATATTAAAAAGCAGAGACATTACTTTGATGATAAAGGTCCATCTACTCAAGGCTATGGTTTTTCCAGCAGTCATGTATGGATGTGAGAATTGGACTGTAAAAAAAGCTGAGCACCAAAGAATTGATGCTTTTGAACTGTGGTGTTGGAGAAGACTCTTGAGAGTCCCTTGGCCTGCAGGGAGATCAAACCAGTGAATCCTAAAGAAAATCAGTCCTGAATACTCATTGGAAGGACTGATACTGAAGATGAAACTCCAATACTTTGGCCACCTGATGCAAAGAACTGACTCATTGGAAAAGATCCTGATGCTGGGAAAGATTGAAGGAGATGGGGATGACAGAGAATGAGATGGTTGGATGGCATCACTGACTCAATGGACATGAGTTTGAGCAAACCCTGGGAGATGGTGATAGACAGGGAGGCCTGGTGTGCTGCAGTCCATGGGGAATGACTGAGTGACTGAACTGAACTGAACTTATGGTGGTATCTCAGGGGACACCGCTAATGCTTGGTTATTATCCTTTGGGTAAGATAGGTGCTCTTCTGAGCAAGTGTCAGTTTATGTCTCAGTTTCCATATCTGTAAAACAGGAGCCAGGATTGAAGTCACTCTTTCACTAAATAGCACCTAAGTACAGGCTTCCCAGGTGCGTGCATGCTAAGTCGCTTCAGTCGTGTCTGACTCTTTGCGACCCTATGAACTATAGCCCACCAGGCTCCTTGGTCCATGGCATTCTCCAGGCAAGAATACTGAAGTGGGTTGCTGTGCCCTCCTCCAAGGGATCTTCCTGACCCAGGGATCGAACCCACGTCTCTTATGTCTCCTGCATTGGTAGGCGAGTTCTTTACCACTAGTGCCACCTGGAATTCACCTGCAAATGCAGGAGACACAAGGGGTGCAGGTTGAGTTTCTGGGTCAGGAAGATTCCCTGGAGAAGGAAATGGCAAACCACTCCAGTATTCTTGCCTGGATAATTCCATGGCCAGAGAGCTACTGTCCATGGGGTCGAAAAGCATTAGGCACAACTGAGCATGCACGTATGCACTGTAGCTGGCATTGTTTGCAGGAAACACAGACATGGACCAGCCCTTGATGAGTTTTGACGATCTCCAAGATCTCTGACGTTGGCTCTAAAGTTCAATGATTAAATGAGGTTACTTGTCGTTTTGTTAAGTAAGGACGCATTAACCTTTCAAAATAGAGGCCCTTAATGTTCCTTAAAGCCACTTACAGGAGGATTCTATGGTTCTGCTTGCTAGGCTTTTCTTTCTTTCTTTTTTTTCTTGCTGGGCTTTTCTAATCCTAGTAGCCTTCTTTCAGAATTCTTCTTTTCAATCATCTTAATTATGCTTTATATCTTTCTTTTCCCTCAAGACCTGTCCATATTTTATGGCTCAGATGCACCTTTTCACTAAGTATTCTTCTCACGCAAGCTTACCATCTCTACTCATTTTTGAGGCTCTATACCAGACCACCTGACCTGCCTCTTGAGAAATCTGACACAGGTCAGGAAGCAACAGTTAGAACTGGACATGGAACAACAGACTGGTTCCAAATAGGAAAAGGAGTACATCAAGGCTGTATATTGTCACCCTGCTTATTTAACTTCTATGCAGAGTACATCATGAGAAACGCTGGACTGGAAGAAACACAAGCTGGAATCAAGATTGCCGGGAGAAATATCAATCACCTCAGATATGCAGATGACACCACCCTTATGGCAGAAAGTGAAGAGGAGCTAAAAAGCCTCTTGATGAAAGTGAAAGAGGAGAGTGAAAAAGTTGGCTTAAAGCTCAACATTCAGAAAATGAAGATCATGGCATTCGGTCCCATCACTTCATGGGAAATAGATGGGGAAACAGCGGAAACAATGTCAGACTTTATTTTTTTGGGCTCCAAAATCACTGCAGATGGTGGCTGCAGCCATGAAATTAAAAGACGTTTACTCCTTGGAAGGAAAGTTATGACCAACCTAGATAGCATATTCAAAAGCAGAGACATTACTTTGCTGACTAAGGTCCATCTAGTCAAGGCTATGATTTTTCCAGTAGTCATGTATGGATGTGAGAGGTGGACTGTGAAGAAGGCTGAGCACCGAAGAATTGATGCTTTTGAAGTGTGGTGTTGGAGAACACTCTTGAGAGTCCCTTGGACTGCAAGGAGATCCAACCAGTCCATTCTGAAGGAGATCAGCCCTGGGATTTCTTTGGAAGGACTGATGCTAAAGCTGAAACTCCAGTACTTTGGCCACCTCATGCGAAGAGTTGACTCATTGGAAAAGACCCTGATGCTGGGAGGGATTGGGGGCAGGAGGAGAAGGGGACGACAGAGGATGAGATGGCTGGATGGCATCACTGACTCGATGGACGTGAGTCTGAGTGAACTCCGGGAGCTGGTGATGGACAGGGAGGCCTGGCGTGCTGCGATTCATGGGGTCGCAAAGAGTCGGACACGACTGAGCGACTGAACTGCACTGAACTGACCTGACCCCAGGGCTATGGAGGTGAATACACAGGGAGTGAATACAGAGGTGAATATGGAGGTATGGCAGAGGGAGGGCCCAGAGTCACACCCCTCAACCTCTTCCCATCCCACAGGGAGCTGAGTTCCCTTGTTGTTTTGTTTTAAAAATACTTGTTCTATATTTTTAAATCTCTGTGTGTGTGCGTGCCTAAAGCTCAGTTGCTTTGGCCATGTCTGACTCTTTGTGACCCTATAGACTGTAGCTCGCCAGGTTCCTCTGTCCACGGGATTCTCCAAGCAAAAATACTGGAGCGGGTTGCCATGTCCTCCTCCAGGGGATCTTCCAACACAGAGATCATACCTGCATCTCTTATGTTTCCTGTGTTGGCAGGTGGGTTCTTTACCTCTAGCATTGCCTGGGAAGCCCCTTTTAAACCTCTATATATGTGTGAAAACTTCATCCAATATAAAAATGTCTACATTCAAGAATAAAATTCCCCATTTCTTCCTTTTGCTTCAATTGTGTGTCTCAGAGGTAAAGGCCATGTGTGGGTTAGTGATTATCCTTTCAGATTTTCACCTTTTGTACACACACATACAAGCTTTTTCTTTTTACCAACTCAGTATTTTCAAAGAGGTATGCGCATCACTTACTAAAGATAGCTTTATAGTGGGAATGAACAAACTGCCAATACATCCAGTAATGAGAATGAGTAATTGAAAACATTACATTGAGTGAAATTAGACATATAGACAAGTACATACAGTACTATATTATTCCATTAGTATGAAATTCTAGAACATTAGTGTTTTCACTCATCTATGGTGAAAAATATCAGAACAGAGTTTTCTCCTAGTTGGGGAAGATCGTGATTGACTTGAATGAGATATGAGAAAATCTTGCATATTAAGATGTTATATATCCTAATAGGGGTTTAGGATGCACAGATGTACTCATTTGTCAAAATTTAGTGACTGTATAATAAAAACTATTCATTTCATTGTATATAAGTGTATACTTTTAAACAGTCAACAAATATTGATCTCCAGCAAATGCTGAAGAATTTAAAAAGGCAATGTACTGTTGCCTGCAAATTACTTTGAAATACGTAAAATGTGGATTGGTGGATGGATAAAGGAATGGATAGATAATAAAGCAAGTTCTGTAAAATGTTAATGGTAGAATCTAAAAAGTAGGTCTATGGGTGTTAAAGAATTTTCTCATCTTTGCTACAGATTTAAAATTTTTCACAATAAAATGGAAAAAAAGTGCCTTGAAAAAATTTTAAAAACATACAAATAGAATAGACTATTATTGATCATTGATAATTATTATTAATAGTAACAATAAGTCACCACATTTTGCAGCCCCTAGAGAAGGCAATGGCACCCCACTCCATCACTCTTGCCTGGAAAATCCCATGGACAGAGGACCCTGGTAGGCTGCAGTCCATGGGGTTGCTAAGAGTCGAGCACGACTGAACGACTTCACTTTCACTTTTCCCTTTCATGCACTGGAGAAGGAAATGGCAACGCACTCCAGTATTCTTGCCTGGAGAATCCCAGGGACAGAGGAGCCTAGTGGGCTGCCGTTTATGGGGTCGCACAGAGTCGGACACGACTGAAGTGACTTAGCAGCAGCAGCAGAAATAGCATAAGGGTAAGGACCTAATGCTGTCCTGTAGATCCTCACAAATTAGTAACTATATCATTCATATAGGCTCCTCTGGAAATAATAATGATATACTGGACACTCCTACATACCATAAGCTTCAAATACAGTATGTCACTAAATCCTTTCACTTTGAAAAATATTAGTATTCCTAGCTTAAGGAAAAGCAAGATAATAAGGCTTGGACTTAAGACAACTAATTCCAAATCACATGACAAGTGAATGTCTGGGCCAGGATTAAAACTTAGTCTTACATAATCCTGAAGCCCATGCTCTGCTCACTAGAATACACTGTCTCTTAAACAAAGCCCCTCCTGGGCTCTGCCTGCCAGGGAGAACCACAGACCTGGCATCAAGGAATGCAGAGGATGCAGAGGAAGGGAGGAATCCCCAAACTTGTCATGGAGCAGTAGCTGCCTTGGTCACCTGGACCTCCTGGTGATGGCTGAAGTTAGCTCCAGAAGCCCTCAGCGTCAATCAGCACAAGCTTCAACACGAAGTGGCAACCTCCGGGCGTTGTAGAGGGAGTTAAAGGCAGGAAACTCTAAGCCAGCAGTAAAAATCCAATGTGTTCTGATGTGTCAGATCAAAACTTGGAAACCTCAAGGGCTCCACCCTCCCCACTCCCCCTCAACAGCTGCAAATGTTTGTTTTATTTCTCTCACATCTGGCCAGCCCATGTGTAAACAGAACGAAGGGTCAGAGTGAGGAAAGGATCTGAATGCCTCATTTCTTAGCCTCTTCAGTATAGAGTGGAATGGGACAGAGATTGAGTTAGGAAATATATATTTTTTTAATTTCATTGAAATTGAGGCAGTAGTTTACGAATGCACGTTAGGATTTCTTACTGATGGGTCCTTTCTCATACCTTTGTAGGGAGGCAGTTGGGGAGTGGTGAAACCTCTCGATTGAAAATTAGATGACCCAGATTCCAATCTGGGCCCCTCCAATAATTAGGAGGAAATTTTTTTCTTTCTAGGTTTTATTGTACCATCTGGGTTATAACAGGGTGAAACCTTTTCTAAGGTTTCATCCAGCTTTAGTATTCCATTTTTTAAGCATAATTTCAGTGTTTACCATATTACTGCCTCTGTTTATTCAATAAGTATAGTCCTAGCCAGCGTCTTTCCATCACCTCTGTGTGTGCTAAATCACTTCAGTCGTGTTCGAGTCTTTGCAACTCTATGAACTGTAGCCCGCCAGGCTCCTCGGTCCATGAGATTCTCCAGGCAAGAATACTAGAGAGGGTTGCCATGCCCTCCTCCAGGGGATCTTCCTGACCCAGGAACTGAACCTTCATCTCTTATGTCTACTGCACTGGCAGGCAGGTTCTTTACCAGTAGCGCCCCCTGTCCATTGTTTACATGATACCTCAAATAGTATTAACCCCCTGAACTTTTTAAATGTCCAATACGTTTTACCTTGCTTCCCTCCAAAGAACATGTTAGGACTAAACTCAATGCTAACGATAGAATTCAATCTATCAATTATTACTTCTGTTTAAAAAGCTAATTATTTAAGCAAGGTCTTTTGCCTTGTTCAAAATTATAAGCAGATTAAGTGTTTGCTGAGCCTGATTTTTAATGTGAAATGTAGGCCTTTGATATTCAAATATACTTAAAAAAATTTCAATACATTTTCATTTCCTAAAAACTAGATCAAGGTAAAGTTCTTATTTAAAATAAGCATGCTATTAGCCTTGATAAATGAAATGCTAACAAAATCATGCATTATGAATTTATAAATATACCTTGAATGAAGGTAAAGACTGTTGACTTAATTTAATGAGCAATGAATGACTGATGAAAGTTTTTAACCTAAGGAATAATGCAATCTGAGATTAGAGGTTATTTTAAGAAATTGCTCTTTGTAACCCTACCATTTGGCATCAAGAAAAAGGTAGAATTCCTAATTGTATGTCCATTTCCCTAGATCCAGTTTCCCCAAATCATATGTTTCCACTACAAGATAATCTTTTAGGCTGAATTGCTACAGCAAATTCTTTCTTATCAACAAGATGAGACAAAAGAAAGAAATTGAAATAGAAAGAATGAGAAATGGGGAGACAAGAGAACCTCATGGAATGGATCCATCTTATTTTGAGCTTGTGTTTAAACAGGCATAGCACAGAGCTTCCCTGAAGGGGAACCCATGTCTCAAGGAAACCCCAATCCTTTTTCATCCTTTCAGAGTTCCTGTTGGCCCCATTTCCAAGAAGGTTGAGACTGCTGGAGCCTACTCCGGGCCAGCAGAGGGCACTCTTGGAGCAGAATTAAGGACCTTGGTGGGAAACTCTGGGAGGACAATCTCAACCTTCTTCACCAGAGGGCTGGCTGGTGTTATTGGAACCTTGTGTGCTGACCTGAAAGACACATGATAGGTCCTTCTCGCCTTATCTGATAGAATTCTGCTCATAGTCCAGTTAAACTGCTGAAGACCCCATTTTACATCTCAAGCTTTCTTCCCACTAACAAGAAAAAAAAATGACTAACTGATCCTTCAGAGATAAGTCAGGAAATGTGACCTCTAAGCTCTTGCACAGAAAAACTGCTAAGAACTGAGAAATCAGGAGAAGGTTAACCAGGTTTAGAGTATCAGAGAGTCAAAGCAGCTTGAGCAAGATCACTGGTCTGCCTCTCCCTACCTCACTATCCACAAAGGAACATCCACTTAAAAAAAAAAAAAATGTGGTGGCAGATATAGATGAAGCCCAAATAATGACACAAAATGAGTCTTAAATTAGGAGTGGGTAGCAGAAATCCGCAAAGGTTTTTTAGCCCAGGGATGATGCAATCAAAGCTTAGCAACTGGGTCGCCTAGCAAAAGATTTATCCATTGCAACCCAGTTAGTAGCAAAAAATAAGCACCAAGGAATAGTGCAGATTCAGAGTCCAGCCCTGACTCTGAGGGTTTTTGGCTCTGTGTCTTGGGCCAAGTTCCAAGAGTAAGACTCTTTCAGCCTCAGTTTCCTCATATATCAAGTGAAGGAGTTGAACCATACAGTCTGTCAGATTCCGTTCACATTTTACATTCTGAGTCTGTGGGTTTCTAGCATCTTAGAAATTCAATTTAAAATATTTTTAGAGAATCCATGTAATACAGGCTCAGGGTAGCTTGTCATTCATTCAGTCACTCATTGTTTGGTGGACAATACACGTCCTTCAGGGAGAAGAAGAGCTTATGTCAAACTTCCAGCGACATCCCCACTTTCATCCAGATAGGCCCTTCAGACACCAGCAATGAGTGTGTGGCGTGGGGCTACAGGAAAGGGAAAGAATATCAGTTTCTCAGCTGGCTTATAGACTTCAAGGAGGATTGGGGTGATCCATCAGTCAACTCACATAGACTCTGACTTGTAGTCAAAAAGAACGTGAGGTCTACAAGAGACCTCAGAGCTCAACTGCACTCCTCTCTCATTTAATAAGTGCTGAGACACAGATCTCAAGACAACACAGTAACTGACAGAATCAACCTGGCTTATGGTGTCCTTGGGGGCTACATGTCACTCTCACCATATAACCTTCACACCTGCTAATCTCTTAACCTCACCGGATTATTTACATTTTCTTCTTCTAATTATTATTGGGTCCTTGCACTGCTTACAGAAAATCACAGTCCCCTCAAACCTTGTCACATGAAGCTGCAACTCAAACACAGGAGCCCTAAGACAGTAGTTTGGGCAAAAGATGCTTTCATTCATGATACTCTGAAAATTGGATCTTTTGCTTCAACTAAAGTTATGAGGGCCTCCATCAGTTCACTGATCATAAGTGGACTTATTTCTCTACTTCACACAATGCCTTGGGTCCAACTGAACCTTTCCTTCTTTATTTACTTATTTACATAAACCTACATGGATAAAAAATTGAGAAAGCTAACCAAAAAAGGATAAGTAATTTTTAAACCAACTATAAGGAGTATACATGTAATTATCCCTGAAACTAAGGGAACTATTGCAAACCCCTAAATGACTCAAAAAGCCCACTTTTAATGATATATTCTTCTTTACCATATGAGTTCACTGAGGGTTTTCTGTGTGAGTCTTTACATAAAAACCATTAAATAACTTAACAGACGATATCAGGATAGCAGTTTCACAATAAAGAATCTTCTACATGCCAGTCTTACAGTGTACTTTGGTAAATGTCAAGGCATATCGTCAAATCGTATTTTCAAGGGAGATTTCTGAGGCCCCAAACCCTGTAGTCTTGGATGGTATAAAGCTTCCTGGAAACCTTACATAGGAGAGGAAGCGATCCGAAGCATCTTGAGGAACAGCTGTTTAGCATGAACCTCAATGCAGTCTTCTCAAATATCAGCTGCCACAGTCCGACTAGGAAGTAGGCAGCAGAAAAGTCTAGACAGAGGTTGCTGACCAGGCCCTAAGTACAGATGTGCTGTGTTGGGACCTGAAGAAAGATCTCTGAGCTCTGGACACACAGGGAGTCCTTCAGACCTGCTTGAGCTCTGGAGACTGGTCAGGCTTCCTACCTGAAAAGCAAGGCTGCCCGACATGGCTTTTTGTCAAACAGAGCAGTGAGAACCTCTTACACATTACATACACATACACACACACACACACACACACTATCTCCTTGTGGTCTTCACTGTAGCATCTGCTGTGCGGTGCTTAGCTCCTCAGTCGTATTCTACTCTTTGCGACCTCATGGACTGCAGCCAGCCAAGCTCCTCTTCCAGACAAGAATACTGGAGTGGGTAGCCTATCCCTTCTCCAGGGGATCTTCCCAACCCAGGAATTGAACCAGGGTCTCCTGCATTGCAGGTGGATTCTTTACCAGCTGAGCTACCAGGGAACCCCACATTAAAGTTATTTGGGGTACCCATTTATTTTACAAAGATGGAAATGGAAGCTCAGATGGAGGGGAGCTGCCATTTCCTTAAGGCCAAATTGGGATGTGACAGAGACTGCCCTCCATCTGACATACGTATCACTGAAATACCCTGAGATCATCTCTCATCCCCTTCGCTGATCCCTCAAGGCCCTCT
This sequence comes from Oryx dammah, assembly GCF_014754425.2. NCBI lineage: Eukaryota > Metazoa > Chordata > Mammalia > Artiodactyla > Bovidae > Oryx > Oryx dammah. The sequence continues at coordinate 78,353,508 of NW_024070186.1, read as the reverse complement.
GGAAAGAATGATGTCCCCACCGAGCAATAAAGCCCTCCATGCATTAAAGCCCTCCATAGAATAATCCTGTTTGCTGTTTATTCCCCAGTTCCCCTTCTTGATCGCTCACATGACTCACTCCCACTCAAACAGCCCAGACTCATTCCCACCTACATCTTGAGACTGATTCTCCCACCCATTTCCAGTTTCAGAGAGACTGTTCTTAGTGAACTGAGGTGTCCCAGGCACTAAAGCAGAATTTTAAAATGGCTCACACTCCCCCCATGCGTGCCCCTCCAGAGAGTCCAAAATACACTGACAGTGCATTTTTACTTTTAATCATATTTTTTTGTATAATTACCAAGGCCTCTTAAAGCCTCAGCCCCCTCCTGTGTGGTAGGAATGGTATATACGCCCATTTTATAGGGGAGATGAAGGAAGTGAGACCCAATGCCGAGAAAGGGCGTATGATTCATGCTCCAGAAAGCAGTGAGTCAGAGGAGAAGGAGAAAGAAGACCCAGGCTTCCTGACGCTGGCGCTCCATTTTCAGAGCCAGGCATCTTGCCTGCTGGTATTTCCAAATGCTTGATATCTTTAAAAATAAGTCATCAAACAGCCTAATAGACTTACTTTTGAGAAAACTCATGATGCAAAAGGGCAAGGGACCATGTCTTTCCTAACCTCTGAGCCATACCTAGAATGTTAATTACATATTTTGTAATAAAGCGGCTCTGAGCCTTCCAAGTTATGACCTCTTAAGGCAACTACATAAATGAAAGTAATTCTGAAGAGCTGGACTGTTAAAGAAACTGGACAAGACCACAAATCCAGCTGAGGTTGGAAATGAGGGCTTCACCCCATAGACCTTCTCTAGAGCTGGATACCTATTTCCAATATCCAGCAGCTGCCCGACTCAAAGAGGCTGAGAAACACGGGAAGGGTTGAGGTAAGCCACTTCTAGTTGGGTCAGAACATTTTTGGGTAATCCTGGAAAGGCTTGTCAAAAAAGAAGGTGGTAGTAGGCCCTCCTGTGGTTCTTCCTCAGAGAAGAGGAAGAGGAACAAGTGCCTCCAGACTGAAGTATGGCTGAAGGCTCCTAGGGAATCAGCCAAGAAATAGTTCTTACATGTTCTCCACAGCAGTTCACAACATTTACTAAGTCTACTAACATGCCGGGTGCTTGGATAGAAACCCTCAATAAGGTGACCACGGAATTTATCATCCAGACCAGAGCACTCCAGGGTAAAAGAGGAAGACATTAATTATATCAGGGCAACAAGCATAAGGTAGGAAGACAAACCAGGACCTATGGTCACCTTAACCTTCAGAGTTGAGATCAGCAATGAAGGGCTCCTATCCATAGACAAAAGTGTACTCCACAGGAAGGATGTAATAAGCACAAAGATGGTTGGTTACCCTGAGACAGTATTAAAAAGTCCCAAGAAGAGTTGAAAGAGAAAGACGTCACATCTAGAAAGAGGAGTTGGCATTTGAGCTGTGTTTTGAAGGAAGCAAAGGATTTGAATGTGAGTTCATGAGAGGTCAAGTAGTCTGCCAGGTAAATTTAAGAAAGAAGCTTCAGGCAAGGCTCAGTGGCAGGGGAGTGTGGGCTACATGAGACATGGTGAGGCAGAACGGATCTGCTGTGGCCACCTGGAGGGCAGAGTGAACCCCGGCAGGGATGGGCAGAAAGAATCCTAATGCCTGGTCAGACTTGGTTCTAATTCTGTGAACACCACCAGGGATAAGCTGTCCTTTTCCTGAGTGGGGTTGCATAAATCAACTTTCCCAGTCCTTGGGACTTGGGGTGAGTCAACCCAGATGTCCAGACTCACAGGGCATAGGCTGCTGCCATTCTCACCAAGCCAACTGTCTTCCCTCCCTCCACCAAGTAAGCTGGTCTCATATTTGAGGAACTGCACCGTCTCTTTGGGTTTCAGTGCCATGAACTTTCTTTCTCTATCCAGCCGCGGGAGAAGTGGGTTTGGACATCAGGGGGACGTATCTGTTTGGCAATCCAACAGGGCTAGACTGCTTGAGAGGGGTGGATTTTAGGGGCTACCCCCTTATGAGTATTCAAACCTTTGAAGCTTCATGGTAAGACTACTTTATATTCCTATGTTTTTCAGGAGTATACACAGATCCAGAAGTTTGGACCTTGGGGCTTTCAGAGGAGTCAAAAGTCAGTGACACTAAGTCAGTCAGTGACAATAAGCAGAGCTTTGCAGTTTGTAAGTGACATTCACTTTTGAGCCTCATGATTTTGCTAGATGGGTCAGGAAGGTGTTACTGTGGCCAGCAATTGACATATAAGGGAATGAAGGAGCAGACAAATGGATGACTCATCCAAGGTCACACAGTAAGTGACAGAGCTCAAGTCTCCTGGAGCCAGCCACGTACCCAGACAGCCACCCCACAGCCTGCTCTCAGAAAGGAGACAAGAGAGGAGAAAGAGGAAGAGAAGGCCAAGTAGGAGGAGGGAAGGAGGTAGAGGGAGCATCGCAGAAGAGGAATGGCAAACCCTCCCCTCTAGTCCCGGGATCTGGGATGGACCTAGAACCTTTTCCATTAATCCTGCCCCACCCCACTCCCATTTCTCCTCCAGGACCCAATTAAATGCGCCAGAGGCTGTGCGGTAGGCAAGGGCTGCCGGGTAACATCTTTCCAGAGGCGCGAGCTTGGCCCCGCGGGGTGGCCCGGCCTTTCAAAGGCCACTTGTACACTGGGACGCCGCGCAGGGGCGGCCGGAGAGCCTGGGCCAGGAGGAGGGGCTGGGCCTGCCTTTGGTGCCTAGAAATCAAAGCAGCCAACCTTGGGCTTTTTCTTCCCCTCACACTGAGGCACTTTTATTGGCGAGATGAAGGGAGGCAGAGCGGGCCTACAGTCCTCGCTTTGCTTTTGGAGGTTAATGACCCAGTTAGCAGCTCTTGGCTGCGTTTCCGACATTTTGCAGACATCAAGCCCTGCGTCTCTGCCAAGTACATTCTGTTCCCTGGAGCTCATCCAATGCATCTCAGATTACTATGTAATGCGACAAAGAGGGAGAGGTGGCTGGGAGGGGCGGCGGGGAGGGCGGGGGAGCAGGCGGGAGCGGGGAGGGCGGGACGCCAGAGTAGCCGGGTGGGGTTAAGGGGGATACCACCCCCAATACAGCCACCCTTCTTGACAGAGGCCCCAAGGTGAAGGTGCGGAGGAGGGGGCCCGTGTCCAGGCAGTAAGTGAAGGAATCCTGCGGCTGAGAGCCAAGCCCCTAGCCCGGGGCTAGTGCAGGGTGAAGGCTGCGGGAGACTCCGCGGACGGAGGGCGGGGAACAGACTGGAAAGGGGTGGGGCTAAGGGATAGGCCCTGCCCCCTGCAGCGCCAGCTGCCTGCGCAGCCCGCTCTCTAATTATAGACGTGAATGGAAAGCGGCAGCTTTTGAATGATTGTGTTGCTCACGCTGCCTTTGGAGGCTGAGGAGCAGGTGCTGCCCCGCTAGATACAAAGTGATTCATTTAACAGCCCTCTTGTCACGCACACACACTCACCGACGTACACGAAACTTCTGGCTTTATCCCACTACTGCCAGGCAGTGGTTCCAAAATTGGTTTAAGAAGAGGCCTGGGCCCCGTGGGTCTGGGGCAAAGACTGTGGTGTTTTTCCTGTCTCTTTCATTCATCCGTCGAAAACTCCCCTTGAATGAGAAAAACCTTAGACTTAGGCAACCTTTGGGAAAGTAGCATCTTATTTTACAGATGGAGAAACTGAGGCTGGGAGAGAAGCTGGGGTGACCTCGGGGCATAGGATGAATCAATGAAGAGCTGAAAGAACCCGATCTCCCGACGGCCTCTCTCTTTCCCTCACCAGGTTGGAACCTGAGCAGCGTTCACCTCAATGACATTAATTTCCGGGGGTGGATCCCAGCTACATTCATCCATCCTCCCCTCTCCTTTCTCCCTGTGCTGTTTGCCCATCCTAGCCAGCACCTCCACCCACTCCCACACAAAACTTGCTAGTGCTGCTGATTCTCACTGGTAGGTTTAATAGTTCCAGAGCTGGACACTGGGTAACAGTGAAAATCATGCCCATCTTCCTGACAGGTACGTGTGAGTCAATCTGCTGTGCCTTCCATCAGCATAACTGCCTCACGAGGAACTCCAGAGGAGGCAAACCCTAGACTCGCCTTCCTCAGTGTCTCACCTGTCTGTACATCCACAGTGGGCCAAGCTCGCTCATGAACTTCATGACCACGGAAGCACAGCAGCAAGTCGTATGGAGTGTCAGTGAGGGACCTGACTTGTTCACAGTCGTCTGCTGGTGAGTGACCAACTTGGGAGCCAAACTTGGGACTCCCACCCTTGTCCTAGGGTGCGTTCAGTACTCATACTGTGGTCTTCCAGGGGAGCAAAGATCCACCTAGTCATAGAGAGGAGTTGCTCAAAGTGACCTGGGCATCTCCAGCATGGCCATTGGCCTCGCTCCCTATGGCCTTGGATCACTACCCCCATATTGTCACCTCTATCCAAGTCCAGAAACGGCACAAACAGCTGCTACTTTCCCCAGTGCCAGAAGTCTCCAAGCTCACTTATTGCTCCTGACTCCAAAAAACAAGGCCAGCTTCACTCACTTCTGGGACTGATCTAACCCCTTACCTTTGCTGACCACTCTGGACTTAACTCTAGGTCTGTCTCCCGTGTGCCCTCAAGATCTCCACCAGATGTATGAATAAAGAAGCAGCAGCAAGTAGCACACTGGGGAAAAAAAAAAAAGAGAGAGAGAGAGAAGGCATAGGTAAGCAGAATATTTTAATTGTTTTGTATTTGCCTCTTTGAAGCAAGGGCTTCCCTGGTAACTTAGTGGTAAAGAATCTGCCTGCAATGCAGGAGATGCAGGTTTGATCCCTGGGTCAGGAAGATCCCCTGAAGAAGGAACTGGCAACCCACTCCAGTGTTCTTGCCTGGAAAAATGTCATGGTCAGAGGAGTCTGGCAGGCTACAGCCTATCGGGTTGCCAAAAGATTCAGATGCAACTTAGTGACTAAACAACAACAACTTGGAAGTAAGGTACTATATCTTAGTCTTTGTAGGTCCCTACCATGCCCAACAAACACAAAGTCTAGCCCAATGCACTGAGCAGAGCAGACCCACAGATATGTTAAAGAATCACGAGACTTTCACATGGCTGAGGAAATTTGTATAAACCTAAGCTGGCCCTTGTCATGAGTGATTCAAGAACATGAGCTTTGTATGTACAAGACCAGCTTTGCTCTGATCATTTGTGTAGTATTAAGAAGCAAATCCCTTATGATTATACAGTGGAAGTGAGAAATAGATTTAAGGGCCTAGATCTGATAGATAGAGTGCCTGATGAACTATGGAATGAGGTTCATGACATTGTACAGGAGACAGGGATCAAGACCATCCCCATGGAAAAGAAATGCAAAAAAACAAAATGGCTGTCTGGGGAGGCCTTAGGAGAAAAGGAAAGATATAAGCATCTGAATGCAGAGTTCCAAAGAATAGCAAGAAGAGATAAGAAAGCCTTCTTCAGCCATCAATGCAAAGAAATAGAGGAAAACCACAGAATGGGAATGACTAGAGATCTCTTCAAGAAAATTAGAGATACCAAGGGAACATTTCATGCAAAGATGGGCTCGATAAAGGACAGAAATGGTATGGACTTAACAGAAGCAGAAGATATTAAGAAGAGGTGGCAAGAATACACGGAAGAACTGTACAAAAAAGATCTTCACGACTCAGATAATCATGATGATGTGATCACTAATCTAGAGCCAGACATCTTGGAAAGTGAAGTCAAGTGGGCCTTAGGAAGCATCACTACAAACAAAGCTAGTGGAGGTGATGGAATTCCAGTTGAGTTGTTTCAAATCCTGAAGGATGATGCTGTGAAAGTGCTGCACTCAATATGCCAGCACATTTGGAAAACTCAGCAGTGGCCACAGGACTGGAAAAGGTCAGTTTCATTCCAATTCCAAAGAAAGGTAATGCCAAAGAATGCTCAAACTACCGCACAATTGCATTCATCTCACATGCTAGTAAAGAAATGCTCAAAATTCTCCAAGCCAGGCTTCAGCAATACGTGAACTGTGAACTTCCTGATGTTCAAACTGGTTTTAGAAAAGGCAGAGGAACCAGAGATCAAATTGCCAACATCTGCTGGATCATGGAAAAAGCAAGAGAGTTCCAGAAAAACATCTATTTCTGCTTTATTGACTATGCCAAAGCCTTTGACTGTGTGGATCACAATCAACTATGGGAAAATTCTGAAAGAGATGGGAATACCAGACCACCTAACCTGCCTCTTGAGAAATCTGTATGCAGGTCAGGAAGCAACAGTTAGAACTGGACATGGAACAACAGACTGGTTCCAAATAGGAAAAGGAGTACGTCAAGGCTGTATACTGTCACCCTGCTTATTTAACGTCTATGCAGAGTCCATCATGAGAAACGCTGGACTGGAAGAAACACAAGCTGGAATCAAGATTGCCGGGAGAAATATCAATAACCTCAGATATGCAGATGACACCACCCTTATAGCAGAAGGTGAAGAGGAGCTAAAAAGCCTCTTGATGAAAGTGAAAGAGGAGAGCGAAAAAGTTGGCTTAAAGCTCAATATTCAGAAAACGAAGATCATGGCATCTGGTACCATCACTTCATGGGAAATAGATGGGGAAACAGTGGAAACAGTGTCAGACTTTATTTTTGGGGGCTCCAAAATCACTGCAGATGGTGATTGTAGCCATGAAATTAAAAGACACTTACTTCTTGGAAGAAAAGTTATCACCAACCTAGATAGTATATTCAAAAGCAGAGACATTACTTTGCTGACTAAGGTCCGTCTAGTCAAGGCTATGGTTTTTCCTGTGGTCATGTATGGATGTGAGAGTTGGACTGTGAAAAAGGCTGAGTGCCGAAGAATTGATGCTTTTGAACTGTGGTGTTGGAGAAGACTCTTGAGAGTCCCTTGGACTGCAAGGAGATCCAACCAGACCATTCTGAAGGAGATCGGCCCTGGGATTTCTTTGGAGGGAATGATGCTAAAGCTGAAACTCCAATACTTTGGCCACCTGATGCGAAGAGTTGACTCATTGGAAAAGACTCTGATGCTGGGAGGGATTGGAGGCAGGAGGAGAAGGGGATGACAGAGGATTAGATGGCTGGATGGCATCACTGACTCGATGGACATGAGTCTGAGTGAACTCCAGGAGATGGTGATGAACAGGGAGGCCTGGTATGCTGTGATTCATGGGGTCGCAAAGAGTCGGACACAACTGAGCAACTGAACTGAACTGAACTGAACTGAAGAAGCTGTTTAATCTCTCTGATCCTCAGTTTTTTTATCTGTAAAATGGACATGATTATAGTTTGTAGAGTAAGGGGTCTGTACACTGGCTGTCATTTTCAGTGAAGGACTGAATGGTGTAATTTATGGAAAGTCCCTAACCTAAAGCCTAGTAGAGGGTCAGCACCCAGTAGTAATAATAACTATTACTATATCCTCATCTATATGTAAGACTGATAGCTCCTCTTACACAGGGTTGTTTTCTGGATTAACTTAGATAATGTATATGAACACTCTTTGTGAGGCTATATAGGACTGTTCATATGCCTTATTATTAACTTTATTACTGGGGCACTGATTCAACTCTAATTGTGTGCTAACTGCACCTCTTATTTGAGATTCTGACGTAAATTCTATCCATGTATTCAAAATGCAAATAAGTAGGTAAGGCCAAGGATGGGTATAACTAATGTAACTATCTCACACCAGGCATGAGGTGATGAACACTCTGATTAGCACAATAACGTAAATGCCATGAGGCATCAGGGAAGGCAGCAGCAGGCAAGCAGATACCTTGAGGCAGAAAGAGTTTAGGAATGGCTGCAGCAGGGTTATAGGAGCATAAGAACCTGGATGAATGAGCAGGATTTGGACAAATGAGGATAGAGATGAGGGAAAGACATTTCTGGTAAAGGGATCAGAAAGAGCGAAGGCCCAAAGCACGAAGATAAGTGGGTAATTAGAGAACTGCAAACACATCAGTGTTCAGAGAACACAGTCTGACAGAGAATGGCTGGGGAGGTGACCTAGGAGGCCAGGCAGCAGAGTCCCAGGCAGCCCAAGAGGACCCTGAGCTCTTCACTGATGCCATGGAGGGATGGTGTGCTGGGGACAGTCTAGGGATGATGATTTGTGGTCAAACTGAAGAATATCATGTAGCGGAAGTGCAGACAGAGTAGAGGAATCCTTTTCTAAGGTCAGAGCTGGAACAGCAGAAACTGGGGTGGTTTCATAGTTCCTTCATAGAACCTCTCAGATTTCACAATTGTATATTGCCTTTTGTGTTTTGTTCTTTACTCTGACATGTAAGCTCCCTGAGAGATGAAAATAAAGAGTCATTCTTATTTATCCCCAGTGTCTGCCACAGTGACTGACACATATTAGAAGCTCAATAAAGACTCCCAGAGCAAATAAATGCTCCCTTGATTCCAAGGTCAAAAGGACCACCCAAGTATTTCAAAAGTGGTCAAAGGACTCTCCAAGCTTTACCTTTTGCTTCAGCAAACAGGTGTCCCCATGGTGACAGAGAAGAGTTAAAAATTCACTGGACAGGAGAGCAGGACTTGATCATGATCCTTCAGATATGTCTATTTTTAGAAAACAAAATCAGAAAGAAATGAAAAAAGGAACAGGGATAAACTGGGAACTGGATCTGGAATAAAATTTCTTCTTCCTTTCTTACTTAGTTACCTTAATTAGCCATCTTCTATTTTTAGTCCTCAATCTCTAAAACCAAAAAAAAAAAGAAGAAGAAGAAGAGAAGGAAGGGGAGAAAGAAAGAGAGAAGAAAAGAAATTACCCCAAAATATGTAGTGTGAGCAACTGGTTTTGTTATCTTCTAAAACCCTCTGTGACCTAGATCCCTTCCCGGCTCAAGTTAGAAGCAGAAAAGAAATCCAACTGGTTTTATTTGCTAAGGATTTGGGACAAGCATCTGGCTGATAGAAGCTTTGCCTACTCTCTTATCTTAGTCTTCTTTTAAATATCAATGTCTGTACCTTTCTTCCTCTCTCTTAAGATGGCAATTTGGTGTTATGATTCCTAATCAGGGGCTATAGAAGGCCAGAGGTGGGACAAACAGAACCTAGAGTTTATTTGGTTCAACTCCTTTATGTTATAAATGAGAAAACTAATAAAAAGAGAGAAGCAATGAATTGTCCAAGGTCCTCCAACTCATTTGTGATGGAGAGCAAGACCCAAGAATTCTGATTTCAAACTGAGTACTCTTTCCAAACTCCATGACACCCCCTTTAATGAAGTAGCATTTGTATGATAACATTCACACTTCTCTGAGAAATGAAAAAAAAAAAGCTTTGGAAAAGTAGATCTGGGTTTGAATACCAGCATATAGTGGAACTGGGAACTAGTTCTACTATACACTAGCTGTATAACCTTAGGAAAGAAGCCGGATATTCTACAATAACAATGGCCATCATTGCTAGGCATCTATTAACATCTTGTGTCAAACTCAGAAAAGTTAAGAAATTGGCCAAAGGCAGTATGAGTTTGAATCCAACTTAGTCTGTCTTATTTTAAATCCTGTAATTTTCTCCATTGTACTTTTCACTGCTTCTCTATGCTTCAGAATTCCCATCTATAAAATATGAGATATTTTAAATAATAAATGAGATTAAAAGTGCCTAGTACAGTACTTGATGTAGGCGCTCTATAAGCAGCACCTATTGTTTTGAGCAACACATCTGTAACACTTGTCACACCTGAGGTGTTACCGTTTTGATTATAGTATGTTACTCAAGAATGTTAGCTACTATGCGTCATCATCACCATATTCATCAGCCTCCACCCTCCCAGCCTCAGCTTTCCCCTGATGTGTTCTCTCAAGGGGTTGGGTTCCAAATACGGAAGATCTAAGCAGAACAGGTAAGGCAGGGTGGGACCTGAACCCGCCTACTGGTGCTGGAATGCTGAGCAGACAGGTCAGTTTTGGCAAGAGAGCTACATTCATTCACAGACCAGGCAACCGGGTATCTAAGCACAGGTGTTCTGGGGGTCAGAGTACAGGGATTTGAGATGGTCAAAGCCAAAGGCAGACGGACCACTGTTTCAGAAAGGCCAAACCAACGATCAAGGTCCATGTTACCATTTCTGGCAAAAGCCAGAGAAGATGTTAGCTAGCAGGAAATAGGCTGGGTAGGAAGATTGCCAGAAAAAGAGCATAAAAATCAGGTTTAAAGCAAAATCCAGTTGGAAAAAATAGAGATTAAAATGAATCTGAAGCTTCTGAACATGAGAGATGAGTCTTTTTTTCCCTCTGATTATAAAAACTAGTAAATAACCATGAAAGTATCTTGGTTATATAAATAACTATGATATTATTTGTGGATACATTCTCTTAGAGTGAAAGTACCAAAACATTCATAGGAATGATACCTACCAAATTCAAATGGTGTTTTCCTTGGTAGGGAGTAGGAGGGAAAGAAGGAGGGAGGAAAAGGAAATAGAAGGTGGGGGCTTTGTTACTTTTAATATCTTTTAAGAAAAAAGAGATTTGAAGCAAATATGGCAAAATGTTAGCAGCTGTTAATCCTGATGGTGAGTACCTGACATCTGTTGTATCTTTTTGGTATAGTTATGTATTTCATAAATTAACATAAAATATAAGACAATAAATATATTTAAAAGCTAATAAATTGTATTAATATTAGCATGTAATCATTGTAGAAAGTCTGGAGATTTTATGAAATAATAACATAGGTAGATAATGAGTTCTAAAAACTATGGTGTTGGCCAGGTGATATGATATTTCTCAGGTAAGACAATAGGTCCTAATCCAATGAGATTCACAGAAGTTCGTAGAAGTTTAAGTTTGTCCCTTGACAGTCCGTATGTGTTTGTTAAGAGGAAAACTTCAGAATTCTCCAAATCATACTATCTGGCCAATCATTCAAAAAATGCCCAACTGTTGATCCCTAACCTGACTGGCCAGAAAGTCCCATTTTATCATAAGAACCAAGGTCTTACACTCTCATATGGAAAGAAAATCTACAAAGATTTCTGGATGATTGAAGCTAACGTTACAAACTTCACAAAGTAGAAATCATGGGTGGAAACCCAGCAAATACGAAGAACAGAACAACCCCATCAAATACTAGATATGATTGACATTTATATAGAGCACTCTGCCAAATGAAAGCAGAATACACCTTCTTTTCAAGAGCATATGGAACATTCACCAAGATGGACTATCTCTGGGTAAACCTTCTAGATGTCTCCCATAAAGCAGGGACCTTCAGACCCTCCCTCAGGAGCAAGTCTCATTTTACAATTGATAGGCCATCTGGAGTCTCTCTGAGCACAACATGGCAGAAGATGAACCATAATTGCTTCCCAATGGGCAATATTCATCAGTAATAGCTGGCTGCCAAACCATTTGGGAGGAGACAAAAGAGCTATAAAATACAGACACAAGGGCGCAGAATATAGCAGTCTAGGGCCATCTAGTTCAGGGGCAAAGCATAACAGGCCCAGAAATCCCTAAAGCACTTTTGCATTGGTACCCTCAGTAGTTTAGTAGAAAGAGCATGGGAGTCAGCTGAAGAGGGCTTGGGCCTGGCTCTACCACAAACCCACAAGAGGCAGGGAGCCGGTCTCTCTCACTTCTCCTTTCTGGGAACTGGCTTCCTCTTGGGCAAAATGGAGTCACTAGAATCTAGTGGCTATGTCTCCAAGATGATTTCTACTTCTACCACTCTGTGATGATTTTTGTGTTCATTTGAATACCCCCTGGGTCTTCAAATACATGATGAATAATTACTGGTGATGTTTGGATTCGAAGACAAGGGGCTGCGCGAGACCTCAGAAGGCCTGTTTGCTCTTGTGTGCTGGATTGTTCCCCTCTATAGTCATGGGTATGCTCAGAAGTGTCCTAAAGGGTCCCACAAGGACATATTTACAAACAGCTTCCCCAAAGCAGTAAAATGGCAAAAACAAGCCTTGCAAGAGAAATTCTGTATACCAGACAATTTAATTCTGAACAATGGACCACATGAGGATGTATAAATAACTAATTATGCTGGACAACATGAACAGCTTTGGGGGATGATTGCAAAATTGGAGAGGAAGGAAATGTGATGCGTATTTATATATTTGGGCTTCAGTCAAGGATTTCATATTCACTCTTAAGCAATTTGACTTGCAAAATTAGCTCAGACCAGAACACAGTCAAACGACTCGAAACTGGCAACAAGTCTGCTTGTCCAAGGGGGATGTTTATTCCCAAGCCTCCAGGAGACTAGAGTAGAAGGCTGGTTCCATGCCCCTGCTGCATCTGTAGGATGTTCCATTAGAGATGATTTGGTCTCCACAGTGACCCTGATGTGAAAAGACTGTTCCAGGGCATTTGTATTAAATAGTTTCAATGGTAAGTCAAGCTCATCTTGTTGTAACACAAGCACATATTCCTGGATGCTCAGTTCCACATTTTTCCTGAATTTGTACTGTGTGACCAGTACTCTGCCCAGTCCTGGAGTTACAGAGACTGGATTTCTGCATCTAGAATGCCTCATTCACCCCTGTATGTCAGGTGTCTACCTCTGCCTCTGGTACCCATATCCCAGGTGAGCAGAAATAACTTGGGCAACCAGTGAATTGTTGAATAAAATAGGTAACACACAGTCCTTACCCAAACAGAATCCTCGGTCTGATGGATAACATAAAATTGGGTAGTAGTTGTAGTGGTGGTCACAATAAAACTGTGGAAAATTCTGAAAGAGATGGGAATACCAGACCACCTAACCTGCCTCTTGAGAAACCTATGTGCAGGTCAGGAAGCAACAGTTAGAACTGGACATGGAACAACAGACTGGTTCCAAATAGGAAAATGTACGTCAAGGCTGTATATTGTCACCCTGCTTATTTAACTTCTATGCAGAGTCCATCATGAGAAACGCTGGGCTGGAAGAAACACAAGCTGGAATCAAGATTGCCGGGAGAAATATCAATAACCTCAGATATGCAGATGACACCACCCTTATGGCAGAAAGTGAAGAGGAACTAAAAAGCCTCTTGATGAAAGTGAAAGAGGAGAGTGAAAAAGTTGGCTTAAAGCTCAACATTCAGAAAACGAAGATCATGGCATCTGGTCCCATCGCTTCATGGGAAATAGATAGGGAAACAGTGGAAACAGTGTCAGACTTTATTTTTTGGGGCTCCAAGATCATTGCAGATGGTGATTGCAGCCATGAAATTAAAAGACGCTTACTCCTTGGAAGGAAAGTTATGACCAACCTAGATAGCATATTCAAAAGCAGAGACATCACTTTGCCAACAAAGGTCTGTCTAGTCAAGGCTATGGTTTTTCCTGTGGTCGTGTATGGATGTGAGAGTTGGACTGTGAAGAAAGCTGAGTGCCAAAGAATTGATGATTTTGAAGTGTGGTGTTGGAGAAGACTCTTGAGAGTCCCTTGGACTGCAAGGAGATCCAACCAGTCCATTCTGAAGGAGATCAACCCTGGGTGTTCTTTGGAAGGACTGATGCTAAAGCTGAAACTCCAATACTTTGGCCACCTGATGCAAAGAGTTGACTCATTGGAAAAGACTCTGATGCTGGGAGGAATTGGGGGCAGGAGGAGAAGGGGACGATCAAGGATGAGATGGTTGGATGGCATCACTGACTCGATGGACGTGAGTTTGAGTGAACTCTGGGAGTTGGTGATGGACAGGGAGGCCTGGTGTGCTGCAATTCATGGGGTCGCAAAGAGTCGGACATGACTGAGTGACTGAATTGAACTGAGTGGTAGTAGTGAAAGTTGCTCAGTTGTGTCCAACTCTTGGATTGTATGGACTGTGCATGAACTATAGCATGAGTGTAGCATTCCACGTAGCATGGAACCCTTCAGGACACTTCTGAGCATACCCACGACTGTGAAGGGGAACAAGCCAATGCACGACCCCATGGACTGTAGTTTGCCAGGCTCCTCTGTCCATGGAATTCTCCAGGCAAGAATACTGGAGTGGGCAGCCATGCCCTTCTCCAGGGGACCTTCCCAGCCCAAGGAGTGAACCTGGGTCTCCTGCGTTGCAGGCAGATTGTCTACCATGTGAGCCAACAGGGAAGCTCTACTGGCTCTCTCTAATATACAGTGGGTGTCAATACATATGATCACTAAAGTGCTAATGCTCTGTGAACATAGAACAGACAGAGCAATCAATCCCAACCTTAGAGTTTGGCAGGGTTCTTTCCTTCCTGCTGCAGGGTCCTCACATACCCATTTCCCCAGTGATACTCTCTGCTAAATCCTGTTCATTGTCATAATATCACTTCCAGATTTGAGCAGAACTTTGGAAAAGATTCTGCCAAATATTTAGGAGAAAAATATTCCAGGAGGATAGAGCAGCATGACCAGAAGCAAGGACAGGGAAAAATGCAGATAAGAGGAACTGAAATGGTCCCCACAAGCAGACCAGTGTTCCCCACGAATGATACATTGAGGAACCATTAACAATTTTTGAAAAGAAAGAAAGGTACTAGAGCTGGAACTTCAAAAAGTGGCTCAAGAAGCTTTCTGAAGAATTGATTGTTGGAAAGAGAAAACTGGAGAGAAAAAGATAATTAGAAGGCAGTTAAAGTGCTCTGTGGGAAAAGGGATGGGGTCTGACCAGGGCAGCTCTAGTAGGAATGAAAAGATCAAAGACAAAGATACAGAATGATTGAAAGAAACTATGTGAGACAGGAAAAGGAGAAAATAGCCAGAACTCTCAAGTTTCTACCTGGGATGCTGGCTGTAGGGAGTGGAGCTATGAGCAGAAATCACAAAGACAGCAAAAGGATTAGAAGTTTAGGAATGAAGTAAGAAAGTTCAACAGGAACATCTGGTGTTGAAGGTGCTGAAGAGCCATGAATGGTTCACCCCCAGACAAAGGAAGTCAGGACTAAGGTGTGGATTTAGGCAGCACCTGCCCAGAGTGAGTTTGGGTTCGCTTGTAGCTTAGACGGTAGATATTCTGCTTGCAATGAGGAGACCTGGGTTCAATCCCTGGGTTCTGAGGCTTAGACGGTGACCCCAATCCACCTGGATTCTACAGTCCTCTTTCTGCCACGTTTGCTGGCAATAGCAGAGGCACATCGTGCTTGTCATTCAGTTGTTGGCACAAATGTAAGCTCTGTTCATGGGTCCTGGAAAATCGCCTCTCTGACTTGAAGACCTTTTTGACAGTATCTCCTTCCAACCAGTGCATATCGCCTGGGCTCTCCCATCTCACATTTCTAGTAGATAGGATGGGGGCAGGGCACAACCATTAAAAGAATTACACAACCACTGATAACAGCACAGGACATAAACTGGTTAGAGTCAACAAGGTCCAAGATGGCGGAAGCTTCGACTGCAGTGGACCTTCAGCTTCATTATACACTCACTGTAATACATTAGCATATGCTAAATGATGCATCCACAGGCACGGTGACAGTTCCAAGGCTGACTCTAAGAGGCCAAAAAATAGGTGGTGCCCCAATTCCCAGAAATTCTTGCTCATTCTCCAAGGTTGTTAGAAATTTTCTCCCAATTCTTAGCCTATGAAATTACCCAGCCTGCAAAAATCAACCACCCTATATTCTGGAGCCACCTCTTATCTTCTTTGATGGCCCACTCTCTGCCTGTGGAATATGTATCTCTCTAAATAAACCTGCTTTCACTTTACCGTGGCTCACTCTTGAATTTTTTCTTGCACAAAGGCAAGGACCCTCTCTTGGGGGCCTGTCCCAAGGACTCACCCCAGACCTGGAACATGACCATCTTCTCACTCCCTAATTTTTCTGCAACACAAGTAGCCAAAGCTAAATTCCCCCTCATCACATTGATCCTTGTGTCCTGATCAAGGAAGAGATGGACTTGGGAGAAAAAAAACACAAGCAAAATCCCCAGACAGTGCTAGAAAAGATTATCCCCCAAGTAGAAACTTCAGCTCTGATTGACAGAAAGATTACACTCCTTAGTGATTCCAAACCTAAATAAAGAGAAATGCAGCCGATGTGCTCGATAGGTGTAAAGGAATTGCCCAAGGTGGGGGGGCACTCCATGGTTAGTTGGTCATTACAATGAACAGAGAGAACACTTTATCACCAGTCACGCAAGATCAGGCACGGGGAGGGGGAGGACAGACCGAAGCAGACACACTCAGCTCTCAAGGAGATTTTCCTTGAAAGAGAACAACAAAGGCAGGATGAGAACTCCCCAAGCTGCTTCCTCCTGGAGACCTGCTGTGGCAAAAGTCACCCTTCACAGATCTGCCAAGAAGGAAGCTTTGAAATTACTGACAAGGACACAGGGTCAGAAGTTCCTAGAATTACTTCCTACGTGAATCAAAGAAGCACAGGGAGTGGAGGGGATCTTCCATCAGATGTGAGTGATCTTGAACCTAAGCACACATACTCCGATCTCCTTCATTCCCTCATTCCCTCTGGAGTGAAGGGGGAATCCTGCCTTGTGGCTGACAATCAACACAAGTCATTTGCTTCTTTTAAGGCCCCAAAGCATTTAGTTTGAAACTTTCTGTGGGAGCAAGGACATTCCTGCCCTAGAGCAAGACCGCAGCACCCTCCTCCCGATCCCAAGGGATACCCATTATTTTTGTCTTAATTTCAAAAGTATTTCTCTTGTCTTTGATGATGGTATTTGCCTTACCATGGGAGGCAGCAAATTTGGGTTTGGAAAAGGGCCGAGATTAAAGTATGCTCTACCCCTGGCCGACCTCTGGGTTTCCCTGCTGAGCATTCTCAGACTGAAGTTCTCAGGAAGAGACAATACATGCACATGGGAGAGGACTTCATGCACTGACGCTCTCCATGCCTCAGAGATCTTAATCCCACACTGACTAAACCTGTTGAGTGGATTTTCTTCTCCCTCAGTCACTGTTCCATTTCCCTTGAGGATCAGGCAGCACGGTAAGAGGCCATCCATCACCTGCCTTCTCCGGCAGCTTTCTCTCTGCCTCTGTCTCCAATGGAACTGACAGATTTATGGAGCATGAGGCTACTCAGCATCTCTAGTCTGTGAGAGCTGTTTACATGGCTTGCTGCTGCTGCTGCTGCTGCTGCTGCTAAGTCGCTTCAGTCGTGTCCGACTCTGTGCGACCCCATAGATGGCAGCCCACGAGGCTCCCCTGTCTCTGGCATTCTCCAGGCAAGAACACTGGAGTGGGTTGCCGTTTCCTTCTCCAATGCATGAAAGTGAAAAGTGAAAGTGAAGATGCTCAGTTGTGTCCAACTCTTAGCAACCCCATGGACTGCAACCTACCAGGCTCCTCCATCCATGGGATTTTCCAGGCAAGAGTACTGGAGTGGGTTGCCATTGCCTTCTCCATTGCATGGCTTACATTAAAGCAAATAAGACAGGAAAAGAAAGCAGACTGATTCCCACCATTAATGTAATCTGTGACAAAGCACAGACACCTGAGCAAAGAATCCTGGATCAACCAACCTGTCCTAGAACATCCTCAGATAAAGGGAGTTCATTCTGATGGATGGGAACTTGGAGCCCAGTCATCCTGGGTTCGTCTCAGAGACTCTTCTAGCTGGGTGGTTCCAACCAGGGTACCTGACTTCTCACAATGTCCTTGTCCATATATTGTGCTTCTTCTCTGGTAGCCCAGACAGTAAACGATCTGCCTGCAATGTGGGAGACCTGGGTTCAGTCCCTGGCTTGGGAAGATCCCCTGGTGAAGGAAATGGCAGACCACTCATTCCAGTATTCTTGCCTGGAGAAACCCACGGACAGAGGAGCCTGACGGACTACAATCCATAAGGTCCCAAAGAGTCAGACGCAACTAAGTAATTGAGCACACAATATAGAGGTTCTAGGAGGCTTATTTGTATGGCGTCAGTCTTCACAACTGTTTCCATCCTCATGTGATGGATGGGTAAACTCAATGAAACTAAGCACATACTTGAGGCCAAGTAGCTCCCGGGGCAGAATCAGGCTTTGCTGCAGGCAGCCTGGCACTCAAACAGCACGCTCCCCATGAGGCTCTACTGCTCCCCTTGGCTATGGATCGTAACGCACAAGGCCCTTTCTGCTTTGTTCTGGGATTTGATACAGAGGCTTTTCCCCTCTCATTAATATGGAATGGCTTTCTAGAAAATATATATTCTAATTAGCTTTTTAATATTGCAAATGTGTTTTCCTGTCATGTATAATGACTCAGCTTCTGACAAGCTTGTTAATTGAATGTTATTTTCTCCCCCCACCTAAACCTCCTTGGCAAAGTTCACATGCATCGTGCAGTTATTTATGGTTTGAGGAAGAACAGCCTATATGTAAACTCAAGTATGTTTATTAAAGTTAGAATTAACAGTGATTGATTTGATTTCACTGATTAGATAATTGGGGAAATGAACAGGTAATTTGGTATTTACAGAAGAAGGTCAGGTGTGGTTTCTGGGAGGGGCCATCAGATCTCTTCTAGAAGCCACTGTTCAGCCTTATCTCCCCGTCCCCAAACCACCCCAATGGGGAGCAGGAGTGGAGAGACTGCCTCTACCTTTGTTTCTGGGTCTTTCACTTTGTCACTGTGATGGGATCTACTCTGTCACCTCCAAAGGCACTGTTGTCTGCAGAATAAAACCAAACCTCAGATGGGCCTCAAGTGCCCTCCACACTTGTCCAGTATTCCAGACCCCTTCTCCAAAACTCCCTTCTCTCACACTTCAGACCCTGTTCTTCCCCTGTCACTCACTGAGCCCTCCTTCCCCTGGGCCTGGCAGGCGGGGCCTGCCAACTTCCACCCTGCCAAAAGTTCTTATACAGTTTCAAGACTGTTTAAACTGTGCCTTCCCCAGATGTATGTCCCAGATAACCACAAATCAGAATTCGTTTTCCTTGTTTGAGTTTTCCACTGCATAAAACTTTGCTACCATTTTAGAATTGATCATCTTGAATTAAATTTGTGTATCTGTGTGGGTCTGCTCCTTCCACTAGAGTGAATCCCTAACTGGCAGGGTGAAGATCACATTCATCTCTAATCACCCTCACAGTCCTTCATCAACACAATTCCTAGTGAAAGGAAGCTTTCAATAAATTTGAGTTTACCTGGGTTGAGTTTCTCACCCAGTAGAGTGAAACCACTTCAATCCCATGCTTGAGCTGAGAGCCCAGCCCTAGAGGCTAAACCAGCCAAGGACTTTTTCCACAGTCTCACAGTCACATCAATCTTGCAGAGCCAGAAACAAAACTCTTCTTCAAGCATCTGGAGATTTATTTAACTAAAGGAATCATTCCACCAGAATGCATGATTGTGATTTCTCTTATTATCCAGAGTATTAATGAGTCATCATCATGATAAATTAGTGGCAGGAGTCATTGATTTATAAAAAGGAAAATTAATAATGCACCATGAAATTATATTTATAGAATCTTATTCAGGCATTCTTTGTACTTACTCTCTAAAGATAAGACTTCATTTTATAGTACTTTACATCATGACTGTACAATTGGTACATCAGTGTATGATTTCATCCACATACCAACCCAGAGAACCTGGAGGCCTTATTAATTTACAGATAAGCAAATCAAAGTCCAGGCAGACAAAGAGACTAAGAATTATTTAGTGCTAGAGTTGGGCGTCAAACTCAGGACCTGTGACTACAGGGTTCTCTTCTCCTGGGCATTGTGCTGTAGATGGAATGGTCATGCTCCCCAACAAAATGTGTATGTTGAAATCTAATCCCCAATGCGATGGGAGGTGGGGCTTTGGGGAGGTGATTGGGTAACGAAAATGGAACCCTCATGAATGGGATGAGTGCCCTTATAAAAGGGACCCCAGAGAAACCCCCTTACCTCTTCTTCCAGGGAGATAACAGTCACCTACAAACCAAGAAGCAGCCCCTCACTGGACACTAAATCTGCCATCGCCTTGTTCTTGGACTTCTAACCTCCAGAACTGTGAGACGTAAATGTCTTGCTGATAAGCCAGCCAGTCCACGGTTTGTTTGTTAAAGCAGCCTAAACAGACTAAGACACAGGGCCAAGGGTCCCAGGTCCCTCCCAAAGGTACATTTGTTAGCTGAGCAGCTTCCTTTCCAGACACGGGGGTCCTTGCTCAAGGCCTGTATGTCTTATATCGTTTGTGTCACCCCAACCACACTCGGACAAGTGACCTAGGAGTCTTGATCCTGTGGGATTGCTCAGCTGCAGCATACGTGCTTCACTATCTATGGTTCTCCAGGCTTCTGATAACATCTCAGGGACTTACTTTCCATTTTTGTATCCAAGTCCCCTACATTGAAATAACATTATGCCTTTACTCTCTAAACCATACCTTTCCCTATCACCCTCACTCCCCACAATAAACTGCCTTCTTCTTCCAAATATCTTCTTTCTGAATGAAACTGGAACATAACAGTACCCAGAGGAGGGGCTGTTCTAAGTGAGCTAAACCCTCATCTAATTTGATAGAACGTTAGTTCACAATATAAACTCTCTAGTCACCTAGGCGAGAACTTGGCTCAGAGAAAGCCCTTGGTACATATCACTGCTGAAGAAAGTTAAATAAACAAGAAATAATAATATTAATAAGCATGTTATTTAGATTTGCAGAGGTAATCACAATCAAAACTGCAGCCAAGATGGTGAGCAGTCCTTGTTTTTGAGTTAAATGATTCATGGTGGGAAGAACATAAATCAGGAGCTTCCTGCCTTTATTACGTGCCTGACGGAGTATTTAACTTCTGGGAAGACTCAGCCTAATCCCCACTGAAGTCTTTTTTGGGGCTTTCTACCTGTTAACCGCACCTTCCCCAACCTGAAAATTGAAACCTCCCCACTGGGGAACCCGATGTCTGCACCTGTTATAACCATGTGTGGTTCTATCAACTTGAACAAAAATTCAAGCGTTCAATCTGTTATAAATCAGTCCATTTATAATTGCTCTGTGTTTGTGGTTTCTACATTGCATAAACAAAAGAATAAAGACCCCAAGCAAGCATCCTTTCTTCACTCTCTTTTCTGTAGCCTAAAACAATGAAGACATGTGGGAGAAATAAGCAAATACCAACAGGGAGCCTCACAGCCTATCATACGCTCAATACTGTTTCTTTCAGAATGTTTTACTAAGCCCTCGCCCCATCAATTTTCTCATGAACCTGTGCCCAGAGTGTATTGAAGTCATCCCCCCCCCCACCTCACCCAGCCCTGGGCAACCCTTACCCTGCACAGGGCAGAGTGAGGGTCCCTCCAGGGTGGTTGCACAGAAGGAGCTCAGGACACATCTGTGGGACTTCTGATATAGCCTGATGCTGAGGTTCATTGAGGATGGCATGCCACATTGGGAATGACACAATCTAAGCAAAAGCCCCAAATAAATGCTTAAGTTTGAAATTAAACAAGAGAGACAAAGAGCAGCGGGTAGGAGGAAGTGGTATGCTCTGGGCCTGCCTCTGTGGCTCAGTGGTCTCTGAACAGGTCACTTCCCTGGACCGCAGGCAGCTACTCCTCACTAAATGGGGACAAAACCTTGCCTTGCCAGTCTCATAGAGTAGCTGTGATCCTCAGAGAAGACCCAGGGTGTTTAACAGTCTAGGGAGCTATGCAAGCATGCGTGCTAAGTCATGTCTGACTCTGTGACCCTATAGACTGTAGCCCGCCAGGCTCCTCTGTCCATAGGCTCCTCCAGGCAAGAATACCAGCGTGTATTGCCATGTCTGCCTTCAGGGGATCTTCCCGACTCAGGAACCTTCGTCTCTTATGTCTCCTGCATTGGCAGGCAGGTTCTTTACCACTAGTGCCACCTGGGAAACCCCTTTTGAGGAGCTGTAAGTTTCCGGTATATTTTGAAAACTTTTTATTATCATACATTGGGCTGGAAAGAGAGAAATTGTTTTACTTTTCCCTGGTCTAAAAAACTTCGGATCACAAAGCAGCTAACCTAAGCAGCTTTGAGGCAGATCTAGGGGAGGAATTCTGGCCTCCTGCTTCCTGTCCTAGTTGCTAAAATCCAGCACAGTGCTTGAGAACAGAATATATCATACAGACATCAGCTTTAAAAGTAAACTCAGAGGGGCCGAGGGCTGCTCTCCATGCCTCCCCACAGGACCCCAGAGAACAGTCACACACTCTGAGACCCGTGCTTTCTCCCCAGGATTAAACTTTCAGAGCCAGGTTCAGAAAATAGGCACTGAGGGCCTCCTGTTCTGGGGAAGGTTCACGGCATTTAGCTGAATCCCAACAGCCATGTGAGGCAGGTGCAATTATCACCCCGTTTTCAAGATGAGGACTGAGATTGAAAAAAGATGAAATGAGTTATTCAAGCCTCGAATTCCAGGCCCAGATCTCCTTCACCTGAGCTCCTGGGCTTTATGGTGTTTGGACACGGGGTCAAGAAACCAGCTATGAGTAGCAGAACCCAGCTATAGGCGAGGCTGGGCCAGAGGTGGTGGATACCCCACCGTCCGTCCTCCTTGCGAAGCACTCACTCTCGAGAGGTTCTAGAGGCTTCTGGGAGGAGCTTCTCTAGCCAGACAATAATAGTGCTGCCAGCCTGGTGGAGACGTGAAGAGGACCTGTCCATTCCTGGTTTCTCCGCTCGAGGGGGTCCCTGCAAAGGGAAGGTTACACTCGGGACAAATCTCCACGGTCTCTGTCTGGAAGAGGACACTCTCCAGCGACCCACTCACATAGCACACTCAGGCTCAGCAGGCATGCCCTGCTCTGGTTCCCAGCCAACCATAGCCTTATTTGAGAACATCCCTGTTCTGTGTACATGCGTTCATTTGCCCAGTCATGTCCAGCTCTTTGTGACCCCACGGACTGTAGCCCACCAGGCTCCTCTGTCCATGGGATTCTCCAGTATAATACTGGAGTGCGTTGCCATTTCCTCCTCCAGGGGAATCTTCCCGACCTAGGGATTATACCCACGTCTCTTGCATCTCCTGCATTGGCAGATTGATTCTTTCACACTGTGCCACCTGGGAAGCCCATTTCTCTGTGTATAAACCTGGGACAATTACAGTAGGTTCTGGGAGGGTTCCCTTGATCTCTAGCCAAGAGAGGACTCAAGAGAGAGGTCTGTAACTCTGAAGGTGAAGCAATCATTATATTCTCCAAGGATCTCTGGAAGCCATGCAATTTTTGTCTCAGGGTTTATTCTGTCCAGCTCAGGCTTTGATATAGGTTCCAGCTCAGGATCAGGGTTAGTGATTCCAGGATACCCTTAAGCCTCACAGAGTCAGATAAGAGGGAAGCTAGAAAGGGAGGCCAGATGCCTCATAACCTCAATTGCCTAGAGCACATCCATTTTTAAGTTTAATACGCTGGATTTCTGTTTAAGATTTTTTTTATGTGGATTATTTTCATAATCCTTATTGAATTTGTTACAATACTGTTTCTGTCTTATGTTTTGTTTAGGGTTTTTTTTTTTTTTTTGACCACAAGGCATGTGGGATCTTAGCTCCCAGACTAGTGATCCAACCGGCACCCTCTGCATTGGAAGGCAAAGTCCTAACCACTGGACCACCAGGAAAGTCCCTGTTGGATTTCTGTATAAGATTTTACACAGAAGCCACAACAAGAAAAGGAATGAAAAGGAAAGGAAAGGGGGAATTACAGACTAGAGAAAGAAAGGAGAAGAGAAAAGAGTTCTCAGCTGGGTGATCTCCAAGCTCTTTCCGTCTTCTCCTTCTCTGACTCACCATCATGCTCTCCTGTTCACAGCTTCAAGAACCACTTCTGTTCCTTTCTGCCATCCTCTCAGGGAAGCATCCATACATAAGCCCAGAAAAAGTCACTGGTGAGATCTCATTTCCCAGCTTGGAGGAGTGCTGGCGTGCAGAGGAGGAAATTGGGGGGTTTATGTGGGCGGGGAGTGAGGAGATTTGAGGCCCTGAGCTGTAAATCAGGCTCAGAGGTTTGGATTCCCCACAGCATGACCTTCAGATGCCCCCTCCACTCCAGAAACTGGCCTGCTAACACCCAGGCCGAGGGAAGCGTGCCCAGCTCCCAGGCTGCCCCTGGAATCTGGGCCCACTCTCAGGAGTTGTTTTGATTTTTCAGGAAAAACTACTCCAAGCCAAAGCTTCCCTCCCAAGAACAACACAGGCAGGGATTTTCGACGTGCTCCAGAGATGAAGGCTTTGGGTGGCTCTAAACCATCGCCCAGCCAGTAAGACCCACAGACAACATCCCCACCTGAATCAGTACATGCGGCTCCTAATTGCTATCTCTTTTTATTCCAAACACCTCCCGCCCCTGCCGAGTCTTGGGCTGTCCTCCATTTGCCAACCTGACTGTGTGGTTGTCCATCCCTCAAAACCCAGCCCAGGAGGCCAGGAATGCCACAGCTGACTCGAGATGTGGCAAGTCCTGCTTGAACTGGGGACCTCCTTTGTGTACTCACAAGCCACCCAGTCAGGGCACTCTGCTGCCCTCTCACACAAGAAGAGGGTTTGCTGAAACTATCTGAATGTATAGGGTGGTGGGATAAGATACAGGAATCAAAAGAAAACTTCTCTGGAGCCATCACAGCTAGACCCTCTCCCTGTGTGAGCTCTAGTCACCTCCCCTTTCTAGCCCTGTTGCTTCCTCTGTGAAATGAGGTGAGCCCCTCACTCAGTCAACACTCACCACCTGCCTGCTTTCCAGTGAAGTGGGTCTCCTTGACCAAGGTCAGAGCCCAGAGAAAGGCATGGAAGCCACATAGGTCAAGTTAACTCTGGAGTTCAGGAGGGTATCTGGTATTAGGGCCGTTCTGCTGCTGTAAAGGAAATGAATTAGATGTATTCTCATCCCTGGGAAAGCTCACAGTATAAGGAAGGAGAGTGTGACATCGAAGGATAATCCCCTAACAGCGCAGTAAATGCTCTGAGAGGCTGCTACCTACAGTGTGTCCCAGGCAACGTGACAGCTAAGTGGAATTTTAAAGGCTGAGCAACAAGCTGGGGAAAGGAGATGGGGAGAAGAATAGGGAATGAAAGAGGCGAGTTTGGAGAATCTCAAGTAATTAACCAAGGAGGAGCCGAGCGCCTTGTGGAGTGAGAAGGGCAAAGGATGTAAGAGATGGAGTCAACCATATCCCCAGGGGCCTGTGTCCATCATGCTTTGTATATTTCAGGTTGTTAGTTTTTCCTGAAGGCAGTGGGGAAACACTAAAATGCAGGGGAATGAGATAATCACATTTGTAGTTTAGAAATGTCACTCTAGTTCTTTTGTAGGGCATGGTTTGGAGAGGAGGAGAAATGGAAGGCAAGGAGATCATCAGGAAGCAAGAGCAGGAGGCAATGGCCCCATAAGCCATGTCAGGCAGGGTGGGAGTAAAGAAGGAAGCAAAATCCAAGACGAGAGTAAGGACTGTGACTAGATGAGCATCCTCCATTTCTGACTTTCTAGGACTCGACAGCTAAAGAAATCTCTCGACACACATTCCACCTCCCATTTTTATCCTTCCCTCCTCCCACCACCCACACACCCTGAAGTCTGGCCGGACCCTCCCACTCCCAGGCCTAGATAATAGGCGTGGCAGCGGGCCCAGGAGTTCCCGCCATCCCCTCCACCAGCATGTCCCGCTGCCTGAGCAGTTGGCTGCTGCCATGAGTGTTAATTGGAGAGACATCTGAAGTGACCAGACTGGTAACGCCGCTGCCATGATAGACGCACTCCATCTGCTGCTACAAGGCGCGTCTCCGGCACACAGGAGGCCGCCCCGCTCCTGGCCCGGGACTCGTTAGAAGTGAGACTCAAGTTAGACTCACTGGCTTTTAAACTGAAAACTGCCTCTGAGAACGTTGAATCCCAGCCCCTTGGTTGACAAAGAGGAAACTAAGGCCCAAAGTCATCCAGGGTTAGTCTCTGAGCTCAGGCCCAGGAGGTCTGCTGCCCTTCCTTCCTAGGTGGATAAGGTGGGAAGCCGGGGACTGAGCTTCTAAAATCACAAACTGATCCGTACGGTTCCCTCCACAGATCTGCTCTAACTATCCACAAACTGCTAAGTGTTATGACGTGACTTAAGGATGAAATTTTCATTGCACCTATCAATTTCTTGGAAATTTTCTAGTCAAGCTTATTCTATGATCTGGCTTCAGAAATAATCCAGTCCAGTGGTTTTCGTACTGGTATTCATGTATTTGGATTTTGTTCTGTTTTGTCTTAGTAGTAGAGCCTTTATCAAATAATGAAACTGAGGCTCAGAAAAGACAGCACTTGGGCAAGATGACAGAAGCATAAGTGAAGAAGTTACAAAATGTGGCTGGAACCAAGCTCTTGGAGCCCCAGGCACATGGTTCACATCCATTTCCTTATTTGGTCTTCACAACACCCACTGCTGCCCACTCCCAGTTCCACCACTGATGGGGACAGAGAGGAGGAAAGTTTCATGATGAATAAGTGTCTGTCTTATTTTAAGCATGAAAATCTTCCAGAACAGACTATTTTAGTATTACCTGATTGTCATATGGTATTTTCTAATTAAACATTCACATCCACATATACAGTCCCATGTTCACTGAAGACGGTTGTGTACGCCCATTTTACAGAAGGCAAGGAAAACAGACGAATGAATTGCCACACAGTCAATGAGAGGAAGCGCCAGGATTCTCAGTGTTCAGGCCCCCATGCCGTGATCCCCATACCCCGGAGTTACAGTGCATCCTGAGAGTACCCATGCCCTCCACAGTTGTCTTTTGTGGACTGAACTTCTATGAACTGAAGGTATAGGAAGAGAACCGCTGATGCTAAAATTCAGCATTGCAAATAACACTGCAACATCCTTGATCGTGGTTCATCTACAGGGAGATAGAAGTCATTAAAGAGACCAGTCTGGCATCTATAATTAACTAGGAGCCAAAGTGTCTTGAGGAACCAGCAGCGACTGGAGGTCTCAGTAAAGAGAAGAAGGATGTCTTCTTTCTGAGGGTCAGGCAACACTAGGAAGCCCAAGCTCAACCTCCACTGCTGCCCAGGTGCTGAGGGGATAACTATGCTGGCCCACCAGAAGGACAAAGGCGATGCTGGGTGGCAGGCCCTCATCAGCAGGGTGGGCAGTGCAGGTAAGATTCCGTGCCAGGGAACCAAAAAGGTGATCCTAGGAGATCCTAGTCATCTATAGGCCCAAGGCACACCCTCCATCTGGGTGAGGGACCAAAGACCATGCCGAAGAGAGGCTCAGGACTAGGTCAGCCCCTCCCCACAGACATTTTCAGAGTAGGTTAAATCTGTCTGTGGTGACCCTGAGAGGGAGAGAAATGCAGTGGAAAACGCAGCTCTAAGCAGGGCCATGGCTTTCTTTATGGAAGGGGGGCTTCAAACACATTCTAATTTAGCCTGTTTTTGGTCGTGCGGTGATTGAGCCACTTGGCAACGACAGCTGCCTGATTCTTGGAAGCAGCTAACAACTCTCCCACGACGATAATAGTGGTAAAAGTAACAAGAAGAGCAGTGGTGATTATCGGTGTAACTATACATTAAAATAACTACTGTTGCTTTAAGGACAGTCAATAGGACATAAACAGTTTTTAGTCCTCAGTAGCCTTCACTGTTCATCACCACATTTGCTTTTCACAAAACCCGCAGGTGGCAGGCAAGTCAGGAATGGTAACCACAACCCATTTTGCAGAGGAAGAAACTGAGGCACAGTGACTAGGAGTGGGTTGCCCAAATCACACAGTAAACTAGGGACAGAGCAGCCAGGATTTGGAAGTGGGAGAAGAGAGGGGAAAGTTTGACTAATCTGCGCCTGCTAAGTCCCAGCGAAGAAGATTCAGGTCTCCCTTTGGAAGGGATGCAGAGTTTTCATCACCCTCGGCACAGTGGCCTTGGGAGGATACATTATTGAATGGGGAGACAAGACTCCCAGAGATCCAACTGTGTGTGTGGAATGTGTTTTCAGAGGAAGACTTGAAAAGGGGAGATTCCCAGAACTCCCCTGGGGGTCCAGCGGTTAAGACTCTGTGCTTCTACTGCAGGGAGCACAGGTTCGATCCCTGACCGGGGACCTAAGATCCTGCATAGCACGCAGCACAGCTAGTAAATAAGTAAAGGAGAGTCCCATCTCAGGACCTTGAGCACACAGTGCACAATACTCAAAGAAGCCTGACTTCATTTACATGACAGACACCACAGAACAGTGAAATAGAATGAATGAGCTGCATATACACACCTCCGGCATTGCTCTTAAAGATCTTGCTTACTCCCTGCCCTGTCTTTCAGCTTCTGATACTCTGATGTGACGAGCTTCAGAAAGTCCAAGACTTTTTTTTCTCCTTTGTCCTCGGAGCCTATTATATTGCCAGGCACATAGCTGTGATCAGTAAGTGTTGAATTCACATGTGTATAGAGGAATAGATGGATACATCAAAAGGCAACTGACTTGGGGGCTGGCGAGACATGAAAGGCAACTCTTAACTGAGATAACCTGCTTCTTGGCACCAAGAATTTGGTTTCTATGTGTCTTCCCCTCTGAGACCACTAATATTTACTCCCTTGGAAAGTTCGGTGAGAACAAAAACAACGTGGAATTTGAAAAGACAAAAAGTTAAATAGAGGAAGAAAACCCAAAGTATCACTGACAGGCTCTGCTTACTAAATGCCACACAGAGGCACCCACCACCACGTTAGGCCTGGCGTCATTTCTAACCTGATGAAAACCCAGCCACCTGAGATGAGGCCTGTGTAGCAGTTCCAGCCCACCCGGCTTTATGTGTACAAGTTTTAATCCAGTTCTGGGACTTCACCCAAAAGACTACTTGATTTAAATTCAATACTCCAGAGAGGGCATTTGATTTAAATTCACAAACAGAGTAGGTATCACATGTGCAGAGATCTGTGTTAGGTACCCAAGGGATAAGACCATTAATCTGATTGGTCCTTGCTCACAGAGGGTTTACAATATTAGGAAGGACAAGATAGTACCAGGCAAATAATACATAAATGTTAAGCACAGAATATTGGTTTCTTCTTGCAGCTTTTAAAAAAGTACCACATAATTACCACACTTAATGGCTTCAAATGGTACAAGTTCATTATCATATGGTTCTGGAGGTCAGAAATTTGAAATGGGTTCACTGGGCTGTATTTCTTCTGGGTGCTCTAGGAGAGAACCTCTCTCCTTACCTTTTCTAGCCTAGAGAGGCCACCTGCATCCCTTGGCTCCTGGCCCACTTCCTCTATCTTCAAAGCCAGGAGGGTAGCAGCTTTTCCCCTTGCTGATCTCCTTCTGCCCTTTTATAAGGACTGTTGTGATTACACTGGATATTCTAGGATAATTTTCCCATATCAAGATCCTAATTGTGTCAGCAAATTTACTTTTGAAATATGAGGTGACATGGTCACAGTTTCTGGGAATTAGGACATAGGCATTCTAGGAGGTCATAATTTTGTTGAGCATATAAAGGAACAGTTAGGAGTTTAGGGTTACAAGGAAAGCCAGGGTGAATTCCAACAAGAGGCTTGAGGATCAGAAGGGTGTCATGACTGGGGTGACTTTTGAACTGGTCTTGAAGAATAGGTAAGGTTTCACAGGGAGAGAGGACAGAAGAAACCATGACACATGATCTGGTGAGAGTGGAATAGAGTATCTGTACGGGAGGGAAGCATCGGGATAAGAGGCTGATGGCATTGTTCACACCACACTAAGGAGCACCTCCAGGGCCTTGGGAAACCCTTTGTGTTCTGTATGCAGGAAGACCTCAAACATATTTTATGTCCTGTCCTCCTGAAAGATCATTCTAGCAACATCATGGAGAACATACAAGACAGGGAGAATATACGAGAGAGGGTAAGGGGACCAGTTTGAAGCTGTTGTAGTAGCCAAAGCAATCAATGACGACCTTGGCAATGGTCTGAAAAGAGGGGAAGATGTAGAGACACTGAAGAAGTAAATCTGTGAGGACTTGGTAATTAAGTATACACAGATGGTGAGGAACCTGGGAGAGATAGAGCTGTAAATGCAATAACTTGAACTGATACCCTTGTATTGATTGTTAATTAGATGAACCACTAGCAGAAATATATATGGGAAAAGGAACAGGTCTGGGGAAGGAAAGGGATGGGTTCAAGTTTAGGACACGCTGCTGAATCCAAAGTGCCTGTACGGCTTCCAGGTGGGCTGCCAGAGGTCAGTGGAGTTTTAGAACTAGACAGTGACTGAGAGATCAAGACCCCTTACATCTGGCTGCCACCTATTTGTCTGGTGCAAGGGTCATAGCTAAAAAGTTTTTGAAGTGAATTGCTAAGAACTGTCATCACATGGCAGAAATTCCAGTTCTCAAGATTGAAGGAAGCATGGCAAGAAGACACACCACCCTTCCCAGGCTAGTTATTCTCAGACATGAGATTTCAATAAATCACTATGAGGGAGCAACTGTGGGTACTGTCCTCAAAGAAACAGGAACAGAGCCTCTGTGTACCCATGATCAAAGCCACCCTAGGCGGGGGGGCAGGGGAATCACGCAGTCAGGCTATGAGCAGAGGCAGAGAAGAGCAGTGGGTGAGAAGATGGCGCTCTCTAGAGTGGGCTTACTCTCTTCCATTTATGTGTTCCAACTCAACTCTCCTTCTACTTTCTTGTCTCTATGATTTCTCATGTCTCTTTCTACTTAGAGTTGCGTTTTCACCTTCCCATCAAGGTTCAGCTCAAACACCACTACTTCTGGGAAGCCTTCCATGGTGTCCTCCAAGGACATAATACTTTTCCCTACCATTGGCTGTATATTTTTTTATGAGGTTTCTGCCTGTAGTGTCTATTACAGTCATCTGTATTATAAGCACTGCAAATATTATTATAATAATCTGTTGATTTAAGGCTTTCTTCCTCACCCAACTCAGAATTTCCTGAGAGTGCAGATTTTGCCTGATCTATTTTTGTGAGCATGCTAGCACCTTACACAATGCCTTGTATACTGCCAGTGCTCCATAAATGCAAGACAAATAGGCAAAAATTTGCGGGGGGGGGGGCATTTATGTTATTCCCTCCTCTCTCTCTCTCTCTCTCCCACTCTTTGATAAATAGATTTTGAGTGACATCATTATGGGCAGGGGTCAGTTCTTACTCAACTCCCAAAGCATCTCTTAGGGATACTTTCAAATGACTGGAAATCCATCAAACATTGTTGAACTCAGCTATGTTGATGACTTATTGCTTTAGCAAAGAGACGTAGAATAATGAGGCCTGGCAAACACTTATTGAAAGAATATGCCACGAGACATATTTAGGGCAGGAACTCTGCCTGTCTGATCCTTAACACTAGCCTCATATTTTGTGTTTGTTGTATTCTAGGTATTTGTTGAGTATTAGACTACCTATGAAATGGAAAAAGGTTGGGGAGTAAGAAGAGATGATTTCTAAGAAAATCCTGTCTCTCCTATCTGTACAATTGTACATTCCATTCTGTACACCTCTGGTGCTCTTGAAACCTCTGCAGTGAAATATAAATTTTTGTCTCCATTATTCCAATGACGTGCCCTTTGGCATATAGTTTGTGGCCCAATTCTTTTTCAAGCCTCGGGAAAATTCTACCAATAACATCCTTCATTTTTGTTGAGGACTGTAATTTAAAGTGTACTTTCTCACTTGATCCTACAACCACCTATGGGAAAAAAGTATTATTATCCTCTTTTACAAGTGAGAAAACTCAGAGCTCAGCAGGGTGAAGTGATTAGCCCAGGGTCACACAGCTTGGCTGTTGCTGAGGCCCCCAAGTTCTATGTTTGATTTCTAGTTCTATGGTTTCTTGATCCCAAGTTCTATGCTTTCTTCCTAGACCTCACTGCATTTTAGCCATTAATAAGGTAAAACTCTATACTGTGTGAAAAACAGTATACATAAGATAAATTCTCCAGTTTGCAGTTGCTCCCTCTCCTGTGATGGCATAATCAGGTGGGGTCACTGGGCTATTTAATTCTTCTCTCTATCAGTGTAAGATCAGTCCAACACTGTCAATATTCTGGGCTGTGAGACCCAGAGATTGATTACAGAAGTAGAGAATGTTATGGTGAAAAATAGAAGAGTACCTAGATATCATCGACTTTCACCTTTTTGCAAAGAAATGGAGAAACTGAAGCACAAAGGAGAAGTGACATCCAACTTTTCCAGTCCAGATCTTTAAGTTATTATACTGTAACTTCTCAATGTCTCATGAAGACACGGGGCAATCAAAACTGGATTCTCTGCTTTATGAAAAAAAGTGAGCCTGGCCCGCATTTGCCCAGACCCAGTAGGGAAAGCCTGAATTAATGAGGTGACAAGGAATAAGAGCCCCTTCTCTCCAGGAATAAAGGAGAGTGCAACTGTAGGTCCTTCAGAGCAAATCCCACAGCTAAGACGCTCTCAGGAGCTTGGGGGACTGGAACCCTCATCCCTTGAGAAATGTGACAATCCAAGAGTCTCTGCTCCAAGCTACGAGCTGTTTCTACCTGTGAGGTGGGCTGGAAACAGTCCACCTGAGTGGTGCCCCCAGGAGAGGACTTGCCTCAAGAACACTAGATCTAGATGGTTTCCAGGGGACACAAGATACAGGACTTGATTTGCCCCTAAACTCACTGAGAAAGATAAGTTCAGCTCCTCCATTTTCTCCTCCGCAGAGCATGGCAAAACAGCCAAGGGAATTCAAAGTGATTTACTCATTGACAGATCCTAGCCTGCTGGAACATTATTGTTTTATCTTTATGTCTAAAAACAACAGACCACTCAACCAATAAACAAGACAAGAGAAAGGTGTTTTCCGATTTGGGGCATTCCACGGGATTTTCTCCATCAGTGCTTAAAGTACTCTTTACACAGTTGAAGTGAAAGTGACAGTTGCTTAGTTGTGTCCAACTCTTTGCAACCCCATGGACTATACAGTCCGTAGAATTCTCCAGGCCAGAATTCTGGAGTGGGTAGCCTATCCCTTCTCCAGGGGATCTTCCTGACCCAGGAATTGAACCAGGGTTTCCTGCATTGCAGGCGGATTCTTTACCAACTGAGCTATGGCTTGTTATAATTTATTAAATGTTTTCATATTCGTTATGTCACTCCACCTTGCTTTATCACTCCACTTCCTCTGTGGGGGAGACAAATAGGTACTCATTCACTGGGGAGTTAGCAGGTAATGATAAGACTTTGTGTCAGCAGCTGTGCTAGATGCTGGAAACATGTGCACAAAAGGTGACAGAAGGGGAAATCAAGGCTCAGGAAGATGATATGAGGTTTCTTAGGAGTACAGAGTTACCCTGCAGGGGAACTTGATCCCAGAGCCAGCTGTGCCATGTGGCTTTTTCCTTGTCTACACACACCTCACCACCCATTTCTGCACACAGAAATTCAAAAGGATGATATCTCTCCTGCTTCCTTTCTTCTCCTAATTTACATATTGCTAAATGATGAAATTATACAGTACATAATTCCACAGCAACTCTGCTGCTTAAAAAAAAATTGGGAATGGAGTAATTAGGCAGAAAGGATTCTCAATTAGGCAGCGGATTCTGTTTCTAAAGCAGTAAATGGGGAAGAGATATTTTTTAACTGTCTCTTGCATATATTGCCTCAGAATGATTGCTGCCTTGGAGAGCAGCACTGCGGCTCTGAAATGGAGCCCTCTGGTCTGGCCTCCAAGTTGTATTTTGTATCTGAGTTCCCTGCCTAGCTCCAGATCCTAAGATTTCAAAGGTAAAAACACTTTAGGATCATCGGCACCAAGACAGACAGCCAAGTCCATCACCTAATTCTACATGTCCTCTCTAGGTTTCCTTGTTTGAGATAAGAAATGTGAGAAGTCCAGAGGTTTTGTCAGGATCCTTTGAGCTGGGAAATAGCAGAAAATGATAGAAAATCTCTGGGTTTTCCAGGGCTGGTCCTGACTTCCTAAACTAAGACCTGCTTGAAGGTTCTGACAACCTTCCAGTTGGATGGCCTTGTGGAATTCTATCTCTCTGAACTTCAGCTCTCTAGACTAACGAGCACTCGGTATTTCAACCCCATAACAATAGTGAGGACGATATGTGCATGTGCGTTAAGTCACTTCAGTTGTGTCCCACTCTTTGCGACCTCATGGCCTGTGGCTCACCAGGCTCCTCTGCCCTTGGAATTCTTCAGGCAAGAATATTGGAGTGGATTGCTCTGCCCTCCTCCAGGGGATCTTCCCGATGGAGGGAAGATGGGTAAGCTGCATCTCTTACGTCTCCTGCATTGGTAGGTGGGTTCTTTACCACTAGTGCCACCTGGGAAGCCCCTTGGGAAGTAACAGTAGGAACTAGCATATGGTAGGAGCTAAATGGAAGATCCATTCCCCTCCCCAAGAGGGAATGTTCACTATGTTCAAATCAATAAAGGGTTGATCCTGGGAGAAAAAGGCAGGTTTGCTGAATTGACTTATTGTCCATGGCATCAGAGAATGTAACTATAATCAGTGAGTACAAACTCAAGTGACTTATATATAGCTCACTATTTTTAAAAATGGCTTTTTGTAGAACTGTTCAAAGTAGAGTTCAACAGAGACTGAGTTTTCCATCATTGGAGATAATCAAGCTATGGCTCAACAACAGTTTGGAAGAGATGCTTCAGAAACGATTCCAGCTGCCAGTAACAGCTGAACAATTTGACCATTTAGGACTTTTCCCAAGATGAAGTTCCATCATTCTGACTGTGGTCATTTGTGGCATAAGGGAAAAACCAACTCCTATTTTATTTGCAAGGGATTGTCTCTTCCCCAAGGAAAATGAGACCAGATATACTGATTTTTAGTATCCTGGCCTTCCTCCTTCAGCATTACTGCTATGCATTGGGTTAATACAAACAGTATCTTGTTCTGTCTATAGGCTATGATTTCCAGGAGAATCATAGAACAAGTTTTGACTAAAGGCAAGGAAGAAAATCTCTTGGTTTCCTGTTTTGGGGTTTTTTTTTTTTTCATGCAAATTAAAATGTGAACGATCCCCATAGTTATTCACAGTGGGATACTGCTTTTCTGACGTTTTATTTATTTGGTTGTTCCCTGGAAGATAAATCATTTCTTGGGTATGAACACCAATAAGGAGGCCACTGTTCTTTGTTCCAAATTTCTCATGCTCTGGGAAGGACTACATTTTTGCCACAGCAGCCAGTAAAATCTGCCAAGTGTCTTTAATGGATTAGCCTCACAAAGCTAAATGGATTTGATGCCAGACTTTGAGTGAACTAGAAAAAGTAACTAACCCTCTGAGGTTGACACATCTTCATATCTGCAGGGAAATCATAGCTTTTTCCTATGAGTTTCTTGGCAAGGTTCAGTTAGACTGAAATTCATTCTAAGTACATGATGGGAGAAACATTGACAAGAATAATCCTTCATATGGGTACTTACACAGACATTACTTCAAAACTTGTTTAATTAAAAATGTATGTATATCCCCATTTTATTGCTGATTACATGACTTTCCCAGGAAGGGATTATATAATCCACATGTGAGAACCCAAATTATCAGAGATCAGTTATGGTTTACAAAAAGAGATCTAGTAAAAATGTGTGTTTAGTAGCTCAGTCGTGCCCTATTGTTTGCAACCCCATGGATTGTAGCCTGCCAGGCTCCTCTGTCCATGGGATTCTCCAGGCAAGAATAATGGAGTGGGTTGCCATGCCCTCCTCCAGGGGATCTTCCTAACCCAGGGATTGAACCCAGGTCTCCAACATTGTGAGTGGATTGTTTACCATCTGAGCCACCAGGGAAGCCCAAGGATACTGGAGTGGGTAGCCTATCCCTTCTCTAGGGGATGTTCCCAACCCAGGAATTGAACCAAGGTCTCCTGGCGGATTCTTTACCAAACAGCTTAGCATAATTAGCAATGCATCTTTTTGTGTGTGTGAGGTTTGATATGAAGTCAACTCCACATACAAAGAGGTAAATGTGGGGTTGCTTTGGTGTCTATAGGTGGAAGGTAAGAAATTTTTAGTTGAGGAAGCCGAGGCATCCAGTTTAGGAAATGACTCATTTGGGATTATATAACGGCATGACCGAAATTGGGACCTCTACCCACTTATATGGATAAGCATAAAGGAACTGGAAAAAGTGAAAAATAAGAAGAAAGCGCAGTCCTCAAATTCTTGGGCTCTCCAACCCTAAGAATGTATCACACACTTCAAAATTCTAGACCCCAGGGACTTCTCTGATAGTCCAGTGGTTAACAAGCCGCTTTACGGTATAGGGCATGGAGGTTTCATCCTTGGTCAGGGTACTAAGATCCCACATGCCACAGAGCAACTAAGCCCACTCGTAGCAACTAGAGAGTCTGTGGGCCACAGTGAAAGATCCCACAGGATGCAATGAAGCTCCCATGTGCCACAACTGAGACCTGACACAGCCAAGTAAATAATGAATAAATATTTTCAGAAATTCTGGACCCCAGCTTTTGAACTTCCACTGGAGCGCAAGGAAGGGAACCTCAGTCATCAGATTTTAAATGTTGACCTGGTCAGGCTGAGGAGAAGAACTAGACCACCAGGGAAGAACACGTCCCATAGCAAAAGAGGCAGCCAAGCCCTATAATACCAGACAATCCACAAGTGTTCTTGAAGCTCTTTCTCTGAACGGTAGTAATGATGTGTTACAGTCTTATTAATCTGAAGTTTTCAAAGGACTTGCACATTCACTCTTTAGTTTGATCTTCCCACCAATCCTATAAAGCAGTAAGGGCTGGTATCATTATCCTCATTTTACAGGAGAAGAAACTGAAGCTTGGAGAAGCCAAGTGATGTGGCTGCGGCCACAGTTAGTAAATGTGGTTGAGTGATAACTTGACCCTGATTCCCGTGTGGTTCTCTTTTTACGCCATGGTCTCATGTTGTTTTGGGTGATATGGGCAAGCAGAAAGGAAGATGTTAGAAATCTTTCTAAACAGGTGCAGGGGAGGGCTCTGATGTACTGGGAAGTTTCACAAGCCTGCGTCATTCTTCCAAACCAGAGGAAGATGCTGGTTAAGATACTTTCAAATGGTAACAAATCACATGGCTGCCATGAAAACCGAGGCTCTTTTGCCTTTTCCCCCTCAATATTCATTACAGGAAAAATGGTGGAAAAAAGTCAGACAGAGGCATATGGGAACTGGACTTCCATGAAGCTCGTCACTTTTTAAAGTTTATGAACTTTGGTTACATTCTTCCAAACAGGAATACAAAACTCTATCATCCTAGCAGAACATCTGAAGGAGTTGGGGTTCTTACTCTAGTTGAAGGATACACAACAGGCAGTTAACTGTCTTACTGAGTGAAGTAAGTCAGAAAGAGAAAAACAAATATTGTATATTAATGTATATACATGGAATCTAAAAAAATGGTTCAGATGAATCTATTTGCAGGGTAGGAACAGAGACACAGATGTAGAGAATGGGCTTGTGGACACAGAGGGGGAAGGGGAGGGTGGGATGAACTGGGAGATTAGGACTGACTATTATACACTACCAGGTGTGAAATAGACAGCTAGTGGGAAGCTGCTGAATAGCACAGGGATTTCTGCTCAGTGCTCTGTAGTGAGCTAGAGGGGTGGGATGAGGAGTTGGGTGTGACGGGGCATGGGGTGGGAGGGAAGGCTAGGAGAGAGGGGTATATGTATATATACAGCTGATTCATTTTGTTGTACAACAGAAGTGAAGTGAAAGTGAAGTCGCTCAGTCGTGTCCGACTCTTTGCGACCTGTGGACTGTAGCCCACCAAGCTCCTACATCCATGGGATTCTCCAGGCAAGAATACTGGAGTGGGTTGCCATTTCCTTCCCCAAGTTCTGTACAACAGAAACTAACACAAAATTGTAAAGTTTTTATACTCCAATTAAAAAAACAATGGGAGACTATATATATGATATGCATATGAATAAAAATATATGTGTGAAAATTTTACATGCAGATAAGGTAAATAGTTCCTATGTGAAGATTACATATTGCATTGGACAAAGTAATCAATTCACACTGATTATGTGTCAGTATGAGATATTTGATGATATTATAGAATATTTATTGACTATTATATGCTAGGCACTATACTGAAGGTTTTTCATATATTAATAATACTACTAATAATAATGAGAAATTCCATATTTTCTTTAACCATTAGCCTTGTAATAAGTATGAGGATGAGATTTTATTCCCAAACTGTGCTTTCCTGGTGCTACCCTCACCTGAACATCTAGGATTTCCTTAAAGTTCTCTCACATTGTTTCTGAGCAGCCTGAGGGGGGACTCACACATGCTCTTCTGCGTGCTATGTCACTTTAGTCGTGTCTAACTCTTTGCAACCCCACGGACTGTAGCCCTCCAGCCTCCTCTCTCCATGGGATTCTCCAGGCAAGAATATTGGAGTGAGTTGCCATTCTCTCCTCCAGGGGATCTTCTCCACCCAGGGATCGAACCTATGTCTCTTATATCTCCTGCACTGGCAGGGAGGTTCCTTAATATTAGTGCCACCTGGGAAGGATCATGCTTTCATACACAGCCCCATTTGGAGGATGTCATTTTGCCTCTTCAAGATCCTTCTTATGACTCTAGCAATGAACCGAGGCAGAACCTCCAAGCTGCCGTCCCAAATTGAAGTTCACGTAACTGTCAAAGGTGCAGACACCACTTGTAATTGTACCTCAAAGCACCAGAGCTACCTTGTGCCACCTCCTTCTCTGTTTTATAGGATGATGTTTCATGGGTCCCCTATTGGAGCTGCCTGGTGTTCCTAATTTTTACAGCCTTTAAGGAAACCTTCCATCAGATTAATTTAAGGGGCCATTCTCCTGACTTCTGACATGAATTGAGGCAGCAGGCAGACCTGAAGTGAATGGGTATGATACTCTGGGAATTGTCTTTCTCCTTTCCCAAGATTCATGTTCTATGGCTGTTTGTTAGAGGCCTCCACAGTCCCTCATCTCTTAGAAGCCTTCCCTCGCAACAGGTTTCTTGGTCACCACTGCAAAGAGTCACCTGCTGGCCTACCCCACAGACATTCCAGTCCTCTTCAGACAGACCTGCATCTAGGCTAGGATGAACTCAGCCAGCTGCTTGTCAACATTTTCACATAGCAGATGTCCACACTACATACAGACACATGTACATACGAAGTGAAGTGAAGTGAAGTCGCTCAGTCGTGTCTGACTCTTTGCGACCCCATGGACTGTAGCCTACCAGGCTCCTCCCTCCATGGGATTCTCCAGGCAAGAGTACTGGAGTGGGTTGCCATTGCCTTCTCCAAGTGTACATATACATACACACAAATGTATACAGATACAGTAAGTCCCCTACACACAAACCTTTAAGTTGCAAATTTTCAAACACGCGAACACGAGTTCTCACGTCCTGTCCCATAAGGTAGTTCACATGTCTGGCGTACATTATCACACACATGCGTCCTCTACAGATGGTTGTGCTTTTGTTTACTATACAGCACTGTCTAGATTACAGTAGCAGAGCATCTTTATTTCAAGCCCAGGATGTCTGGAAGCAAGTGTAAATGCAGCGGCATTGTAGCTGGTATCTCCTATTACTGATGATCCTTCATCTCTGTCGTCCCCCTTCTTCCCTCCTCCAGTTCACTGGATGTCCACTTCTGGATGCCAGCTGTTGTACTGTACTACTGTACTTTTCAAGGTACTGTGTGTGAGATTTAAAATGCTTTTTAAAAATTTTTCTTTTTTTATGTATTCTT
This sequence comes from Oryx dammah, assembly GCF_014754425.2. Classification (NCBI taxonomy): domain Eukaryota; kingdom Metazoa; phylum Chordata; class Mammalia; order Artiodactyla; family Bovidae; genus Oryx; species Oryx dammah. The sequence goes on along the minus strand of NW_024070186.1, from coordinate 78,313,900 downwards.
TGTCTGAAAGTGTTATAATCTTATTACAGTACAGTACTATATAGCTGATTGTGTTAGTTGGATATGTAGGCTAATTTCATTGGACTTACAAACAAACTGGACTTAGAAATGTGCTCTTGGAACAGAAATTGTTTATATATAGGGAACCCACTGGGCTTCCCTGGTGAGTCAGCAGTAAGCAATCTGCTGCAATGCAAGAGCCGCAGGAAAGGCAGGTTCGATCCCTGGGCTAGGAAGATCCCCTGGAGAGGGCACAGCAACCCACTCCAGTATTCTTGCCTGGGCAGTCCCATGGACAGAGGAGCCTGGAGGGCTAGTGTCCATAGGATCACAGAGCCAGACATGACTGAAGAAACTTAGCAGGCTCGCAGGGAACTTACTGTGTAAAATCCACAGATGATAAATTGAAATTGTGCTATACTGGCAACTGGAGGATACAGTGTAGCTGAATACAAGTAACTATGAGATAGATTTTTAGACTGTCAGGCTAAAGTTGCTTTCTCTCTGACCTTGAAAAGTGCAAGAGGCCTAAGCTATTCCAGGGACACAAAATGGACCCAAGTTGTACTGCACTCTTTCATATATGAATGCCACCATGTGAAATCATTTCCGTAATTCAAATGCTCAAGCTAAAGGCTGATGCGGCAGCCTGAACCTCAGCGGCTTGGAGACCTTTCTGAGGTGGGTCCTCTCGTTTGCAGAAGCACTCAGACATCGCTCACCAGACCGATGGCCATCAGCCAAGCCATGCTTGGCAAAGTCTGCAGTGTCCTGCTTGGAGAAATTTGCTCTTAGATGGTGACGTAGGAACTCCTTAAATGAAGAGAACCAAAGACAATAGATCAATTCCTATGTCCATTTCACAGAGGAAGACAATATTTCAAGGAAGCGGATGTTTTACATCTACACAGTTTTCCACTTAGCTTCTGACCTCTTCTACTGCTGCTGTAAATCTAAGGACTGCCCAGCTGTCAGCCTTCCAGATGACATTTCTCTCCTATGCCCCTTTAGGAGAAAAAAAAAAAAGTGCAACAGAGGAGAGAGAGAGAGGCTGTCTCAGGAAAGGACTGTGTGAACAAAGCCCATGGTTGTAGCATGAAATTAATGAGAAGCTGAAGGCTTCTTTCTAATGAGAAGAAAGGGAGTGTGAGTGTGGAGGCACACGTGCAGATGCGTGCATCTCAAAGTTCTTCTTTTTTTATATGAACCATTTTTAAAGTCTTTATTGAATTTGTTACAATTTGTTGCTTCTGTTTTATGTTTTGATTTTTTGGCCACAAGGCATGTGGGATCTTAGCTCCCTGACTAGGGGTCGAACCTGTACCTCCTACGGTGAAAGGTAAAGTCTTCATCACTGGGCCACCAGGGAAGTCCCCTGGAAGCTCAGTATTTCTACTGATCCTTTCCTCTTGGTACCTTGATTGGAGTTGGAATTGTTGCTTAGAAATCAGTTCTGAGGTCACAGTAATGGAACAATTTTGTTTTCAAACACTTTATGATTTCAGAATTGGATTGCCATCTTTTCTCTACCACTAACAAAGTGACCTTAAACATTTTATTTAACCCTTTTGAGTCTCTCTCTCTTTTTTTTTTTTTTTGCATAACTGAGAAAACATATATTTATCCCACAAACACATATGGGGCACCCATTCTGTACCAGGCTCTCTGATAATTGTGTGGGGAGGGTAGAAAGAGGGAGAAAGAAAATAAGCCATACGGTCCTTTCTACCAAGTTCTTACTGAACTGGTTAATTCTTTTCTGTTTGCTTTTTGTGTTTCTTTTCTTTTTTCCCCCATTGGAGTACAGTTGTTTTATAATGCATTAGTTTCTGCTGTATAGCAAAGTGAATCAGCTATATGTTTACATAAATTCCCTCTTTCTTGGATTTCTTTCCCATTTGAAATCACCACAGAGCATTGAGTAGAGTTCCCTGTGCTATACAGTAGGTTCTCATTATTTTATCATCAGTCAGTTCAGTCTCTCAGTCGTGTCCTACTCTTTGCGACCCCATGAACTGCAGCACGCCAGGCCTCTCTCTCCATCACCAACTCCCAAAGTCTACCCAAACCCATGTCCATAGAGTTGGTGATGCCTTCCAGCCATCTTATCCTCTGTTGTCCCCTTCTCCTCCTGCCCCCAATCCCTCCCAGCACCAGAGTCTTTTCCAACGAGTCAACTCTTCGCATGAGGTGGCCAAAGTACTGGAGTTTCAGCTTTAGAATCATTCCTTCCAAAGAAATCCCAGGGCTGATCTCCTTCAGAATGGTCTGGTTGGATCTCCTTGCAGTCCAAGGGACTCTCAAGGGTCTTCTCCAACACCACAATTCAAAAGCATCAATTCTTCGGCGCTCAGCTTTCTTCACAGTCCAACTCTCACATCCATACATGACAACAGGAAAAACCATAGTCCCGACTAGACGGACCTTAGTCGGCAAAGTAATGTCTCTGCTTTTCAATATGCTGTCTAGGTTGGTCATAACTTTCCTTCCAAGGAGTAAGTGTCTTTTAATTTCATGGCTGCAGTCACCATCTGCAGTGATTTTGGAGCCCCCCCAAAATAAACTCTGACCCTGTTTCCACTCTTTCCCCATCTATTTCCCATGAAGTGATGGGACCAGATGCCATGATCTTTGTTTTCTGAATGTTGAGCTTTAAGCCAACTTTTTCACTCTCCACCTTCACTTTCATCAAGAGGCTTTTTAGTTTCTCTTCACTTTCTGCCATAAGGGTGGTGTCATCTGCATATCTGAGGTTATTGGCAGTTATCATTTATCCTTCATTTTTATTCTTTAATTAATGGCTATCTCACCCATTTGACTGCAACTTACATGTAGACAAGACTCACAGCTGCTCTTCTTCACCACTCTATCTGCAGAGTCTAACATATCCCCTGATGCTGAGCAGGCACTGAATATTTGTTAGAGGAATGAAGTAATGAACATTTGTTTTATACTCTGCTTTTCCACAGATTCTCCTCTGGACTTATTTGGTCCAATTGCCTCATTTTACAGATGAGAAACCCGGATTCCTGGGAGGAAGAAACTTGCTCAGCATTACATAGTGGCTTAAAGGCTGCCACAGAACTACAAACCAGGTTTTCTGGCTCCAGGAAAAGAAGACAGGGCTCTTTCCAGGCTGTTCTTATTTTTCTTTCAGAGAACAATTAAAATGCCTCAGAACTTACCCGTCTGGGACTATCAAAAAACAAAGAAGGGGGAGACTTATTTTTACTGACAGTACGCTAATACAAACTACTACTTGCCTGATCACCAGAAAGTAGTTTCTGTTAAAGAATCTGCCATCTGTAGTTGGGAGTCCCCAAAGAAGAGGGTCACAGAGAACCACAAAGCAGAGTGTCAGCAATAGCCACCGCTGCCCAGGTCTTTGCCTCTCCTTTCACTTGCCTATGACTGATTACTGCAGAATGAATTGTAGAACTCACCTCGTTTTCACCCTCCGTTTTGCCGTCAAGGATTCTGTCTCCAGTGTTTCTGGTCTGCAGGATACAAGACCGTCCCTTGTTTCCTGCAGAAGGAAGGAGTGCATCTCCTCCTGCCTGCCTTATGGACTGCTGTCTATGTTCAGTCTCACTAAGGCTTGTGTAAATCCTCCAGATCCTATCGGTGTCACACCCTTCTCTCTACAGGAACCACAAATCAGCCCAAGGACCAGTGAGGGGTGGTAGGTACCACCGATACCCTGGCTCACCCTCCCCTGTACATGTCCCGCACCAAGCCTCTGAAGGGACCTTGATGGGGACTGGGGGGATGATGTGATAGCTATACTATCTCAGTCTGAGCTTTGGCAGTACAAACGTAAATTTCCATCAATACCTTGGCAGAAGCAGCACAGAAACTCAGATGAATAGACAGCAAAACTGATGACCTTGCTTCTCCTTTGTAACAAAGGTGTTTTGTTTTTTCTTTTACTGAATTCAAAGCATCACAAGTAAAACTATCTATTATCTCTCAGGGGCTTCCTTTATATCATATTATGTCTCTCACTGAATGTAGCCCGCTGTGCTTCTTGTGGAAGACCCCATAATACGTGTGCTGTATGTTTATATCACATCCTGCAGGCTCTCTCAATTGTTTTGATACCACAGATTTTTGAAAAATCATATGCCAGTTCAAAGGAGAGTGAAATGGAACAAAGTTCTCCTTGGTCTCTTCTAGCAAGATCCTAGAGGGAGATGGCATTTCTCTGCTTTTTCCTCCACCCTTTCATTTATTCATTCTTTAGAAATTATTGAGCTGGGACCTGCGGCTACTGACATAGACCCAGGTCTTGGCCTCAAGGTGTGCTTAATGTCCAACTGTACTGGACACATGAACATGGAAACAATCTAGATTTCAGCATGGTACATGCTGAAACAACTGCTGGCCGTGGGGGTGTCTGGGGAAGAAATGGCTGGAATTCAAACTTCAGGGGCATACATGGGTTCTCATTCGCTCAGCCATGTCTGACTCTTTGCAACCCCGTGGACAGTAGCCTGCCAGACTCCTCCATCCATGGAATTTTCCAGGCAAGAATACTGGAGTGAGTAGCCATTTCTTTCTTCCAGGGGATCTTCTCAACCCAGGGATGGAACCCATGTCTCTTGAGTCTCCTGAATTGGCAGGCAGATTCTTTTACAACCATGCCACCTGGAAAGCCCGATATCAGAGGATATCAGTGGAACACAATTCCAGAAAGATCTGAAATAAAGAGGAAAATGCCAAAAGAGGAAATTGGTTATAATATGGACAAATAAAGACCGGGAAACTGAGTGGGGCAGCAGATGGCTAAGCAGGTCCAGACATTAGGAAGATCAATAACTGATGTGTATTTGGGCAGCAACTACAAAGCCAGGAGGAAAGAGAGTGCACACAGGATCAAGGCGCCTCCTGTCCAGGCAGGCTCCTGGGGAACCCAGGCTGACATAGCCCTGAAAACTGAGGGGCAGCTCAGACCCTCTGCTGAGCCTCAGAGACCTTTCAGGACCCTCTGCTGACTGGAATTAGATGTGACCCCAGCTTTACAACATTCCAGTTTAGGGAGGCAACTCTCAATCACTTGACCAAGGTCATAGCGAAGAAGATTTAAGGCTAAAAACAGGGCCCCCAGACTCCACAAATTTCCCTAGCTGTCTGAGGACTCACAGTTTTGCAGAATTCAAGGGCCAGAGCTCCCCTCAGAACTACGGATGTGGTAGGGAAGTGGAAACCGAGCCGACATTTGGTGTGTTTGTAGCGTTCCCAGCTCTGGTTTAACACAAGTGATGTGTTTCGCTCACAAACTGGCACTGAGAGCTCATTTACATTTAAATAAGAGGCTTGTTAATGCCAGCAGGAGGACGCTGTCAATGCCAAGCCTGGCTCAGGATTCCTGCCAAGGAGTTTCTAAGAGCATTGCTCTAGGAAACTCCCCCAGAAGAGAAGCAAGCGTGCCTTCTCATTAAGACAACTCCACCACAGTGACATTTGCCTCAGAGCAGCAAGCCTTTGGCTGGGCTGGAAGCAAGTTGTCGAGTCTTAGAGAGTTACCTGTTGCCAAGACAGTCTTTTAGTTCAGCTTGGCTCCATACTTACCCCAAGACCACCTGGCACATGTCTGGTGGTCCAATCAGGAGGGTGGCGAGTTCGATTCTGACTGCTGACCCCTCCAGTTACTGAGAAACACGTGCAGATCATTTGAGATGTAAAGATAGGACCTATGCCATTGTTGAATAGCTCTTAACATTCGAAGTTCCTTCCTGGCACTGGCAGAAAAAATGTTGGTCTCTTGTAAGGATGGTGCACTCAAATGCCTACAGATGCCCAGCAGGGAACACAGAGGATGAGACGTGCTGTTTATCAAACTGTCCAAAATGGTTGGGAGCCTAGCTGTCTAGTCCGAAGGTGAATATGCTACTCAACGAGAACTGATTCGGGTTTTGTAAACATGAATCTTGTTCTCTGTGGCTTAATGACTATTGGGGGAGTCAGGTAATTAGACAAGAATCACAACACAATTAATGGCTACTATCTTGGGGAAGTAAAAAGTGCAGGCAGAAGCACATAGGGGTGATAGATGTACACAACGCAGAATTTAAACGTCATGAAGGGACTGAAGTTTTAAGTTCATTCTGAAGAATGAACAGAAGTTACCCACGCATAGATGTGCTGGGAGAGAGGGCAGAGCAGGTCCTGAGGTCCTGAGGCTATAGCGAGAACAAAGTACCTTAGAGAACCTAAAGAAATTTTGTAGGAGAGGAGTTTAAAATTAAAGGGAGGGAAAGGATGAAGGGGACTAGATTGTGCAGACGGACTAGATTGTGCAGAGATTTCCAGCCCCTGAAGGAGTTTAGGCTTTAACCTAAGAGCAATGAGGTTAAGCAGAGGAGTATCAGGATCAGGGCTGATCTGGCTGAGTCTTCTAAGGGCAAAATACCCCCAGTTCTGGTAAAAAGGGATAGAGTGGATAGAAAAGAGCTCAGAACTTGGAGTCAGAAAGCTGTGGGTTATGGGTCTAATTCCATCACTCTGTAAACATGGACAACTTCACATATCTTTTCTGTAAAATGGGAAGAACATATACCATTGTTATTGAAATAACAGAGCAGAGAACTGTTGTACTCTGTGTGTGGTACGGTAAAATCATAAAATGTTGTCAAAATCTTGTCAGGACTGTTTGACAGCATGTATCAGAAGAATTAAGAATATGCATTCTCTCTAAACGAATGGTACTGATGAACCTATTTGCAGGATAGAAATAAAGACGCAAACATAGACAATGGACTTGTGAACACGGGGGAAGAAGAGGGTGGGACAAACTGAGAGAGTAGCTTTGACATATATATGCTACTATGTGTAAAACAGATAGCACATGGGAAGCTGCTGTATAGCACAGGGAGCTCAGTCCTGTGCTCTTTGATGACTTAGAGGGTTGGGATAAGGAGGGAGGCAGGAGGAGGCTCGGGAGAGAGGGAGTATATATGCCTATGTACTTATGGCTAATTCAAGTTGTTGTACAGAAGAAACTAACTCAACATTGTAAAGCAATTATTCTCCAATTTCAGTTAAGTTCAGTTGCTCAGTCGTGTCCGACTCTTTGCGACCCCATGAATCGCAGCACACCAGGCCTCCCTGTCCATCATCAACTCCCAGAGTTCACTCAGACTCACGTCCATCGAGTCAGTGATGCCATCCAGCCCTCTCATCCTCAGTCGTCCCCTTCTGCTCCTGCTCCCAATCCCTCCCAGCATCAGAGTATTTTCCAACGAGTCAACTCTTAGCATCAGGTGGCCAAAGTACTGGAGCTTTAGCTTTACCATCATTCCTTCCAAAGAAATCCCAGGGCTGATCTCCTTCAGAATAGACTGGTTGGATCTCCTTGCAGTCCAAGGGACTCTCAAGAGTGTTCTCCAACACCACAGTTCAAAAGCATCAATTCTTCGGCGCTCAGCCTTCTTCACAGTCCAACTCTCACATCCATACATGACCGCAGGAAAATCCATAGCCTTGACTAGACGGACCCTAGTTGGCAAAGTAATGTCTCTGCTTTTGAATATACTATCTAGGTTGGTCATAACTTTTCTTCCAAGAGTAAACGTCTTTTAATTTCATGACTGCAGTCACCATCTGCAGTGATTTTGGAGCCCCCCAAAATAAAGTCTGACACTGTTTCCACTCTTTCCCCATCTATTTCCCATGGAGTGATGGGACCAGATGCCATGATCTTCGTTTTCTGAATGTTGAGCTTTAAGCCAACTTTTTCGCTCTCCTCTTTCACTTTCATCAAGAAGCTTTTTAGCTCCTCTTCACTTTCTGCCATAAGGGTGGTGTCATCTGCATATCTGAGGTTATTGATATTTCTCCCGGCAATCTTGATTCCAGCTTGTGTTTCTTCCAGTCCAGTGTTTCTCATGATGGACTCTGCATAGAAATTAAATAAGCAGGGTGACAGTATACAGCCTTGACATACTCCTTTTCCTATTTGGAACCAGTCTGTTGTTCCATGTCCAGTTCTAACCGTTGCTTCCTGACCTGCAAATAGATTTCTCAAGAGGCAGGTTAGGTGGTCTGGTATTCCCATCTCTTTCAGAATTTTCCACAGTTTCTTGTGATCCACACAGTCAAAGGCTTTGGCATAGTCAATAAAGCAGAAATAGATGTTTTTCTGGAACTCTCTTGCTTTTTCCATGATCCAGCGGATGTTGGCAATTTGATCTCTGGTTCCTCTGCCTTTTCTAAAACCAGCTTGAACATCAGGGAGTTCACGGTTCACGTATTGCTGAAGCCTGGCTTGGAGTATTTTGAGCATTTCTTTACTAGCGTGGGAGATGAGTGCAATTGTGCGGTAGTTTGAGCATTCTTTGGCATTGCCTTTCTTTGGGATTGGAATGAAAATTGACCTTTTCCAGTCCTGTGGCCACTGCTGAGTTTTCCAAATTTGCTGGCATATTGAGTGCAGCACTTTCACAGCATCATCCTTCAGGATTTGAAACAGCTCAACTGGAATTCCATCACCTCCGCTAGCTTTGTTTGTAGTGATGCTTTCTAAGGCCCACTTGACTTCACGTTCCAAGATGTCTGGCTTGAGGTTAGTGATCACATCATCATGATTATCTGGGTCATGAAGATCTTTTTTGTACAGTTCTTCCGTGTATTCTTGCCACCTCTTCTTAATGTCTTCTGCTTCTGTTAGGTCCATACCATTTCTGTCCTTTATCGAGCCCATCTTTGCATGAAATGTTCCCTTGGTATCTCTAATTTTCTTGAAGTGATCTCTAGTCTTTCCCATTCTGTTCTTTTCCTCTATTTCTTTGCAGTGATTGCTGAAGAAGGCTTTCTTATCTCTTCTTGGATATTCTTTGGAACTCTGCATTCAGATGCTTATATCTTTCCTTTTCTCCTTTGCTTTTCACCTCTCTTCTTTTCACAGCTATTTGTAAGGCGTCCCCAGACAGCCATTTTGCTTTTTTGCATTTCTTTTCCATGAGGATGGTCTTGATCCCTGTCTCCTGTACAATGTCACGAACCTCATTCCATAGTTCATCAGGCACTCTATCTATCAGATCTAGGCCCTTAAATCTATTTCTCACTTCCACTGTATAATCATAAGGGATTAAACATGTAAAAACGATCTAGTGAATTTGTCTGAACTCAAAAACAAAACTTTTTTAAAAGGCAAAAGAAAAAAATATGCACCTCTTGGATCTAATAATTCCATCTCTAATATTTAGCCCAAAGCAAAAGTTAAGTATTGTTTGCAAATATTTAACAACAATGGTATTCTATGTAGAGTTGGTAAGAATTCCAAAAAAAGGAGTGTAATATAAGTGTCTACAGACTGGATACTCCTTAAGTCCTTTATCCTGCTGAAGTCATTTTGGCCCTTAATATTTAAGCAAAATTGGCTCAGAGACTCATGTCATATGTGTGGAAAACCTTGTGACCCTGATCTGGCTCTCTTTCTCTGAGTAGACTCTGCCTCCACAATCTGTTTAATTCTCTATCCCCACTGTGTATTTTACACTTGTCCCAACTGTCCTTCTTCTGCAAAGTACCCTTCTGTGCAATGCAATTCACCCCAAATACCTTTCATTCATGTACTTTGGTGAGGAATACACTGCAAGGAGTGTGGTTAAGCGTTACTAAGGGTTGAGACCATGAATGGTTTGATGTTCAGCAGACAGCCGCCTTCCTCAGCACCACCTCTCCCCTTTTTAAGCTTTGTCCACCTACTGTCCTCTTTGTTTTTCAGGATCCAGCATTCTTGGATTCTTCTTCAGATACCCACCCCTAGGCTATCTCCCTTCCATTAAACTCCTCAAATTCATCTGACTTGCTCCTCCTCAATCCCTACCCTACTAAGCAGAGACTCATGAATGGACTATACCAAGTATCTTATCCATTAACAGTGCAGAGGAGTCTTAAAATAGTCTCCTCAATGGTGTCTATGAGTGCAAAGACATAGTAGAAAGATTTATTTCCTCATTCATATGCATTATTCCAACCTCTTCCCATATTAGAAAGCAAAAGAGGCACAAAGAAATGGCTTTTGTTTTCGTAGTCTTACTACCTTGGAAAAGAATCTCCATGTGCCTAGATCAAAGATGAAATCAATAATGTTATAGCTGTGCAATGGAGCAAAATGGAAAAGTTAAGATAATATTGTAAAATAGACATCAACATAGAGAAATGTTCAGGAACTTCAGTTAAGCAAAAAAATAAAAATAACATATGAATTACAACTCTATGTAAAAATATGGATCACTTGTTTGTATACAAGAAAAAAGACTGGAAAATGACATTATCTCTAGAGCTTTAGTTTTTATTGGGAATGATTTTGTTGCTAGGGGGCATATGACAATGTCTTGTGATCTGTTTGTTGTTCCAATTCAAGGTGGAAGAGAGTGTGCTACTGGCATCTAGTGGGTAAGAGATAACAGGATGTTGCTAACTATCCTACCACACGCAGGGAGCCCTCACAGCAGAGAATTACGCTGCTCTCTTATGTCAGTAGTGCTGAGGCTAAGAGACCCTCCTCTACATGATGGGCTTGTAGAATACTACAACTTTCTTGCTTGCTTGTTTTTATTTTCTACAATGAGCATGCAGCTCATGTGTAGTTTTTATTTTTCTAAAATGCATGGAGAGAATGCTTCTGAAGAAGATCTGGAGCAAACACCGATATTTTTGCTAGAAGAGCATTCGCGTGTAAGTACTTGGCACTGTTCCTTGGGTTTCCTCACCACCGTGGTGCCATTCTCTAAACTCGTTCCTTTAAGTTGGGGCCAAGGGGCAGGGGACCCGGAAGGACCAGATGACTTTCCCCAGATGTGCTTCTAGTCATTCCCCATCCATGGCCCGAGCCTTTGGGCAGTGTCAGCACAGCTGACCCAGTGAACTTGCTATTCACAAGTGTATCACAAGTGGTCCTCAAAGGCATCTCAGCAGCACTAGAGGTGGAGCAGGGCTCTGACAGAGGAGACAGGGTACCTTGCACATCCAGAGTTCCTGGCTACCCATTCTCCACTCATGAGGCCACGTCTTGAGGATGCTGTTCCCTGGGAGAACCTTTGCCAGGGAATGGTTCTTGTGGTAATCAAAGTGTGTTTCCTTTGCAGTTTAATCACTTGAAGAAGTGGTTTATTGCCCCCACAGACTCCTCTGCTGTGAACATTAGTCCTAATTAGCAGCTGAAATAGTGATGATTTAGCAGAGCCTCTCTCTATGACGGCTGTGGTTTCTGGGCCACCAATCACAGTTGAAAAGAAAACAGCAGTCATCTCTGCCTTGTAATGAAGCCTTCATCCTAATTCCCAGGGAGCTGAAAGGCCCTGTGGGGATTGGCTTTTCCTTTGACCCTAAACCTGGTAGAAGCTCAGAGTTGAAGAAATGACTCACACGCTGGTAAAAGTGAATCCAGCAGCTAGGAGGGGCTTTGGGTAATTTTTGGTGGGGTGCTGGCCTCCCTGTGAATGCATCCAGTGTCTTGCAAAGAAAGGAGCAAGATCTCAGAGGGAGATTTTCCTCCTTGCCCAAGGATCACAGGCCTTCTCTGAATATATAGCATGGACAGTCAATCCCCTCTGCCATCAGACTGGGTAGGAGAGAGAAGAAGCTGAGTGGAAACTAGTAGGGTTAGCAACCTGGGGAAGACGGATGAGGCTTCTGATGTTTTGGATGGTGAGAATCAGTTGAGGAAATATTGGAACTGAAAAGCTTGGGTTAGATGATTTCAGCTCTTCATAATCTGCCATGATGAGGGAGGAGGGACTCTTCCGATCTTCCAAAGGCACGTTTGATGGATGTCCTTCCTCTCTGTTTCCACTCTTTGAAGACATTTCCAGAGCTGTGGTTCCACTCACGTCTCCATTTTCCCTCTGACAGAAGTCATTACCTACCTGTCTAGTCATCTAGCCCACGTGGAACAGGCTTAGAATTTTTTTACTCTCTACAAACACCACTCTGCACAAAGAAAATGTGCCAGAAGGCAGAAATAAAAGAAATAGTCTACAGGGAGATGGAAGGAACTGCTGGCAGCCCAAAGGTGTGAGGATTTGTTTTGGGAAAAAACAGAACTCTGGAACAAAGAAAAAGTGTTTACATTGCACCTGATGGGGAGTGGGGAATGTCTTGGTGTCCCAGGGAACGTCAGATCTCACATGGGCATGAAAACTGTTGACTCCTCACTAGATGACCTGGGAAAGGTCCTTTCTAATTGGGATTTTGATATTCTTTGTTGTGGGCTTCCCTGGTGGCTCAGCGGTAAAGCATCTGCCTGTAATGCGGGAGTCACAGTTCGATCCTGGGGTCTGGAAGATCCCCTAGAGGAGGTCATGGCAACCCACTCCAATAATATTCTTGCCTGGAGAATCCCATGGACAGAGGAACATGTAGGCTACAGTCCATGGGGTCACAAAGAGTCAGACACGACTGAAGGGACTTTGCACGCACGTGTTCTTTGTTGTTTCTGTGAGTAACACAGGACAACAAAAACAAAAACAATGAAATCTAAGAACAAAAAGCCATTGCTAAACTTAAGGGAATCCCTGGGAGTTAAAAAAAATTTTTTTTTTTCTTCTTCCACTTTTCCCCCCTTTCTCAATTGGTTATGATGAGCAGGAAATCATTCTGTCCAGACAGCAACATAGACCAACAGCCTGGAACACTTCCATTCTACTGAGTCAAAAAAAAAAAAAAAATTGCCAGAGGAAGTAATTTTAGTCAGTACTTAGTCACACTTGAAAACAATGGAATCATTTAGGTTGGCTTTACATCACACATTTGCACCTGGTTATGGCCAAGATGAAGCCCTTTCAATGGGTAGATTTTGTTCCTGTTTGAAGGGATTCCTCTTTGCCCCTGAATTGTGGTAAAGTATACAAAATGGTTCTTAACAGCTCCTGAAAGAAAAAGGTTTGTATACAAGCTCAGAAAGGCTTGGGAAGGAAAAAAAAAATGGAGTGGAAATTCTCAGTGTCAAGGAAGGGCAAGTCTGTACCGATTCATCTTCCTCTCCTGCTGGAGAAGTGTAATTACTGTCTTCCTGCTCTACAGCCATACCTCAGTCTCCATTTCCTTTAGGGACAACTCTAGAAAGAGGACATATCTTAACCCTTACCACCCTATAAAGAAACACTCCTTCGTTCATTCATCCAACCTCCTCCTCATACATCTGCATTCCAGGCCTGTTACATACATGGCTCAAGCCAGGCAGGGATGAGTAAAACATGATCTTCAACTTTCAGGGTTTTAGTCTAGATGAAAGTCTAACTAGAAGACAAGAAAGAAAATTTTGCTTTAATACAATAAGTATCCTACTGTATGTCTGTTTGAAGTTGTGTGGACTTGTGTATTTAAGAGTAAAATATCACGGTGGAGATCAAGGAAAGGAAAATTCTCGGAAGAGGTAACATGGGGCCTGAGTCTTGGAGTGTGAGTCGTGTCAGAGGTAAATAAAGTCAGACATTAATTAAAGTGGAGGAAATGGATTTTATTTTGTCACTAGTGATAAGAGGGCAAAGAGCTTCCTGTTTGCAGTGTTGACTGGGCATTTTATAGGGAGGATGAGGTAATAGGGAGGGGAGTGAACAGGGGCTCAACTAGCCCTGGGGACATAGAAAATTACAAAAAGCAAGTAAGAGATTTGGTCAGTAAAATGTGATCAGGCCAGCTATGTCTGCTGCCAGACAACCATTAGAGTTAGGAGTCTATCCTCCTACAGAGACTGAGAGACACAGATCCTTTACTTCCTGACAATTACATTTCAAAGGAATGGCTTTCATGTCCTGAAGACTCTTGGGTTGTGGGATATACATGGCTTTCCAGGTGGCACTAGTGGTTAAAGAATCCACCTGCCAAGAAGGAGACATGAGAGATGTGGGTTTGATCCTTAGGTCAGGAAGACCCCTTGGAGGAGGAAATGGCAATCATTCCAATATTCCTGGCTGGAAAATTCCATAGACAGAGGAGCATGGGGGGCTACAGTCCATGGGGTTGCAAAGAGTCTGACACGACTGAGCAACTGAGCACATATGCACATGCGCATGTGCATGCATACACACACACACACAGACACACACACAGACACAGACACAGACACACAGACACACACAGACACACAGA